>NC_141693.1:1178390278-1178990278 GCF_964263255.1 Lissotriton vulgaris | reverse complement strand
TGGGGTGTTTTGACGGCGTTGTTAAGTCGTTTTCCCCTGGTCACTGGCTAGTGACCCAGACTCTGTCCCCTCTGGTTTCAGGTTCTTCAGATCTCTGATCCACCCTTGGATCCCTCCGGACACTTTCCACTTGGACTCCAGCAGCACTTTGCAGCAGCTCTCCATTGAAATCGACTACGAAACCCGGCACGAAAAGACACCAATGCACCCGAACTCCCTGAGTGAGGTAACTCGAGTACTCCGGTGCTCCCGTGGGTGTTGTCTCTAGAACCTCCTAGTTCTAAGGGGGTTTTCTCCAAGGCCTCTTCTAAGTATCCTTTATCTGTAATTTTCCAACCACGACTTTCTCCATAGAAGTTAAAAGTCATTCGTGGCTGTGTTTAGAGACTGCATGCGTCCCCTGTGGGTCCCCTGTGTCACTACCTTGGGTGGTTCCTGGTGGCCCCAGCAGTTCTTCAGGCTCTAGGCCTGTGCTCTATGTAAGTCATGGTACTTATACCACTTTCTTAATATATGGTTGTGTATGCCCCTGGGGCTCAACGTGTATTGTGCTAATTTACTGTGTGCTAAATAGGTTTACCGTATGAACTTTTGCCACTAGCCTCATAAAGAGACTAGTGGGATGTGTTTAGAATAAATACATATATTTTATATATATACATGGTGTGGTTCTACTTTCATTTGGTCATTCACGAGATTATAGACTGGTAAAACAAGATGCTTTACATTCCTCCAAGACTTAGGCTGAATGCTGCTCTCCACAGTTACCACTAGGATAGCTTTCTATATAGGTTGTCTTTAAACCTACCATCAATAAGGGTGGTTTGGACTGGTGCAAGGTGCCCACTAGAATAGTGGACAGCATATGCCAGGACAACTTCTCACAGCTGCAAACAGTTCTTTTGAGGAGTTCGCGTCTGCCTCAATTTCGTTGGGGGAGCAGGCCAATTTCTTCTTGCGAATCAGCATCTTATATCTAGATAGATATATCCTATATTTGACCTTTTCTGAGTCACAGTATCTCAATCTCTCCATCTTTTTTCTTGTCTCATGCAGACCTGTTTAAGGGCCCTTATGTCGTCAGAGATGATCTCATTTGATCTTGGTCCTTTTCACAGGTGCCAAGATGGTGCTGGCCAAGTCTGGCTAGATTGTCTTTGATCTTATTGGAGACAATTACATGACCTTCATGATTATGCTAATCTAGATCCCACCATAAGCACAATATGGCCGTTTAAGAAAATATCATACGACCCAGGTGGGACTCGAACCCACAATCCCCAGCTTCGGAGGCTGATGCCTTATCCATTAGGCCACTGGGCCTTGCTGGAAACAAGAGATAAGAGAACAACCACATCTGACGGAAAGGACTAGTATCAAACAGCCTGCAGAGAGCATTAGGAGACTCAAAGATGCATCTTACCAGCACACTTACCACATACACAGAGTCAGTATGCCAATAGGACGTAATTCAGGTATGGCAGGGGTAATAAGCCAGGAACAGAGATACACTGAAATTACAAAACACTTCAGGTCCTGGCATTGTGGGTATTGCTTCTATATTAGACTGTGTAGAACAGAGTGTCTGCCCTGCCTCCGGGATAATAAGCCATGGGGAGTCTGACATCGAAATGATAGATAATCTTATAAGAATGCAGGGGCGGCAGGAAGAGATACACCCTGTGAACTAAGTGTGATTTCATGACTCCCTAATGTTTTATAAATTCACTCTTGTAATGGCCCAAAGAAGGTGTTGGCATACTAGGGTGCACTGTAATACCAGAAAACAATGAAGGGAAAGGGTCAAGCAGGTGACCTCTCTCTTCAAGAGTGAGGATGGTGACCTTTGAACTCACAGATTGCAGGTTCATCCAGGGAAGATGGTGTCCTCTGAAGTGAGTTAAGGATTCTCCCTACAGTAGGTTGGTGGCCTCTGCCTCAAGGAGCAGCATGTCTCTGAATATGGAATCAACCTCAAGGGCAGTCATTGCTTTGATGAGTAAGTGGGGCCTCTGGATTCAAGGGAAGTCAGATCTGATGACTGGGGCCAATGGATTCAAGGATGGTCAGCTCTTTGATGTCTTGATTCTGGCCTCTGTATTCTTTGGACGGAGATTCCCTTACAAGCAGAGATGTGCGACAGTGTATCAATTTTTCTACACAGAATTTGTTAAATTCCATAAACATTGTCTGGCATTACACACAATAACAGTGTCAGAAGGAAATGTTTTTTCCGGGTTCTTGCATGACATTGTTTAAGCAAACGCACCCCTCATGTGAAAACCACTCTCCAAATAAAACAGGAGACTAGCACTAACAGAAATTGTCTTTCTGCAAGACACTTTCATTGTAAACCTCTCTCCCTCAGATATATTGTGAGACATCTTCAGCAAGTTGCACTCTGCTTAAAAAATTTTACATTAATTTGTAAATCGTTTAGTTTACAAAACTCCTTGAACCTATTAAGTGCAGTTTGCAGCCCCCTATGTGTTTTTGAGAGGAGTAAAGTATCGTCAGCAAATATAAGCATCGGAAACTTGGTTCCACCTAAAGAGGGAGCGTCAGTGGGGGTGTTGGCAAAGAACTCCACCATCTGGTCAATAAACAATAGAAAAAGAGTAGGAGCCAAAACGCATCCCTGACCGACACCTCGCGTTACAGGAAAACTAGCCGTCACTTGCCCTTGGCCTCCCCACCTCACCCGGGCAAAGTTGTCCTCGTGCAATTTAACCACAAGTTCTAGGAGTTCGGGCGATAAGGGCAGATTTCTCAGGACGTCCCACAGTTTTGCCCTAGGCACAAGATCAAAGGCCGACTTAAGGTCCACAAAGGCGGCATAGATAGACCCACCGCCTAATAGCACCACCTTCCAGTATATCAGGGTGAATCTGAAAACCTGGTCGATGGTGCTGGTGCCTGATCTAAAGCCAGCCTGTAATGGGGAGATAATGCTATCCATCTCCATCCACCCCTGGATTCTAGCAAGAACCATCCTAGCGACTATTTTTTGTATAGAGTCGATTAAGCTTATGGGACGGTAGTTTCCCGGGACCAAACGGTCCCCTTTTTTGAAAATTGGAAGAATTTCCGGCCCTTTCCAGGACTCTGGAATCCTTGCCCCCTTTGCGATGGCATTGGCAAGCAAAGTTATATAGGGAACCCATAATTGGAGATTTGTTTTAAATCGGTCAGCAGGGATAGAATCCATCCCTGGGGCTTTCCCCGATTGTACTGAACTGAGTGCAAACTCGGTATCAGAGGTTGTAAAAACTAGCGTATGACTAGGGACAGCGAGCGGGGATGCACACAGTACTTGACCAATTTGGGGTTCTAAGTCCGGATCCTTAAACTGGCTGGAATAAAAGTCCACCCATACATCAGCTGGGGCGTGATTTACAGGAATTTGGGAATCCGGATTCCTACCCCATTTTACAATTTCCCAGAACTTTACTTGATTAGATGATTGGCAAGCCTCGAAGAGATCGGACCAATGACGCTCGTCCCATTCTCTCTTCGCGACCCACTGTACCTTTTTATACGTTTGGCGGGCCAATTTAATTTCTCTAGAGACCCTGGATTTAATGGCTTTTATTAGGCTGCTATGTGCCACCCTACAGTTCTTATTGTACCATTTTTTCTGAGCACCCAATGCCTTCACATTCCCACATTTTAGCGGCAGAGTTAAAAGGGCTTTGAGTTTAGTGAAGCACTGGTCGTGAAGATCACTAATCTGAGGAACAGCATCCATGGTGGGCGATAGATTTAAAATGGCACTCAATGTCATCGAGACTTCCTTTGCTATGCCATCTAACAAAGTGTGGTCTTCCACAACCCTACACCATTTAACCCTTCATCTATCATTGGACAGGACGGCCTCTGCCATTAAGCAGGATGTTGTTAGGGGTCTACCAGGGCCACCTAGAAGCTGCAGACTTAAAGACAATGGGTTATGGTCACTCTCCGGACGGACCACTACTTCCATATCGTCCACGAGTGACCAATATTCCATTTTGACCAAAATATAATCTATTCGGCTTTTGCTGATGCCATTGTCAAAAGTGGGTTTGCTAGCCTTATCGGAGGCTGTTCGCCCATTTGCCGCTCTCAGGCCCCACTCCAGACACAGCCCTAACCAATGGAGAGCAGCCTCGGTGGCCTTTTTACGATTGATCAAAGATAGAGACAGAATATTCCATACTGCATCTTCCTCAGCCCCCAAATCCTCGCCCTCACTAAACAGGGGTTCCAAGGTACAATTGAGGTCCCCTGCTATAAGGATTAATTTGTCTCTTCCTATCTGATCAAGATAAGAGTCGAAATCATCCAAAATGACCGGACAGAGCCCTCCTGGACGACCTCGAGCATAAATATTGATAACTACAATGTCCTGCAGGTTAGCCTTACTAAGCTTAGTTCCCAGGAGATCAGGGTTAACCCCTGCAATTTCAATTGGTCTATACCCAATAGACTGCCTAACCCAGATTTATAGGCCCCCTGAGGCTCTGCCTTTTGGACCCCTGATTGCTGGCTTATAAAAGTTTAAAAACCCTACCCGATATATAGGATCAGGAGCCCAACTCTCTTGGAGGATTACAGTATCAAAGGTATCAATAAAATCAGCCCAATCCTCCGAACCTATTCGTCCCTTTAACCCTGCGATGTTCCATGAAACAACTTTGAGCGGCTCAACCTGACTAAGGGGTGTGGCTTGATCCAAATCACACAGCTCCTCCCCAGTAATACTAACCATGCATGGTTGAGGGCTGGATGACAGGTTTACATCTGTACTGGTCTCAACAACCCTCTCCACAGCCTTCTCCATATGTCCTCCCGCGTAACTCAAGCTTATATTACAAACTCCATTATTGCCATTTACATGGTTGCTCAAATGACACCCTCTACTAGATGCGGGGTACAGTCAATCAATGCCCTCCAGGCCAGAGAGGGAATCAAAATGGTTAAACAGTTGTGGATAAAAAGGAGAATAAGGGATCCTATCCATCTGGGATCTATCAACGGGTCTTCTAGGCATCAGGGGGTTGGAAAAGGCCGCACCATATCTTTTAGGGTAAAAATAACCCAAACCCAAGGACTGCACATCCCCCATCCTCCCAAACCTTGCCTCCCTGCGTATGTAGTCAACCCCCCAGGGATCCCTGAAGTTTATAATGATACAATCCCCTTCTAGGTCCTTCTCACCTTGACCCACCAAATCCACTCTTCTGACATTCAGTATTTCGGTTGAGGAGGAGGGTGGGAGGGGTCGTTTTTTACTTAACCAAAAAACAACTTTGTTTTTGAGGTCACCATGAGATTCTGTTTGGCCCTCCCTAATGGGTGAAACACCCGTTAGGACGATTGTGTATGGAGTTGCATCGATAGGTAGATCAGTACGAGGGGAACCCCGTTTTTTGCCAGGATTACAATTTGAACTCCCAACTACTCTGGAACTTGCTTTGGGCTGAATGGGTGGTTTAGGACCACATTTCACAGAATTCTGTGCCGAAGTAACAGCAGTAGACTTGGAAGTACTTGGCTGGGGAGAGGGATTTGATTTAAAACTAGCCTTCTTGGGTTTCGAAGCCTGTACTAATGAGTCCAGAGTGGGCGCAGGTACATCATTTGAAGTGCTGCCCCTGGGACATATGCCGTCGGGATTATTTAAGACGGCCCGGGCAGAAGTGGGCTTAGCAATTACTAACTGGGACTGGGTATTTAGTGTACCTCCTCCCTGCGGTTTAGGAATACTAGAGGAGATGGAGTTAGACGGTGCAGCTTGGACATTAACCAGCTTTTTTAACATACAGGTGTTTGTATTGACAAGATTCTCAAGCACATCTAATTTTGAGTTCATAAGTCTGGTACTTTCAAGTACAGGCAGCAAGAGAGTTTTAATTAATACTTCCATCTTTGCCATGAGGCCATCGTCACCACTATTGCTCGCAGTGCAGGAGTTTGGCAACCCAGATGCAACTTGGGAAGGAAGCCCGTGAACACTAGAAACCAGGGTAGGCTGTGAGCCAGTAATAGCCTCGGGGTTAGAGGTTAATGGTGATGTGTAAGCTATTTTGGATACTTTTGAAACACCTCCCCTCTGCCGACCCGTGTTTCTCTTCCTCTTGCAGGGATGGTTCCTTGGTGAATCCTCTTCTGGGGATAAATCTAATTGGGATTGACTTAATAAGAGCATACTTCCCCCCCACCCCGCTACCAGATGAATCACTGGAGTTTAAGTCACTGCAACTTGATACCAAAGAAACTCCCACAGCATCACGGTGAACATCCACCAATACAGGAACCAAGTAATGGTTAGTACCTGTTAGTAATACTTCAGGACTAGACACTGCGGCAATAGGGCCTAACGAGGAACGTTTCTCACTGACAAGATCTAGTGAGAGCCGTTTCTCGGCAAAAGCTATGTCCTTCTCCAAAATTCCAGTAGCTTTAATGAGGAAGGCATCCAGGGGACCAGAAACCACCCCCTTTGAGGTTTGCAACTGCACAATTCGTTCCTTTCCGGAACGTAGAGGCATGGTTAATGCAACCTAGCAACAAAAGCGGAGAAGGGGAAGGGGGGAATCTATAATGAACCAGGGGAGAATCGCAATACCTCGTAAGTTAAACAGTGAGGGCCAGTAGATACAAACAAACCAAGGGGTATGGCCCAGCCCAACCTTGCCCGACCACGGACGGCCACAGACCGCCCCGCCCTTGTCCCGGGCTTCTCCCGGACTTCTCCTGCGCGCTCCCGCGCAGCGGCAGTAAGTTCTACTAATATTGGATATGAGCCGCCCAGGGGGCGGGGCTAGCAGGGAGAGCGGGCCAGGTGTAGCGAGTTGGCCAGGCAGGGACTCCTGGTAGATGGAGTCCCCGCTATATCGCTCGCAGCCCTGCTACAGTGCCCCTAGGTTCCCCAGTTGCCGTAAGCCTCCACTTAGTCCGCAAGACCCCCGCAGTCCTCCTTCACGATGCAGGACCCGTGAAGCGGGTCCAGCGAGTTGTTAGCTGTGTAGGCAAAGAGGAGCAGCCCAGCGGGAGGATCCAGGAAGTGTAAAACCACACAGGGCAAAGTCACGATGCAAGAGTCTCACCGAGACAGCGGGCAGGAAAGTTTTAATGGTGATCTGTGCGTAGGGGGCGGGGCTAGCAGGGAGAGCGGGCCAGGTGTAGCGAGTTGGCAAGGCAGGGACTCCTGGTAGATGGAGTCCCCGCTATATCGCTCGCAGCCCTGCTACAGTGCCCCTAGGTTCCCCAGTTGCCGTAAGCCTCCACTTAGTCCGCAAGACCCCCGCAGTCCTCCTTCACGATGCGGGACCCGCGAAGCGGGTCCGGTGAGTTGTTAGATGTGTAGGCAAAGAGGAGCAGCCCAGCGGGAGGATCCAGGAAGTGTAAAACCACACAGGGCAAGGTCACGATGCAAGAGTCCACAGAGCAGTTTCTAGCCATGTTATCCAATGGTAGGTGGATAACATGGCTAAGTAATGCATGAATATCGCGGACGTTTCAGCGATATTCATGCATTTTGGCCGATTTTTATCGCTTAGGAGATAAACCTTGATAACAGCAAGGTTTCTAAGCGATAAAAGTAGGCGAAGCACGGCGATAAAATTATAGCCGCTAAACAAGCTTAGCGATAATTATCGCTTATGCTTGGTAATATGCCCCAGTATTATTTACTATTCCAACTCCAGCCTACGTACAGTAGGGAAGGTGTTAGAATAGTAAATCACACTATTTCTTAGTCTAGGGCGCCCTCCAGTGCTAGTCGTGGTAATGACTTGCGTTGTTAAAACAGCGATGTGAATGTACTGGGGTGTACTGGGGTGTTTTGACCGCATTGTTAAGTCGTTTTCCCCTGGTCACTGGCTAGTGACCCAGACTCTGTCCCCTCTGGTTTCAGGTTCTTCAGATCTCTGATCCACCCTTGGATCCCTCCGGAAACCTTCCACTTGAACTCCAGCAGCACTTTGCAGCAGCTCTCCATTGAAATCGACTACGAAACCCGGCACGAAAAGACACCAATGCACCCGAACTCCCTGAGTGAGGTAACTCGAGTACTCCGGTGCTCCCGTGGGTGTTGTCTCTAGAACCTCCTAGTTCTAAGGGGGTTTGCTCCAAGTCCTCTTCTAAGTATCCTTTATCTGTAATTTTCCAACCACGACTTTCTCCATAGAAGTTAAAAGTGATTCGCGGCTGTGTTTAGAGACTGCACGCGTCCCCTGTGGGTCCCCTGTGTCACTACCTTGGGTGGTTCCTGGTGGCCCCAGCAGTTATTCAGGCTCTAGGCCTGTGCTCTATGTAAGTCGTGGTACTTATACCACTTTCTTAATATATGGTTGTGTATGCCCCTGGGGCTCAACGTGTATTGTGCTAATTTACTGTGTGCTAAATAGGTTTACCGTATGAACTTTTGCCACTAGCCTCATAAAGAGACTAGTGGGATGTGTTTAGAATAAATACATATATTTTATATGTATACCTGGTGTGGTTCTCCTTTCATTTGGTCATTCACGAGATTATAGACTGGTAAAACAAGATGCTTTACATTCCTCCAAGACTTAGCCTGAATGCTGCTCTCCACAGCTACCACTAGGATAGCTTTCTATATAGGTTGTCTTTAAACCTACCATCAATAAGGGTCGTTTGGACTGGTGTAAGGTGCCCACTAGAATAGTGGACAGCATATGCCAGGACAACTTCTCACAGCTGCAAACAGTTCTTTTGAGGAGTTTGCGTCTGCCTCAATTTCGTTGGGGGAGTAGGCCAATTTCTTCTTGCGAATCAGCATCTAATATCTAGATAGATATATCCTATATTTGACCTTTTCTGAGCCACAGTATCTCAATCTCTCCATCTTTTTTCATGTCTCATGCAGACCTGTTTAAGGGCCCTTATGTCGTCAGAGATGATCTCATTTGATCTAGGTCCTTTTCACAGGTGCCAAGATGGTGCTGGCCAAGTCTGGCTAGATTGTCTTTGATCTTATTGGAGACAATTACATGACCTTCATGATTATGCTAATCTAGATCCCACCATAAGCACAATATGGCCGTTTAAGAAAATATCATACGACCCAGGTGGGACTCGAACCCACAATACCCAGCTTTGGAGGCTGATGCCTTATCCATTAGGCCACTGGGCCTTGCTGGAAACAAGAGATAAGAGAACAACCACATCTGACGGAAAGGACTAGTATCAAACAGCCTGCAGAGAGCATTAGCAGACTCAAAGATAAATCTTACCAGCACACTTACCACATACACAGAGTCAGTATGCCAATAGGACGTAATTCAGGTATGGCAGGGGTAATAAGCCAGAAACAGAGATACACTGAAATTACAAAACACTTCAGGTCCTGGCATTGTGGGTATTGCTTCTATATTAGACTGTGTAGAACAGAGTGTCTGCCCTGCCTCCGGGATAATAAGCCATGGGGAGTCTGACATCGAAATGATAGATAATCTTATAAGAATGCAGGGGCGGCAGGAAGAGATACACCCTGTGAACTAAGTGTGATTTCAGGACTCCCTATTGTTTTGTAAATTCACTCTTGTAATGGCCCAAAGAAGGTTTTGGCATACTAGGGTGCACTGTAATACCAGAAAACAATGAAGGGAAAGGGTCAAGCAGGTGACCTCTCTCTTCAAGAGTGAGGATGGTGACCTTTGAACTCACAGATTGCAGGTTCATCCAGGGAAGATGGTGTCCTCTGAAGTGAGTTAAGGATTCTCCCTACGGTAGGTTGGTGGCCTCTGCCTCAAGGAGCAGCATGTCTCTGAATATGGAATCAAACTCAAGGGCAGTCATTACTTTGATGAGTAAGTGGGGCCTCTGGATTCAAGGGAAGTCAGATCTGATGACTGGAGCCAATGGATTCAAGGATGGTCAGCTCTTTGATGTCTTGATTCTGGCCTCTGTATTCTTTGGACGGAGATTCCCTTACAAGCAGAGATGTGGGACAGTGTATCAATTTTTCTACACAGAATTTGTTAACTTCCATAAACATTGTCTGGCATTACACACAATAACAGTGTCAGAAGGAAATGTTTTTTCCGGGTTCTTGCATGACATTGTTTAAGCAAACGCACCCCTCATGTGAAAACAACTCTCCAAATAAAACAGGAGACTAGCACTAACAGAAATTGTCTTTCTGCAAGACACTTTCATTGTAAACCTCTCTCCCTCAGATATATTGTGAGACGTCTTCAGCAAGTTGCACTCTGCTTAAAAAATGTTACATTAATTTGTAAATCGTTTAGTTTACAAAACTCCTTGAACCTATTAAGTGCAGTTTGCAGCCCCCTATGTGTTTTTGAGAGGAGTAAAGTATCGTCAGCAAATATAAGCTTTGGAAACTTGGTTCCACCTAAAGAGGGAGCGTCAGTGGGGGTGTTGGCAAAGAACTTCACCACCTTGTCAATGAACAATAGAAAAAGAGTAGGAGCCGAAACGCATCCCTGACCGACACCTCGCGTTACAGGAAAACTAGCCGTCACTTGCCCTTGGCCTCCCCACCTAACCCGGGCAAAGTTGTCCTCGTGCAATTTAACCACAAGGTCTAGGAGTTCGGGCGGTAAGGGCAGATTTCTCAGGACGTCCCACAGTTTTGCCCTAGGCACAAGATCAAAGGCCGACTTAAGGTCCACAAAGGTGGCATAGATGGACCCACCGCCTAATAGCACCACCTTCCAGTATATCAGGGTGAATCTGAAAACCTGGTCAATGGTGCAGGTGCCTGATCTAAAGCCAGCCTGTAATGGGGAGAGAATGCTATCCATCTCCATCCACCCCTGGATTCTAGCAAGAACCATCCTAGCGACTATTTTTTGTATTGAGTTGATTAAGCTTATGGGACGGTAGTTTCCCGGGACCAAACAGTCCCCTTTTTTGAAAATTGGAAGAATTTCCGCCCCTTTCCAGGACTCTGGAAACCTTGCCCCCTTTGCGATGGCATTGGCAAGCAAAGTTATATAGGGAACCCATAATTGGAGATTTGTTTTAAATCGGTCAGCAGGGATAGAATCCATCCCTGGAGCTTTCCCCGATTGTACTGAACTGAGTGCAAACTCGGTATCAGAGGTTGTAAAAACTAGCGTATGACTAGGGACAGCGAGCGGGGATGCACACAGTACTTGACCAATTTGGGGTTCTAAGTCCGGATCCTTAAACTGGCTGGAATAAAAGTCCACCCATACATCAGCTGGGGCGTGATTTACAGGAATTTGGGAATCCGGATTCCTACCCCATTTTACAATTTCCCAGAACTTTACTTGATTTGATGATTGGCAAGCCTCGAAGAGATCGGACCAATGACGCTCGTCCCATTCTCTCTTCGCGACCCACTGTACCTTTTTATACGTTTGGCGGGCCAATTTAATTTCTCTAGAGACCCTGGATTTAATGGCTTTTATTAGGCTGCTATGTGCCACCCTACAGTTCTTATTGTACCATTTTTTCTGAGCACCCAATGCCTTCACATTCCCACGTTTTAGCGGCAGAGTTAAAAGGGTTTTGAGTTTAGTGAAGCACTGGTCGTGAAGATCACTAATCTGAGGAACAGCATCCATGGTGGGCGATAGATTTAAAATGGCACTCAATGTCATCGAGACTTCCTTTGCTATGCCATCTAACAAAGTGTGGTCTTCCACAACCCTACACCATTTAACCCTTCTTCTATCATTGGACAGGACGGCCTCTGCCATTAAGCAGGATGTTGTTAGGGGCCTACCAAGGGCCACCTGGAAGCTGCAGACTTAAAGACAATAGGTTATGGTCACTCTCCGGACGGACCACAACTTCCATATCGTCCACGAGTGACCAATATTCCATTTTGACCAAAATATAATCTATTCCGCTTTTGCTGATCCCATTGTCAAAAGTGGGTTTGCTAGCCTTATCGGAGGCTGTTCGCCCATTTGCCGCTCTCAGGCCCCACTCCAGTCACAGCCCTAACCAATGGAGAGCAGCCTCGGTGGCCTTTTTACGATTGATCAAAGATAGAGACGGAATATTCCATACTGCATCTTCCTCAGCCCCCAAATCCTCCCCCTCACTAAACAGGGGTTCCAAGGTACAATTGAGGTCCCCTGCTATAAGGATTAATTTGTCTCTTCCTATCTGCTCAAGATAAGAGTCCAAACCATCCAAAATGACCGGACAGCGCCCTCCTGGACGACCTTGAGCATAAATATTGATAACTGCAATGTCCTGCAGGTTAGCCTTACTAAGCTTAATTCCCAGGAGATCAGGGTTAACCCCTGCAATTTCAATTGGTCTATACCCAATAGACTGCCTAACCCAGATTATTAGGCCCCCTGAGGCTCTGCCTTTTGGACCCCTGATTGCTGGCTTATAAAAGTTTAAAAACCCTACCCGATATATAGGATCAGGAGCCCAACTCTCTTGGAGGATTACAATATCAAAGGTATCAATAAAATCAGCCCAATCCTCCGAACCTATTCGTCCCTTTAACCCTGCGATGTTCCATGAAACAACTTTGAGCGGCTCAACCTGACTAAGGGGTGTGGCTTGATCCAAATCACACAATTCCTCCCCAGTATTACTAACCATGCATGGTTGAGGGCTGGATGACAGGTTTACATCTGTACTGGTCTCAACAACCCTCTCCACAGCCTTCTCCATATGTCCTCCCGCATAACTCAAGCTTATATTACAAACTCCATTATTGCCATTTACATGGTTTCTCAAATGACACCCTCTACTAGATGCGGGGTACAGTCAATCAATGCCCTCCAGGCCAGAGAGGGAATCAAAATGGTTAAACAGTTGTGGATAAAAAGGAGGATAAGGGATCCTATCCATCTGGGATCTACCAACGGGTCTTCTAGGCATCAGGGGGTTGGAAAAGGCCGCACCATATCTTTTAGGGTAAAAATAACCCAAACCCAAGGACTGCACATCCCCCATCCTCCCAAACCTTGCCTCCCTGCGTATGTAGTCAACCACCCAGGGATCCCTGAAGTTTATAATGATACAATCCCCTTCTAGGTCCTTCTCACATTGACCCACCCAATCCACTCTTCTGACATTCAGTATCTCGGTTGAGGAGGAGGGTGGGAGGGGTCGGTTTTTACTTAACCAAAAAACAACTTTGTTTTTGAGGTCACCATGAGATTCTGTTTGGCCCTCCCTAATGGGTGAAACACCCGTTAGGACGATTGTATATGGAGTTGCATCGATAGGTAGATCAGTACGAGGGGAACCCCGTTTTTTGCCAGGATTACAATTTGCACTCCCAACTACTCTGGAACTTGCTTTGGGCTGAATGGGTGGTTTCGGACCACATTTCACAGAACTCTGTGCCTAAGTAACAGCAGTAGACTAGGAAGTACTTGGCTGGGGAGAGGGATTTGATTTAAAACTGGCCTTCTTGGGTTTCGAAGCCTGTACTAATGCATCCAGAGTGGGCGCAGGTACATCATTTGAAGTGCTGCCGCCCCTGGGACATATGCCGTCGGGATTATTTAAGACGGCCCGGGCAGAAGTTGGCTTAGCAATTACTAACTGGGACTGGTTATTTAGTGTAGCTCCTCCCTGGGGTTTAGGAATACTAGAGGAGATGGAGTTAGACGGTGCAGCTTGGACATTAACCAGCTTTTTTAACATACAGGTGTTTGTATTGACAAGATTCTCAAGCACATCTAATTTTGAGTTCATAAGTCTGGTTCTTTCAAGTACAGGCAGCAAGAGAGTTTTAATTAATACTTCCATCTTTGCTATGAGGCCATCGTCACCACTATTGCTCGCAGGGCAGGAGTTTGGCAACCCAGATGCAACTTGGGAAGGAAGCCCGTGAACACTAGAAAGGCTGTGAGCCAGGCTGTGAGCCAGTAATAGCCTCGGGGTTAGAGGTTAATTGTGATGTGTAAGCTATTGTGGATATTTTTGAAACACCTCCCCTCTGCCGACCCGTGTTTCTCTTCCTCTTGCAGGGATGGTTCCTTGGGGAATCCTCTTCTGGGGATAAATCTAATTGGGATTGACTTAATAAGAGCATACTTCCCCCCACCCCGCTACCAGATGAATCACTGGAGTTTAAGTCACTGCAACTTGATACCAAAGGAACTCCCACTGCATCACGGTGAACATCCACCAATACAGGAACCAAGGAATGGTTAGTACCTGTTAGTAATACTTCAGGACTAGACACTGCGGCAATAGGGCCTAACGAGGAACGTTTCTCACTGACAAGATCTAGTGAGAGCCGTTTCTCTGCAAAAGCTATTTCCTTCTCCAAAATTCCAGTAGCTTTAATGAGGTAGGCATCCAGGGGACCAGAAACAACCCCCTTTGAGGTTTGCAACTGCGCAATTCGTTCCTTTCCGGAACGTAGAGGCATGGTTAATGCAACCTAGCAACAAAAGTGGAGAAGGGGAAGGGGAGAATCTATAATGAACCAGGGGAGAATCGCAATTTCTCGTAAGTTAAACAGTGAGGCCAGTAGATACAAACAAACCAAGGGGTATTGCCCAACCCAACCTTGCCCGACCACGGACGGCCACAGACGGCCCCGCCCTTGTCCCGGGCTTCTCTCGCGCGCTCCCGCGCAGCGGCAGTAAGTTCTACTAATATTGGATATGAGCCGCCCAGGGGGCGGGGCTAGCAGGGAGAGTGGGCCAGGTGTAGCGAGTTGGCCAGGCAGGGACTCCTGGTAGATGGAGTCCCCGCTATATCGCTCGCAGCCCTGCTACAGTGCCCCTAGGTTCCCCAGTTGCCGTAATCCTTCACTTAGTCCGCAAGACCCCCGCAGTCCTCCTTCACGATACGGGACCCGTGAAGCGGGTCCAGCGAGTTGTTAGCTGTGTAGGCAAAGAGGAGCAGCCCAGCGGGAGTATCCAGGAAGTGTAAAACCACACAGGGCAAAGTCACGATGCAAGAGTCTCACAGAGACAGCGGGCAGGAAAGTTTTAATGGTGATCTGTGCGCAGGGGCGGGGCTAGCAGGGAGAGCGGGCCAGGTGTAGCGAGTTGGCCAGGCAGGGACTCCTGGTAGATGGAGTCCCCGCTATATCGCTCGCAGCCCTGCTACAGTGCCCCTAGGTTCCCCAGTTGCCGTAAGCCTCCACTTAGTCCGCAAGACCCCCGCAGTCCTCCTTCACGATGCGGGACCCACGAAGCGGGTCCGGTGAGTTGTTAGCTGTGTAGGCAAAGAGGAGCAGCCCAGCGGGAGGATCCAGGAAGTGTAAAACCACACAGGGCAAAGTCAAGATGCAAGATTCCCCAGAGCAGTTTCTAGCCATGTTATCCAATGGTAGGTGGATAACATGGCTAAGTAATGCATGAATATCGCGGACGTTTCAGCGATATTCATGCATTTCGGCCGATTTTTATCGCTTAGGAGATAAACCTTGATAACAGCAAGGTTTCTAAGCGATAAAAGTAGGCGAAGCACGGCGATAAAATTATAGCCGCTAAACAAGCTTAGCGATAATTATCGCTTATGCTTGGTAATATGCCCCAGTATTATTTACTATTCCAACTCCAGCCTACGTACAGTAGGGAAGGTGTTGGAATAGTAAATCACACTATTTCTTAGTCTAGGGCGCCCTCCAGTGCTAGTCGTGGTAATGACTTGCGTTGTTAAAACAGCGATGTGAATGTACTGGGGTGTACTGGGGTGTTTTGACCGCGTTGTTAAGTCGTTTTCCCCTGGTCACTGGCTAGTGACCCAGACTCTGTCCCCTCTGGTTTCAGGTGCTTCAGATCTCTGATCCACCCTTGGCTCCCTCCGGACACTTTCCACTTGGACTCCAGCAGCACTTTGCAGCAGCTCTCCATTGAAATCGACTACGAAACCCGGCACGAAAAGACACCAATGCACCCGAACTCCCTGAGTGAGGTAACTCGAGTACTCCGGTGCTCCCGTGGGTGTTGTCTCTAGAACCTCCTAGTTCTAAGGGGGTTTTCTCCAAGTCCTCTTCTAAGTATCCTTTATCTGTAATTTTCCAACCACGACTTTCTCCATAGAAGTTAAAAGTCATTCGTGGCTGTGTTTAGAGACTGCATGCGTCCCCGGTGGGTCCCCTGTGTCACTACCTTGGGTGGTTCCTGGTGGCCCCAGCAGTTCTTCAGGCTCTAGGCCTGTGCTCTATGTAAGTCATGGTACTTATACCACTTTCTTAATATATGGTTGTGTATGCCCCTGGGGCTCAACGTGTATTGTGCTAATTTACTGTGTGCTAAATAGGTTTACCGTATGAACTTTTGCCACTAGCCTCATAAAGAGACTAGTGGGATGTGTTTAGAATAAATACATATATTTTATATATATACATGGTGTGGTTCTACTTTCATTTGGTCATTCACGAGATTATAGACTGGTAAAACAAGATGCTATACATTCCTCCAAGACTTAGGCTGAATGCTGCTCTCCACATTTACCACTAGGATAGCTTTCTATATAGGTTGTCTTTAAACCTACCATCAATAAGGGTCGTTTGGACTGGTGCAAGGTGCCCACTAGAATAGTGGACAGCATATGCCAGGACAACTTCTCACAGCTGCAAACAGTTCTTTTGAGGAGTTCGCGTCTGCCTCAATTTCGTTGGGGGAGTAGGCCAATTTCTTCTTGCGAATCAGCATCTTATATCTAGATAGATATATCCTATATTTGACCTTTTCTGAGTCACAGTACCTCAATCTCTCCATCTTTTTTCTTGTCTCATGCAGACCTGTTTAAGGGCCCTTATGTCGTCAGAGATGATCTCATTTGATCTTGGTCCTTTTCACAGGTGCCAAGATGGTGCTGGCCAAGTCTGGCTAGATTGTCTTTGATCTTATTGGAGACAATTACATGACCTTCATGATTATGCTAATCTAGATCCCACCATAAGCACAATATGGCCGTTTAAGAAAATATCATACGACCCAGGTGGGACTCGAACCCACAATCCCCAGCTTCGGAGGCTGATGCCTTATCCATTAGGCCACTGGGCCTTGCTGGAAACAAGAGATAAGAGAACAACCACATCTGACGGAAAGGACTAGTATCAAACAGCCTGCAGAGAGCATTAGGAGACTCAAAGATGCATCTTACCAGCACACTTACCACATACACAGAGTCAGTATGCCAATAGGACGTAATTCAGGTATGGCAGGGGTAATAAGCCAGGAACAGAGATACACTGAAATTACAAAACACTTCAGGTCCTGGCATTGTGGGTATTGCTTCTATATTAGACTGTGTAGAAGAGAGTGTCTGCCCTGCCTCCGGGATAATAAGCCATGGGGAGTCTGACATCGAAATGATAGATGATCTTATAAGAATGCAGGGGCGGCAGGAAGAGAAACACCCTGTGAACTAAGTGTGATTTCATGACTCCCTATTGTTTTGTAAATTCACTCTTGTAATGGCCCAAAGAAGGTGTTGGCATACTAGGGTGCACTGTAATACCAGAAAACAATGAAGGGAAAGGGTCAAGCAGGTGACCTCTCTCTTCAAGAGTGAGGATGGTGACCTTTGAACTCACAGATTGCAGGTTCATCCAGGGAAGATGGTGTCCTCTGAAGTGAGTTAAGGATTCTCCCTACGGTAGGTTGGTGGCCTCTGCCTCAAGGAGCAGCATGTCTCTGAATATGGAATCAAACTCAAGGGCAGTCATTACTTTGATGAGTAAGTGGGGCCTCTGGATTCAAGGGAAGTCAGATCTGATGATTGGGCCAATGGATTCAAGGATGGTCAGCTCTTTGATGTCTTGATTCTGGCCTCTGTATTCTTTGGACGGAGATTCCCATACAAGCAGAGATGTGCGACAGTGTATCAATTTTTCTACACAGAATTTGTTAAATTCCATAAACATTGTCTGGCATTACACACAATAACAGTGTCAGAAGGAAATGTTTTTTCCGGGTTCTTGCATGACATTGTTTAAGCAAACGCACCCCTCATGTGAAAACCACTCTCCAAATAAAACAGGAGACTAGCACTAACAGAAATTGTCTTTCTGCAAGACACTTTCATTGTAAACCTCTCTCCCTCAGATATATTATGAGACGTCTTCAGCAAGTTGCACTCTGCTTAAAAAATGTTACATTAATTTGTAAATCGTTTAGTTTACAAAACTCCTTGAACCTATTAAGTGCAGTTTGCAGCCCCCTATGTGTTTTTGAGCGGAGTAAAGTATCGTCAGCAAATATAAGCATCGGAAACTTGGTTCCACCTAAAGAGGGAGCGTCAGTGGGGGTGTTGGCAAAGAACTCCACCACCTGGTCAATGAACAATAGAAAAAGAGTAGGAGCCAAAACGCATCCCTGACCGACACCTCGCGTTACAGGAAAACTAGCCGTCACTTGCCCTTGGCCTCCCCACCTCACCCGGGCAAAGTTGTCCTCGTGCAATTTAACCACAAGTTCTAGGAGTTCGGGCGGTAAGGGCAGATTTCTCAGGACGTCCCACAGTTTTGCCCTAGGCACAAGATCAAAGGCCGACTTAAGGTCCACAAAGGTGGCATAGATGGACCCACCGCCTAATAGCACCACCTTCCAGTATATCAGGGTGAATCTGAAAACCTGGTCAATGGTGCTGGTGCCTGATCTAAAGCCAGCCTGTAATGGGGAGAGAATGCTATCCATCTCCATCCACCCCTGGATTCTAGCAAGAACCATCCTAGCGACTATTTTTTGTATGGAGTCGATTAAGCTTATGGGACGGTAGTTTCCCGGGACCAAACGGTCCCCTTTTTTGAAAATTGGAAGAATTTCCGCCCCTTTCCAGGACTCTGGAATCCTTGCCCCCTTTGCGATGGCATTGGCAAGCAAAGTTATATAGGGAACCCATAATTGGAGATTTGTTTTAAATCGGTCAGCAGGGATAGAATCCATCCCTGGGGCTTTCCCCGATTGTAAATGTAAAATGTAAAGTATTTGTAGAGCGCACTGCTACCAAGCGGTTTCGTGGCGCTATTACTCATACCGCTGTGGAACCCTTCCTGGCTTTCCCTGTGAAGTGTCCACTCCCAGGGTGAAGCCAGGCATCCTAGCGCTGTTGGGGCCGTTGTGGAGATTAAGCAAGCTATTGCCCAGAGTTGCAGCGTGGGACCCATGATTGGAATAGGCACTGAGGCGAGAATATCAGGTCCGAGGAATTTTGGAGCCCGAGACCCACCGAGGTGGGAATCGAACCCTGGTCCCGGGCCAGAGCTCTGCATCAAGGTCTGCCACTCTAACCATTGAGCCACACTCCTCCGATTGTACTGAACTGAGTGCAAATTCGGTATCAGAGGTTGTAAAAACTAGCGTATGACTAGGGGCAGCGAGCGGGGATGCACACAGTACTTGACCAATTTGGGGTTCTAAGTCCGGATCCTTAAACTGGCTGGAATAAAAGTCCCCCCATACATCAGCTGGGACGTGATTTACAGGAATTTGGGAATCCGGATTCCTACCCCATTTTACAATTTCCCAGAACTTTACTTGATTAGATGATTGGCAAGCCTCGAAGAGATCGGACCAATGACGCTCGTCCCATTCTCTCTTCGCGACCCACTGTACCTTTTTATACGTTTGGCGGGCCAATTTAATTTCTCTAGAGACCCTGGATTTATTGGCTTTTATTAGGCTGCTATGTGCCACCCTACAGTTCTTATTGTACCATTTTTTCTGAGCACCCAATGCCTTCACATTCCCACGTTTTAGCGGCAGAGTTAAAAGGGCTTTGAGTTTAGTGAAGCACTGGTCGTGAAGATCACTAATCTGAGGAACAGCATCCATGGTGGGCGATAGATTTAAAATGGCACTCAATGTCATCGAGACTTCCTTTGCTATGCCATCTAACAAAGTGTGGTCTTCCACAACCCTACACCATTTAACCCTTCTATCATTTGACAGGACGGCCTCTGCCATTAAGCAGGATGTTGTTAGGGGCCTACCAGGGCCACCTGGAAGCTGCAGACTTAAAGACAATGGGTTATGGTCACTCTCCGGACGGACCACAACTTCCATATCGTCCACGAGTGACCAATATTCCATTTTGACCAAAATATAATCTATTCGGCTTTTGCTGATCCCATTGTAAAAAGTGGGTTTGCTAGCCTTATCGGAGGCTGTTCGCCCATTTGCCGCTCTCAGGCCCCACTCCAGTCACAGCCCTAACCAATGGAGAGCAGCCTCGGTGGCCTTTTTACGATTGATCAAAGATAGAGACGGAATATTCCATACTGCATCTTCCTCAGCCCCCAAATCCTCCCCCTCACTAAACAGGGGTTCCAAGGTACAATTGAGGTCCCCTGCTATAAGGATTAATTTGTCTCTTCCTATCTGCTCAAGATAAGAGTCCAAATCATCCAAAATGACCGGACAGCGCCCTCCTGGACGACATTGAGCATAAATATTGATAACTGCAATGTCCTGCAGGTTAGCCTTACTAAGCTTAATTCCCAGGAGATCAGGGTTAACCCCTGCAATTTCAATTGGTCTATACCCAATAGACTGCCTAACCCAGATTATTAGGCCCCCTGAGGCTCTGCCTTTTGGACCCCTGATTGCTGGCTTATAAAAGTTTAAAAACCCTACCCGATATATGGGATCAGGAGCCCAACTCTCTTGGAGGATTACAATATCAAAGGTATCAATAAAATCAGCCCAATCCTCCGAACCTATTCGTCCCTTTAACCCTGCGATGTTCCATGAAACAACTTTGAGCGGCTCAACCTGACTAAGGGGTGTGGCTTGATCCAAATCACACAGCTCCTCCCCATTAATACTAACCATGCATGGTTGAGGGCTGGATGACAGGTTTACATCTGTACTGGTCTCAACAACCCTCTCCACAGCCTTCTCCATATGTCCTCCCGCATAACTCAAGCTTATATTACAAACTCCATTATTGCCATTTACATGGTTTCTCAAATGACACCCTCTACTAGATGCGGGGTACAGTCAATCAATGCCCTCCAGGCCAGAGAGGGAATCAAAATGGTTAAACAGTTGTGGATAAAAAGGAGAATAAGGGATCCTATCCATCTGGGATCTACCAACGGGTCTTCTAGGCATCAGGGGGTTGGAAAAGGCTGCACCATATCTTTTAGGGTAAAAATAACCCAAACCCAAGGACTGCACATCCCCCATCCTCCCAAACCTTGCCTCCCTGCGTATGTAGTCAACCACCCAGGGATCCCTGAAGTTTATAATGATACAATCCCCTTCTAGGGTCCTTCTCACATTGACCCACCCAATCCACTCTTCTGACATTCAGTATCTCGGTTGAGGAGGAGGGTGGGAGGTGTCGGTTTTTACTTAACCAAAAAACAACTTTGTTTTTGAGGTCACCATGAGATTCTGTTTGGCCCTCCCTAATGGGTGAAACACCCGTTAGGACGATTGTGTATGGAGTTGCATCGATAGGTAGATCAGTACGAGGGGAACCCCGTTTTTTGCCAGGATTACAATTTGCACTCCCAACTACTCTGGAACTTGCTTTGGGCTGAATGGGTGGTTTCGGACCACATTTCACAGAACTCTGTGCCGAAGTAACAGCAGTAGACTTGGAAGTACTTGGCTGGGGAGAGGGATTTGATTAAAAACTGACCTTTTTGGGTTTCGAAGCCTGTATTAATGCGTCCAGAGTGGGCGCAGGTACATCATTTGAAGTGCTGCCGCCCCTGGGACATATGCCGTCGGGATTATTTAAGACGGCCCGGGCAGAAGTGGGCTTAGCAATTACTAACTGGGACTGGTTATTTAGTGTAGCTCCTCCCTGGGGTTTAGGAATACTAGAGGAGATGGAGTTAGACGGTGCAGCTTGGACATTAACCAGCTTTTTTAACATACAGGTGTTTGTATTGACAAGATTCTCAAGCACATCTAATTTTGAGTTCATAAGTCTGGTACTTTCAAGTACAGGCAGCAAGAGAGTTTTAATTAATACTTCCATCTTTGCCATGAGGCCATCGTCACCACTATTGCTCGCAGGG
Source organism: Lissotriton vulgaris (assembly GCF_964263255.1). Taxonomy (NCBI): domain Eukaryota; kingdom Metazoa; phylum Chordata; class Amphibia; order Caudata; family Salamandridae; genus Lissotriton; species Lissotriton vulgaris. The sequence continues at coordinate 1,178,968,350 of NC_141693.1, read as the reverse complement.
CAGGAGTTTGGCAACCCAGATGCAACTTGGGAAGGAAGCCCGTGAACACTAAAAACCAGGGTATGCTGTGAGCCAGTAATAGCCTCGGGGTTAGAGGTTAATTGTGATGTGTAAGCTATTTTGGGTACATATGAAACACCTCCCCTCTGCCGACCCGTGTTTCTCTTCCTCTTGCAGGGATGGTTCCTTGGTGAATCCTCTTCTGGGGATAAATCTAATTGGGATTGACTTAATAAGAGCATACTTCCCCCCACCCCGCTACCAGATGAATCACTGGAGTTTAAGTCACTGCAACTTGATACCAAAAAACTCCCACTGCATCACGGTGAACATCCACCAATACAGGAACTAAGGAATGGTTAGCACCTGTTAGTAATACTTCGGGACTAGACACTGCGGCAATAGGGCCTAACGAGGAACGTTTCTCACTGACAAGATCTAGTGAGAGCCGTTTCTCGGCGAAAGCTATCTCCTTCTCCAAAATTCCAGTAGCTTTAATGAGGAAGGCATCCAGGGGACCAGAAACCACCCCCTTTGAGGTTTGCAACTGCACAATTCGTTCCTTTCCGGAACGTAGAGGCATGGTTAATGCAACCTAGCAACAAAAGTGGAGAAGGGGAAGGGGGGAATCTATAATGAACCAGGGGAGAATCGCAATACCTCGTAAGTTAAACAGTGAGGGCCAGTAGATACAAACAAACCAAGGGGTATGGCCCAACCCAACCTTGCCCGACCACGGACGGCCACAGACCGCCCCGCCCTTGTCCCGGGCTTCTCCCGGACTTCTCCCGTGCGCTCCCGTGCAGCGGCAGTAAGTTCTACTAATATTGGATATGAGCCGCCCAGGGGGCGGGATGGCAGGGAGAGCGTGCCAGGTGTAGCGAGTTGGCCAGGCAGGGACTCCTGGTAGATGGAGTCCCCGCTATATCGCTCGCAGCCCTGCTACAGTGCCTCTAGGTTCCCCAGTTGCCGTAAGCCTCCACTTAGTCCGCAAGACCCCCGCAGTTCTTCTTCATGATGCGGGACCCGTGAAGCGGGTCCAGCGAGTTGTTAGCTGTGTAGGCAAAGAGGAGCAGCCCAGCGGGAGGATCCAGGAAGTGTAAAACCACACAGGGCAAAGTCACGATGCAAGAGTCTCACCGCGACAGCGGGCAGGAAAGTTTTAATGGTGATCTGTGCGCAGGGGGTGGGGCTAGCAGGGAGAGCGGGCCAAGTGCAGCGAGTTGGCCAGGCAGGGATGGAGTCCCTGCTATATCGCTCGCAGCCCTGCTACAGTGCCCCTAGGTTCCCCAGTTGCCGTAAGCCTCCACTTAGTCGGCAAGACCCCCGCAGTCCTCCTTCACGATGCAGGACCCGCGTAGCGGGTCCGGTGAGTTGTTAGCTGTGTAGGCAAAGAGGAGCAGCCCAGCGGGAGGATCCAGGAAGTGTAAAACCACACAGGGCAAAGTCACGATGCAAGAGTCCCCAGAGCAGTTTCTAGCAATGTTATCCAATGGTAGGTGGATAACATGGCTAAGTAATGCATGAATATCGCGGACTTTTCAGCGATATTCATGCATTTCGGCTGATTTTTATCGCTTAGGAGATAAACCTTGATAACAGCAAGGTTTCTAAGCGATAAAAGTAGGCGAAGCACGGCGATAAAATTATAGCCGCTAAACAAGCTTAGCGATAATTATCGCTTATGCTTGGTAATATGCCCCAGTATTATTTACTATTTCAACTCCAGCCTACGTACAGTAGGGAAGGTGTTGGAATAGTAAATCACACTATTTCTTAGTCTAGGGCGCCCTCCAGTGCTAGTCGTGGTAATGACTTGCGTTGTTAAAACAGCGATGTGAATGTACTGGGGTGTACTGGGGTGTTTTGACCGCGTTGTTAAGTCGTTTCCCCCTGGTCACTGGCTAGTGACACAGACTCTGTCCCCTCTGGTTTCAAGTTCTTCAGATCTCTGATCCACCCTTGGATCCCTATTGAACACTTTCCACTTGGACTCCAGCAGCACTTTGCAGCAGCTCTCCATTGAAATCGACTACGAAACCCGGCACGAAAAGACACCAATGCACCCGAACTCCCTGAGTAGGGTAACTCGAGTACTCCGGTGCTCCCGTGGGTGTTGTCTCTAGAACCTCCTACTTCTAAGGGGGTTTGCTCCAAGTCCTCTTCTAAGTATCCTTTATCTGTAATTTTCCAACCGCGACTTTCTCCATAGAAGTTAAAAGTGATTCGCGGCTGTGTTTAGACACTGCACGCGTCCCCTGTGGGTCCCCTATGTCACTACCTTGGGTGGTTCCTGGTGGCCCCAGCAGTTCTTCAGGCTCTAGGCCTGTGCTCTATGTAAGTCGTGGTACTTATACCACTTTCTTAATATATGGTTGTGTATGCCCCTGGGGCTCAACGTGTATTGTGCTAATTTACTGTGTGCTAAATAGGTTTACCATATGAACTTTTGCCACTAGCCTCATAAAGAGACTAGTGGGATGTGTTTAGAATAAATACATATATTTTATAAATATACCTGGTGTGGTTCTCCTTTCATTTGGTCATTCACGAGATTATAGACTGGTAAAACAAGATGCTTTACATTCCTCCAAGACTTAGCCTGAATGCTGCTCTCCACAGCTACCACTAGGTTAGCTTTCTATATAGGTTGTCTTTAAACCTACCATCAATAAGGGTCGTTTGGACTGGTGCAAGGTGCCCACTAGAATAGTGGACAGCATATGCCAGGACAACTTCTCACAGCTGCAAACAGTTCTTTTGAGGAGTTTGCGTCTGCCTCAATTTCGTTGGGGAAGTAGGCCAATTTCTTCTTGCGAATCAGCATCTAATATCTAGATAGATATATGCTATATTTGACCTTTTCTGAGTCACAGTATCTCAATCTCTCCATCTTTTTTCTTGTCTCATGCAGACCTGTTTAAGGGCCCTTATGTCGTCAGAGATGATCTCATTTGATCTTGGTCCTTTTCACAGGTGCCAATATGGTGCTGGCCAAGTCTGGCTAGATTGTCTTTGATCTTATTGGAGACAATTACATGACCTTCATGATTATGCTAATCTAGATCCCACCATAAGCACAATATGGCCGTTTAAGAAAATATCATACGACCCAGGTGGGACTCGAACCCACAATCCCCAGCTTCGGAGGCTGATGCCTTATCCATTAGGCCACTGGGCCTTGCTGGAAACAAGAGATAAGAGAACAACCACATCTGACGGAAAGGACTAGTATCAAACAGCCTGCAGAGAGCATTAGGAGACTCAAAGATGCATCTTATCAGCACACTTACCACATACACAGAGTCAGTATGCCAATAGGACGTAATTCAGGTATGGCAGGGGTAATAAGCCAGGAACAGAGATACACTGAAATTACAAAACACTTCAGGTCCTGGCATTGTGGGTATTTCTTCTAGATTAGATTGGGTAGAACAGAGTGTCTGCCCTGCCTCCAGGATAATAGGCCATGGGGAGTCTGACATCGAAATGATAGATAATCTTATAAGAATGCAGGGGCGGCAGGAAGAGATACACCCTGTGAACTAAGTGTGATTTCAGGACTCCCTATTGTTTTGTAAATTCACTCTTGTAATGGCCCAAAGAAGGTGTTGGCATACTAGGGTGCACTGTAATACCAGTAAACAATGAAGGGAAAGGGTCAAGCAGGTGACCTCTCTCTTCAAGAGTGAGGATGGTGACCTTTGAACTCACAGATTGCAGGTTCATCCAGGGAAGATGGTGTCCTCTGAAGTGAGTTAAGGATTCTCCCTACGGGAGGTGGGTGGCCTCTGCCTCAAGGAGCAGCATGTCTCTGAATATGGAATCAAACTCAAGGGCAGTCATTACTTTGATGAATAAGTGGGGCCAATGGATTCAAGGATGGTCAGGTCTCTGATGACTGGGGCCAATGGATTCAAGGATGGTCATATCTGATGACTGGGGCCAATGGATTCAAGGGAAGTCAGATCTGATGACTGGAGCCAATGGATTCAAGGATGGTCAGCTCTTTTATGTCTTGATTCTGGCCTCTGTATTCTTTGGACGGAGATTCCCTTACAAGCAGAGATGTGCGACAGTGTATCAATTTTTCTACACAGAATTTGTTAAATTCCATAAACATTGTCTGGCATTACACACAATAACAGTGTCAGAAGGAAATGTTTTTTCCGGGTTCTTGCATGACATTGTTTAAGCAAACGCACCCCTCATGTGAAAACCACTCTCCAAATAAAACAGGAGACTAGCACTAACAGAAATTGTCTTTCTGCAAGACACTTTCATTGTAAACCTCTCTCCCTCAGATATATTGTGAGACGTCTTCAGCAAGTTGCACTCTGCTTAAAAAATGTTACATTAATTTGTAAATCGTTTAGTTTACAAAACTCCTTGAACCTATTAAGTACAGTTTGCAGCCCCCTATGTGTTTTTGAGAGGAGTAAAGTATCGTCAGCAAATATAAGCATCGGAAACTTGGTTCCACCTAAAGAGGGAGCGTCAGTGGAGGTGTTGGCAGAGAACTCCACCACCTGGTCAATGAACAATAGAAAAAGAGTAGGAGCCAAAATGCATCCCTGACCGACACCTCGCGTTACAGGAAAACTAGCCGTCACTTGCCCTTGGCCTCCCCTCCTCACCCGGGCAAAGTTGTCCTCCTGAAATTTAACCACAAGTTCTAGGAGTTCGGGCGGTAAGGGCAGATTTCTCAGGACGTCCCACAGTTTTGCCCTAGGCACAAGATCAAAGGCCGACTTAAGGTCCACAAAGGCGGCATAGATAGACCCACCGCCTAATAGCACCACCTTCCAGTATATCAGGGTGAATCTGAAAACCTGGTCGATGGTGCTGGTGCCTGATCTAAAGACAGCCTGTAATGGGGAGAGAATGCTATCCATCTCCATCCACCCCTGGATTCTAGCAAGAACCATCCTAGCGACTATTTTTTGTATGGAGTCGATTAAGCTTATGGGACGGTAGTTTCCCGGGACCAAACGGTCCCCTTTTTTGAAAATTGGAAGAATTTCCGCCCCTTTCCAGGACTCTGGAATCCTTGCCCCCTTTGCGATGGCATTGGCAAGCAAAGTTATATAGGGAACCCATAATTGGAGATTTGTTTTAAATCGGTCAGCAGGGATAGAATCCATCCCTGGGGCTTTCCCCGATTGTACTGAACTGAGTGCAAACTCGGTATCAGAGGTTGTAAAAACTAGCGTATGACTAGGAACAGCGAGCGGGGATGCACACAGTACTTGACCAATTTGGGGTTCTAAGTCCGGATCCTTAAACTGGCTGGAATAAAAGTCCACCCATACATCAGCTGGGACGTGATTTACAGGAATTTGGGAATCCGGATTCCTACCCCATTTTACAATTTCCCAGAACTTTACTTGATTAGATGATTGGCAAGCCTCGAAGAGATCGGACCAATGATGCTCGTCCCATTCTCTCTTCGCGACCCACTGTACCTTTTTATACGTTTGGCGGGCCAATTTAATTTCTCTAGAGACCCTGGATTTAATGGCTTTTATTAGGCTGCTATGTGCCACCCTACAGTTCTTATTGTACCATTTTTTCTGAGCACCCAATGCCTTCACATTCCCACGTTTTAGCGGCAGAGTTAAAAGGGCTTTGAGTTTAGTGAAGCACTGGTCGTGAAGATCACTAATCTGAGGAACAGCATCCATGGTGGGCGATAGATTTAAAATGGCACTCAATGTCATCGAGACTTCCTTTGCTATTCCATCTAACAAAGTGTGGTCTTCCACAACCCTACACCATTTAACCCTTCTTCTATCATTGGACAGGACGGCCTCTGCCATTAAGCAGGATGTTGTTAGGGGCCTACCAGGGCCACCTGGAAGCTGCAGACTTAAAGACAATGGGTTATGGTCACTCTCCGGACGGACCACAACTTCCATATCGTCCACGAGTGACCAATATTCCATTTTGACCAAAATATAATCTATTCGGCTTTTGCTGATCCCATTGTCAAAAGTGGGTTTGCTAGCCTTATCGGAGGCTGTTCGCCCATTTGCCGCTCTCAGGCCCCACTCCAGACACAGCCCTAACCAATGGAGAGCAGCCTCGGTGGCCTTTTTACGATTGATCAAAGATAGAGACAGAATATTCCATACTGCATCTTCCTCAGCCCCCAAATCCTCCCCCTCACTAAACAGGGGTTCCAAGGTACAATTGAGGTCCCCTGCTATAAGGATTAATTTGTCTCTTCCTATCTGATCAAGATAAGAGTCCAAATCATCCAAAATGACCGGACAGAGCCCTCCTGGACGACCTCGAGCATAAATATTGATAACTACAATGTCCTGCAGGTTAGCCTTACTAAGCTTAGTTCCCAGGAGATCAGGGTTAACCCCTGCAATTTCAATTGGTCTATACCCAATAGACTGCCTAACCCAGATTATTAGGCCCCCTGAGGCTCTGCCTTTTGGACCCCTGATTGCTGGCTTATAAAAGTTTAAAAACCCTACCCGATATATAGGATCAGGAGCCCAACTCTCTTGGAGGATTACAGTATCAAAGGTATCAATAAAATCAGCCCAATCCTCCGAACCTATTCGTCCCTTTAACCCTGCGATGTTCCATGAAACAACTTTGAGCGGCTCAACCTGACTAAGGGGTGTGGCTTGATCCAAATCACACAGCTCCTCCCCAGTAATACTAACCATGCATGGTTGAGGGCTGGATGACAGGTTTACATCTGTACTGGTCTCAACAACCCTCTCCACAGCCTTCTCCATATGTCCTCCCGCATAACTCAAACTTATATTACAAACTCCATTATTGCCATTTACATGGTTTCTCAAATGACACCCTCTACTAGATGCGGGGTACAGTCAATCAATGCCCTCCAGGCCAGAGAGGGAATCAAAATGGTTAAACAGTTGTGGATAAAAAGGAGAATAAGGGATCCTATCCATCTGGGATCTACCAACGGGTCTTCTAGGCATCAGGGGGTTGGAAAAGGCCGCACCATATCTTTTAGGGTAAAAATAACCCAAACCCAAGGACTGCACATCCCCCATCCTCCCAAACCTTGCCTCCCTGCGTATGTAGTCAACCCCCCAGGGATCCCTGAAGTTTATAATGATACAATCCCCTTCTAGGTCCTTCTCACATTGACCCACCCAATCCACTCTTCTGACATTCAGTATTTCGGTTGAGGAGGAGGGTGGGAGGGGTCGTTTTTTACTTAACCAAAAAACAACTTTGTTTTTGAGGTCACCATGAGATTCTGTTTGGCCTTCCCTAATGGGTGAAACACCCGTTAGGACGATTGTGTATGGAGTTGCATCGATAGGTAGATCAGTACGAGGGGAACCCCGTTTTTTCCCAGGATTACAATTTGAACTCCCAACTACTCTGGAACTTGCTTTGGGCTGAATGGGTGGTTTAGGACCACATTTCACAGAATTCTGTGCCGAAGTAACAGCAGTAGACTTGGAAGTACTTGGCTGGGGAGAGGGATTTGATTTAAAACTAGCCTTCTTGGGTTTCGAAGCCTGTACTAATGAGTCCAGAGTGGGCGCAGGTACATCATTTGAAGTGCTGCCCCTGGGACATATGCCGTCGTGATTATTTAAGACGGCCCGGGCAGAAGTGGGCTTAGCAATTACTAACTGGGACTGGTTATTTAGTGTAGCTCCTCCCTGGGGTTTAGGAATACTAGAGGAGATGGAGTTAGACGGTGCAGCTTGGACATTAACCAGCTTTTTTAACATACAGGTGTTTGTATTGACAAGATTCTCAAGCACATGTAATTTTGAGTTCATAAGTCTGGTACTTTCAAGTACAGGAAGCAAGAGAGTTTTAATTAATACTTCCATCTTTGCCATGAGGCCATCGTCACCACTATTGCTCGCAGGGCAGGAGTTTGGCAACCCAGATGCAACTTGGGAAGGAAGCCCGTGAACACTAAAAACCAGGGTAGGCTGTGAGCCCGTAATAGCCTCGGGGTTAGAGGTTAAGTGTGATGTGTAAGCTATTTTGGGTACTTTTGAAATACCTCCCCTCTGCCGACCCGTGTTTCTCTTCCTCTTGCAGGGATGGTTCCTTGGTGAATCCTCTTCTGGGGATAAATCTAATTGGGATTGACTTAATAAGAGCATACTTCCCCCACCCCGCTACCAGATGAATCACTGGAGTTTAAGTCACTGCAACTTGATACCAAAGAAACTCCCACTGCATCACGGTGAACATCCACCAATACAGGAACCAAGGAATGGTTAGTACCTGTTAGTAATACTTCGGGACTAGACACTGCGGCAATAGGGCCTAACGAGGAACGTTTCTCACTGACAAGATCTAGTGAGAGCCGTTTCTCGGCAAAAGCTATCTCCTTCTCCAAAATTCCAGTAGCTTTAATGAGGAAGGCATCCAGGGGACCAGAAACCATCCCCTTTGAGGTTTGCAACTGCACAATTCGTTCCTTTCCGGAACGTAGAGGCATGGTTAATGCAACCTAGCAACAAAAGTGGAGAAGGGGAAGGGGGGAATCTATAATGAACCAGGGGAGAATCGCAATACCTCGTAAGTTAAACAGTGAGGGCCAGTAGATACAAACAAACCAAGGGGTATGGCCCAACCCAACCTTGCCCGACCACGGACGGCCACAGACCGCCCCGCCCTTGTCCCGGGCTTCTCCCGGACTTCTCCCGCGCGCTCCCGCGCAGCGGCAGTAAGTTCTACTAATATTGGATATGAGCCACCCAGGGGGCGGGGCTAGCAGGGAGAGCGGGCCAGGTGTAGCGAGTTGGCCAGGAAGGGACTCCTGGTAGATGGAGTCCCCGCTATATCGCTCGCAGCCCTGCTACAGTGCCCCTAGGTTCCCCAGTTGCCGTAAGCCTCTACTTAGTCCGCAAGTCCCCCGCAGTTCTTCTTCACGATGCGGGACCCGTGAAGCGGGTCCAGCGAGTTGTTAGCTGTGTAGGCAAAGAGGAGCAGCCCAGCGGGAGGATCCAGGAAGTGTAAAACCACACAGGGCAAAGTCACGATGCAAGAGTCTCACCGCGACAGCGGGCAGGAAAGTTTTAATGGTGATCTGTGCGCAGGGGGCGGGGCTAGCAGGGAGAGCGGGCCAGGTGTAGCGAGTTGGCCAGGCAGGGATTGAGTCCCCGCTATATCGCTCGCAGCCCTGCTACAGTGCCCCTAGGTTCCCCAGTTGCCGTAAGCCTCCACTTAGTCCGCAAGACCCCCGCAGTCCTCCTTCACGATGCGGGACCCACGTAGCGGGTCCGGTGAGTTGTTAGCTGTGTAGGCAAAGAGGAGCAGCCCAGCGGGAGGATCCAGGAAGTGTAAAACCACACAGGGCAAAGTCACGATGCAAGAGTCCCCAGAGCAGTTTCTAGCCATGTTATCCAATGGTAGGTGGATAACATGGCTAAGTAATGCATGAATATCGCGGACTTTTCAGCGATATTCATGCATTTCGGCTGATTTTTATCGCTTAGGAGATAAACCTTGATAACAGCAAGGTTTCTAAGCGATAAAAGTAGGCGAAGCACGGCGATAAAATTATAGCCGCTAAACAAGCTTAGCGATAATTATCGCTTATGCTTGGTAATATGCCCCAGTAATTTTTACTATTCCAACTCCAGCCTACGTACAGTAGGGAAGGTGTTGGAATAGTAAATCACACTATTTCTTAGTCTAGGGCGCCCTCCAGTGCTAGTCGTGGTAATGACTTGCGTTGTTAAAACAGCGATGTGAATGTACTGGGGTGTACTGGGGTGTTTTGTCCGCGTTGTTAAGTCGTTTCCCCCTGGTCACTGGCTAGTGACCCAGACTCTGTCCCCTCTGGTTTCAAGTTCTTCAGATCTCTGATCCACCCTTGGATCCCTATTGAACACTTTCCACTTGGACTCCAGCAGCACTTTGCAGCAGCTCTCCATTGAAATCGACTACGAAACCCGGCACGAAAAGACACCAATGCACCCGAACTCCCTGAGTGAGGTAACTCGAGTACTCCGGTGCTCCCGTGGGTGTTGTCTCTAGAACCTCCTACTTCTAAGGGGGTTTGCTCCAAGTCCTCTTCTAAGTATCCTTTATCTGTAATTTTCCAACCGCGACTTTCTCCATAGAAGTTAAAAGTGATTCGCGGCTGTGTTTAGACACTGCACGCGTCCCCTGTGGGTCCCCTATGTCACTACCTTGGGTGGTTCCTGGTGGCCCCAGCAGTTCTTCAGGCTCTAGGCCTGTGCTCTATGTAAGTCGTGGTACTTATACCACTTTCTTAATATATGGTTGTGTATGCCCCTGGGGCTTAACGTGTATTGTGCTAATTTACTGTGTGCTAAATAGGTTTACCGTATGAACTTTTGCCACTAGCCTCATAAAGAGACTAGTGGGATGTGTTTAGAATAAATACATATATTTTATAAATATACCTGGTGTGGTTCTCCTTTCATTTGGTCATTCACGAGATTATAGACTGGTAAAACAAGATGCTTTACATTCCTCCGAGACTTAGCCTGAATGCTGCTCTCCACAGCTACCACTAGGTTAGCTTTCTATATAGGTTGTCTTTAAACCTACCATCAATAAGGGTCGTTTGGACTGGTGCAAGGTGCCCACTAGAATAGTGGACAGCATATGCCAGGACAACTTCTCACAGCTGCAAACAGTTCTTTTGAGGAGTTTGCGTCTGCCTCAATTTCGTTGGGGAAGTAGGCCAATTTCTTCTTGCGAATCAGCATCTAATATCTAGATAGATATATGCTATATTTGACCTTTTCTGAGGCACAGTATCTCAATCTCTCCATCTTTTTTCTTGTCTCATGCAGACCTGTTTAAGGGCCCTTATGTCGTCAGAGATGATCTCATTTGATCTTGGTCCTTTTCACAGGTGCCAAGATGGTGCTGGCCAAGTCTGGCTAGATTGTCTTTGATCTTGTTAGAGACCTTCATGATTATGCTAATCTAGATCGCACCATAAGCACAATATGGCCGTTTAAGAAAATATCATACGACCCAGGTGGGACTCGAACCCACAATCCCCAGCTTTGGAGGCTGATGCCTTATCCATTAGTCCACTGGGCCTTGCTGGAATCAAGAGATAAGAGAACAACCACATCTGAAGGAAAGGACTAGTATCAAACAGCCTGCAGAGAGCATTAGGAGACTCAAAGATACATCTTACCAGCACACTTACCACATACACAGAGTCAGTATGCCAATAGGACGTAATTCAGGTATGGCAGGGGTAAGAAGCCAGGAACAGAGATACACTGAAATTACAAAACACTTCAGGTCCTGGCATTGTAGGTATTGCTTCTATATTAGACTGTGTAGAACAGAGTGTCTGCCCTGCCTCCGGGATTATAAGCCATGGGGAGTCTGACATCGAAATGATAGATAATCTTATAAGAATGCAGGGGCGGCAGGAAGAGATACACCCTGTGAACTAAGTGTGATTTCAGGACTCCCTATTGTTTTGTAAATTCACTCTTGTAATGGCCCAAAGAAGGTGTTGGCATACTAGGGTGCACTGTAATACCAGTAAACAATGAAGGGAAAGGGTCAAGCAGGTGACCTCTCTCTTCAAGAGTGAGGATGGTGACCTTTGAACTCACAGATTGCAGGTTCATCCAGGGAAGATGGTGTCCTCTGAAGTGAGTTAAGGATTCTCCCTACGGTAGGTTGGTGGCCTCTGCCTCAAGGAGCAGCATGTCTCTGAATATGGAATCAACCTCAAGGGCAGTCATTACTTTGATGAATAAGTGGGGCCTCTGGATTCAAGGGAAGTCAGATCTGATGACTGGGGCCAATGGATTCAAGGATGGTCAGCTCTTTGATGTCTTGATTCTGGCCTCTGTATTCTTTGGACGGAGATTCCCTTACAAGCAGAGATGTGTGACGGTGTATCAATTTTTCTTCACAGAATTTGTTAAATTCCATAAACATTGTCTGGCATTACACACAATAACAGTGTCAGAAGGAAATGTTTTTTCCGAGTTCTTGCATGACATTGTTTAAGCAAATGCACCCCTCATGTGAAAACAACTCTCCAAATAAAACAGGAGACTAGCACTAACACAAATTGTCTTTCTGCAAGACACTTTCATTGTAAACCTCTCTCCCTCAGATATATTGTGAGACGTCTTCAGCAAGTTGCACTCTGCTTAAAAAATGTTACATTAATTTGTAAATCGTTTAGTGTACAAAACTTCTTGAACCTATTAAGTGCAGTTTGCAGCCCCCTATGTGTTTTTGAGAGGAGTAAAGTATCGTCAGCAAATATAAGCATCGGAAACTTGGTTCCACCTAAAGAGGGAGCGTCAGTGGGGGTGTTGGCAAAGAACTTCACCACCTGGTCAATGAACAATAGAAAAAGAGTAGGAGCCAAAACGCATCCCGGACGGACACCTCGCGTTACAGGAAAACTAGCTGTTACTTGCCCTTGGCCTCCCCACCTCACCCGGGCAAAGTTGTCCTCGTGCAATTTAACCACAAGGTCTAGGAGTTCGGGCGGTAAGGGCAGATTTCTCAGGACGTCCCACAGTTTTGCCCTAGGCACAAGATCAAAGGCCGACTTAAGGTCCACAAAGGCGGCATAGATGGACCCACCGCCTAATAGCACCACCTTCCAGTATATCAGGGTGAATCTGAAAACCTGGTCGATGGTGCTGGTGCCTGATCTAAAGCCAGCCTGTAATGGGGAGAGAATGCTATCCATCTCCATCCACCCCTGGATTCTAGCAAGAACCATCCTAGCGACTATTTTTTGTAGGGAGTCGATTAAGCTTATGGGACGGTAGTTTCCCGGGACTTAACGGTCCCCTTTTTTGAAAATTGGAAGAATTTCCGCCCCTTTCCAGGACTCTGGAATCCTTGCCCCCTTTGCGATGGCATTGGCAAGCAAAGTTACATAGGGAACCCATAATTGGAGATTTGTTTTAAATCGGTCAGCAGGGATAGAATCCATCCCTGGGGCTTTCCCCGATTGTACTGAACTGAGTGCAAACTCGGTATCAGAGGTTGTAAAAACTAGCGTATGACTAGGGACAGCGAGCGGGGATGCACACAGTACTTGACCAATTTGGGGTTCTAAGTCCGGATCCCTAAACTGGCTGGAATAAAAGTCCACCCATACATCAGCTGGGACGTGATTTACAGGAATTTGGGAATCCGGATTCCTACCCCATTTTACAATTTCCCAGAACTTTACTTGATTAGATGATTGGCAAGCCTCGAAGAGATCGGACCAATGACGCTCGTTCCATTCTCTCTTCGCGACCCACTGTACCTTTTTATACGTGAGGCGGGCCAATTTAATTTCGCTAGAGACCCTGGATTTAATGGCTTTTATTAGGCTGCTATGTGCCACCCTACAGTTCTTATTGTAGCATTTTTTCTGAGCACCCAATGCCTTCACATTCCCACGTTTTAGCGGCGAGAGTTAAAAGGGCTTTGAGTTTAGTGAAGCACTGGTCGTGAAGATCACTAATCTGAGGAACAGCATCCATGGTGGGCGATAGATTTAAAATGGCACTCAATGTCATCGAGACTTCCTTTGCTATGCCATCTAACAAAGTGTGGTCTTCCACAACCCTACACCATTTAACCCTTCTTCTATCATTGGACAGGACGGCCTCTGCCGTTAAGCAGGATGTTGTTAGGGGCCTACCAGGGCCACCTGGAAGCTGCAGACTTAAAGACAATGGCTTATGGTCACTCTCCGGACCGACCACAACTTCCATATCGTCCACGAGTGACCAATATTCCATTTTGACCAAAATATAATCTATTCGGCTTTTGCTGATCCCATTGTCAAAAGTGGGTTTGCCAGCCTTATCGGAGGCCGTTCGCCCATTTGCCGCTCTCAGGCCCCACTCCAGACACAGCCCTAACCAATGGAGAGCAGCCACGGTGGCCTTTTTACGATTGATCAAAGATAGAGACGGAATATTCCATACTGCATCTTCCTCAGCCCCCAAATCCTTCCCCTCATTAAACAGGGGTTCCAAGGTACAATTGAGGTCCCCTGCTATAAGGATTAATTTGTCTCTTCCTATCTGATCAAGATAAGAGTCCAAATCATCCAAAATGACTGGACAGCGCCCTCCTGGACGACCTCGAGCATAAATATTGATAACTACAATGTCCTGCAGGTTAGCCTTACTAAGCTTAGTTCCCAGGAGATCAGGGTTAACCCCTGCAATTTCAATTGGTCTATACCCAATGGACTCCCTAACCCAGATTTATAGGCCCCCTGAGGCTCTGCCTTTTGGACCCCTGATTGCTGGCTTATAAAAGTTTAAAAACCCTACCCGATATATAGGATCAGGAGCCCAACTCTCTTGGAGGATTACAGTATCAAAGGTATCAATAAAATCAGCCCAATCCTCCGAACCTATTCGTCCCTTTAACCCTGCGATGTTCCATGAAACAACTTTGAGCGGCTCAACCTGACTAAGGGGTGTGGCTTGATCCAAATCACACAGCTCCTCCCCAGTAATACTAACCATGCATGGTTGAGGGCTGGATGACAGGTTTACATCTGTACTGGTCTCAACAACCCTGTCCACAGCCTTCTCCATATGTCCTCCCGCGTAACTCAAGCTTATATTACAAACTCCATTATTGCCATTTACATGGTTTCTCAAATGACACCCTCTACTAGATGCGGGGTACAGTCAATCAATGCCCTCCAGGCCAGAGAGGGAATCAAAATGGTTAAACAGTTGTGGATAAAAAGGAGAATAAGGGATCCTATCCATCTGGGATCACCAACGGGTCTTCTAGGCATCAGGGGGTTGGAAAAGGCCGCACCATATCTTTTAGGGTAAAAATAACCCAAACGCAAGGACTGCACATCCCCCATCCTCCTAAACCTTGCCTCCCTGCGTATGTAGTCAACCACCCAGGGATCCCTGAAATTTATAATGATACAATCCCCTTCTAGGTCCTTCTCACATTGACCCACCCAATCCACTCTTCTGACATTCAGTATTTCGGTTGAGGAGGAGGGTGGGAGGGGTCGTTTTTTACTTAACCAAAAAACAACTTTGTTTTTTAGGTCACCATGAGATTCTGTTTGGCCCTCCCTAATGGGTGAAACACCCGTTAGGACGATCGTGTATGGAGTTGCATCGATAGGTAGATCAGTACGAGGGGAACCCCGTTTTTTGCCAGGATTACAATTTGAACTCCCAACTACTCTGGAACTTGCTTTGGGCTGAATGGGTGGTTTAGGACCACATTTCACAGAATTCTGTGCCGAAGTAACAGCAGTAGACTTGGAAGTACTTGGCTGGGGAGAGGGATTTGATTTAAAACTAGCCTTCTTGGGTTTCGAAGCCTGCACTAATGAGTCCAGAGTGGGCGCAGGTACATCATTTGAAGTGCTGCCCCTGGGACATATGCCGTCTGGATTATTTAAGACGGCCCGGGCAGAAGTGGGCTTAGCAATTACTAACTGGGACTGGTTATTTAGTGTAGCTTCTCCCTGCGGTTTAGGAATACTAGAGGAGATGGAGTTAGACGGTGCAGCTTGGACATTAACCAGCTTTTTTAACATACAGGTGTTTGTATTGACAAGATTCTCAAGCACATCTAATTTTGAGTTCATAAGTCTGGTACTTTCAAGTACAGGCAGCAAGAGAGTTTTAATTAATACTTCCATCTTTGCCATGAGGCCATCGTCACCACTATTGCTCGCAGTGCAGGAGTTTGGCAACCCAGATGCAACTTGGGAAGGAAGCCCGTGAACACTAGAAACCAGGGTAGGCTGTGAGCCAGTAATAGCCTCGGGGTTAGAGGTTAATTGTGATGTGTAAGCTATTTTGGATAATTTTGAAACACCTCCCCTCTGCCGACCCGTGTTTCTCTTCCTCTTGCAGGGATGGTTCCTTGGTGAATCCTCTTCTGGGGATAAATCTAATTGGGATTGACTTAATAAGAGCATACTTCCCCCCCACCCCGCTACCAGATGAATCACTGGAGTTTAAGTCACTGCAACTTGATACCAAAGAAACTCCCACAGCATCACGTTGAACATCCACCAATACAGGAACCAAGGAATGGTTAGTACCTGTTAGTAATACTTCAGGACTAGACACTGCGGCAATAGGGCCTAACGAGGAACGTTTCTCACTGACAAGATCTAGTGAGAGCCGTTTCTCGGCAAAAGCTATGTCCTTCTCCAAAATTCCAGTAGCTTTAATGAGGAAGGCATCCAGGGGACCAGAAACCACCCCCTTTGAGGTTTGCAACTGCACAATTCGTTCCTTTCCGGAACGTAGAGGCATGGTTAATGCAACCTAGCAACAAAAGTGGAGAAGGGGAAGGGGGGAATCTATAATGAACCAGGGGAGAATCGCAATACCTCGTAAGTTAAACAGTGAGGGCCAGTAGATACAAACAAACCAAGGGGTATGGCCCAACCCAACCTTGCCCGACCACGGACGGCCACAGACCGCCCCGCCCTTGTCCAGGGCTTCTCCCGGACTTCTCCTGCGCTCTCCCGCGCAGCGGCAGTAAGTTCTACTAATATTGGATATGAGCCGCCCAGGGGGCGGGGCTAACAGGGAGAGCGGGCCAGGTGTAGCGAGTTGGCCAGGCAGGGACTCCTGGTAGATGGAGTCCCCGCTATATCGCTCGCAGCCCTGCTACAGTGCCCCTAGGTTCCCCAGTTGCCGTAAGCCTCCACTTAGTCCGCAAGACCCCCGCAGTCCTCCTTCACGATGCTGGACCCGTGAAGCGGGTCCAGCGAGTTGTTAGCTGTGTAGGCAAAGAGGAGCAGCCCAGCGGGAGGATCCAGGAAGTGTAAAACCACACAGGGCAAAGTCACGATGCAAGAGTCTCACCGAGACAGCGGGCAGGAAAGTTTTAATGGTGATCTGTGCGCAGGGGGCGGGGCTAGCAGGGAGAGCGGGCCAGGTGTAGCGAGTTGGCCAGGCAGGGACTCCTGGTAGATGGAGTCCCCGCTCTATCGCTCGCAGCCCTGCTACAGTGCCCCTAGGTTCCCCAGTTGCCGTAAGCCTCCACTTAGTCCGCAAGACCCCCGCAGTCCTCCTTCACGATGCGGGACCCGCGAAGCGGGTCCGGTGAGTTGTTAGCTGTGTAGGCAAAGAGGAGCAGCCCAGCGGGAGGATCCAGGAAGTGTAAAACCACACAGGGCAAAGTCACGATGCAAGAGTCCCCAGAGCAGTTTCTAGCCATGTTATCCAATGGTAGGTGGATAACATGGCTAAATAATGCATGAATATCACAGACATTTCAGCGATATTCATGCATTTCGGCCGATTTTTATCGCTTAGGAGATAAACCTTGATAACAGCAAGGTTTCTAAGCGATAAAAGTAGGCGAAGCACGGCGATAAAATTATAGCCGCTAAACAAGCTTAGCGATAATTATCGCTTATGCTTGGTAATATGCCCCAGTATTATTTACTATTCCAACTCCAGCCTACGTACAGTAGGGAAGGTGTTGGAATAGTAAATCACACTATTTCTTAGTCTAGGTCGCCCTCCAGTGCTAGTCGTGGTAATGACTTTCGTTGTTAAAACAGAGATGTGAATGTACTGGGGTGTACTGGGGTTTTTTGACCGCGTTGTTAAGTCGTTTCCCACTGGTCACTGGCTAGTGACCCAGACTCTGTCCCCTCTGGTTTCAGGTTCTTCAGATCTCTGATCCACCCTTGGATCCCTATTGAACACTTTCCACTTGGACTCCAGCAGCACTTTGCAGCAGCTCTCCATTGAAATCGACTACGAAACCCGGCACGAAAAATACACCAATGCACCCGAACTCCCTGAGTCAAGTCAAGTCAAGTCAATAAATTTGTATAGCGCGCTACATACCCAGAGGGTCTCAAGGCGCTTGAGGAAGGGTGGGGAATTACTTGTCAAATATCCACGTTTTAAGTTGCTTTCTGAATGCTAGGTGGTTCTGAGTAAGGCGAAGATGAGTGGGAAGTGAGTTCCAGGTTTTAGCTGCCAGGTAGGAGAAGGATCTACCTCCCATGGTGGTTTTGTTGATGCGAGGTACAGTGGCAAGGGCTTGGTTGGAGGATCGTAGCTGGCGGGAGGGGGTGTAGAAGGACAGTCGTGTGTTGAGGCATTCGGGTCCGATTTCGTAGAGTGCTTTGTGTGCGTGGGTTAGGAGCCGGAAAGTAATCCTCTTATTGACGGGGAGCCAGTGGAGGTTTTTCAGGTGGCCAGAGATGTGTTCTTTACGCGGTATGTCTAATATGAGCCTGGCTGAAGCGTTCTGGATGCGTTGGAGTTTTTTCTGGATTTTTGCGGTGGTACCGGCGTAGAGGGTGTTTCCGTAGTCCAGTCGGCTCGTGACCAGAGCGTGAGTGACTGTTTTTCTAGTTTCGGTGGGGATCCAGCGAAATGTTTTTTTGAGCATGCGAAGAATGTTGAAGCAAGATGAAGAAACGGCGTTGACTTGTCTGTTCATCGAGAGTGAGGAATCCAGGATGACGCCCAGGTTGCGTGCGTGATCCGTCGGGATAGGTGCTTTTCCAAGGGCCTCTGGCCACCAAGAGTCATCCCAGGCGGAGGGGGAGGTGCCTAGGATGAGGACTTCTGTTTTGTCTGAGTTCAGTTTCAGACGGCTGTGCTTCATCCATTCAGCTACTTCTTTCATTCCTTCATGCAGGTTGGTTTTGGCCGTGTTCGGGTCTTTGGTGAGTGATAGGATCAGTTGAGTGTCGTCGGCGTAGGAGATGATGTTGAGGTTGTGTTGGCGTGCGATGGCCGCGAGGGGGCTCATGTATACGTTGAAGAGGGTGGGGCTGAGTGAGGACCCTTGGGGTACGCCGCAGATGACTTCAGTGGCCTCTGACTTGAATGGTGGGAGGCGGACTTTCTGGGTTCTTCCGGTGAGGAACGAGGTGATCCATTCCAGAGCTTTTCCATGGATTCCGACGTTTCTGAGGCGTTGTAAAAGGGTGCTATGACAGACCGTGTCGAAGGCTGCGGAGAGGTCGAGGAGGATGAGGGCGACTGTGTCTCCATTGTCCAGTAGAGTTCGAATGTCGTCTGTTGCTGCGATGAGGGCGGTTTCAGTGCTGTGCTTGGCTCGGAAGCCGGATTGTGAGGAGTCGAGGGATTTGTTGGTTTCGAGGAATGCGGCGAGCTGGTTGTTGACCGCTTTCTTGATGACTTTGGCCGGAAATGGAAGGAATGAGATAGGGCGGTAGTTTTTGAGTTCGGTGGGGTCAGCTGTGGGTTTCTTCAGGAGGGCGCTGAGTTCGGCATGTTTCCAGCTTTCCAGGAAGGTTGCAGAGTTGAGGGAGCAGTTGATGACGTCTCGGAGGTGCGGTGCTATAATGGAGTCTGCTTTGTTAAAGATGTGGTGAGGGCATGGGTCTGTGGGGGATCCTGAGTGGATAGAGTTCATCAGACGGATGGTGTCCTCAGTGGAGATTGGCTTCCAGTCATTGAGGATGTTCATGGGGGGTGGGGGTCCTGTAGGGGGTTGGGTGGGTTGGTCTTCGGGTCGGTTGTCGAAGCTGTTGTGGATGTCTGCAATTTTGTTGTGGAAGAATGAGGCTAGGGAGTCGCAGAGGGCTTGAGAGGGGGTGATGTCGTTGGAGTTGGCCGAGGGGTTGGTAAATTCCTTGACGATGTTGAATAATTCCTTGCTGTTGTGGACATTGTTATCTAGTCGGTCCTTGAGAGCGGCTTTCTTGGCATTCCGGATCAGTTGGTGGTGTATGCGGGTGGCGTTTTTGAAGGCGTCCTTGGTGCTGGTGGTTGGGTCTTTTTTCCAGGCCTTCTCAAGGGAGCGGCAGAGTTTCTTGGATTTCTTAAGATCATCGTTGAACCAGGAGGCCTTCTTGCTGCCTAGTTTGATTTGTCGTTTTTTCAGTGGTGCTAAGATGTCGGCGCTGTTGGATAACCATTGGGTGAGGTTGGTGGCTGCTTGGTCTGGGTTTGAGGAGAGGGCTGGGGGGTTTTGAAGGAGCGATGAGGAGATCTGGTCGATGGTGATTTTGTTCCAGTTTCTTTGCAGAGTGGGTTGGGGGTGGTTGTTGGAAGTGGGCTTGTTGTAGGTGAAGTGAACGCAGCTGTGGTCGGTCCAAAGGAGAGCTGTGGTGTGGCTGAAGGAGACATGTTTGCTGGAGGTGAAGATAGGGTCGAGTGTGTGACCTGCGATGTGGGTGGAGGTGGTGACAAGTTGTTGAAGTCCGAGGTTGGCGAGGTTGTCCAAAAGGGTGGTGGTGTTGCGGTTGTTGTTCTTTTCAAGGTGAAAGTTGAGGTCTCCCAAAAGGATGTAATCCTTGGAGGGGAGCGCGTGTGGAGTGATGAAGTCCGCGATGTCTTCACTAAACTGTGCGCGGGGTCCTGGTGGCCTGTAAAGGAGGGTGCCTCTGAGTGTGGTTTTCGGGTCGATGTGGATCTGGAAGTGAAGGTGTTCAGAGTTGGCAAGATTGACGTCTGAGCTGGTTGAGATGCGGATGGATTTCTTATGGACGATAGCGATACCTCCTCCTGTGTGGTCGGTACGGTCCTTGCGTATGATCTTATAGTCTTCCGGGATGGCAATGGTGATGTCTGGGGCTGATGTGGCGTTCATCCATGTTTCTGTTAGGAAGGCGACGTCCAGAGAGATGGTGTCTAGTAGATTCCAGAGGTCAATGGCGTGCTTGTGGACCGATCGGGTGTTGAGCAGGATGCATTGTAGGTGGTTGGGGTCGGATATCTGTTGTGTGATCGTAGATGAGGAGTTGTTCTTGGTGCCCTAGGCCTGTGCTCTATGTAAGTCGTGGTACTTATACCACTTTCTTAATATATTGTGATGTATGCCCCTGGGGCTCAACGTGTATTGTGCTAATTTACTGTGTGCTAAATAGGTTTACCGTATGAACTTTTGCCACTAGCCTCATAAAGAGACTAGTGGGATGTGTTTAGAATAAATACATATATTTTATATGTATACCTGGTGTGGTTCTCCTTTCATTTGGTCATTCACGAGATTATAGACTGGTAAAACAAGATGCTTTACATTCCTCCAAGACTTAGCCTGAATGCTGCTCTCCACAGCTACCACTAGGATAGCTTTCTATATAGGTTGTCTTTAAACCTACCATCAATAAGGGTCATTTGGACTAGTGCAAGGTTCCCACTAGAATAGTGGACAGCATATGCCAGGACAACTTCTCACAGCTGCAAACAGTTCTTTTGAGGAGTTTGCGTCTGCCTCAATTTCGTTGGGGAAGTAGGCCAATTTCTTCTTGCGAATCAGCATCTAATATCTAGAAAGATATATCCTATATTTGACCTTTTCTGAGTCACAGTATCTCAATCTCTCCATCTTTTTTCTTGTCTCATGCAGACCTGTTTAAGGGCCCTTATGTCGTCAGAGATGATCTCATTTGATCTTGGTCCTTTTCACAGGTGCCAAGATGGTGCTGGCCAAGTCTGGCTAGATTGTCTTTGATCTTGTTGGAGACCTTCATGATTATGCTAATCTAGATCGCACCATAAGCACAATATGGCCGTTTAAGAAAATATCATACGACCCAGGTGGGACTCGAACCCACAATCCCCAGCTTCGGAGGCTGATGCCTTATCCATTAGGCCACTGGGCCTTGCTGGAAACAAGAGATAAGAGAACAACCACATCTGAAGGAAAGGACTAGTATCAAACAGCCTGCAGAGAGGATTAGGAGACTCAAAGATACATCTTACCAGCACACTTACCACATACACAGAGTCAGTATGCCAATAGGACGTAATTCAGGTATGGCAGGGGTAAGAAGCCAGGAACAGAGATACACTGAAATTACAAAACACTTCAGGTCCTGGCATTGTGGGTATTGCTTCTATATTAGACTGTGTAGAACAGAGTGTCTGCCCTGCCTCCGGGATAATAAGCCATGGGGAGTCTGACATCGAAATGATAGATAATCGTATAAGAATGCAGGGGCGGCAGGAAGAGATACACCCTGTGAACTAAGTGTGATTTCAGGACTCCCTATTGTTTTGTAAATTCACTCTTGTAATGGCCCAAAGAAGGTGTTGGCATACTAGGGTGCACTGTAATACCAGTAAACAATGAAGGGAAAGGGTCAAGCAGGTGACCTCTCTCTTCAACAGTGAGGATGGTGACCTTTGAACTCACAGATTGCAGGTTCATCCAGGGAAGATGGTGTACTCTGAAGTGAGTTAAGGATTCTCCCTACGGGAGGTTGGTGGCCTCTGCCTCAAGGAGCAGCATGTCTCTGAATATGGAATCAAACTCAAGGGCAGTCATTACTTTGATGAGTAAGTGGGGCCTCTGGATTCAAGGGAAGTCAGATCTGATGACTGGAGCCAATGGATTCAAGGATGGTCAGCTCTTTGATGTCTTGATTCTGGCCTCTGTATTCTTCGGACGGAGATTCCCTTACAAGCAGAGATGTGCGACAGTGGATCAATTTTTTGACTCAGAATTTGTTAAATTCCATAAACATTGTCTGGCAATACACACAAAATAACAATGTCAGAAGGAAATGTTTTTTCTGGGTTCTTGCATGACATTGTTTAAGCAAACGCACCCCTCGTGTGAAAACAACTCTACAAATACAACAGGAGACTAGCACTAACACAAATTGTCTTTCTGCAAGACACTTTCATTGTAAACCTCTCTCCCTCAGATATATTGTGAGACGTCTTCAGCAAGTTGTACTCTGCTTAAAAAATGTTACGCAAACTTGCCTCAGGTGACATTTTGATAAGACTAAAGAACAGCATAAAAATGTAGGATTTCAGAAGCAAAACTAAAAGTTTGGCCAGCCCCAGTGGCAAAGGATCGTAGATGTCACATGGAGTGCACTGATGGAAGTTCCCAGAAGAATATAGAGAGTGGGCGTAGCTCACAAAGGAGGTCTTGGAGAGCAACAATGTACCTGGCCAGTGTCCCTATCAAAATATAATGTCGATTCATTATCTGCTACGTTCCTCTGTAGTCCAGATTTACACTGTGATATCCCAATGTGTTTCCACAACCAATGCTGAAGGTTCTGCTGCTCGCCATCAATGATTGCATTTAGTGATGTTTCAATGAGTAAAGACAAATAAAAGAATTTTATTTTTTTAATTATTTGCTCATGCATATTCTCTCAAGTCAAGGGGTGCCGATCTGTGGAGAGCACACAGTCAACTCTCAAATTTCTAGAGAGAAGAAGGTCACCTTGGATGCCGAGGGAACCTCCTAATGTTAAATGTGATGTCAGAATATAAGGGAAGGGATTCCTTGGAGAGAATGTGAGGACTTCTGAATCTGTAGAAAGGTCTCACTGCAGTGTGGATGGGTTACCACTCAATTTAAGTAGGTTATCTGCAGAGATGCAGCCGACCTTTGTCTGCAAGGAAGCAAGAGGAACTGCTAAAGCAAAGGAGTACACCACCTGAGCCCCAACCAGCAACACCTCTGTTTTACTAGAGGTGAGTTTGCGGCATTTTATAGCCATCGGCAGACAGACTGCCTTCTTGCAGTCACAGATTCTGGTGGTAACATCCTTGTCCTCCATAGCAAGTGAAACAATGATTTGTGTGACGTCAGAATATGATGTCACTGCAAAGCCATGAGATCGAATCAGTTCTGGCAAGGGGGTGACATATATATTTTAGAGAGTAGGGCTATGTGTGAACCATTGGGGCACCTGGCAGGGAAGAGAGAAAGAAGTAGAGATAAAGTCACCAAGTCTTACTGATTGCTCGTGACCAGTGAGGTGCGAGTTTAACAACTCCCAACCTGTTCAGGTCACCCTTATCCTACCCAAGCGATCCATCAGCAGCCCGTGATCTACAGTCTCAAAGGCTGATGACAGATCAAGCAGGATCAGGGCAGCTCTGCTTCCCTGAACAAGTGAAAGACTCATCTGCTCAGTCACTTTAATGTGGGCAGTCTCCGTAGTGTGCTCAGCACGAAATCCAAATTGGGTGGCATCCAGAAGGTTGTTGCTGAGAATTTGCTCCACCAAATGTTTGTCCAGCACCTTTACAATGATCATGGCCAGCAGTGGAAGACAGGAGATGGGTCGATAGCTGCAAGGGTCTCGTTGATCAAGGAAAGATTTTTTTTATTATTGTTAGAGCCAAAATGCTTCCAGACTGAATGAAATACTCCTGACTGGCACATTATTTGGATAATGTCGGCCAATATTGGCCCAATAGTCTGAGCTGCAAGGATGGCAACTATAGGAGGGCAAGGGGTGCATGGTGAGGCCGATTTAGAGGTTTTTATAAGTTTCGTAAGCTCAAACATAGAAGGTGGCATGAAGTGGCTAAGCGAGGAACCCATATCGGTTTGAATTGGAAATAGCACAGCTGATGAGGATGTAGATGTAAGAGAGAAGTTATTGTAAACTTCTTTAACTTTGAGGCAGAAGGCCTCTGCCACACAGTTACTAAAGGATTACCTACACTATTTAGGTAACGATGAAGTGTCGGTGGTGAGCTATTTGATAGCCACTGTAGGAAAGTATGATCTGCTTACTATGGTTACCCCCACTTTTTGCTGGTGTTTCACTGTTTTTCGACTTAAGTCTGGCTGGGTCCCTGCTATCCAGGACCCCAGCCTAGCTGTTTCCTCTCTAAATTGATTGCATGTTCTTTAGGTACACTCCAGATTGGTTACTGGGTTTCCCTTGTGAGTCCCTCGTATATGGTACCTTAGGTACTAAGGGCATAGGTACCCCAGAGGTCTACAAGGGTTTGAAGCATGCATTATGCCACCCCTGAGAAGCCTTCCATAATGGCACCACAGGTCTGCTACTGAAGCCTGGGTAAGGTGGCGCATGCACCCCTTACTAAGATATAGGTTACCTGTATTTACCTTTATTAATAATAATAATAATAATAAATAAGAAGAAGAAACAATCTTATAAAGTGCATGGCTACACTAGGTACTGTGTCCCCTCGCTGCAGCAGAAAAGACCACATTCCGGACAGTGAGGTGAAAACAAATAAAGATTAGACGGGGGGCTTACAGATGGAAAACGCAAGGTCTTAAGCTTTCTCCAGAAAATTGTCTCCGAAGACTCCAGCGGAACCCTATGGGGAGTTTATTCCAGTGTTTGGCAGCTTAAAAGCGGAAGGAGCGACCTACCATCCTAGCTCCTCTGATGGTCGGAATGCTAATCTGCCCCGTCCCACTTGATCTCATACGGGGTAAGTAGGTCATGCATACAGGGTAAGTAGGTCATGCAGATAGGTGGGCCCTTTCCTCTGTAGGATGCGGTGGCTGACACACAAAGCTTTAAAAAGAATTTTGTTCCGTAACCGGGAGCCAGTGAAGGGAAACCAGGGCCTTGTTAGAGGGAGCTCTCCTAGGAAGCATTAGAACGAGACGAGCCGCAGCATTCTGAAAGCATTGGAGTCTCTGTACACATTTGATATTTGCTCCTAAGTAGAGGGCATTCCCATAGTCCAAGCTTGATGTCACAAGGGCATGGACCATAGTTTTCCTCGCTGCAACAGGGAGTACATCTAAGGTCTTCCGGAGTCGTCTCAGAACCCCGAAACATTTTCCCGCCACCCGACTGGTGTGAGTTTCAAAGGATAGTTTGGTATCCAACCTCATCCCCAGGTTCTTTACCTGATCATTAGGGGAAGGGGTCGGTCCCAATGTCTGAGGCCATCATGCTGAGGACCAAATCGGGGGTGCTTTGCCTATCACTAGTACCTCTGTTTTATTGCCATTAAGTTTAAGGCAGTTATTGGCCATACACAACGCCAGTTCTTGTATGCATGTTGAGAAATTGATGGCTGCCTTATCATAATCTTGGGTTAGGGTCACCACCAATTGTGTGTCATCAGTTTATGACACAACACTCACGCCAAATTTCCTGATAATCTCTGCCAGGGGGGTAATGTAGAGATTAAAGAGGGTGGGGCTAAGTGGGAGCCCTGTGGGACCCCTTGGTCCAGCTTAATACTTTTGGAGTAGAAAGGTTCCTGCGACACCTGGAAGCTACAATCGTGTAGGGAGGACCTTAACCATTCCATGGATCGGCCAGCCATATCTCCTTTCCTAAGACGCTGAAGTAGAGTTTGATAGACAACAGTGTCAAATGCGGCACTGAGGTCTAATAGGACTAAGGCTACCGTCTGTCCCTCATCTACGTGTTTGCAGAGGATTTCTGTAGATAAGAGCAGTGGTGATTCAGTAGAGCATGTAGCATGAAAACACGATTGAGTGGGGTGAAATAGGTTTTGTTTATTGATGTGAGCTGTCAATTGGTTGTTAACCACCTTCTCTGCTATTTTGGCAATGTAAGGCAGCAGTGAGATGGGACAAAAATTTTCCAGTTGGCTCATGCTAACCATCGGTTTCTTTTTTAAGGGGATGACGATCACCTCTTTCCAGCTTTTAAGGACTGTTCCAGAGGTAAACGAGAACTCGAGAAGGTGTAAGGCTCTAGTACATCTAGACTCCCTCTTACAACCATAGGGGTGGCAGGGTCTCTAGGTGAGCCTGACCTGATGCTTAAGGCTATATCTTTGAGTAGGTCACCTGGGGGTGCTACAAATTCACAGAGACATTCCACCTCTGCGATGTTGGATGTCCCCGCACTATCCACGCACCCATTTCGTGCTGTGTCAGGGAAGGTAGAGTAGATCTTTCCCACCTTCTCCGCAAAGAAGTCCGCCACCAATTTGCAGGAGTCAGCTGAGCTGGTGTTAGGAGCTGTGACTCTTGCTAGTGACGAGATCCCTTTAAAGATAGTGAAGAGTTCCTTCGAAGAGTACTCAGCTGTCCCAATCCTATCATTATAGTAGCTCTCACGCTTTCCTGATGAGAGAGTGTTATTTTTTAAGACTAGATTTATTTTTAATTTTCCTAAGCTCTGAGAAATTTCTCCTCCACGCTCTTTCAAGGCGCTTACAGGCTGATTTATCTATTCTAAGCTCACTACTAAACCATGGTGCGTTTTTTAATTGCCTACCAGGCGCTCTCGAGGACCATGGAGCATTACTATCTAATGCCTCCACGATTCGTTTGTCAAGTGCGTCGCACACAGAATTCATATCTGTGCCACCAGGTGGCCCACCCTGTTGTAAGGCCAAATTGAAACTTGACAGTGAAAACTTAGCCCATTTCCTCTGCTGTTTCTTAATGCCATCTTCATCGGTAAATAAGACTGAGGCAGCGTGACTCTGAAGGGAATCACAAAATGATCAGACCACAGGACAGGGACTGGGGATTCAATTTGTAAGGTGCCCCAGTTAGCAAAAATCGGATCAAATAGGTGGCCAAGTTGGTGGGTAGGAAGAGCCGATTTAAGTGTCAATTGGAGATCAGACAATTCCTGGCAGATCTCCTGCGCACCAGTGTTTGACAAATCATCAAAATGTAGATTCAAATCCCCCAATAACAGTATTATCTCATAACGCAGAGCGGGTTGAATTATTTGCTCAATAATGCTGGATGCAAACCCCGTGTAGGGCCCATGAGGCTGATAACCCAAATATCCCTTTATAATGTAGTTAGAGGATGCCATAATAGAGAACAAGCCTGCTTCGCTATCCTCAAAGTCAGTGGGCTCTAAGGTGCAATGAATGGATAGCCTGTAAATATTAGCAATCCCTCCTCCCCTGTTAGTCGGCCGTTCAACTCAAAAAATTTCGTAATTATGTGGGAGGGCTTCGAGAATTTCTGGAACAGAGTCCTCATTTAGCCAGGTTTCTGTGAGAAATAACACATCCGGCTGATCATCTAACAAATAGTCATGAATTTCATGTTTATGTTTCCTCAGGGATCTACAGTTAATCAGGGAAAAACGTAATTTCTGACCGACCTCCCTAAGTTTCAAGCTCGTCTCTGTCGTGAATGGGCAGTTACTGCAATTATGACACAAGTTCCCTGCCAATATGCTATGCTTACACATCTCCGTGATGGGGGGCATAGTGCATGTAGCTGTTTGGTGGTATACTGCTGGCTAATCCGGTTTGGGCAGAGGTTCTGGCCTCGGGTCCCGTGTGGTCGCGGACGTGCGTAGACGGGCTTGCCGTTGGTGCGCCTTCGGCGTGCCGGCGGCGCGCCCGTTCTGGCATGCGCAATAAATAGGTACTCTTCCCCCGCTAACCGTGCTCCCTTCGTGAAGCGGAAGTACTTGGCTCTGCCTTCCACGCCCTCCGCTCAAACAGCACTAGCTACCACCTCGGACCAGGGCGGGAAGGAAGTCAACAGAGCACAGGTACCCGTGAAAGTAAGTGAGAACACTTTCACGCCCCCTAAGAGATACAACAGACTAAATGGGGTAAAGTTAATTTAAAAACAATGAGGATGGCTAAAAGAATGATTAAAAACAGTAAATATGGAACCAAAGTGCGAGTGCAATAGGTCAGGTAGATAAGTCACCGTACCGCCAAACAAACGGGTCTTGACAGATTCTGCCACAATCTGCTCTTACCGCTGCGCGTCTGTTCTGGCATGCGCAATAAGTAGGTACTTCCCCCCCCAGACTAGACCGCTAACCATGCTCCCTTCGTGAAGCGGAAGTACTTGGCTCTACCTTCCACGCGCTCCGCTCAAACGGCACTAGCTGCCGCGTCGGACCGGAGCAGGAAGGAAGTCAACAGAGCATAGGTACCTGCGAAAGTAAATTAGAACACTTTCACACCCCCTAAGAGATACAAGAAACTAAATGGGGTAAAGTTAATTTCAAAACAATGAGGATGGCTAAAAGAATTATTAAAAACAGTAATTACGGAACCAAAGTGCGAGTGCAATAGGTCAGGTAGATAAATCCCCATACAGCCAAGCCAACAAAACGGGACTTGGCTCTCACCGCTGACACTAATCACTGACACCTATACACTATAAGTCACTCCTGAAGGCAGAGTGCTTGGTTTTGTGTGAGAGGGTGCCCATGCATGAGCAGGACCCCTCTGCAGTGTTCGGAATCTATTCTCTGATGCTGTTCTGTGATGCAGCCAGGCCATATACTCTTAAGTGCATTATAACTTCGCTGTAAATGCTAACTTTGGAATGGCTGCATGGAAACTTGTTGTGTTTGGGTCAAACACTTTGGAATCCTACTCCCCCGCCAGTCCTGGCGGCGGGGGTAGAATTCCACCCTTCTAGAGGGAGAAGACATGTACACACTAACCTAACCGGTAATAGTTTAAAAGAGCCCCAGCATCACAAAATGGATGCTGCAGCCACAGACACGAGTCTGACCTCCTGCTGCTGGACGAAACTCCGGCAGGGGAGGCCTGGCCAATAGGTTTCCTGTCACAGGGATGTTTAACCACCTCCCAGACAGGCTTTCGTGTATTGGGGCTGGGTGGGTGCATTCATAGAATGCTTTTCAGACAGTGCTGGGGGCACACTTGGTATCCACTAACACCAAACAGAGACATGACACCAACGACCTAAAATGCATCCTGCTCAACACCCGCTTGGTCCACAAACACGCCATCGACCTCTGGAATCTACTAGACACCATCTCTCCGGACGTCGCCTTCCTAACTGAAACATGGATGAAAGCCTCCTCAGCCCCAGACATCACCATTGCCATCCGGGAAGGCTACAAGATCATCCGAAAAGACCGCAACAAGCAAACAGAAGGAGGCATCGCTATCGTCCACAAGAATTCCATCCGCATCTCAACCAGCACAGACGTCAACCTCGCTAGCGCCGAACACCTTCACTTCCAGATCCACACCGACCCCAAGACCACACTCAGAGGCACCCTCCTCTACAGGCCTCCAGGACCCCGAGCACAATTCAGTGAAGACATCACTGACTTTATCACCCCACACGCACTCCCCTCCAAGGACTACATTCTATTGGGAGACCTCAATTTTCATCTGGAAAAAAGCAACGACAGCAACACCACCGCCCTTCTGGACAATCTCGCCAACCTCGGACTCAAACAACTTGTTAATACCCCTACTCACCACGCAGGTCACACACTCGACCCTATCTTCACCTCCAGCAAACATATCTCCTTCAGTCACACCACAGCTCTCCATTGGACGGACCACAGCTGCGTTCACTTTATCTACAATAAGACCACAACCCACAACCATCCTCAACCTACTCTGCGAAGAAACTGGAACAAAATCACCATCGACCAGATCTCCTCATCGCTTCTTCAAAACCCCCCTGCCCACTCTTCGAACCCCAACCAAGCAGCCATTAACCTCACTCAATGGCTAACCAACAGCGCCGACAACCTAGCACCCCTGAAAAAATGTCAAATCAAACAAGGCAACAAAAACGCCCCCTGGTTCAACGATGATCTTAAGAAATCCAAGAAACTCTGTCGCTCCCTTGAGAAGGCCTGGAAAAAAGACCCAAACACCAGCACCAGAGACGCCTTCAAAAACGCCACCCGCATACACCACCAACTGATCTGAACTGCCAAGAAAGCCGCTTTCAAAGACCGACTTGATAACAACGCCCACAACAGCAAGGAATTATTCAACATCGTCAAAGAGTTCACCAACCCCACTGCCAACTCCAACGACATCACTCCCTCTCAAGACCTCTGCGACTCCCTAGCTTCGTTCTTCCACGACAAAATCGCAGACATCCACAACAGCTTCGACAACCAACCCGGAGACCAACCCACCCAACCTTCTGCCACACCTTCACCCCCCTTGAACATCCTTAATGACTGGAACCCAATCTCCACTGATGATACCATCCGCCTGATGAACTCCATCCACTCAGGATCCCCCACAGACCCATGCCCTCACCACATCTTAAACAAAGCAGATTCCATCATCGCACCCCACCTCCGAGATGTCATCAACTGCTCCCTCACCTCCGCCACCTTCCCAGATAGCTGGAAACACGCCGAACTCAGCGCCCTTCTGAAAAAACCCACAGCTGACCCCACCGAACTCAAAACCTACCGCCCCATATCACTCCTTCCATTCCCGGCCAAAGTCATCGAGAAAGCTGTCAACAACCAACAAATCCCTCGACTCCTCACAGTCCGGCTCCCGAGCCAAACACAGCACTGAGACCGCACTCATCTCAGCAACAGACGATATTCGAACTCTACTGGACAATGGTGACACAGTCGCCCTCATCCTCCTCGACCTCTCCGCAGCCTTCGACACAGTCTGCCATAGCACCCTATTACAAAGCCTCAGAAACATC
The DNA here is from genome assembly GCF_964263255.1 of Lissotriton vulgaris. Lineage (NCBI taxonomy): Eukaryota > Metazoa > Chordata > Amphibia > Caudata > Salamandridae > Lissotriton > Lissotriton vulgaris. The sequence goes on along the minus strand of NC_141693.1, from coordinate 1,178,937,273 downwards.
CGAATTCAAGGAAAAGCACTGGAGTGGATCACCTCGTTCCTTGCCGAAAGAACTCAGAGAGTCCGCCTCCCACCATTCAAATCAGAGGCCACTGAAGTCATTTGCGGCGTGCCACAAGGATCTTCACTCAGCCCCACCCTCTTCAACGTATACATGAGCCCCCTCGCGGCCATCGCACATCAACACAACCTCAACATCATCTCCTACACTGATGACACTCAACTGATCCTCTCACTCACCAAAGACCCTAACACCGCCAAAACCAACCTACATAAAGGAATGAGAGAAGTAGCCGAGTGGATGAAGCACAGCCGCCTGAAACTGAACTCCGACAAAACAGAAGTCCTTATCTTAGGTACCTCCCCCTCCGCCTGGGACGACTTGTGGTGGCCAGAATCCCTTGGAAAAGCACCCATCCCAACAGACCACGCACAAAACCTGGGCGTCATTCTGGACTCCTCACTCTCGATGACCAGACAAGTCAAAGCCGTTTCATCATCTTGCTTCAACATTCTTCGCATGCTCAAAAAAACATTTCGCTGGATCCCCACTGAAACTAGAAAAACGGTCACCCACGCACTGGTTACAAGCCGCCTGGACTACGGACACACCCTATACGCCGGTACCACCGCAAAACTTCAGAAAAAACTCCAACGCATCCAGAACGCATCAGCCAGACTCATTCTAGACATTCCGCGTAAAGATCACATTTCTGGTCACCTGAAAAACCTCCACTGGCTCCCCATCAATAAGAGGATAACATTCCGCCTTCTAACCTACGCACACAAAGCACTTTACGAACTTGGACCCGAATGCCTCAACACACGACTTTCCTTCTAAACCCCCTCCCGCCAGCTATGCTCCTCCCACCAAGCCCTTGCTGCTGTACCTCGCATCAACAAAACCACCATGGGAGGAAGATCCTTCTCCTACCTGGCGGCTAAAACCTGGAACTCACTTCCCATTCACCTTCGCCTCACTCAGAACCACCTAGCATTCAGAAAGCAACTTAAAACCTGGATATTCGACAAGTAACTCCCCACCCTTCTCCAAGCGCCTTGAGACCCTCTGGGTATGTAGCGCGCTATATAAATTCTGAATTGAATTGAATTGAATTGAATTGACACTCCCATAGGTGGGTCCGCAGAGTATGTCCAACCCCTTAACTTAGTATAAGTATAGAAACCCAGTCCTTAGGACTTCAGATTACACCTGGACAAAACTCTGCAAAATATATCCTGGAACTTCGACATTCTGTTTTGACTAGAAGACGGAAGAATCTCCCTTGGGGTCAAGGAGTGACTCCCTGTTCAAACAGGCACCAACAAAGCATTTGCCGGTCTGTATCTTCGAAGCTCCCGCCAGACTCTGAAGTCCCTGCAGCCCAGGAAGAGGATTTCCAGACTTCTCTAAGGATGAACCAAGTCCCCAGCAAAGCTGAGACCCGCAGCCTGAACGAGTGACGTGGAACCGGAACACCTGACACTGTGCACATTTGCTAAGTGCATTGACTTCCCAAGATTTTCTGAAGTTATGCTTTGGGTTACTTGTAGCCCAAGCCCCCAGCAACATCGGCACCGAGGATTGTAGGCCTACACTCCACGAGTGTTCCGTGGGCCTGCTTCTTGCATTTCGGCTTGAGGCTCCTTCGCGATCCCTAGTCCGTTGACTGGTGGGTCCCCTCGAAGGTACTTTTCCATGGGCTTCTCTGGTTGCTCCAGACATGCCCTGACTCCCTACCAAGAGGTGAGTCTCCCAGACCTTGCTTGTCTGCACCAAAGCCAATCTCTGCTTTCTGCATGGGTTGTTGTTGCCAAGGCTTGTTGGGTCCGATCCGGGCACCGACACTACAGCACTCGACATTGTGGGATAGCTGGAATCCAGCTCCTGGTTGGCATCGACACCTCCGTGACCTCGTGGCTGAAGAGTAAAGCTTCACCTTCTTCATCTGAAAGCACCCAACATCGGTGGGCATCCGCTCATCGCCTCCTTGGTCACTGGCTAGTGACCCAGACTCTGTCCCCTCGGCTTTCAGTTTCTTCATATCTCCGATCCACCCTTGGATCCCTCCGGACACTTTCCACTTGGACGCCAGCAGCACTTTGCAGCAGCTCTCCATTGAAATCGACACGATTAGACACCTATGCACCCGGGTTCCCTGGGTGAGGTAATTCGAGTACTCTGGTGCTCCCTTGGGTGTTGACTCTAGAACCTCCTAGTTCTAAAGGGGTTTGCTCCAAGTCCTCTTCTAAGTTACCTTTATCTGTAATTTTCCAACCCCGACTTTCACCAAAGAAGTTAAAGGTGATTTGTGGCAGTGTTTAGACACTGCACGCGTCCCCCGCAGGTCCCCTGTGGCACTACCTTGGGTGGTTCCTGGTGGCCCCAGTGGATCTACAGGCTCTAGGCATGTGCTCTATGTAAGTCGTGGTACTTATACCACTTTCTTAATATATGGTTGTGTACGCCCCTGGGACTCAATGTATATTGTGCTAATTTACTGTGTGCTAAGTAAGTTTACTGTATGTACTTTTGCCACTAGCCTCATAAAGAGACTAGTGGGATGTGTTTAGAATAAATGGATATATTTTATATATATACCTGGTGTGGTTCTCCTCTCATTTGGTCATTCACAAGATTATAGACTGGTAAAACAAGCTGCTTTACATTCCTCCAAAACTTAGCATGAAGGCTGCTCTCCACAGCTACCACTAGGATAGCTTTCTATATACGTTGTCTTTAAACCTACCATCAATAAGGGTCGTTTGGACTGGTGCAAGGTGCCCACTAGAATAGTGGACAGCATATGCCAGGCCAACTTCTCACATTGGTGGCATCGGTGGGATTCCAGCTTGCCATTGTTTTACCAAATAATCTCAAGTGTTTGATCATTTGAAAACCACTAAAGGTACCAGAGGTACATATAAATGTAAGCCTAAATACACTAAGTTCTATTGAACATAGAGATAAGTGGGTAAACAACTAGAGTAGGTATTGCATACACCAGACCTCACTAGTTATGTCTTCAGTGCCAAGACCTAGTGTGTCCTTGCCAGATGTCTGTAAATTACAGACATCTAGGTATGACACATTCCCTTTCTCTGAGTTAAGGGATCTGTGTACAATGAGAAAACTGAAGACTGGCAAAGGTGCCAACGCTTTAGAGAGGTATTGCTGTTAGACGACCTTAGTAAGGCTTCAGAGCCTGAGAGGTTAGGCAGTGGGGTGGGAGCAGCAGATGAGGAAGATCCCAGTGGTCCAATCCCACAGGAATCAGACTCTGATGCTGACCAGGAAGATGAGAATGGCCTTGACCTGGATAGAGTAGCTCCTACTGGAGATGGAGATGGAGGTCCAATGGGTCCTTTCTTTGTCCCCCCAAGAATAGTTGGAGGTGTGCCCAGAAGGCCAAGATCTCCTTCAGTGGAGTCTAGCCATTCTGACACATCTGTAGGGACCTCTGTCTCTTCTCATAGGAGGACACCTCCCAGGAGAAGAGAGAGCATCAGATAAGACTTGAAGAAGCTCATCTGAGGATAAGGAGACAAAGAGTAGCCTTAGAAAGGGAGTCCCTAGAGCTTGAAAGAGCAAGAAAACAGATGGGACTAGAGTCCCATGGTGGCAGCAACTTCCCTAGTGGTAGGGCAAGGTCTTATGACCATAGAAACCTCAACAAGAGTGTCCCTCCCTACCAGAGTGGGGATGACATCCGCACATCGATAACTGCACTGGAAAGGGCCTGAAAAGTACAGAAGGTTCCCCAGGAACAGGGGACAGCAATCTTGTGGCTCTTCTTTGCAGACAAAGGTAGGGACAAGCTCCTCACTGTCAGAGAAGAGGATGCTGATAATTACAAAATCCTTAACAGTGCTCTCATAGATGGACAGTTCAGAGATACCCAAAAGACACAGGCTAAGGACTGGGTTGACTTTGTAGATTGTGCTACTAAGGCTCTGGAGGGATGGTAACTGGGCAGCAAAGTGTGTGATTATACAGGATTATACAATTTGATTATGAGGGAGCAAATCCTTAATAACTGTCAGAATCAGCTGTTGCATCAGCACCCGGTAGACTCTGGTCTGACCTCTCCCCAGGAATTGGGAAATAAGGCAGACAAATGGGTCAGAACCAGGGTAAAGCAGAAGGTACAGAACCAAGGTGGTGACCAGAAGAGGCAAGATCCTAATAAGGGTGGGGAGAAGGGTAAAGACCAGAAGTCTTCACAAGGCCCCCGAAAATCTTGTACTGATGGGGATTCCCAATCTTCCAAAAAGATAGGCCAAAAGAAACCATGGTGTAAAGTCTGTAAGCAGAACAGCCATTGGACTAGTGATTGCACCAAGAAAGATGCCGCAAACACAGCCACCATTGCCCCTAAGGCAACTGTTCCCCCTAGATCAGCTTCAAGTGGTGGTACTCAGCAGAAGGGTGTAGTAGGGTAACCCTGGGTTCTGAGATGGGCTCTGGCCTAGTCAGGGTGCCAACTCAGGCTGTTTTGATATGTGATGGAGGCATGGATATGTCATCCTCTGTGAGTCCCAGTAACCTGGGCAAGTATAGACAACAGCCTTTGATAAATGGAAAAGAGCCTTTGGCCTACAGGGACACAGGAGCAAGTGTCACCATGGTGACACAGGACCTTGTGGACCCTTAAAAGAATATACTTGGTAAGCTTTACCAAGTGACCAATGCTAGCAATGTCAGGACCAATCATGCCCTGGCAGTTGTTAATTTCTCATGGGGAGCGGTAACTCGGCTGCTTGGCCTCAAGAAGGTTGTGGTAAGTGCAGACATCCCTGTTGAATGCTTGCTTGGCAATGATTTAGAGACTTCAGCCTGGTCTGAAGTGGAGTTAAGGACCCATGCAGAAATGTTAGGGATCTCTGCACATGTGTTTGTTGTGACTAGGTCACAGGTCAAAAAGACTAACACTGAACAGGCCCTGGATTCTGGAATAATGGACCAGGTGCCTTCCAAGAAAAGGAGAAGCAGGGTTAAGGCAGTGCCTCCCCCCCTTACTCAGAAAGAAGACCAGTCTCTTGAGGGAGATGATCTCAGTCCTGAAGAAGGAACTGTCCCAGATGAGCTTGAGCCTGATCAGGTTGCGTTATTGGGGACAAGGGGTCCTTCCAGGGCAGATCTGAGCCAGGAGCAGCTGAGCTGTGCTTCTCTTGAACCCCTCAGACAGCAAGCTGCTGCTGAGGCTACTGGGAATGCTAGTGGCACCCATAGGATTTATTGGGATGATGGACTCCTGTACTCAGAGTGTAGAGTACCCAAGCCTGGTGCAGAGGTTGGTTATACCTTTGAAGTTCAGGGGCTTCCTATTGACACCAGCCCATGATATTCCTTTAGCGGGACACCTGGGCCAGAACAAGACCTCAGACAGAATTGTCCCTCATTTTCACGGACCCCACATGTCTGAAGACACAAAGGAGTTGTGTCGCTCCTGTGTCACCTGTCAAGCCAGTGGCAAAGCAGTTGGCACCACAAAGGTCCCCCTGATACCACTACCCTTGGTGGGGGTTCCCTTTGAAAGAGTGGGGATTGATATTGTTGGACCAATGGCTCCTCAGACAACATCTGGGCACAGGTTTATCCTAGTGGTGGTGGACCATGCCACTAGGTACCCAGAGGCTATACCCCTTAGGACCACTACAGCACCTGTTGTGGCAAAAGCCCTCTTTGGAGTGTTCTCAAGAGTGGGTTTCCCTAAGGAGGTAGTATCTGACAGAGGTGCAAACTTTATGTCTAGTTGTGGAGAAGTGTGGCTCAGGGGTTAGAGGCGGCAGACCCGGAAGCTGAGATCGGCCCTGGACCAGGGTTCAATTCCCCGCCTCGGCGGGTCTTGGGCTCAAAATTCCACGAACTCGATAATTCTCGCTCCGGTGCCTTCTCGACTCACGGGTTCACACTCTGCGACTCTGGGCAATAGCTTGCTTAATCTCCACAACGGCCCCTCGCGGCGGGATGCCTGGCTTTCACCTTGTGGATACCCTGCTGGGGTTATCTCACAGGGGAATACCAGGATGGGTTCCCTAAGCAAGCGCCGGGAAACCCTTTGTGGGTAGCTGTGCGCTATATAAGCTCAAATACATTTACATTTACATTTACATTTACAGTTACTTGACTGCAATGTGGAAGGAGTGTGGAGTGAACTACAAATTCACCACACCCTATCACCCACAATGCAATGGTTTAGTTGAAAGATTCAGCAAAACCTTAAAGGGTATGATCACGGGTCTCCCAGAAAAGCTTAGGCGGAGATGGGACATCCAGCTACCCTGCCTTTTATTTGCATACAGGGACGTTCCTCAGAAGGGGGTTGGCTACATCCCTTTTGAACTTCTGTTTGGGTATCCTGTAAGAGGCCCATTGTGTCTGGTGAAGGAGGGATGGGATTTACCTCTCAAACCCCCCTAAACAGGACATAGTGGACTATGTACTTGGTCTCCGCTCCAGGATGGCTGAGTATATGAAAAAGGCAACTAAAAACCTTGAGGCTAGCCAGGAATTACAGAAAACCTGGCATGACCAAAAGGCTGTACTGACTGTTTACCAGCCAGGACAGAAAGTGTGGGTGTTGGAGCCTGTGGCCCCAGCAGCTCTCCAAGACAAGTGGAGTGAACCCAACACTATTGTTGAACAGAAGGGAGAGGTTACCTATTTGGTAGATCTTGGAACTCCCAGGAGCCCCCATAGGGTGCTTCATGTCAACAGACTGAAACCATATGTTGACAGGCCAGACATGGGCTTGCTCATGGCTACTGATGAGGGACAGGAGGAAGAGAGTGATCCACTCCCTGACCTGCTCTCACAGAACCCTGATGATGGGTCAGTTGATGGTGTGGCCTTGACAAGCAGCCTCACTAACCAGCAGCAAACTGATTGCAGACAAGTTCTCAATCAGTTCTGACAATTGTTTTCTCTGACTCCAAGTCAGACCACCTGGTGCACTCATGAAGTGGACACTGGGGACAGTCTACATGTTATAAATAAGATTTTCAGGCAACCTGATCATGCCAGGGACTGTATCAGGACTAAAGTCCAGAAAATGTTGGATTTGGAAGTTATCAAACCCTTGGATAGCCCTTGGGCTAGTCCAGTAGTCTTGGTACCTAAACCTCACACCCAGGGTGGTAAGAGAGAGATGAGGTTTTTGTTGTATATGTATACTTACTTCAATGTGGCTACTTGGTGTCTATAGTCCTTTCTTAGTGTTCCTATCTTACCAGGCTCCCATACTACCTAAGAGTGTTCTATCTGTTATGTGAAGATTCCAGCCTTGACAGTTGATGGTCTGGTCAGCTGTGAGGTTTTACTGCTCTGCTGTCTTATCCTGTCTAACTTAATACATATATCTTAATAATTTGAAGACGTGTCCTGCTGCCTACGTAATTTACTTACAACAGTTTTGTGTTGACTACAGAGGTCACTCTCAATGCAGTCACTAGGACCTATGCCCATCCAATCCCAAGAGCAGGTGAGCTTATAGATATGTTGGCCTCAGCAAAATTTCTGAGCACATTTGATCTTACAGCTGTCTACTGGCAGATCAGATTAGCTAATGATGCAAAGCCAAGCACAGCATTCTCAACCCCTAGTTGGCACTATCAATTTGTGGTAATGCCCTTTGGTCTGAAGAATGCACCTGCCACTTTTCAAAGGTTGGTGAGCAAAGTCCTAACAGACCTGGAAGACTGTAGTGCAGCATATCTAGATGATATTGCTGTATTTAGCTCCACCTGGGAGGATCACCTGGTCCACCTGAGAAATGTTTTGGAGGCCCTGAAAAAGGCAGGCCTAATTATCAAGGCTACTAAGTGCCAGATAGGGCAGAGTCAGGTTGTGTACTTGGGCCACCTTGAAGGTGGAGGGCTGGTTCAACCATTACAGAGCAAAATCCAGACCATAATGGAATGGGTTGGTCCAACTACCCAGACTCAGGTCAGAGCTTTCGTGGGCCTGACTGGGTACTACAGGAGATTTGTCAAGGGGTAAGGTTCCATTGTGACACCCGTGAATGACTTAACTTCTAAAAGAATGCCTAAGAAATTTCAGTGGACAGTCGGCTGTCAAAAGGCATTTGATGACCTGAAGCAGTCCATGTGCACTGCACCAATTCTGCAAAGTCCTAACTACTCCAAAGAATTCATTGTCCAAACAGATGCATCTGAGTTGGGGGTAGCGGCTGTGCTGTCACAATTGAAGGATGAAGGTCATGACCAGCCAGTAGCTTTTAATAGCAGAAGGCTGACCCCTACATAGAAACATTGGTCAGCTATTGAGAGGGAGGCCTTTGCTGGTATTTTGGGCTCTGAAGAAACTGAGGCCAAACTTGATTGGCACTCACTTCACTGTTCAGACTGACCATAAGCCCCTCTTATGGCTAAAACAGATGGAGGGTGAAAACCCCAAACTTTTGAGGTGGTCCATTTCCCTACAGGGGTTGGACTATACAGTGGAACATAGCCCTCAGAGTAACCATTCCAATGCAGAAGGACTCTCAAGATTGTTACACTTAGAACATGAAGACTCAACTGGTCAAAGTTAGTTTAATGTCCCTGTGTTTGGGGGGGGGGGGGGGAACTAGGATCTGCTTACTATGGTGGCCCCCACTTTTTGCTGGTGTTTCACTGTTTTTCTACTTTAGTCTGGCTGGGGCCCTGCTATACAGGACCCCAGCCTAGCTGCTTCCTCTCTAAATTGATTGCATGTACTTTAGGCACACTCCAGATTGGTTACTGGGTTACCCTTGTGAGTCCCTAGTAGATGGTACCTTAGGTACTAAGGGCAAAGGTATCCCAGAGGCCTACCAGAGGCTGAAGCATGTATTATGCCACCCCCTGGGAAGCCTTTCAAAATGGCATCAAGGTCTGCTACTGCAGCCAGGGTAAGGTGGTGCATGCACCTTTACTAAGATATAGGTTACCTATATCTACCTTTAATTACTGGCACATATAAACCTATAAGTCACTCCTGAAGGCAGAGTGCTTGGTTTTGTGTGAGACGGTGCCCATGCATGAGCAGGACCCCTCTGCAACATTCAGAATCTATTCTCTGATGCTGTTCTGTGATGCAGCCAGACCATATACTCTGAAGTGCATTATAACCTTGCGGTAAATGCAAACTTTGGAATGGCTGCATGGAAACATGTCGTGTTTGGTGTCAAACATTTTGGAATCCTCCCCCCCCCACCAGTCCTGGCGGCTGGGGTAGAATTCCACCCTTTTAGAGGGAGAAGACATGTACACACTAACCTAACCGGTAATAGTTTAAAAGAGCCCCTGCATCACAAAATGGATGCTGCAGCCACAGACACAACTCCGTTAGGGGAGGCCTGGACAATAGGTTTCCTGTCACAGGGAGGTGTAACCACCTCCCAGACAGGCTTTAGTGTATTGGGGCTGGGTGTGTGCATCCATAGAATGCTTTTCAGACAGAGCTCGGGGCACACTTGGTGTCCCTGTGCATACCACAGTTCAAACCGGTTGCAGCGACACTCAGCCCCTGCTCTGGCGTGAAACTGGACAAAGGGAATGGGTGTAACCACCCCTCTTCCCTGACCCTCCCATAGGTGGGTCCCCAGAGTATGTCCAACCCCCTTAACTTAGTATAAGTATAGGAACCCAGTCCTTGGGACTTCAAATTATACCTGAACTAAACTCTGCAACATATATCCTGGAACTTCGACTTTCTATTTCGACGGAAGAATCTCCCTTGGGGTCAAGGAGTGGCTCCCCTGTTCAAACCGGCAACAACAAAGCATTTGCCAGTCTGTATCTTCGAAGCTCACGCCGGACTCCGAAGGCCCTGCAGCCCAAGAAGAGGATTTCCAGACTTCTCTAAGGCCGACCCCAGTCCCCAGCAAAGCTGAGACCCACAGCCTGAAGGAGTGATGTGGAACCGGAACTTCTGACACCGTGCACATTTGCTAAGTGCATTGACTCCCCGAGCTTTTCTGAAGTTGTGCTTTGGGTTACTTGTATCGCAAGCCCCGAGCATCATCTGCACCGAAGATTACGGGTCTACACTCCGCGAGTGTTACCTGGGCCTGCTTCTTGCATTTCCGCTTGAGGCTCCTTTGCGATCACTAGTCCGTTGACTGGTGGGTCCCCTCGAAGTTAACTCTACTTTTCAATTCAGATGTGCCCTGACTCCCTACCAAGAGGTGAGTCTCCCAGACCTTGCTGGTCTGCACCAAAGCCGATCTCTGCTTTCTGCTTGGGTTACTGTTGCCAAGGCTAGGTGGGTCCGATCCGGGCACCGACACTGCAGCACTCGACATCCTTCGTGGGACAGCTCGAATCCAGATCCTGGTTGTCGTCCACGTCTCCGGGATCTCGTGGCTGAAGATTCAAGCTTCACCTTTTTCATCTGAAAGCACCCAACATCGGTAGGCATCCACTCATCGCCTCCCTGGTCACGGATGTATTATGTTACCACGCGATCAAAATTATCGCGGTACATTACATCGCTGCTTTTACAAGGCAAGTCGTTTCCATGACTTGTGCTGTTGGGTGCTGGATTTAGGAATAGTAGGGCATATTACCAAGGGCCTTACCGCCGCTTTAGCTGGATTTTTCCCGCTAAAGCGGCGATAATTTTATCGCCCTATTACCTAGCTGTCGCTAACACCAGTTAGCGACAGCTATTAGGAGATAGTGATCATCTTGGGGCCCACTTTGCATGTCAGCGATAATTATCGCTAATGACATGCAAAGTGGGCGTGTCAAGCAAAGACAGACTCGGCTGTTCCTATGGGATAGAAGTTAGAAAAAGGTAAAGGTACGGTCACAAGAAGTGTAAAGGTAGTGCTCGGTGGAGGGCTACCCTGGGTATCCAATTTGTTGGTACTAATGGCCTCACACACCCTTGCGAGTGTCTTGCTTCATCATTGGCGTTTGCTCCTCGTTGGGCAGGCGCTGCAATGCCCAACGGGCTCACCTCAAAGAGGGGCTCTTTGGCGGAGATCTTTTTACCAACTGCCTATGGGTGAAGTGCGGGTGAGGGGCCAGAAAGGAATGGATAGTGTAAATACGTGGGTTAAAGTGTGGCACAAGGTACCGGAGATCAATTTATTCTGGTGGTCCCCTGCCACAAGTAAAAGCAGTGGGTAGCCTATGATCGCTGGAAATTAGGATTCCACGTCACGATCCAGGACTACAATATATATATCGTGAGGTCAACATGTTTCTCGCCTTTGCACACTGGCTGCGATTCTTCAGGACCTAGTGGTTACATCTATCTTTACTAAGACATGACCTAGTTCAGTGTCAGTTCATAAATAGTTGTACTACTTGTGTGGGACAGCTCTTGCCTAGGGAGACAAAAGAAATTGTTACCATGGTTTAGTTACAACAAACGCCTTTAGTGACCGTGAACACGCAGTGTTGAAGTGGATGCAGTGACATAAAAGTGGTGACATACCAGTGATAATTTGGTGACCAGTATGTATTAACTTATATCACAATGCTACATTACACCGCATTTCTAAATTAAAAGCAAAAGTAAAGTTTAAAAACAGCAGCAATTACTAAAGTCTTCTGTCGAGAACCTATAGCAAGGGTAGCATGTTTACTCACCTAAAGGTCAAGGTGTCTAGGTGTCAACAGTACCCGGTAGGTTTTACATCAAGGGGAAAGAACCATATGGGTTTAACCCCTTCCATGCGGCCGCGATTCCCCTGGTGTGCTGTAAACAACACGAACAGGGGCGGGCCGTGACGAACCCCAGCCGTCATCAGCACACGAGCATCGTTGCGCATGACGGCTGGGGCTCGTCATCAGCATGGAAGGGGTTAAGGCTATAAAGGTAAACAAACACAAAGGCGGTCTGCATGAATCACTGTCATTAATTCTATTTTCAAACAGTCGCCTGTTGGTGTTGGGAGGGGGGAGTGGTCGGTCAGCTCTGACCAAGCAGCACTAATTATTCCCTGGTCTGTAGATACTTCCAATATTGGATAATACACACATTCAATGATAAGCTTCATGCTTTAGTTGCTCCACACTGTTAGGTGGCGTTATGTATATCCTTCTATTGCCTGTACTGGGAGCGATATGGGCTCTGGTAGACCCTTATCAGGAGTTAGTTACGGGTGCTCTAGGTACTTCATTCGTGTCTGAATAGTGCCCGCTCAAAAAAGTGTATTCATAGGCTCATTTTCTACACCCTACGCATGTGGTTATCATAGCACCCCATAGAACACCTGGTAGAAATCGGTATCTGAGGCAAACTAGGGCCGATTACCCTTACTTAATGTTGCCCGTATTTTATGTCAATATTCCGTTTGTATTGTGTTAAATTAAGGGGAGAGAAAGCCAGTGACTCGCATATTCCTTCCGGTGGTTAATGCGAGGAAAAGGCAGGAGGCACAGAAACCTAGTTGCTAAGAAGCGTGTTGCATAAGCAGGACGCGTTACCAAGATACCGGGAGACGGATTGCTGGACGCGCAGTAGCATGCAGGTCTTAGCGTGTCCTAGGTCGCGGTCAAATCGCGCTTGTAGGATTTAGGGCGTTGCCAAACTACCGGGAGATGGATAGCCGGACGCGCAGTAGCATGCCGGTCTCAGCCTGTCTTGGGTCGCGGTCACATTGCGCTTGTAGGATTTAACGCGGTGCTGGCTAGAGCAAGTCAGCAATCGCGGGAGGCGGCTGCGAGCGGGGGAAGACACTTACTTCTTGCTGCCTTGGTCAGCGCGTGGTTTGCCTACCCATCTTTACCGGGATCCGGATAGTACCGAGTTGGGGGCGTGGTCAAGGTAGTCTCGCCCTGAGGGTCATGTGGGAATCAGTGTAAACACGGGGGCCATCTTGGAAGGGACCCATCCTCATTAAAACCAATGTGATGTAAGGATGGTAGATGTGTGAGTCAATAGATTAAGAGTTGGGTTTACACTCTCATTAATTCAAAAGCTTGTTTACATATAGGTATTACCAAATAATCATATATTCCGAGCCATATACGGTGCAGATTGGGGCAATCCTACCAGTTTCCGCATAAATTTGTTTTGGGCTTTTAGCAATGGTGAAAGATCCATGTAGCCCCATAGGTCAGCCCCATACAGGATGGCAGAGCTAATTTTGGCTTCATAAATCTTAAGAGCTGGTGCAACCCGTTTGGTTAGGGACATTTGTTCCTCCTTAACCAAGCAGCCCGTAAGCTGTGAAAATTTAAGGTGGAGTGCGTCAACCTGGGGTTTCCAGCGAAGGCGGTAGTCTAGGGTCACTCCAAGGTATGTCATGACCTCCACTTGTTCAATACTAACGCCATTCAAGCTGACTGTACTTTTGATGGGACGATTTTTAGTTAGGACCATAAATTTGGTCTTACTTACATTAATTTGTAAATCGTTTAGTTTACAAAACTCCTCGAACCTATCAAGTGCAGTTTGCAGCCCCCTATGTGTTTTTGAGAGGAGTAAAGTATCGTCAGCAAATATAAGCATCGGAAACTTGGTTCCACTTAAAGAGGGAGCGTCAGTGGGGGTGTTGGCAAAGAACTTCACCACCTGGGCAATGAACAATAGAAAAAGAGTAGGAGCCAAAACGCATCCCTGACGGACACCTCGCGTTACAGGAAAACTAGCCGTCACTTGCCCTTGGCCTCCCCACCTCACCCGGGCAAAGTTGTCCTCGTGCAATCTAACCACAAGGTCTAGGAGTTCGGGCGGTAAGCCCAGAGTTCTCAGGACATCCCACAGTTTTGCCCTAGGCACAAGATCAAAGGCCGACTTAAGGTCCACAAAGGCGGCATAGATGGACCCACCTCCTAATAGCACCACCTTCCAGTATATCAGGGTGAATCTGAAAACCTGGTCGATGGTGCTGGTGCCTGATCTAAAGCCAGCTTGTAATGGGGAGAGAATGCTATCCATCTCCATCCACCCCTGGATTCTAGCAAGAACCATCCTAGCGCCTATTTTTTGTAGGGAGTCGATTAAGCTTATGGGACAGTAGTTTCCCGGGACCGAACGGTCCCCTTTTTTTAAAATTGGAAGAATTTCCGCCCCTTTCCAGGACTCTGGCATCCTTGCCCTCTTTGCGATGGCATTGGCAAGCAAAGTTATATAGGGAACCCATAATTGGAGATTTGTTTTAAATAGGTCAGTAGGGATAGAATCCATCCCTGGGGCTTTCCCCGATTGTACTGAACTGAGTGCAAACTCGGTATCAGAGGTTGTAAAAACTAGCGTATGACTAGGGACAGCGAGCGGGGATGCACACAGTACTTGACCAATTTGGGGTTCTAAGTCCGGATCCTTAAACTGGCTGGAATAAAAGTCCACCCATACATCAGCTGATTTACAGGAATTTGGGAATCCGGATTCCTACCCCATTTTACAATTTCCCAGAACTTTACTTGATTAGATGATTGGCAAGCCTCGAAGAGATCGGACCAATGACGCTCGTCCCATTCTCTCTTCGCGACCCACTGTACCTTTTTATACGTTTGGAGGGCCAATTTAATTTCGCTGGAGACCCTGAGGCCGTTCGCCCATTTGCCGCTCTCAGGCCCCACTCCAGACACAGCCCTAACTAATAGAGAGCAGCCTCGGTGGCCTTTTTACAATTGATCATACTGCATCTTCCTCAGCCCCCAAATCCTCCCCCTCACTAAACAGGGGTTCCAAAGTACAATTGAGGTCCCCTGCTATAAGGATTAATTTGTCTCTTCCTATCTGCTCAAGATAAGAGTCCAAATCATCCAAAATGACCAGACAGCGCCCTCCTGGACGACCTCGAGCATAAATATTGATAACTACAATGTCCTGCAGGTTAGCCTTACTAAGCTTAATTCCCAGGAGATCAGGGTTAACCACTGCAATTTCAATTGGTCTATACCCAATAGACTGCCTAACCCAGATTATTAGGCCCCCTGAGGCTCTGCCTTTTGGACCCCTGATTGCTGGCTTATAAAAGTTTAAAAACCCTACCCGATATATAGGATCAGGAGCCCAACTCTCTTGGAGGATTACAATATCAAAGGTATCAATAAAATCAGCCCAATCCTCCGAACCTATTCGTCCCTTTAACCCTGCGATGTTCCATGAAACAACTTTGAGCGGCTCAACCTGACTAAGGGGTGTGGCTTGATCCAAATCACACTGCTCCTCCCCAGTAATACTAACCATGCATGGTTGTGGGCTGGATGACAGGTTTACATCTGTACTGGTCTCAACAACCCTCTCCACAGCCTTCTCCATATGTCCTCCCTCATAACTCAAGCTTATATTACAAACTCCATTATTGCCATTTACATGGTTGCTCAAATGACACCCTCTACTAGATGCGGGGTACAGTCAATCAATGCCCTCCAGGCCAGAGAGGGAATCAAAATGGTTAAACAGTTGTGGATAAAAAGGAGAATAAGGGATCCTATCCATCTGGGATCTACCAACGGGTCTTCTAGGCATCAGGGGGTTGGAAAAGGCCGCACCATATCTTTTAGGGTAAAAATAACCCAAACGCAAGGACTGCAAACCTTGCCTCCCTGCGTATGTAGTCAACCACCCAGGGATCCCTGAAGTTTATAATGATACAATCCCCTTCTAGGTCCTTCTCACATTGACCCACCCAATCCACTCTTCTGACATTCAGTATCTCGGTTGAGGAGGAGGATGGGAGGGGTCGGTTTTTACTTAACCAAAAAACAACTTTGTTTTTGAGGTCACCAAGAGATTCTGTTTGGACCTCCCTAATGGGTGAAACACCCGTTAGGACGATTGTGTATGGAGTTGCATCGATAGGTAGATCAGTACGAGGGGAACCCCGTTTTTTGCCAGGATTACAATTTGCACTCCCAACTACTCTGGAACTTGCTTTGGGCTGAATGGGTATTTTAGGACCACATTTCACAGAATTCTGTTCCGAAGTAACAGCAGTAGACTTGGAAGTACTTGGCTGGGGAGAGGGATTTGATTTAAAACTGGCCTTCTTGGGTTTCGAAGCCTGTACTAATGCGGCCAGAGTGGGCGCAGGGACATCATTTGAAGTGCTGCCCCTGGGACATATGCCGTCGGGATTATTTAAGACGGCCCGGGCAGAGGTGGGCTTAGCAATTACTAACTGGGACTGGTTACTTAGTGTAGCTCCTCCCTGGTGTTTAGGAATACTAGAGGAGATGGAGTTAGACGGTGCAGCTTGGACATTAACCAGCTTTTTTAACATACAGGTGTTTGTATTGACAAGATTCTCAAGCACATCTAATTTTGAGTTCATAAGTCTGGTTCTTTCAAGTACAGGCAGCAAGAGAGTTTAAATTAATACTTCCATCTTTGCCATGAGGCCATCGTCACCACTATTGCTCGCAGGGCAGGAGTTTGGCAACCCAGATGCAACTTGGGAAGGAAGCCCGTGAACACTAGAAACCAGGGTAGGCTGTGAGCCAGTAATAGCCTCGGGGTTAGAGTCTAATTGTGATGTGTAAGCTATTTTGGATACTTTTGAAACACCTCCCCTCTGCCGACCCGTGTTTCTCTTCCTCTTGCAGGGATAGTTCCTTGGGGAATCCTCTTCTGGGGATAAATCTAATTGGGATTGACTTAATAAGAGCATACTTCCCCCCACCCCGCTACCAGATGAATCACTGGAGTTTAAGTCACTGCAACTTGATACCAAAGAAACTCCCATTGCATCACGGTGAACATCCACAATACAGGAACCAAGGAATGGTTAGTACCTGTTAGTAATACTTCAGGACTAGACACTGCAGCAATAGGACTTAATGAGGATCGTTTCTCACTGAAAAGATCTAGTGAGAGCCGTTTCTCGGCAAAAGCTATCTCCTTCTCCAAAATTCCAGTAGCTTTAATGAGGAAGGCATCCAGGGGACCAGAAACCACCCCTTTGAGGTTTGCAACTGCCCAATTTGTTCCTTTCCGGAACGTAGAGGCATGGTTAATGCAACCTAGCTACAAAAGTGGAGAAGGGGAAGGGGGGAATCTATAATGAACCAGGGGAGAATCGCAATACCTCGTAAGTTAAACAGTGAGGGCCAGTAGATACAAACAAACCAATGGGTATGGCCCAACCCAACCTTGCCCGACCACGGACGGCCACAGACGGCCCGGCCCTTGTCCCGGGCTTCTCCCGTGCGCTCCCGCGCAGCGGCAGTAAGTTCTACTAATATTGGATATGAGCCGCCCAGGGGGCGGGGATAGCAGGGAGAGCGGGCCAGGTGTAGCGAGTTGGCCAGGCAGGGACTCCTGGTAGATGGAGTCCCCGCTATATCGCTCGCAGCCCTGCTACAGTGCCCCTAGGTTCCCCAGTTGCCTTAAGCCTCCACTTAGTCCGCAAGACCCCCGCAGTCCTCCTTCACGATGCGGGACCCGTGAAGCGGGTCCATCGAGCTGTTAGCTGTGCAGGCAAAGAGGAGCAGCACAGCGGGAGAATCCAGGAAGTGTAAGACCACACAGGGCAAAGTCACGATGCAAGAGTCTCACTGAGACAGCGGGGAGGAAAGTTTTAATGGTGATCTGTGCGCAGGGGGCGGGGCTAGCAGGGAGAGCGGGCCAGGTGTAGCGAGTTGGCCAGGCAGGGACTCCTGGTAGATGGAGTCCCCGCTATATCGCTCGCAGCCCTACTACAGTGCCCCTAGGTTCCCCAGTTGCCGTAAGCCTCCACTTAGTCCGCAAGACCCCCGCAGTCCTCCTTCACGATGCGGGACCCGCGAAGCGGGTCCGGTGAGTTGTTAGCTGTGTAGGCAAAGAGGAGCAGCCCAGGGGGAGGATCCAGGAAGTGTAAAACCACACAGGGCAAAGTCACGATGTAAGAGTCCCCAGAGCAGTTTGTAGCCATGTTATCCAATGGTAGGTGGATAACATGGCTAAGTAATGCATGAATATCGCGGACGTTTCAGCGATATTCATGCATTTCGGCTGATTTTTATCGCTTAGGAGATAAACCTTGATACCAGCAAGGTTTCTAAGCGATAAAAGTAGGCGAAGCACGGCGATAAAATTATAGTCGCTAAACAAGCTTAGCGATAATTATCGCTTATGCTTGGTAATATGCCCCAGTATTATTTACTATTCCAACTCCAGCCTACGTACAGTAGTTAAAGGTGTTGGAATAGTAAATCACACTATTTCTTAGTCTAGGGCGCCCTCCAGTGCTAGTCGTGGTAATGACTTGCGTTGTTAAAACAGCAATGTGAATGTACTGGGGTGTACTGGGGTGTTTTGACCGCGTTGTTAAGTTGTTTCGCCCTGGTCACTGGCTAGTGACCCAGACTCTGTCCCCTCTGGTTTCAGGTTCTTCAGATCTCTGATCCACCCTTGGATCCCTCCTGACACTTTCCACTTGGACTCCAGCAGCACTTTGCAGCAGCTCTCCATTGAAATCGACTACGAAACCCGGCACGAAAAGACACCAATGCACCCGAACTCCCTGAGTGAGGTAACTCGAGTACTCCGGTGCTCCCATGGGTGTTGTCTCTAGAACCTCCTAGTTCTAAGGGGGTTTGCTCCAAGTCCTCTTCTAAGTATCCTTTATCTGTAATTTTCCAAACGCGACTTTCTCCATAGAAGTTAAAAGTGATTCGCGGCTGTGTTTAGACACTAAAGCGTCCCCTGTGGGTCCCCTGTGTCACTACCTTGGGTGGTTCCTGGTGGCCCCAGTAGTTCTTCAGCCTCTAGGCCTGTGCTCTATGTAAGTCGTGGTACTTATACCACTTTCTTAATATATGGTTGTGTATGCCCCTGGGGCTCAACGTGTATTGTGCTAATTTACTGTGTGCTAAATAGGTTTACTGTATGAACTTTTGCCACTAGCCTCATAAAGAGACTAGTGGGATGTGTTTAGAATAAATACATATATTTTATATATATACCTGGTGTGGTTCTCCTTTCATTTGAGATTATAGACTGGTAAAACAAGATGCTTTACATTCCTCCAAGACTTAGTCTGAATGCTGCTCTCAACAGCTACCACTAGTATAGCTTTCTATATAGGTTGTCTTTAAACCTACCATCAATAAGGGTCGTTTGGACTGGTGCAAGGTGCCCACTAGAATAGTGGACAGCATATGCCAGGACAACTTCTCACAGCTGCAAACAGTTCTTTTGAGGAGTTTGTGTCTGCCTCAATTTCGTTGGGGAAGTAGGCCAATTTCTTCTTGCGAATCAGCATCTAATATCTAGATAGATATATCCTATATTTGACCTTTTCTGAGTCACAGTATTTCAATCTCTCCATCTTTTTTCTTGTCTCATGCAGACCTGTTTAAGGGCCCTTATGTCGTCAGAGATGATCTCATTTGATCTTGGTCCTTTTCACAGGTGCCAAGATGGTGCTGGCCAAGTCTGGCTAGATTGTCTTTGATCTTGTTGGAGACAATTACATGACCTTCATGATTATGCTAATCTAGATCCCACCATAAGCACAATATGGCCGTTTAAGAAAATATCATACGACTCAGGTGGGACTCGAACTCACAATCCCCAGCTTCGGAGGCTGATGCCTTATCCATTAGGCCACTGGGCCTTGCTGGAAACAAGAGATAAGAGAACAACCACATCTAAAGGAAAGGACTAGTATCAAACAGCCTGCAGAGAGCATTAGGAGACTCAAAGATACATCTTAACAGCACACTTACCGCATACACAGCGTCAGTATGCCAATAGGACGTAATTCAGGTATGGCAGGGGAAAGAAGCCAGGAACAGAGATACACTGAAATTACAAAACACTTCAGGTCCTGGCATTGTGGTTATTGCTTCTAGATTAGATTGTCTAGAACAGAGTGTCTTCCCTGCCTCCGGGATAATAAGCCATGGAGAGTCTGACATCGAAATGATAGATAATCTTATAAGAATGCAGGGGCGGCAGGAAGAGAAACACCCTGTAAACTAAGTGTGATTTCAGGACTCCCTATTGTTTTATAAATTCACTCTTGTAATGGCCCAAAGAAGGTGTTGGCATACTAGGGTGCACTGTAATACCAGTAAACAATGAAGGGAAAGGGTCAAGCAGGTGACCTCTCTCTTCAAGAGTGAGGATGGTGACCTTTGAACTCGCAGATTGCAGGTTTATCCAGGGAAGATGGTGTCCTCTGAAGTGAGCTAAGGATTCTCCCTACGGGAGGTTGGTGGCCTCTGTCTCAAGGAGCAGCATGTCTCTGAATATGGAATCAAACTCAAGGGCAGTCATTACTTTGATGAATAAGTGGGGCCTCTGGATTCAAGGGAAGTCAGATCTCTGATGACTGGGGCCAATGGATTCAAGGGAAGTCAGGTCTCTGATGACTGGGTCCAATGGATTCAAGGATGGTCAGGTCTGATGACTGGGGCCAATGGATTCAAGGATGGTCAGCTCTCTGATGACTGGGGCCAATGGATTCAAGGGTGGTCAGCTCTTTGATGACTGGGGCCAATGGATTGAAGGATGGTCAGATCTGATGACTGGGGCCAATGGATTAAAGGATGGTCAGCTCTTTGATGACTGGGGCCAATGGATTCAAGGATGGTCAGCTCTTTGATGTCTTGATTCTGGCCTCTGTATTCTTCGGACAGAGATTTCCATACAAGCAGAGATGTGCGACAGTGTATCAATTTTTTGACACAGAATTTGTTAAATTCCATAAACATTGTCTGGCATTTCACACAATAACAGTGTCAGAAGGAAATGTTTTTTCCGAGTTCTTGCATGACATTGATTAAGCAAACGCACCCCTCATGTGAAAACAATTCTCCAAATACAACAGTAGACGAGCACTAACACAAATTGTCTTTCTGCAAGACACTTTCATTGTAAACCACTCTCTATTGTGAGACGTCTTTGGCAAGGTGCACTCTGCTGAAAAAATGTTACACAAAATAACCTCAGGTGACATTTTGATAAGACTAAAGAATAACACAAAAATGTATGACAGAAGCAAAACTTAAAGTTTGCCCAGCCCCAGTGGCAAAGGATCGTAGATGTCCCATGGACTGCACTGATGGAAGTTCCCAGAAGAATATAGAGAGTGGGCGTAGCTCACAAAGGAGGTCTTGGAGAGCATGATGTACCTGACCCGTGACCCTATCAAAATATAATGTCGATTCATTATCTGCTATGTTCCTCTGTAGTCCAGAATTACACTGTGATATCCAATGTGTTTCCACAACCAGTGCTGAAGGTTCTGCTGCTCGGCATCAATGAATGCATTTAGTGATCTTTCAATGAGTAAACACAAATAAAATAATTTGCTTTTTTTAATTATTTACCCGTGCATATTCTCTCAAGCCAAGGGGTGCCGATCTGTGGAGAGCACACAGTCAACTCTCACATTTCTAGGGAGAAGAAGGTCCCCTTGGAAGCCAAGGGAATCTTCTAATGTTAAATGTGATGCCAGAATATAAGGGAAGGGATTCCTTTGAGAGAATGTGATGACTTCTGAATCTGTAGAAAGGTCTCTCTGCAGTGTGGATGGGTTACCACTGAATTTAAGTAGGTTATCTGCAGAGATGCAGCTGACCTTTGTCTGCAAGGAAGCAAGCTTTCTAAATGGAGAAGAGTAACAGCTAAAGAGAAGGAGTACACCACCTGAGCCCCAACCAGCAACACCTCTGCTTTACTAGAGTTGAGTGTGCGGCATTTCATAGCCATTGGTAGACTGACTGCCTTCTTGCAGTCACAGATTCTGGCGGCAACATCCTGGTCCTCCATAGCAAGTGAAACAATGATTTGTGTGCTATCAGAATATGATGTCAATGCAAAGCCATGAGATCGAATCAGTGCTGCCAAGGGGGTGAAATATATATTATAGAGAGTAGGGCTAAGTGAGGACCCCAGGGGCACCCAGCAGCGAAGAGAGAAAGAAGTAGAGATAAAGTCACCAAGTCTTACTGATTGCTCGTGACCAGTGAGGTACGAGTACAACAACTCCCTACCTGTTCTGGTCACCCACATCCTACCCAAGCGATCTATCAGCAGCCCGTGATCTACAGTCTCAAAGGCTGATGACAGATCAAGCAGGATCACGGCAACTCTGCTTCCCTGATCAAGGGGCAGACTCATCTTCTCAGTCACTTTAATGTGGGCAGTCTCCGTAGAGTGCTCAACACGAAATCCGAATTTGGGGGCATCCGAAGGTTGTTATTGTGAATTTGCTCCACCAAATGTTTGTCCAGCACCTTTACAATGATCATGGCCGGCAATGGAAGACAGGAGATGGGTCGATAGCTGCAAGGGTGTCGTTGATCGAGGGAAGATTTTTTTTAGTAATCTTAGAACCAACTCTGCTTCCAGAGTGAAAGGAATACTCCTGACTGGCACATTGTTTGGATAATGTTGGCCAGTATTGGCCCAATAGTCTGGGCTGCAAGGATGGCAACTATAGGAGGGTAAGGGGTGCATGGAAATCTCGATTTAGAGGTTTTGATCAGTTTTGTAAGCTCAAACATAGAAGGTGGCATGAAGTGGCTAAGAGGTGAACCCATATCAGTTTGAATTGGAAATAGCACAGCTGATGAGGATGTAGATGTAAGAGAGGAGAAGTTATTGCAAAAGTCTTTAACTTTGAGGCAGAAGGCCTTCGCCACGTAGTTACTAAAGGATTGCCTGCAGTATTTAGGCAAGGAGGAAGTGTCGGTGGTGAGGTATTTGATAGCTGCAAACAGTTCTTTTGAGGAGTTTGCGTCTTCTTCAGTTTTGTTTGGGAAGTAGGCCGATTTCTCCTTGCGAGTCAACATCTAATATCTAGATAGATATATCTTCAATTTGACCTTTTCTGAGTCACAGCATCCGACTCTCTCCATCTTTTCTCTTGTCTCCTGCCGATCTGTTTAAGGGCCCTTATGTCGTCAGAGAACCATAGGCAGGTAGATGATCTCATTTGATCTTGGTCCTTTTCACAGGTGCCAAGATGGTGCTGGCCAAGTCTGGCTAGATTGTCTTTCATCTTGCTGGAGACAATTACATGACCTTCATGATTATGCTAATCTAGAGCCCACTATGGGCACAATATGGCCATTTAAGAAAATATCAAACAACCCCGGTGGGACTCGAACCCACAATACCCAGCTTCGGAGGCTGATGCCTTATCCATTAGGCCACTGGGCCTTGCATGAAAGAAGAGATAAGAGACCCACTACATCTGAAGAAAAGGACTATTATCATACAGCCTGCAGAGAGCATTAGGAGACTCAAAGATACATCTCAACAGCACACTGACCACATACACAGAGTCAGTATGCCATCGGGACGCCCTTCAGACATGTCAGGGGTAAGAAGACAGGAACAGAGATACACTGAAATTACAAAACACTTCAGGTCCTGGCATTGTGGTTATTGCTTCTAGATTAGATTGGGTAGAACAGAGTGTCTGCCCTGCCTCCGGAATACTAAGCCATGGGGAGTTTGACATCGAAATGATACATAATCTTATAAGAATGCAGGGGCGGCAGGAAGAGATACACCCTGTGAACTAAGTGTGATTTCAGGACTCCCTATTGTTTTGTAAATTCACTCTTGTAATGGCCCAAAGACGGTGTTGGCATACTAGGGTGCACTGTAATACCAGAAAACAATGAAGGGAAAGGGTCAAGCAGGTGACCTCTCTCTTCAAGAGTGAGGATGGTGACCTTTGAACTCATAGATTGCAGGTTCATCCAGGGAAGATGGTGTCCTCTGAAGTGAGTTAAGGGTTCTCCCTACGGGAGGTTGGTGGCCTCTGCCTCAAGGAGCAGCATGTCTCTGAATATGGAATCAAACTGAAGACAGGAGATGGGTCGATAGCTGCAAGGGTCTCGTTGATCGGGGGAAGATTTTTTTAAATAATGTTAGAGCCAACACTGTTTCCAGACTGAATGGAATACTCCTGACTGGAACATTATTTGGATAATGTCATCCAGGATTGGCCCAATAGTCTGGGCTGCAAAGATGTCAACAATAGGAGGGCAAGGGGAGCATGGCGATCCTGATTTAGAGGTTTTGTTCAGTTTCGTAAGCTGAAACATAGAAGGTGGTACACAAAAGGAGTTAGGTCCTTATCGGGACTGAGGGTAGGCTGGACCGTTATACTAAATAAGACAAAAAAGATGCCTCAACCCTCGTATCTTAATGATCTAGCTATTTCAACAAGACCAAATGCAAATTCATTAGATTTGGTCAGGTAATTTTATTTATACCCATCACTCATATTTTTTAATATATACTTTTTTGAGGAACTTATTCTGTTTATGCAAAAAAAGATATACATTCATGACATAACATTACAAACTGAGCAATTTTGACAAAAGACACATAAATCAAGGATACATCAAATTAACACAGAACATTAAACATGAAAAAATTCATTTCATCAATATTTTCAAATCAATCTCTTATCAAAGATAAACAAAGCGACATTGGATCACAAGAGTAAAACAGTATATATTTGCTTTTGATGTATCACTCAATGATATAGTTAACTCTTGTAGGTGTGCCGACGCGTTTCAGGTTCGAGTAACCAGTTCTCGAACCCTCATCAGGGCTTTGTTATTTGTCTGTATAGGATGCAAAAAAACAATAAAGTTTTATTGACAACCTGTATGCCTCAAAACTACCACTCTTAATTTATAGAATCATCGAAATCTACCTGTATCTTTCAGGCTGGCTGTATTTCCATTAGTATCAAAGGAGGACGTTGTACTGTGCTTCAAGTTTCATTTCTAAAATGAATAGAGCGCAGACTGTGTAAAGAATGTTGACAACAACACAACGTTATTAAGTGCTCAATGGCGCGTATCTTAGTTCTACATTCCTCCATGTGCACCATCCGGCGCCTCTTGGAGGGGGGGGGGGGGGGGGGTCGTGATCACTGTATCAGGAATCCTAATTCAAGAAAAGGGGTTTATGCTTAATCTTGTTTAACTTTTTGTGAATAACGATTGAATGTACATTTCTTCCCCAAGGCGGCCCCATACCTTATGTCCATGTCCTCGAATTGTGTAGACTTTTCAAGTCTCTCTCTCTCAATGACTGTTTGTTGTAAACACGACCTATTGGGAATGTAGGACCAGTGACAAACAACACGGGCCCGGATAATTTAAAAATACAGGAGTGTCTTTGTTTGCATGTCGTTTTCATAAAATAGAGCGTACCTGTAGTTAAATTGGAAATCAATTTCCTTCTCGTTGTCTTTTTCGATAAGCCCCCGGGGGTCCGTTTTGTCCCTCGTTAATCGTCACACAGTACATAAAGGATAGATAATGGAATGCGCTCACTAAATATCAGGGCCAATAATGTACATTACAAAGAATGAATGGCGGCTCCACCATTCCTACCTGAATGTGCTCGCTCAATGCCTCCACTGTCAGGCTCCCCCTGGATCGCCTCGCTAACTGCGGCGGCCATCTTGGCTATTTTTAAGATCGCGAGTTCAGCGTCCCAGTGTGTTGTGGGCCAAGTAGTTTAGGTGTGCTAGCGGTAAAGGTTTGGCATTACGAAAATTAAAGAAATGGTCGTGCCATATTATGGTGGAAGTGTCCCAATCTTAAATCATTATTATGCGCTTTGGTTTAAACTTATCATGTTTATTTCGGGACGATGGGGGAAAAAGAATTTCGGTCCAACATCGCATAAAAATGTTTGGTACTGAACGAGATGCAAACGCCCCGGAGATGTCCTCATATTGCAGGGCTATGATTATTACGAGTGTTGCCAACATTCTCAACCAGCCTGTACTATTCATAAGGTGGGACGGATGGTCTACCTGTTGTGTAGCCTTTTTAAGGGGAGTATCATTATATTATATGTCGTCACATTGCCATTGTGGATAACAAGTGCATTTAAATCCTTGACAGTTCAGACATGCTATTCAAGCCTGTCAATGTACTGTTGAATTTAAGAATAAGGTATGCTTCCTTTTGCAGCAACACCTTGTCTACATCCGCGGGGCACTGTACTATACCCATTGTGAAGAGTACTGACCATTTAAGATCATTCTCAGTGTGGGACTTCTCTTTAAAGTGTTCAACCATGGGAGCGGTTAGTACCTTCTTTTTAATCCGTGACCTGTGCTGGCTGATACGCAAATTGACCTTCTGATTTGTCTTGCCAATATAAATCTTTTGGCATGGACAGGTTATCACGTATATAACATTTTTGGTCCTGCAGTTCGAGAAACCCAAATGTTTCCACTTGACCCCCTGATGGTCAAATTCATTTCCTTCAATTGTATACGGACTTGCGACACAATTGTCGCATCTATGGTGCCCATCAATCGGCTTCATGTTCCAAAGTGATAAAAGGTCATGTTTGGGTTTAAGCTGTGCTAAATTAGCCCTCACAATTTGCTGTCTAATACTTTTATTCTTCTTGTACGCAAAAATTGGGCGGGGAAAGGGACATTTTAATCCCTCTAGCAGATGCCAATTTTTTAATATCGTTTGTCTCATTTATTGCGTGTCAGGACCAAAAGTGGTCACACATACCAAACGATCTAGCTCTTTTTTTTCTTTTGTTTGTAACAGACACTCACGTGGCGTAAAGCAAGCCCTTTTCTATGAGTGTTTTAGAAGTTTTTTAGGGTAACCCCTATGTATCATCTCTTGGCAGAATGTCTGGGCATGGTGATCAAAATCACTGGTCTCCGTACAATTTCTGCATATCCGCAGCAGTTGCCCGTAGGGCAAGTTAGCTTTTAGGTTCCTGGGGTGATGGCTTCTGTGGTGCAGGATGGTGTTTTTATCGGTTGATTTCTTATGTAATGACGTTTTTAAGAAACCATCCATACATGTCACTTCAACATCCAAAAAGGTCATTTTGGTTTCACTTGCTTCCATAGAGAACTTGATGTCATTATGTCTGGCAATAATCCACTCGTGGAATGTCGATAGATCGGTCCGGCTCCCCTGCCACAGGAGCCAGACGTCGTCTATATAGCGCCACCACTGTACAATGTTCCCAATATATGGATTGTTATTGTCCACGAATCTCATTTCATATTGTGCCATGTAGAGCACTGCCATTTCTGGGGCATAAGGACACCCCATGGCAGTGCCCTTCACTTGCATGTAGAACTGATCATTAAATACAAAAAAGTTATTTTTGACAGCTATTAGTATATATTAAAAAATATGAGTTTTGGGTATAAATAAAAGTACCTGACCAAATCTAATGAATTTGCATTTGGTCTTGTTGAAATAGCTGCATCATTAAGATACGAGGGTTGAGGCATCTTTTTTGTCTTCTGAAACATAGAAGGTGGCATGAAGTGGCTAAGGAAGGAACCCAAAGCAGTTTGAATTGGAAATAGGACAGCTGATGAGGATGTAGATGTAAGAGAGGAGAAGTTATTGTAAACGTCTTTTTTAGTTTTTTATTTATCATTTTGACAAAAGAGAACAGGCAACCGTAGGACAGGTTGAAGGTATGCATTCATACATTACAAATGATACAATAAGCCATAAATTAAATACAGGTACATAAATCAGGTAGGTTCATAGTCAGCAACGCGGAACAACAGTTGGGATTGTGGCAACACAGTCTTAGATCAGTATTTCAATTTATAGTGTCAACATCCGCTTGTCAAAGCACTTCAAATGTGAGCAATGAAAGTCACAGATGTGTTTACAACCAGCATTATACATTTAGATAGCATCCGTGTGCTCCGACATATATGACGTGTATGGTCCCCAGATGTCTCGCGTCCTTGACGCTGACGGTAGCCCCTCAGCATAACAGGTGAGTTGATCACGGCAATATGCCAGGTCTTGCAACCATTGTTTTAACGTAGGTACCCGCCTCCCTCCCCAGCACAGTGCTATCCTACGTTTGGCCAGCTGTAAAGAGAGCACCACCAGCTTGCGCACCCCCACCGGTATCTTGGACACTATTCCCAACAGACATATCTTAGGGCCACATCCAATCTGAACACTCTTGATAGAAGACAAGACCTCGGTCACAGTTGTCCAAAATGCGAATATAGCAGGGCAAATCCATGCCAAATGCACGAAGTCGACACCATCCAAACCACAACGCACAGAGCAGTCAGAGTCTCTCAGTCCGTATTTACGTCACTGTGCCGGGGTGTAGTACAGTAGATGGAGATATTTATAGTGCAAATGTTTAAAGTTGCCATTCACAGCAAATCCTCCAGTCATCGCACAGCATTCTTCCCACTCGTCATCTGTCAATGGCTGTGCCAGACTGCCATCCCACTTATCTCTGGAGCGCGACCCAGCAGCCCCCTCATCCATTTGTGAAGTCTGATACAATCGGGAGACTAGCTTCGTTCTGTTATTAGCCGAATAAAGCAATTGCAAAGCCTCCAATGCATTTGGCTCTGCAGGAAACGTTGAATATAGGCTGCGCATCGCAGCTCTAAACCTGGCATATATGAATGTAGCCATGGCCGTGTTACCCCATTTCTCTAAGAAAACCTGTAACGTGACAAATGTCCTATTTACAAAGACATCTCCCAAAACCCTCAGCCCGGCACTGTGCAATATTTGGAGAGCCCCGACCTCACTCGTTACTGAGATATCAGCATGATGCAGTAGGGGCATGCCAGGGTCATACAATGGTAGCCGCTTCACTCTCTTCCCCATCTCAGACCACGTTCTAGCTGTACACTGTACCGTATCTACTTCGTCTTTTTCATGCACTGAATGTATATTTACAATCATATCTTTAAGGGGCACCGGATGAACCGCTCCAGTCTCAACCGCCACATGTGGCGTGAAGGGCGGCGCCGACTGCCAGTATGTGGCAAAATGCGCTTGAGCACATAGATAATATAAGTGCATATCCGGAATTGAGAACCCGCCAAGTGCATAAGGCTTTGTCAGCGTGTCCCAGCTTATGCGAGGTTTATTACCACCCCATGTCAGTGTGATTAGCAATGAACGTAGTGTGTCAAAGAGTTGGCCCTTCAAAACAATTGGAACGTTGACAACTAAATATAAAAACTTAGGCAGCACCACCATCTTAATCAGTGCAACTCTGTCCGCAAATGACAAATGCAATCGTATCCATCTGGACACCTGGTCTTCCAGTTTGGACACTGCCACACCGTAGTAAGCTCTGATAAACTTCTTGAGGGTCTTGATGTACCCAAACAGCGAGATAATGGACTGGGTCTGTTGTCCACTCCAACGGAAAGTTCAGCTCAAACCTCACAGTACTACTGGTGAACGGCAGTATGATAGATTTAGTCCAGTTGATGGCTAAACACGAGAACCATTCGAAGCGCACATATTCCCGAGTCACGCCCTGCAAATATTGCTCCGGATCTCTGACATACAAGACCATATCGTCAGTGTACAACGATATAGCCAACGGTCTTTGGTAGATTCTAAGGGCCGAGTCAGCATGCCTCTGCCTCAACACACACGCCAACAGCTCCAGCACGAGAGCAAATAACAAGGACGATAGCGGACACCCTTGCCTGGTGCCCCGCTTGATAGGAAAAGCCGCCGAGACATGCCCATTGACACGCACCCGAGCCACTGGATCAGTATACAGCAGCCGTATCCAGTCCCTGAAAAACAAAGGCACCCCCATCCGGTGGAGCACTGCAAACATGTATTTCCAAGCAATTGAATCAAACGCCTTGAGGGCGTCAAACAGGACCCCGGCAGCCGGTAGTTCCGGTCTGAGTAAATGAAGCACAGCAAACAGAGCTCTCAGATTATGAGCCGTGGAGCGCGTGGGAATGAACCCTGACTGGTCCGGCTGGACCATAACATTTAACAACAGACGCAGTCGTGTCGACAGGACCTTGGCATGTATCTTTACATTTGTGTTCATAAGTGACAGCGGTCGGTAGGACTCGCATTTGTCCAGCGGTTTACCTGGTTTGGGCAGTGCAATTATTAAAGCCTCACTGAGTGTGGCGGGTAGCCGCCGCTGCTCAAACGCCTCTGAGTACATAGCCGTGAGATGAGGCAGCAACTGTTCCGCATATTCTTTACAAAACTGGGAAGGGAGACCATCAGTGCCCACAGCCTTCCCATTTGGCAGTGCAGTAATGGCATCTCTGATCTCAGTCTCTGTCAAATGGTGCATCAGAAAATTCTGTTGTCCCTTTGACAGCCATACCAAGGCCACATCGTCTAGATATTGCGCTATCTCCTCCTCACTGGCCGTATTTTTATTCCCGTACATTGCTTTATAGAATTGGACAATTTGTTATAATATATCGGTAGTATCTGTAACAGTCGTATCTTTCTCTGTAAGTTCCTGCACTCCGCAGTACTTAGCCCATGGTTCTGTGATCCTTTCAGCGAGTCCCCACCCAGGGCGGCCACCCTCACCATAGCATCGAGCTCAGCTGCGTTTCGAAAGGTACCTCCCCTCCTGCTCCGCCAACTCATTACATTCGTCCACCTTCAGTCGTATAGTAGCTAGAAGGGACGCTGCCAAAGCCTGCTCATACTGTCGCTCCAAGCCCGTCAGTTCCCGCTCCAACCTGCTCATAGAGTCTCGTAATGACTTAAGCACTCCTACCTGCAAGCCTATCCACGCGCCTCTTACAGTCACCTTGAGCCACATCAGCCACCGATGCAACATTCAATGCAAAATAATTCTCTATAGCTTCTCGTATACCTTCACGAAACACCAAATCAAGTAGAGCCGTAGGTCGCAATTTCCATGTAAAGGGGGCCGGGGCGTGCGCCGGGAGCACCATGTCAATCATTACAGGCGCATGGTCCAACAATGTGCGGGGCAAATGCACAGCGTGCACCACCCAGGCATTCACATCTCGTGTCACCAGCCAATGATCCAGGCGGGACCATGTGTCGTGCGCATACGTGTAACATGTCCCCTCTTTCACACCAGGATGATGCAAGCGCCACACATCCACTAGCCCTAATTCAGTCATGCCATCTCGCACCGCTTGCACCGCTTTTTTGATATGAGCAGTGTTGCAACACTACCTATCAATCTCTTGATCCAAGACCACATGTAGATCCCCCCCGCATATCACAGCAGACATTGGTAGCGCAAAGACCTTGCTCCATAACACTGTATAAAATTCAGGGTCATCTACATTTGGCGCGTACACATTTACCATCGTGATCAGAGTTCCACATAATTTCCCTTGCAGTATTATGTACCTGCCTTCCTTATCAATTTCCTCATATGTACTCACAAAAGGGACATCCTTCCTTATTAGTATCATGACCCCCCTAGCATATGAAGAGTATGTAGAGGCAAGACGTATCCCTGCCCAATCCCTAGCCACTGATGTTGCAGTGTGCACCGTGAGATGCGTTTCCTGCAGGAAAGCTATCTGTACATTATGGCGATTCATATATGCCAGGACCTGCCTGGTTTTCTTCGGATTATTCAAACCCCTTACGTTCCATGTAAGCCAAGTGATTTTACCTACCGTAAACATAATGATCAAAGAATAGTAACCTGTAGCGGATAGTTAAGTAGCACACCTTCAAATTCCGTTGCCAAAACTGGTAAACTCGTAGTCCATGACAGTACTCATGAAACCTCACCATATAGATGTCATCAAAGAACAACCAATCCCCCCTTCCCATACCCAACCCCTCCCACCCACCACCCACTTCAGCTACCCGAACGTGCCAAAGCCATCCCAATACCCCATCAAACAACCCTCCCCACCCACCACAATATAAAGTTTGGGGTTCACCCATATGTAGGGGCGTCGATACACATTCCTCCCGCAGAACTAGAGGTGGCCAAGCAACTATATTATATCATCCCTATACATCAGTGATAGCAGTGATATCAGACTACTACCGGCAGTGTGAATAGAAGGGCCCTTGTAGCCAGGAAAGGCAGAACACTAGTTCCTATCAAACATCATAGCAAGTCACAATGTGCGAATAAATCAAATCAACATTGCAGTCAGATAATAGTCACAGCAAACAAGATAACGAAGAGCAACTCATGCCGAGTAGTTATCAAATTCAAAGGCACCAGAATAGCGGAATGATCCCATCCCTCCCGCAGATGCAAATTCGGGATACAGGCTCTACACTCAGCTGGTTAATGCAAACATCAAGTGCGTAGAGAGCGTTCTCAGACTGCCCACACAGCCCAACTAGCTCTCCTCTTCTTCCAGCGCTTCTTTCTCCGGTCTTTCAGTCGAATCCCTCTTCTTGCGTTTCAGTTTCTTAGCATAGTCCATTGCCGCTTTTGGAGAGGTGAAGATGTTTTTGTCCGCAGCCGCGCCAACACGAAGACGGGCCGGGTACAGCATAGCGTAATGGACCTCCTCCTTTCGCAAAAACTGCTTTACATTGGCAAACTCCCTCTGTGCAGCCTGAACATTGACTGTAAAGTCAGGAAAGAAGGCAAGTTTGTTCCCTTGATGTTCAATTGTACCCTTCTCCCTAGCCATGCGCAGAATAGTGTCCCTGTCCCTATAGTTCAATATTCGCGCTATTATAGGACGCGGTGGCACCCCAGGCACTGGTCTGGCAGCTAATGAGCGATGGGCACGCTCGACGATAAACATGTGGGACAGCTGTTCCGTGCCAAACACGTCTGTGATGATCCGCTCCATATATAATTCGATTTTGCCAACGTTCGTGGATTCCGGCAGCCCCGTAACTCGGATGTTATTGCGACGGGACCGGGCTTCCAAATCCGCATTTTATGTCCTGGATAATGGAGATCACCCTCTCCATGTTTAGTGCTTTGTCAGAGACCATCGTCAGTCCATCCTCCGTGGCGGAGACCCTTTGCTCCACCTCTCCCATACGCGCACTCTGCTTCTCAAGCTGGGTAGACATATGATCAAGTCTATGATTGACCACTGCCATGGTGCCCTCAATGGACTGCAGGGTCCGCTGCATGGCCACCAATGTGGCCTCCAGAGTGGGTGAGCTCCCCGATGCTCCTTCCACCTCCGAATCCATGACCGCCTCCTGTGAGGGCTTGGTCATCCGTCACGAGTCAAAGGTGAGCTTTGACTGATTTCTATCTGGTCGACCCATGGTTCAGCGCTGAGCACAGCTCTATAGTATGGTAACGACCCCAAGTATAGATTGCAGCCCAGGGTCACACTTATCAGCTCTGCTCAGGCAAGTGCACTTTTGACTGTGCCAGGCCCTTGAAGATCGCAGCAAGGAAACAGGAGATTGCACAGGTAGCCCCTCCCTTTACATGACAGTGTCAGCAACTCACAAAGCGCCTCTGCGCTGGCAAAGTGTCCATCACCCGTGAAAGTGCCCTCTAATGCAATCAGTGTTTATCCGCGCGGCCCCATTGTCAGTCGCCACACACCCTGAGAAGTGGGCCTCCAGGTGTAGCACACAGCAATCAGAGTGCCAGCTTGTACAGCTTAGCAGTACCGAGGAAGCCTGCAGCTTGATTAGTTCTCCACCGCCAGAGACCGATGCTCCTCCGCTGCTAATTTAGGCCGAGGCTTTTACGGCCCACTCCCAGGGATCCTCGCAGATGTTCCCACCACAGGCACTAGCAACCGCAAGGAGGCCTTCTCACTCTCCCAGGACCTAAATCACCCGTGCCGCTGCAAAACGCCCCCCCCCCACACCAACCACAGCCAGCAGGGAGCAGCCCGGTGCCCACTCCGGCACCTCCTTCACGAGCCCGGCCGACACCGGGCCCCTACCCCACCCACCGCACCGGCATGGAGGAGATCACAGGGCCAGCAGCCGCAGACATAGGGAGCTCCGCGGGGCCGACACCGCAGCAACAGGCCAGCGGGATACTTTCCGGGCGTCCTTGCTACCGCCGCCAACACCCGTCACAGCCACTCCCTGTGCCTCGGAATCAGCGAGGTGCCCCGCTCCAGCACACCGCAGGAGCTGCCTGAGTGGAGCGTCCTTTAAATCACCAGTCCAGATCCGATCTGGGGCACAGTGCAGCGCAGGACCCCCAGGGGACAGACTAGGCGTCAGCTCCGCTACGCAGCCTCAGACAAGCCGCCATGTTGTGAGCGCCTCGCGGCCAGGGCATCGCCACCTCACAGGTCAGCACACGGTGATCCAGAACGCCCCAAATGCAGTATATTCACTCCATGGGTCCCTGGATAGTTGTGCCCCCCGGTAGGTAGTCTAAAATTACAGGATGTAGCGGATAATGGGCGGATGATGGCTCGGTCTGGCGGAGCCTCACATAGGTGCGGCCATCTTGCCTGGCGCCCTCTGGCGCCCCCCATAGTAAACGTCTTTAACTTTGAGGTAGAAGGCCTCTGCCACAGAGTTACTAAAGGATTGCCCACAGTATTTAGGCAAGGAGGAAGTGTCAGTGGTGAGATATTTGATAGCTGCAAACAGTTCTTTTGAGGAGATCGCGTCTGCCTCAATTTTGTTGGGGAAGTAGGCCGATCTCTCCTTGCGAGTCAACATCTAATATCTAGATAGACATATCTTATATTTGACCTTTTCTGAGTCACAGCATCTGACTCTCTCCATCTTTTCTCTTGTCTCCTGCAGACCTGTCTAAGGGCCCTTATGTCGTCAGAGAACCATAGGCAGGTAGATGATCTCATTTGATCTTGGTCCTTTTCACAGGTACCAAGATGGTGCTGGCCAAGTCTGGCTAGATTGTCTTTCATCTTGCTGGATACAATTACATGACCTTCATGATTATGCTAATCTAGATCCCACCATAAGCACAAAATGGCCATTTAAGAAAATGTCATACGACCCAGGTGGGACTCGAACCCACAATCCCCAGCTTCGGAGGCTGATGCCTTATCCATTAGGCCACTGGGCCTGGCTGGAAAAAAGAGATAAGAGAACAACCACATCTGAAAGAAAGGACTAGTATCAAACAGCCTGCAGAGAGCATTAGGAGACTCAAAGATACATCTTACCAGCACACTTACCACATACACAGAGTCGGTATGCCAATAGGACGTACTTCAGGTATGGCAGGGGTAAGAAGCGAGGAACAGAGATGCACTGAAATTACAAACACTTCAGGTCATGGCATTGTGGGTATTTCTTCTAGATTAGATTGGGTAGAACAGAGTGTCTGCCCTGCCTCCGGGATAATAGGCCATGGGGAGTCTGACATCAAAATGATACATAATCTTATAAGAATTCAGGGGCGGCAGGAAGAGAAACACCCTGTAAACTAAGTGTGATTTCAGGACTCCCTATTGTTTTGTAAATTCACTCTTGAAATGGCCCAAAGAAGGTGTTGGCATACTAGGGTGCACTGTAATACCAGAAAACAATGAAGGGAAAGGGTCAAGCAGGTGACCTCTCTCTTCAAGAGTGAGGATGGTGACCTTTGAACTCATAGATTGCAGGTTCATCCAGGGAAGATGGTGTCCTCTGAAGTGAGTTAAGGATTCTCCCTACGGGAGGTTGGTGGCCTCTGCCTCAAGGAGCAGCATGTCTCTGAATATGGAATCAAACTCAAGGGCAGTCATTACTTTGATGAATAAGTGAGGCCTCTGGATTCAAGGGAAGTCAGATCTGATGACTGGGGCCTCTGGATTCAAGGGAAGTCAGGTCTCTGATGACTGGGTCCAATGGATTCAAGGATGGTCAGCTCTTTGATGACTGGGGCCAATGGATTCAAGGATGGTCAGATCTGATGAGTGGGGCCAATGGATTCAAGAATGGTCAGGTCTGATGACTGGGGCCAATGGATTCAAGGGTGGTCAGCTCTTTGATGACTGGGGCCAATGGATTCAAGGAGGGTCAGATCTGATGACTGGGGCCAATGGATTCAAGGATGGTCAGGTCTCTGATGACTGGGGCCAATGGATTCAAGGATGGTCAGCTCTTTGATGTCTTGATTCTGGCCTCTGTATTCTTCGGACGGAGATTCCCATACAAGCAGAGATGTGCGACAGTGTATCAATTTTTTGACACATACATTTTAAATTCCATAAACATTGTCTGGCATTACACACAATAACAGTGTCAGAGGAAATGTTTTTTCCGAGTTCTTGCATGACATTGTTTAAGCAAACGCACCCCTCATGTGAAAACAACTCTCCAAATACAACAGGAGACTAGCTCTAACACAAATTGTCTTGCTGCAAGACACTTTCATTATAAACCTCTCTCCCTCAGATATATTGTGAGACGTCTTCAGCAAGTTGTACTCTTCTTTAAAAAATGTTACGCAAACTTGCCTCAGGTGACATTTTGATAAGACTAAAGAATAGCACAAAAATGTATGATTTCAGAAGCAAAACTAAAAGTTTGCCTGCCCCAGTGGCAAAGGATCGTAGATGTCCCATGGACTGCACTGATGGAAGTTCCCAGAAGGATATAGAGAGTGGGCGTAGCTCACAAAGGAGGTCTTGGAGAGCATGATGTACCTGACCCGTGACCCTATCAAAATATAATGTTGATTCATTATCTGCTATGTTCCTCTGTAGTCCAGACTTACACTGTGATATCCCAATGTGTTTCCACTACCAATGTTGAAGGTTCTGCTGCTCGCCATCAATGATTGCATTTAGTGATGTTTCAATGAGTAAACACAAAGAAAATAATTGTATTTTTTTTAATTATTTGCCCATGCATATTCTCTCAAGCCAAGGGGTGCTGAACTCTGGAGAGCACGCAGTAAACTCTCAAATTTCTAGAGAGAAGAAGGTCACCTTGGATGCTGAGGGAAGCTCCTAATGTTAAATCTGATGTCAGAATATAAGGGAAGGGATTCCTTGGAGAGAACCTGATGACTTCTGAATCTGTAGAAAGGTCTCACTGCAGTGTGGATGGGTTACCACTCATTTTAAGTAGGTTATCTGCAGCCGACCTTTGTATGCAAGGAAGCAAGAGGAACTGCTTAAGCAAAGGAGCACACCACCTGAGCCCCAACCAGCAACACCTCTGTTTTACTAGAGTTGAGTTTGCGGCATATCATAGCCATCGGTAGATTGACTGCCTTTATGCAGTCACAGATTCTGGTGGCAACATCCTTGTCCTCCATAGCAAATGAAACAATGATTTGCGTGACATCTGAAATATGATGTCACTGCAAAGCCATGAGATCGAATCAGTACTGCCAAGGGGGTGACATATATATTTTAGAGAGTAGGGCTATGTGTGGACCATTGGGGGACCTGGCAGGGAAGAGAGAAAGAAGTAT
This sequence comes from Lissotriton vulgaris, assembly GCF_964263255.1. Classification (NCBI taxonomy): domain Eukaryota; kingdom Metazoa; phylum Chordata; class Amphibia; order Caudata; family Salamandridae; genus Lissotriton; species Lissotriton vulgaris. Next base: position 1,178,900,295 of record NC_141693.1, on the reverse strand, counting down.
AGATGAAGTCACCAAGTCTTACTGATTGCTCGTGACCAGTGAGGTGCGAGTTTAACAACTCCCAACCTGTTCAGGTCACCCTTATCCGATCCATCAGCAGCCCGTGATTTACAGTCTCAAAGACTGATGACAGATCAAGCAGGATCAGTGCGGTTCTGCTTCCCTGATCAAGGGACATACTCATCTGCTCAGTCACTTGAATGTGGGCCGTCTCCATAGTGTGCTCAGCATGAAAGCCAAATTGGGTGGCATCCAGAAGGTTGTTATTGTGAATTTGCTCTACCAAATGTTTGTCCAGCACCTTTACAATGATCATGGCCAGCAGTGGAAGGCAGGAGATGGGTCGATAGCTGCAAGGGTCTCGTTGATCGGGGGAAGATTTTTTTAATTAATGTTAGAGCCAACACTGTTTCCAGACTGAATGGAATACTACTGACTGGAACATTGTTTGGATAATGTCATCCAGGATTGGTCCAATAGTCTGGGCTGAAAGGATGTCAACAATAGGAAGGAAAGGGGAGCATGGCGATCCCGATTTAGAGGTTTTGTTCAGTTTCGTAAGCTGAAACATAGAAGGTGGTACACAAAAGGAGTTAGGTCCTTATAGGGACTGAGGGTAGGCTGGACCGTTATACTAAAGAAGACAAAAAAGATGCCTCAACCTTCGTATCTTAATGATCTAGCTATTTCAACAAGACCAAATGCAAATTCATTAGATTTGGTCAGGTAATTTTATTTATACCCATCACTCATATTTTTTAATATATACTTTTTTGAGGAACTTATTCTGTTTAGGCAAAAAAAGATATACATTCATGACATAACATTACAAACTGAGCAATTTTGACAAAAGACACATAAATCAAGGATACATCCAATTAACACAGAACATTAAACATTAAAATATTCATTTCATCAATATTTTCAAATCAATCTCTTATCAAAGATAAACAAAGCGACGTTGGATCACAAGAGTAAAACAGTATATATTTGCTTTTGATGTATCACTCAATGATATAGTTAACTCTTGTAGGTGTGCCGACGCGTTTCAGGTTTGAGTAACCAGTTCTCGAACCCTCATCAGGGCTTTGTTATTTGTCTGTATAGGATGCAAAAAAACAATAAAGTTTTATTGACACCCTGTATGCCTCAAAACTACCACTCTTAATTTATAGAATCATCGAAATCTACCTGTATCTTTCAGGCTGGCTGTATTTCCATTAGTATCAAAGGGGGACGTTGTACTGTGCTTCAAGTTTTATTTCTAAAATGAATAGAGCGCAGACTGTGTAAAAAATGTTGACAACAACACAACGTTATTAAGCGCTCAATGGCGCGTATCTTAGTTCTACATTCCTCCATGTGCACCATCCGGCACCTCTTGGAGGGTGGGGGGGGGGGGGGGGTCGTGATCACTGTATCAGGAATCCTAATTCAAGAAAAGGGGTTTATGCTTAATCTTGTTTAATTTTTTGTGAATAACGGTTGAATGTACATTTCTTCCCCAAGGCGGCCCCATACCTTATGTCCATGTCCTCGATTGTGTAGACGTTTCAAGTCTCTCTCTCTCAATGACTGTTTGTTGTAAACACGACCTATCGGGAATGTAGGACCAGTTACAAACAACAAGGGCCCGGATAATTTAAAAATACCAGAGTGTCTTTGTTTGCATGTCGTTTTCATAAAATAGAGCGTACCTGTTGTGAAATTGGAAATCAATTTCCTTCTCGTTGTCTTTTTCGATAAGCCCCCGGGGGGTCCGTTTTGTCCCTCGTTAATCGTCACACACTACATAAAGTATAGATAATGGAATGCGCTCACTAAATATCAGGGCCAATAATGTACATTACAAAGAATGAATGGCGGCTTCACCATTCCTACCTGAATGTGCTCGCTCAATGCCTCCACTGTCAGGCTCCCACTGGATCGCCTCGCTAACTGCGGCGGCCATCTTGGCTATTTTTAAGATCGCGAGTTCAGCGTCCCAGTGTGTTGTGGGACAAGTAGTTTAGGTGTGCTTGCGGTAAAGGTTTGGCATTACGAAAATTAAAGAAATGGTTGTGCCATATTATGGTGGAAGTGTCCCAATCTTAAATCATTATTATGCGCTTTGGTTTAAACTTATCATGTTTATTTCGGGACGATGGGGGAAAAAGAATTTCGGTCCAACATCGCATAAAAATGTTTGGTACTGAACGAGATGCAAACGCCCCGGAGATGTCCTCATATTGCAGGGCTGTGATTATTACGAGTGTTGCCAACATTCTCAACCAGCCTGTACTATTCATAAGGTGGGACGGATGGTCTACCTGTTGTGTAGCCTTTTTAAGGGGAGTATCATTATATTATATGTCGTCACATTGCCATTGCGGATAACGAGTGCATTTAAATCCTTGACAGTTCAGACATGCTATTCAAGCCTGTCAATGTACTGTTAAATTTAAGAATAAGGTATGCTTCCTTTTGCAGCAACACCTTGTCTACATCCGCGGGGCGCTGTACTGTACCCATTGTGAAGAGTACTGACCATTTAAGATCATTCTCAGTGTGGGACTTCTCTATAAAGTGTTCAACCATGGGAGCGGTTAGTACCTTCTTTTTAATCCGTGACCTGTGCTGGCTGATACGCAAATTGACCTGCTGATTTGTCTTGCCAATATAAATCTTTTGGCATGGACAGGTTATCACGTATATAACATTTTTGGTCCTGTAGTTCGAGAAACCCAAATGTTTCCACTTGACCCCCTGATAGTCAAATTCATTTCCTTCAATTGTATACGGACATGCGACACAATTGCCGCACCTATGGTGCCCATCAATCGGCTTCATGTTCCAAAGTGATAAAAGGTCATGTTTGGGTTTAAGCTGTGCTATATTAGCCCTCACAATTTGCTGTCCAATACTTTTATTCTTCTTGTACGCAAAAATTGGGCGGGGAAAGGGACAGACACGCACGTGGCGTAAAGCGAGCCCTTTTCTAAGAGTGTTTTAGAAGTTTTTTAGGGTAACCCCTATGTATCATCTCTTGGCAGAATGTCTGGGCATGGTGATCAAAATCACTGGTCTCCATACAATTTCTGCGTATCCGCAGCAGTTGCCCGTAGGGCAAGTTAGCTTTTAGGTTCCTGGGGTGATGGCTTCTGTGGTGCAGGATGGTGTTTTTATCGGTTGATTTCTTATATAATGAAGTTTTTAAGAAACCATCCATACATGTCACTTCAACATCCAAAAAGGTCATTTTGGTTTCACTTGCTTCCATAGAGAACTTGATGTCATTGTGTCTGGCAATAATCCACTCGTGGAATGTCGATAGATCGGTCCGGCTCCCCTGCCACAGGAGCCAGACGTCGTCTATATAGCGCCACCACTGTACAATGTTCCCAATATATCGATTGTTATTGTTCACGAATCTCATTTCATATTATGCCATGTAGAGAACTGCCATTTCTGGGGCATAAGGACACCCCATGGCAGTGCCCTTCACTTGCATGTAGAACTGATCATTAAATATAAAAAAGTTCTTTTGACAGCTATTAGTATATATTAAAAAATATGAGTGATGGGTATAAATAAAAGTACCTGACCAAATCTAATGAATTTGCATTTGGTCTTGTTGAAATAGCTGCATCATTAAGATACGAGGGTTGAGGCATCTTTTTTGTCTTCTGAAACATAGAAGGTGGCATGAAGTGGCTAAGGAAGGAACCCATAGCAGTTTGAATTGGAAATAGGACAGCTGATGAGGATGTAGATGTAAGAGAGGAGAAGTTATTGTAAACGTCTTTTTTAGTTTTTTATTTATCATTTTGACAAAAGAGAACAGGCAACCGTAGGACAGGTTGAAGGTATGCATACATACATTACAAATGATACAATAAGCCATAAATTAAATACAGGTACATAAATCAGGTAGGTTCATAGTCAGCAACGCGGAACAACAGTTGGGATTGTGGCAACACAGTCTTAGATCAGTATTTCAATTTATAGTGTCAATATCCGCTTGTCAAAGCACTTCAAATGTGAGCAATGAAAGTCACAGATGTGTTTACAACCAGCATTATACGTTTAGACAGCATCCGTGTGCTCCGACATATATGTCGTGTATGGTCCCCAGATGTCTCGCGTCCTTGACGCTGACGGTAGCCCCTCAGCATAAAAGGTGAGTTAATCACGGCAATATGCCTGGTCTTGCAACCATTGTTTTAACGTAGGTACCCGCCTCCCTCCCCAGCACAGTGCTATCCTACGTTTGGCCAGCTGTAAAGAGAGCACCACCAGCTTGCGCACCCCCACCGGTATCTTGGACACTATTCCCAACAGACATATCTTAGGGCCACATCCAATCTGAACACTCTTCATAGCAGACAAGACCTCGGTCACAGTTGTCCAAAATGCGAATATAGCAGGGCAATTCCATGCCAAATGCACGAAATCGACACCATCCAAACCACAACGCACAGAGCAGTCAGAGTCTCTCAATCCGTATTTACGTAACTGTGCTGGGGTGTAGTACAGTTGATAGAGATATTTATAGTGTAAATGTTTAAAGTTGCCATTCACAGCAAATCCTCCAGTCATCGCACACCATTCTTCCCACTCGTCATCTGTCAATGGCTGTGCCAGACTGCCATCCCACTTATCTCTGGAGCGCGACCCAGCAGCCCCCTCATCAATTTGTGAAGTCTGATACAATCGGGAGACTAGCTTCATTCTGTTATTAGCCGTATAAAGCAATTGCAAAGCCTCCAATGCATTTGGCTCTGCAGGAAACGTTGAATATAGGCTGCGCATCGCAGCTCAAAACCTGGCATATATGAATGTAGCCATGGCCGTGTTACCCCATTTCTCTAAGAAAACCTGTAACGTGACAAAAGTCCTATTTACAAAGACATCTCCCATAACATGCAGCCCGGCACTGTGCAATATCTGGAGAGCCCGGACCTCACTCGTTACTCAGATATCAGCATGATGCAGTAGGGGCATGCCAGGGGCATACAATGGTAGCCGCTTCACTCTCTTCCCCATCTCAGGCCACGTTCTAGCTGTACACTGTACCGTATCCACTTCGTCTTTTTCATGCACTGAATGTATATTTACAATCATAGCTTTAAGGGGCACCGGATGAACCGCTCCAGTCTCAGCCGCCACATGTGGCGTGAAGGGCGGCGCCGACTGCCAGTATGTGGCAAAATGCGCTTGAGCACATAGATAATATAAGTGCATATCCGGAATTGAGAACCCGCCAAGTGCATAAGGCGTGTCCCAGCTTATGCGAGGTTTATTACCACCCCATGTCAGTGTGATTAGCAATGAACGTAGTGTGTCAAAGAGTTGGCCCTTCAAGACAATTGGAACGTTGACAACTAAATATAAAAACGTAGGCAGCACCACCATCTTAATCAGTGCAACTCTGTCCTCAAATGACAAATGCAATCGTATCCATCTGGACACCTGGTCTTCCAGTTTGGACACTGCCACACCGTAGTTAGCTCTGATAACTTCTTGAGGGTCTTGATGTACCCAAACGGCGAGATAATACACTGGGTCTGTTGTCCACTCCAACGGAAAGTTCAGCTCAAACCTCACAGTACTACTGGTGAGCAGCAGTATGATAGATTTAGTCCAGTTGATGGCTAAACACGAGAACCATTCGAAGCGCACATATTCCCGAATCACGCCCTCCAAATATTGCTACGGCTCTCTGACATACAAGACCATATCGTCAGCGTACAACGATATAGCCAACGGTCTTTGGTAGAATCTAAGGGCCGAGTCAGCATGCCTCTGCCTCAACACACACGCCAACAGCTCCAGCACGAGAGCAAATAACAAGGACGATAGCGGACACCCTTGCCTGGTGCCCCGCTTGATAGGAAAAGCTGCCAAGACATGCCCATTGACGCGCACCCGAGCCACTGGATCAGTATACAGCAGCCGTATCCAGTCCGTGAAAAACAAAGGCACCCCCATCCGGTGGAGCACTGCAAACATGTATTTCCAAGCAATTTAATCAAACGCCTTGAGGGCGTCCAACAGGACCCCGGCAGCCGGTAGTTCCGGTTTGAGTAAATGAAGCACAGCAAACAGAGCTCTCAGATTATGAGCCGTGGAGCGCGTGGGAATGAACCTTGACTGGTCCGGCGGGACCATAACGTTTAACAACAGACGCAGTCGTGTCGACAGGACCTTGGCATGTATCTTTACATTTGTGTTCATAAGTGACAGCGGTCGGTAGGACTCGCATTTGTCCAGCGGTTTACCTGGTTTGGGCAGTGCAATTATTGAAGCCTCTCTGAGTGTGGCGGGTAGCCGCCGCTGCTCAAACGCCTCTGAGTACATAGCCGTGAGATGAGGCAGCAACTGTTCTGCATATTCTTTATAAAACTCGGAAGGGAGACCATCAGTGCCCGCAGCCTTCCCATTTGGCAGTGCAGTAATGGCATCTCTGATCTCAGTCTCTGTCAAATGGTGCATCAGAAAATCCTGCTGTCCCTTTGACAGCCATACCAAGGCCACATCGTCTAGATATTGCGCTATCTCTTCCTCACTGGCCGTATTTTTATTCCCGTACATTGCTTTATAGAATTGGACAATTTGTTCTAATATATCGGTAGTATCTGTAACAGTCGTATCTTTCTCTGTAAGTTCCTGCACTCCGCAGTACTTAGCCCATGGTTCTGTGATCCTTTCAGCGAGTCCCCGCCCAGGGCGGCCACCCTCACCATAGTATCGAGCTCAGCGGTGTTTCGACAGGTACCTCCCCTCCTGCTCCGCCAACTCATTACATTCGTCCACCTTCAGTCGTATAGTCGCTAGAAGGGACGCTGCCAAAGCCTGCTCATACTGTCGCTCCAAGCCTGTCAGTTCCCGCTCCAACCTGCTCATAGAGTCTCGTAATGACTTAAGCACTCCTGCCTGCAAGCCTATGCACGCGCCTCTGACAGTCACCTTGAGCCACATCAGCCACCGATGCAACATTCAATACAAAATAATTCTCTATAGCTTTTCGTATACCTTCACGAAACACCAAATCAAATAGAGCCGTAGGTCGCAATTTCCATGTAAAGGGGACCGGGGCGTGCGCCGGGGCATGCGCCGGGAGCACCATGTCAATCGTTACAGGCGCATGGTCCAACAATGTGCGGGGCAAATGCACAGCGTGCACCACCCAGGCATTCACATCTCGTGTCGCCAGCCAATGATCCAGGCGGGACCATGTGTCGTGCGCATACGTGTAACATGTCCCCTCTTTCACACCAGGATGATGCAAGCGCCACACATCCACTAGCCCTAATTCAGTCATGCCATCTCGCACCGCTTGCACCGCTTTTTTGATATGAGCAGTGTTGCACGACTTCTTATCAATCTCTTGATCCAAGACCACATTTAGAGCCCCTCCGCATATCACAGCAGACATTGGTAGCGCAAAGACCTTGCTCCATAATACTGTATAAAATTCAGGGTCATCTACATTTGGCGCGTACACATTTACCATCGTGATCAGAGTTCCACATAATTTCCCTTGCAGTATTATGTACCTGCCTTCCTTATCAACTTCCTCATATGTACTCACAAAAGGGACATCCTTCCTTATTAGTATCATGACCCCCCTAGCATATGAAGAATATGTAGAGGCAAGACGTTTCCCTGCCCAATCCCTAGCCACTGATGTTGCAGTGTGCACCGTGAGATGCGTTTCCTGCAGGAAAGCTATCTGTACATTATGGCGATTCAAATATGCCAGGACCTGCCTGGTTTTCTTCGGATTATTCAAACCCCTTTGTTCTATGTAAGCCAAGTGATTTTACCTACCGTAAACATAAAGATCAAAGAATAGTAACCTGTAGCGGATAGTTAAGTAGCACAGCTTCAAATTCCGTTGCCAAAACTGGTAAACTCGTAGTCCATGACAGTACTCATGAAACCTCACCATATAGATGTCATCAAAGAACAACCAATCCCCCCTTCCCATACCCAACCCCTCCCACCCACCACCCACTTCAGCTACCCGAACGTGCCAAAGCCATCCCGATACCCCACCAAACAACCCTCCCCACCCACCACAATATAAAGTTTGGGGTTCACCCATATGTAGGGGCGTAGATGCACATTCCTCCCGCAGAACTAGAGGTGGCCAAGCAACTATATTATATCATCCCTATACATCAGTGATAGCAGTGATATCAGACTACTACCGGCAGTGTGAATAGAAGGGCCCTTGTAGCCAGGAAAGGCAGAACACTAGTTCCTATCAAACATCATAGCAAGTCACAATGTGCGAATAAATCAAATCAACATTGCAGTCAGATAATAGTCACAGCAAACAAGATAACGAAGAGCAACTCATGCCGAGTAGTTATCAAATTCAAAGGCACCAGAATAGCGGAATGATCCCATCCCTCCCGCAGATGCAAATTCGGGATACAGGCTCTACACTCAGCTGGTTAATGCAAACATCAAGTGCGTAGAGAGTGTTCTCAGACTGCCCACACAGCCCAACTAGCTCTCCTCTTCTTCCAGCGCTTCTTTCTCAGGTCTTTCAGTCGAATCCCTCTTCTTGCGTTTCAGTTTCTTAGCATAGTCCATTGCCGCTTTTGGAGAGGTGAAGATTTTTTTGTCCGCAGCCACGCCAACACGAAGACGGGCCGGGTACAGCATAGCGTAATGGACCTCCTCCTTTCGCAAAAACTGCTTTACATTGGCAAACTCCCTCTGTGCAGCCTGAACATTGACTGTAAAGTCAGGAAAGAAGGCAAGTTTGTTCCCTTGATGTTCAATTGTACCCTTCTCCCTAGCCATGCGCAGAATAGTGTCCCTGTCCCTATAGTTCAATATTCGCGCTATTATAGGACGCGGTGGCGCCCCAGGCACTGGTCTGGCAGCTAATGAGCGATGGGCACGCTCGACGATAAACATGTGGGACAGCTGTTCCGTGGCAAACACGTCTGTGATGATCCGCTCCATATATACTTCCATTTTGCCAACGTTCGTGGATTCCGGTAGCCCCGTAACTTGGATGTTATTGCATTTTTCTCCTGGATAATGGAGATCACCCTCTCCATGTTTAGTGCTTTGTCAGAGACCATTGTCAGTCCATCCTCCGCGGCGGAGACTCTTTGCTCCACCTCTCCCATACGCGCACTCTGCTTCTCAAGCTGGGTAGACATATGATCAAGTCTATGATTGACCACTGCCATGGTGCCCTCTATGGACTGCAGGGTCCGCTGCATGGCCACCAATGTGGCCTCCAGAGTGGGCGAGCTCCCCGTTGCTCCTTCCACCACCGAGTCCATGACCGCCTCCTGTGAGGGCTTGGTCATCTGTCGCGACTCAAAGGTGAGCTTTGACTGATTTCTATCTGGTCGACCCATGGTTCAGCGCTGAGCACAGCTCTATAGTATGGTAACGACCCCAAGTATAGATTGCAGCCCAGGATCACACTTATCAGCTCTGCGCAGGTAAGTGCACTTTTGACTGTGCCAGGCCCTTGAAGATCGCAGCAAGGAAACAGGAGATTGCACAGGTTGTCCCTCCCTTTACACGACAGTGTCAGCAACTCACAAAGCGCCTCTGCGCTGGCAAAGTGTCCATCACACGTGAAAGTGCCCTCTAATGCAATCAGTGTCCATCCGCGCGGCCCCAATGTCAGTCGCCACACACCCTAAGAAGTGGGCCTCCAGGTGTAGCACACAGCAATCAGAGTGCCAGCTTGTACAGCCTAGCAGTACCGAGGGAGCCTGCAGCTTGATTAGTTTTCCACCGCCAGAGACCGATGCTCCTCCGCTGCTAATTTAGGCCGAGGCTTTTACGGCCAATCCCGGGGATCCTCGCAGATGTTCCCACCACAGGCACTAGAAACCTCAAGGAGGCCTTCTCATTCTCACAGGCCCTAAATCACCTGTGCCGCTGCAGCCCACACCCACACACCAACCACAGCCAGCAGGGAGCAGCCCGGCGCCCACTCCGGCACCTCCTTCACGAGCCCGGCCGACACCTGGCCCCTACCCCACCCACCGCACCGGCATGGAGGAGATCACAGGGCCAGCAGCCGCAGACATAGGGAGCTCTGCGGGGCCGACACCGCAGCAACAGGCCAGCGGGATACTTTCCGGTCGTCCTTGCTACCGCCGCCGCCTCCCGTCACAGCTGCTCCCTGTGCCTCGGAATCACTGAGGTGCCCCGCTCCAGCACACCGCAGGAGCCGCCTGAAAGGAGCGTCCTTTAAATCACCAGTCCAGATCCGATCTGGGGTACAGTGCAGCGCAGGACCCCCAGGGGACAGACTAGGCGTCAGCTCCTCTACGCAGCCTCAGACAAGCCGCCATGTTGTGAGTGTCTCGTGGCCAGGGCATCGCCACCTCACAGGTCAGCACACGGTGCTCCAGAACGCCGCAAATGCAGTATATTCACTCCATGGGTCCCTGGATAGTTGTGCCTTCTGGTAGGTAGTCTAAAATTACAGGATGTAGCGGATAATGGACGGATGATGGCTCGGTCTGGCAGAGCCTCACATAGGTGCGGCCATCTTGTCTGGCGCCCTCTAGCGCCCCCCATTGTAAACATCTTTAACTTTGAGGTAGAAGGCCTTCGCCACAGAGTTACTAAAGGATTGCCAACAGTATTTAGGCAAGGAGGAAGTGTCAGTGGTGAGATATTTGATAGCCGCAAACAGTTCTTTTGAGGAGTTCGCGTCTGCCTCAATTTTGTTGGGGAAGTAGGCCGATTTCTCCCTGCGAGTCAACATCTAATATCTAGATAGACATATCTTATATTTGACCTTTTATGAGTCACAGTTTCTGACTCTCTCCATCTTTTCTCTTGTCTCCTGCAGACCTGTTTAAGGGCCCTTATGTCGTCAGAGAACCATAGGCAGGTAGATGATCTCATTTGATCTTTGTCCTTTTGACAGATGCCAAGATGGTGCAGGCCAAGTCTGGCTAGATTGTCTTTCATTTTACTGGAGACAATTACATGACCTTCATAATTATGCTAATGTAGATCCCACCATGAGCACAATATGGCCATTTAAGAAAATATTATATGACCCAGGTGGGACTTGAACCCACAATCCCCAGCTTCGGAGGCTGATGCCTTATCCATTAGGCCACTGGGCCTTGCTAGAAACAAGATATAAGAGAACAACCACATCTGAAGAAAAGGACTAGTATCAAACAGCCTGCAGAGAGCATTAGGTGACTCAAAGATACATCTTACCAGCACACTTACCACATACACAGAGTCAGTATGCCAATAGGACGTAATTCAGGTATGGCAGGGGTAAGAAGCCAGGAACAGAGATATACTGAAATTACAAAACACTTCAGGTACTGGCATTGTGGTTATTTCTTCTCGATTAGATTGGGTAGAACAGAGTGTCTGCTCTGCCTCCGGAATAATAAGCCATGGGGAGTCTGACATCGAAATGATAGATCTATACTAATATAATAAAGAGAGAGCCCAAACCTTTGAGGCGGGTAATCTCAGGAACCACAGCACCAATCACAACACCCAATACAGCGTTGGAAAGGGTAGTTGAAGCAGAAGGACATAGGCTATGCAGACGCCCACCATATACATTTAAAAGGTAAAAGAACTGTGCCAGCAAAGTAGTCCCTTGTGGGCGTGTCTGTGTTGTGCTGTGGGCGTGTGCTGGGGGCGTGACAAACGCTGGGGGCGTGTGGTACGTTCCGCCCTTCATGCCATGTCTCATATCGTGTGCTAATCCCACCCTGCTCCCTTTAAATACCCCTGCCCCCTGCACCCCATAACCTCATAATCATAACCCACCCTTACTCCTTAAAATACCCCAACACCCTTAAACACTAACCCATCTTAACCCTATAGATATACCCTGAAACCCAAAACCCAAACCTATCCCTAAACCCTAAAAATACCCCAGTACCCCAAAACCCAAACCTAGCCCTGAACCCTATAAATACCCCTGTACCTCAAAACCCAAACCTACCCCTGAACCCTAAAAATACCCCTGTACCCCACAACCCAAACTTAGTCCTGAACCCTAAAAATACCACTGTACCCCAAAACTCAAACCTAGCCCTGAACCCTAAAAATAACCCTGTACCCCAAAACCCAAACCTACCCCTGAACCCTAAAATACCCCTGTACCCCAAAACCCACACCTAGCCCTGAACCCTAAAAATACCCCTGTACCCCAAAACCCAAACATAGCCCTGAACCCTTAAAATACCCCTGTACCCCAAAACCCAAACCTACCCCTGAACACTAAAAATACCCCTATACCCCAAAACCCAAACCTAGCCCTGAATCCTAAAAATACCCGTGTACCCCAAAACCCATACCTATCACTAAACCCTAAAACTACCCCTGTACCCCATAACCCAAAACTATATCTGAACCCTTAAAATGCCCAAACACCCCAAAACATATACCTCAGTACCCCAAAACATATACCCCTATACCCATACTTACCTTATCCAAACATTAAAAAAAACATGCTTTTACCATTCATGCATTTACAATGAATTTCGTTGTAAATGTATGTGTGGTAAAAGCATATTATATGTAATGCCATGCGTTATAATGGCATGGTGATGGATCAAACCCAGATCTTTTGACTGGGTGTGAGTGTTTGATTGGTTCAGATGCTCCGTCCATCACCACTCCCTTTTGTACCGGTTTTGGCCGCCATAAGTGTGGCAGGGCATGCTCAGACGTGAGTCCCTTGCTCACTTTGCCACTGGATTCAAGCAAGCCGGGCTGAAGACGGCTGGAATGCCAGAAACCGGTCCTTGGAAGCTTGTTTCCGGTCCAGGGAAGACATGGCTTGGCAGTTCGGGCTGGACTGTTCCCATGAGGCACAGGGTCAGACTGATTTGCATATAGCCATGTCTGAACTGGGGTGGCAGAGTGGGCTAAAGAACGGTGATGGATCAAACCCAGATCTTTTGACTGGGTGTGAGTGTTTGATTGGTTCAGATGCTCCGTCCATCACCACCCCCTTTTGTACCTCTTAAGTGCATCAGCAGTGCACTGTGAATCGGAGCATTTCACAGGCCTGTCACAGATAAGAAATGCTATCAAAACGAAATCCTACAAAACAATATACTACTGGCCAGCAGCAATTCATACCCGGACAACGTCGGGACGGGCTGCTAGTAATCTTATAAGAATGCAGGGGCGGCAGGGAGAGATACACCCTGTGAACTAAGTGTGATTTCAGGACTCCCTATTGATTTATAAATTCACACTTGTAATGGCCCAAAGAAGGTGTTGGCATACTAGGGTGCACTGTAATACCAGCAAACAATGAAGGGAAAGGGTCAAGCAGGTGACCTGTCTCTTCAAGTGTGAGGATGGTGACATTTGAACCCACAGATTACAGGTGTATCCAGGGAAAATGGTGTCCTCTGAAGTGAGTTAAGGATTCTCCCTACGGGAGGTTGGTGGCCTCTGCCTCAAGGAGCAGCATGTCTCTGAATATGGAATCAGACTCAAGGGCAGTCATTACTTTGATGAATAAGTGGGGCCTCTGGATTCAAGGGAAGTCAGATCCCTGATGACTGGGGCCAATGGATTCAAGGATGGTCAGGTCTCTGATGACTGGGGCCAATGGATTGAAGGATGGTCAGATCTGATGACTGGGGCCAATGGATTCAAGGATGGTCAGGTCTCTGATGACTGGGGCCAATGGATTCAAGGATGGTCTTGATTCTGGCCTCTGTATTCTTCGGACGGAGATTCCCTTACAAGCAGAGATGTGCGACAGTGTATACATTTTTTGACACAGAATTTGTTAAATTCCATAAACATTGTCTGGCATTCCACACAATAACAGTGTCAGAAGGAAATGTTTTTTCTGGGTTCTTGCATGACATTGTTTAAGCAAACGCACCCCTCATGTGAACACAACTCTCCAAATACCACAGGAGACTAGCACTAACACAAATTGTCTTTCTGCAAGACACTTTCATTGTAAACCACTCTCCCTCAGATATATTGTGAGACGTCTTCGGCAAGGTGTACTCTGCTTAAAAAATGTTACGCAAACTTGCCACAGGTGGCATTTTGATAAGACTAAAGAATTACACAACAATGTAGGATTTCAGAAGCAAAACTAAAAGTTTGCCCCGCCCCAGTGGCAGAGGATCGTAGATGTCCCATGGAGTGCACTGATGGAAGTTCCCAGACGAATATAGAGAGTGGGCGTAGCTCACAAAGGAGGTCTTAGAGAGCAACGATGTACCTGACCCGTGACCCCATCAATTTATAATGTCGATTCATTATCTGCTACGTTCCTCTGTAGTCCAGACTTACACTGTGATATCCAATGTGTTTCCACAACCAATGCTGAAGGTTCTGCTGCTCACCATCAATGAATGCATTTAGTGATGTTTTAATGAGTAAACACAAATAAAATAATGTTCTTTTTATAATTATTTGCCCGTGCATATTCTCTCAAGCCGAGGGACCGCCAATCTCTCGAGAGCACACAGTCAACTCTCAAATTTCTAGAGAGATGAAGGCCACCTTGGATGGCGAGGGAAGCTCCTAATGTTAAATGTGATGTCAGAATATAAGGGAAGGGATTCCTTGGAGAGAATGTGATGACTTCTGAATCTGTCCAGCACCTTTACAATGATCATGGCCGGCATTGGAAGACAGGAGATGGGTCGATAGCTGCAAGGGTCTTGTTTATTAAGGGAAGATATTTTTTTATTAATGTTTGAGCCAACACTGCTTACAGACTGAATGGAATTTTCCTGACTGGCACATTATTTATTATTTGGATAATGTCGGCCAGTATTGGCCCAATAGTCTGAGCTGCAAGGATGGCAACTATGCGAGGGTAAGGGGTGCATGGAAAGCCCGATTTAGAGGTTTTGATCAGTTTCGTAAGCTCAAACATAGAAGGTGGCATGGAGTGGCTAAGAGAGGAACCCATATCAGTTTGAATTGGAAATAGCACAGCTGATGAGGATGTAGATGTAAGAGAGGAGAAGTTTTTGTAACAGTCTTCAACTTTGAGGCAGAAGGCCTCCGCCACAGAGTTACTAAAGGATTGCCTGCAGTATTTAGGCAAGGAGGAAGTGTCGTGGTGAGTTATTTGATAGCCTCAAACAGTTCTTTTGGGGAGTTTGCGTCTGCTTCAGTTTTGCTGGGGACGTAGGCCGATTTCTCCTTGCGTATCAGCGTCTTATATCTAGATAGACTTATCTTATATTTGACCTTTTCTGAGTCACAGCATCTGACTCTCTCCATCTTTTCTCTTGTCTCCTGAAGACCTGTTTAAGGGACCTTATGTCGTCAGAGAACCATAGGCAGGTAGATGATCTCATTTGATCTTGGTCCATGTCACAGGAGACAAGATGGTGCTGGCCAAGTCTGGCTAGATTGTCTTTCATTTTGCTGGAGACATTACAAGACCTTCATGATTATGCTAATCTAGATCCCACCATGGGCACAATATGGCCATTTAAGAAAAAATCATACGACCCAGGTGGGACTCGAACCCACAATCCCCAGCTTCCGAGGCTGATGCCTTATCCATTAGGCCACTGGGCCTTGCTTGAACGAAAAGATAAGAGAACAACCACATCTGAAGAAAATGACTAGTATCAAACAGCCTGCAGAGAGCATTAAGAGACTCAAAGATACATCTTAACAGCACACTGACCACATACACAGAGTCAGTATGCCAATAGGACGTAATTCAGGTGTGGCAGGGGTAAGAAGCCAGGAACAGAGATACACTGAAATTACAAAACACTTCAGGTCCTGCCATTGTGGGTATTGCTTCTATATTAGACTGTGTAGAACAGAGTGTCTGCCCTGCCTCCGGGATAATAAGCCATGGGGAGTCTGACATCGAAATGATAGATGATCTTATAAGAATGCAGGGGCGGCAGGAAGAGAAACACCCTGTAAACTAAGTGTGATTTCAGGACTCCCTATCTATACTAATATAATAAAGAGAGAGCCCAAACCTTTGAGGCGGGTAATCTCAGGAACTACAGCACCAATCAAAACACCCAATACAGTGTTGGAAAGGGCATTTGCAGCAGAAGGACATAGGCTATGCAGACGTCCACCATATACATTTAAAAGGTAAAAGAACTGTGCCAGCAAAGTAGTCCCTTGTGGGCGTGTCTGCATTGTGCTGTGGGCGTGTGCTGGGGGGCGTGACAAACGCTGGGGGCGTTTGGTACATTCCGCCCTTCATGCCATGTCTCATATTGTGTGCTGTGGGCGTGTGCTGGGGGCGTGGGAGTGTGCGGGCGTGGGATTACGGAAAAAAAAGTGAGCGTTGTGCCCAATATTTTATGGTTTTTTCTTCCCAGGTTCTGTACATTCCAGCTCCGGGTGTCCACCCTGCTCCCTTTAAATACCCTGCACCCCATAATCATAACCCACCCTTACTCCTTAAAATACCCCACAAACCTTAAACACTAACCCATCTTAACCCTATAAATATACCATGTACCCCAAAACCCAAACCTATCCCTAAACCCTATAAATACCCCTGTACCCCAAAACCCAAACCTACCCCTGAACCCTAAAAATACCCCTGTACCCCAAAACCCAAACTCAGTCCTGAACCCTAAAAATACCACTGTACCCCAAAACTCAAACCTAGCCCTGAACCCTAAAAATAACCCTGTACCCCAAAACCCAAACCTACCCCTGAACCCTAAAATAACCCTGTACCCCAAAACCCAAACCTAGCCCTGAACCCTAAAAATACCCCTGTACCCCAAAACCCAAACCTAGCCCTGAACCCTTAAAATACCCCTGTACCCCAAAACCCAAACCTACCCCTGAACCCTAAAAATACCCCTATACCCCAAAACCCAAACCTAGCCCTGAATCCTAAAAATACCCCTGTACCCCAAAACCCATACCTATCACTAAACCCTAAAATTACCCCTGTACCCCATAACCCAAAACTATATCTGAACCCTTAAAATGCCCAAACACCCCAAAACATATACCTCAGTACCCCAAAACATATACCCCTATACCCATACTTACCTTATCCAAACATTAAAAAAAAACATGCTTTTACCATTCATGCATTTACAATGAATTTCGTTGTAAATGTATGTGTGGTAAAAGCATATAAAATGTAATGCCATGCGTTATAATGGCATGGTGATGGATCAAACCCAGATCTTTTGACTGGGTGTGAGTGTTTGATTGGTTCAGAGGCTCCGTCCATCACCACTCCCTTTTGTACCGGTTTTGGCCGCCATAAGTGTGGCGGGGCATGCTCAGACGTGAGTCCCTTGCTCACTTTCCCACTGGATTCAAGCAAGCCGGGCTGAAGACGGCTGGAATGCCAGAAACCGGTCCTTGGAAGCTTGTTTCCGGTCCAGGGAAGACATGGCTTGGCAATTCGGGCTGGACTGTTCCCATGAGGCACAGGGTCAGACTGATTTGCATATAGCCATGTCTGAACTGGGGTGGCAGAGTGGGCTAAAGAACGGTGATGGATCAAACCCAGATCTTTTGACTGGGTGTGAGTGTTTGATTGGTTCAGATGCTCCGTCCATCACCCCCCCCTTTTGTACCTCTTAAGTGCATCAGCAGT
The DNA here is from genome assembly GCF_964263255.1 of Lissotriton vulgaris. NCBI lineage: Eukaryota > Metazoa > Chordata > Amphibia > Caudata > Salamandridae > Lissotriton > Lissotriton vulgaris. The sequence continues at coordinate 1,178,882,726 of NC_141693.1, read as the reverse complement.
GCACTGTGAATCGGAGCGTTTCACAGGCCTGTCACAGATAAGAAATGCTATCAAAACGAAATCCTACAAAACAATATACTACTGGCCAGCAGCAATTCATACCCGGACAACGTCGGGACGGGCTGCTAGTAATCTTATAAGAATGCAGGGGCGGCAGGGAGAGATACACCCTGTGAACTAAGTGTGATTTCAGGACTCCCTATTGTTTTATAAATTCACTCTTGTAATGGCCCAAAGAAGGTGTTGGCATACTAGGGTGCACTGTAATACCAGCAAACAATGAAGGGAAAGGGTCAAGCAGGTGACCTCTCTCTTCAAGTGTGAGGATGGTGACATTTGAACTCACAGATTACAGGTTTATCCAGGGAAGATGGTGTCCTCTGAAGTGAGTTAAGGATTCTCCCTACGGGAGGTTGGTGGCCTCTGCCTCAAGGAGCAGCATGTCTCTGAATATGGAATCAAACTCAAGGGCAGTCATTACTTTGATGAATAAGTGGGGCCTCTGGATTCAAGGGAAGTCAGATCTCTGATGACTGGGGCCAATGGATTCAAGGATGGTCAGGTCTCTGATGACTGGGGCCAATGGATTGAAGGATGGTCAGATCTGATGACTGGGGCCAATGGATTCAAGGATGGTCAGGTTTCTGATGACTGGGGCCAATGGATTCAAGGATGGTCAGCTCTCTGATGACTGGGGCCAATGGATTGAAAAATGGTCAGCTCTCTGATGACTGGGGCCAATGGATTCAAGGATGGTCAGATCTGATGACTGGGGCCAATGGATTCAAGGATGGTCAGCTCTTTGATGTCTTGATTCTGGCCTCTGTATTCTTCGGACGGAGATTCCCTTACAAGCAGAGATGTGCGACAGTGTATACATTTTTTGACACAGAATTTGTTAAATTCCATAAACATTGTCTGGCATTCCACACAATAACAGTGTCAGAAGGAAATGTTTTTTCTGGGTTCCTGCCATGACATTGTTTAAGCAAACGCACCCCTCATGTGAACACAACTCTCCAAATACCACAGGAGACTAGCACTAACACAAATTGTCTTTCTGCAAGACACTTTCATTGTAAACCACTCTCCCTCAGATATATTGTGAGACGTCTTCGGCAAGGTGTACTCTGCTTAAAAAATGTTACGCAAACTTGCCACAGGTGGCATTTTGATAAGACTAAAGAATTACACAAAAATGTAGGATTTCAGAAGCAAAACTAAAAGTTTGCCCCGCCCCAGTGGCAGAGGATCGTAGATGTCCCATGGAGTGCACTGATGGAAGTTCCCAGACGAATATAGAGAGTGGGCGTAGCTCACAAAGGAGGTCTTAGAGAGCAACGATGTACCTGACCCGTGACCCCATCAATTTATAATGTCGATTCATTATCTGCTACGTTCCTCTGTAGTCCAGACTTACACTGTGATATCCAATGTGTTTCCACAACCAATGCTGAAGGTTCTGCTGCTCGCCATCAATGAATGCATTTAGTGATGTTTTAATGAGTAAACACAAATAAAATAATGTTCTTTTTATAATTATTTGCCCGTGCATATTCTCTCAAGCCGAGGGACCGCCAATCTCTCGAGAGCACACAGTCAACTCTCAAATTTCTAGAGAGATGAAGGTCACCTTGGATGCCGAGGGAAGCTCCTAATGTTAAATGTGATGTCAGAATATAAGGGAAGGGATTCCTTGGAGAGAATGTGATGACTTTTGAATCTGTCCAGCACCTTTACAATGATCATGGCCGGCATTGGAAGACAGGAGATGGGTCGATAGCTGCAAGGGTCTTGTTTATTAGGGGAAGATATGTTTTTTATTAACGTTAGAGCCAACACTGCTTACAGACTGAATGGAATTCTCCTGACTGGCACATTATTTATTATTTGGATAATGTCAGCCAGTATTGGCCCAATAGTCTAAGCTGCAAGGATGGCAACTATGCGAGGGTAAGGGGTGCATAGCAAGCCCGATTTAGAGGTTTTGATCAGTTTCGTAAGCTCAAACATAGAAGGTGGCATGGAGTGGCTAAGAGAGGAACCCATATCAGTTTGAATTGGAAATAGCACAGCTGATGAGGATGTAGATGTAAGAGAGGAGAAGTTTTTGTAACAGTCTTCAACTTTGAGGCAGAAGGCCTCCGCCACAGAGTTACTAAAGGATTGCCTGCAGTATTTAGGCAAGGAGGAAGTGTCGTGGTGAGTTATTTGATAGCCGCAAACAGTTCTTTTGGGGAGTTTGCGCCTGCTCCAGTTTTGTTGGGGACGTAGGCCGATTTCTCCTTGCGTATCAGCGTCTTATATCTAGATACACTTATCTTATATTTGACCTTTTCTGAGTCACAGCATCTGACTCTCTCCATCTTTTCTCTTGTCTCCTGAAGACCTGTTTAAGGGCCCTTATGTCGTCAGAGAACCTTAGGCAGGTAGATGATCCCATTTGATCTTGGTCCATGTCACAGGTGACAAGATGGTGCTGGCCAAGTCTGGCTAGATTGTCTTTCATTTTGCTGGAGACATTACATGACCTTCATGATTATGCTAATCTAGATCCCATCATGGGCACAATATGGCCATTTAAGAAAATATCATACGACCCAGGTGGGACTCGAACCCACAATCCCCAGCTTCGGAGGCTGATGCCTTATCCATTAGGCCACTGGGACTTGCTTGAACGAAAAGATAAGAGAACAACCACATCTGAAGAAAATGACTAGTATGAAACAGCCTGCAGAGAGCATTAAGAGACTCAAAGATACATCTTAACAGCACACTGACCACATACACAGAGTCAGTATGCCAATAGGACGTAATTCAGGTGTGGCAGGGGTAAGAAGCCAGGAACAGAGATACACTGAAATTACAAAACACTTCAGGTCCTGCCATTGTGGGTATTGCTTCTATATTAGACTGTGTAGAACAGAGTGTCTGCCCTGCCTCCGGGATAATAAGCCATGGGGAGTCTGACATCGAAATGATAGATGATCTTATAAGAATGCAGGGGCGGCAGGAAGAGAAACACCCTGTAAACTAAGTGTGATTTCAGGACTCCCTATCTATACTAATATAATAAAGAGAGAGCCCAAACCTTTGAGGCGGGTAATCTCAGGAACTACAGCACCAATCAAAACACCCAATACAGTGTTGGAAAGGGCATTTGCAGCAGAAGGACATAGGCTATGCAGACGCCCACCATATACATTTAAAAGGTAAAAGAACTGTGCCAGCAAAGTAGTCCCTTGTGGGCGTGTCTGCATTGTGCTGTGGGCGTGTGCTGGGGGGCGTGACAAACGCTGGGGGCGTTTGGTACATTCCGCCCTTCATGCCATGTCTCATATTGTGTGCTGTGGGCGTGTGCTGGGGGCGTGGGCGTGTGCGGGCGTGGGATTACGGAAAAAAAGTGAGCGTTGTGCCCAATATTTTATTGTTTTTTCTTCCCAGGTTCTGTACATTCCAGCTCCGGGTGTCCACCCTGCTCCCTTTAAATACCCTGCACCCCATAATCATAACCCACCCGTACTCCTTTAAATACCCCACAAACCTTAAACACTAACCCATCTTAACCCTATAAATATACCATGTACCCCAAAACCCAAACATATCCCTAAACCCTATAAATACCCCTGTACCCCAAAACCGAAACCTAGCCCTGAACCCTATAAATACCCCTGTACCTCAAAACCCAAACCTACGCCTGAACCCTGAAAATACCCCTGTACCCCAAAACCCAAACCTAGCCCTGAACCCTAAAAATACCCCTGTACCCCAAAACCCAAACCTACCCCTGAACCCTAAAATACCCCTGTTCCCCAAAACCCAAACCTAGGCCTGTACCCAAAAAATACCCCTGTACCCCAAAACCCAAACCTAGCCCTGAACCTTAAACACTACCCCATCTTAACCCTATAAATATACCATGTACCCCAAAACCCAAACCTATCCCTAAACCCTATAAATACCCCTGTACCCCAAAACCCAAACCTACCCCTGAACCCTAAAAATACCCCTGTACCCCAAAACCCAAACTTAGTCCTGAACCCTAAAAATACCACTGTACCCCAAAACTCAAACCTAGCCCTGAACCCTAAAAATAACCCTGTACCCCAAAACCCAAACCTACCCCTGAACCCTAAAATAACCCTGTACCCCAAAACCCAAACCTAGCCCTGAACCCTAAAAATACCCCTGTACCCCAAAACCCAAACCTAGCCCTGAACCCTTAAAATACCCCTGTACCCCAAAACCCAAACCTACCCCTGAACCCTAAAAATACCCCTATACCCCAAAACCCAAACCTAGCCCTGAATCCTAAAAATACCCCTGTACCCCAAAACCCATACCTAAACCCTAAAACTACCCCTGTACCCCATAACCCAAAACTATATCTGAACCCTTAAAATGCCCAAACACCCCAAAACATATACCTCAGTACCCCAAAACATATACCCCTATACCCATACTTACCTTACCAAACATTAAAAAAAACATGCTTTTACCATTCATGCATTTACAATGAATTTCGTTGTAAATGTATGTGTGGTAAAAGCATATAAAATGTAATGCCATGCGTTATAATGGCATGGTGATGGGTCAAACCCAGATCTTTTGACTGGGTGTGAGTGTTTGATTGGTTCAGATGCTCCGTCCATCACCACTCCCTTTTATACCGGTTTTGGCCGCCATAAGTGTGGCAGGGCATGCTCAGACGTGAGTCCCTTGCTCACTTTGCCACTGGATTCAAGCAAGCCGGGCTGAAGACGGCTGGAATGCCAGAAACCGGTCCTTGGAAGCTTGTTTCCGGTCCAGGGAAGACATGGCTTGGCAGTTCGGGCTGGACTGTTCCCATGAGGCACAGGGTCAGACTGATTTGCATATAGCCATGTCTGAACTGGGGTGGCAGAGTGGGCTAAAGAACGGTGATGGATCAAACCCAGATCTTTTGACTGGGTGTGAGTGTTTGATTGGTTCAGATGCTCCGTCCATCACCACCCCCTTTTGTACCTCTTAAGTGCATCAGCAGTGCACTGTGAATCGGAGCGTTTCACAGGCCTGTCACAGATAAGAAATGCTATCAAAACGAAATCCTACAAAACAATATACTACTGGCCAGCAGCAATTCATACCCGGACAACGTCGGGACGGGCTGCTAGTAATCTTATAAGAATGCAGGGGCGGCAGGGAGAGATACACCCTGTGAACTAAGTGTGATTTCAGGACTCCCTATTGTTTTATAAATTCACTCTTGTAATGGCCCAAAGAAGGTGTTGGCATACTAGGGTGCACTGTAATACCAGCAAACAATGAAGGGAAAGGGTCAAGCAGGTGACCTCTCTCTTCAAGTGTGAGGATGGTGACATTTGAACTCACAGATTACAGGTTTATCCAGGGAAGATGGTGTCCTCTGAAGTGAGTTAAGGATTCTCCCTACGGGAGGTTGGTGGCCTCTGCCTCAAGGAGCAGCATGTCTCTGAATATGGAATCAAACTCAAGGGCAGTCATTACTTTGATGAATAAGTGGGGCCTCTGGATTCAAGGGAAGTCAGATCTCTGATGACTGGGGCCAATGGATTCAAGGATGGTCAGGTCTCTGATGACTGGGGCCAATGGATTGAAGGATGGTCAGATCTGATGACTGGGGCCAATGGATTCAAGGATGGTCAGGTCTCTGATGACTGGGGCCAATGGATTCAAGAATGGTCAGCTCTCTGATGACTGGGGCCAATGGATTGAAGAATGGTCAGCTCTCTGATGACTGGGGCCAATGGATTCAAGGATGGTCAGATCTGATGATTGGGGCCAATGGATTCAAGGATGGTCAGCTCTTTGATGTCTTGATTCTGGCCTCTGTATTCTTCGGACGGAGATTCCCTTACAAGCAGAGATGTGCGACAGTGTATACATTTTTTGACACAGAATTTGTTAAATTCCATAAACATTGTCTGGCATTCCAGACAATAACAGTGTCAGAAGGAAATGTTTTTTCTGGGTTCCTGCCATGACATTGTTTAAGCAAACGCACCCCTCATGTGAACACAACTCTCCAAATACCACAGGAGACTAGCACTAACACAAATTGCCTTTCTGCAAGACACTTTCATTGTAAACCACTCTCCCTCAGATATATTGTGAGACGTCTTCGGCAAGGTGCACTCTGCTTAAAAAATGTTATGCAAACTTGCCACAGGTGACATTTTGATAAGACTAAAGAATTACACAAAAATGTAGGATTTCAGAAGCAAAACTAAAAGTTTGCCCCGCCCTAGTGGCAGAGGATCGTAGATGTCCCATGGAGTGCACTGATGGAAGTTCCCAGAAGAATATAGAGAGTGGGCGTAGCTCACAAAGGAGGTCTTGGAGAGCAACGATGTACCTGACCCGTGACCCCATCAATTTATAATGTCGATTCATTATCTGCTACGTTCCTCTGTAGTCCAGACTTACACTGTGATATCCAATGTGTTTCCACAACCAATGCTGAAGGTTCTGCTGCTCGCCATCAATGAATGCATTTAGTGATGTTTTAATGAGTAAACACAAATAAAATAATGTTCTTTTTATAATTATTTGCCCGTGCATATTCTCTCAAGCCGAGGGACCGCCAATCTCTCGAGAGCACACAGTCAACTCTCAAATTTCTAGAGAGATGAAGGTCACCTTGGATGGCGAGGGAAGCTCCTAATGTTAAATGTGATGTCAGAATATAAGGGAAGGGATTCCTTGGAGAGAATGTGATGACTTCTGAATCTGTCCAGCACCTTTACAATGATCATGGCCGGCATTGGAAGACAGGAGATGGGTCGATAGCTGCAAGGGTCTTGTTTATTAAGGGAAGATATTTTTTTATTAACGTTAGAGCCAACACTGCTTACAGACTGAATGGAATTCTCCTGACTGGCACATTATTTATTATTTGGATAATGTCGGCCAGTATTGGCCCAATAGTCTGAGCTGCAAGGATGGCAACTATGCGAGGGTAAGGGGTGCATGGCAAGCCCGATTTAGAGGTTTTGATCAGTTTCGTAAGCTCAAACATAGAAGGTGGCATGGAGTGGCTAAGAGAGGAACCCATATCAGTTTGAATTGGAAATAGCACAGCTGATGAGGATGTAGATGTAAGAGAGGAGAAGTTTTTGTAACAGTCTTCAACTTTGAGGCAGAAGGCCTCCGCCACAGAGTTACTAAAGGATTGCCTGCAGTATTTAGGCAAGGAGGAAGTGTCGTGGTGAGTTATTTGATAGCTGCAAAGAGTTCTTTTGGGGAGTTTGCGCCTGCTTCAGTTTTGTTGGGGACGTAGGCCGATTTCTCCTTGCGTATCAGCGTCTTATATCTAGATAGACTCATCTTATATTTGACCTTTTCTGAGTCACAGCATCTGACTCTCTCCATCTTTTCTCTTGTCTCCTGAAGACCTCTTTAAGGGCCCTTATGTCGTCAGAGAACCATAGGCAGGTAGATGATCTCATTTGATCTTGGTCCATGTCACAGGAGACAAGATGGTGCTGGCCAAGTCTGGCTAGATTGTCTTTCATTTTGCTGGAGACATTACAAGACCTTCATGATTATGCTAATCTAGATCCCACCATGGGCACAATATGGCCATTTAAGAAAAAATCATACGACCCAGGTGGGACTCGAACCCACAATCCCCAGCTTCGGAGGCTGATGCCTTATCCATTAGGCCACTGGGCCTTGCTTGAACGAAAAGATAAGAGAACAACCACATCTGAAGAAAATGACTAGTATCAAACAGCCTGCAGAGAGCATTAAGAGACTCAAAGATACATCTTAACAGCACACTGACCACATACACAGAGTCAGTATGCCAATAGGACGTAATTCAGGTGTGGCAGGGGTAAGAAGCCAGGAACAGAGATACACTGAAATTACAAAACACTTCAGGTCCTGCCATTGTGGGTATTGCTTCTATATTAGACTGTGTAGAACAGAGTGTCTGCCCTCCCTCCGGGATAATAAGCCATGGGGAGTCTGACATCGAAATGATAGATGATCTTATAAGAATGCAGGGGCGGCAGGAAGAGAAACACCCTGTAAACTAAGTGTGATTTCAGGACTCCCTATCTATACTAATATAATAAAGAGGGAGCCCAAACCTTTGAGGCGGGTAATCTCAGGAACTACAGCATCAATCAAAACACCCAATACAGTGTTGGAAAGGGCATTTGCAGCAGAAGGACATAGGCTATGCAGACGCCCACCATATACATTTAAAAGGTAAAAGAACTGTGCCAGCAAAGTAGTCCCTTGTGGGCGTGTCTGCATTGTGCTGTGGGCGTGTGCTGGGGGGCGTGACAAACGCTGGGGGCGTTTGGTACATTCCGCCCTTCATGCCATGTCTCATATTGTGTGCTGTGGGCGTGTGCTGGGGGCGTGGGAGTGTGCGGGCGTGGGATTACGGAAAAAAAAGTGAGCGTGTGCCCAATATTTTATTGTTTTTTCTTCCCAGGTTCTGTACATTCCAGCTCCGGGTGTCCACCCTGCTCCCTTTAAATACCCTGCACCCCATAATCATAACCCACCCTTACTCCTTAAAATACCCCACAAACCTTAAACACTAACCCATCTTAACCCTATAAATATACCATGTACCCCAAAACCCAAACCTATCCCTAAACCCTATAAATACCCCTGTACCCCAAAACCCAAACCTACCCCTGAACCCTAAAAATACCCCTGTACCCCAAAACCCAAACTTAGTCCTGAACCCTAAAAATACCACTGTACCCCAAAACTCAAACCTAGCCCTGAACCCTAAAAATAACCCTGTACCCCAAAACCCAAACCTACCCCTGAACCCTAAAATAACCCTGTACCCCAAAACCCAAACCTAGCCCTGAACCCTAAAAATACCCCTGTACCCCAAAACCCAAACCTAGCCCTGAACCCTTAAAATACCCCTGTACCCCAAAACCCAAACCTACCCCTGAACCCTAAAATACCCCTATACCCCAAAACCCAAACCTAGCCCTGAATCCTAAAAATACCCCTGTACCCCCAAACCCATACCTATCACTAAACCCTAAAACTACCCCTGTACCCCATAACCCAAAACTATATCTGAACCCTTAAAATGCCCAAACACCCCAAAACATATACCTCAGTACCCCAAAACATATACCCCTATACCCATACTTACCTTATCCAAACATTAAAAAAAAACATGCTTTTACCATTCATGCATTTACAATGAATTTCGTTGTAAATGTATGTGTGGTAAAAGCATATAAAATGTAATGCCATGCGTTATAATGGCATGGTGATGGATCAAACCCAGATCTTTTGACTGGGTTTGAGTGTTTGATTGGTTCAGATGCTCCGTCCATCACCACTCCCTTTTGTACCGGTTTTGGCCGCCATAAGTGTGGCAGGGCATGCTCAGACGTGAGTCCCTTGCTCACTTTGCCACTGGATTCAAGCAAGCCGGGCTGAAGACGGCTGGAATGCCAGAAACCGGTCCTTGGAAGCTTGTTTCCGGTCCAGGGAAGACATGGCTTGGCAGTTCGGGCTGGACTGTTCACATGAGGCACAGGGTCAGACTGATTTGCATATAGCCATGTCTGAACTGGGGTGGCAGAGTGGGCTAAAGAACGGTGATGGATCAAACCCAGATCTTTTGACTGGGTGTGAGTGTTTGATTGGTTCAGATGCTCCGTCCATCACCACCCCCTTTTGTACCTCTTAAGTGCATCAGCAGTGCACTGTGAATCGGAGCGTTTCACAGGCCTGTCACAGATAAGAAATGCTATCAAAACGAAATCCTACAAAACAATATACTACTGGCCAGCAGCAATTCATACCCGGACAACGTCGAGACGGGCTGCTAGTAATCTTATAAGAATGCAGGGGCGGCAGGGAGAGATACACCCTGTGAACTAAGTGTGATTTCAGGACTCCCTATTGTTTTATAAATTCACTCTTGTAATGGCCCAAAGAAGGTGTTGGCATACTAGGGTGCACTGTAATACCAGCAAACAATGAAGGGAAAGGGTCAAGCAGGTGACCTCTCTCTTCAAGTGTGAGGATGGTGACATTTGAACTCACAGATTACAGGTTTATCCAGGGAAGATGGTGTCCTCTGAAGTGAGTTAAGGATTCTCCCTACGGGAGGTGGTGGCCTCTGCCTCAAGGAGCAGCATGTCTCTGAATATGGAATCAAACTCAAGGGCAGTCATTACTTTGATGAATAAGTGGGGCCTCTGGATTCAAGGGAAGTCAGATCTCTGATGACTGGGGCCAATGGATTCAAGGATGGTCAGGTCTCTGATGACTGGGGCCAATGGATTGAAGGATGGTCAGATCTGATGACTGGGGCCAATGGATTCAAGGATGGTCAGGTCTCTGATGACTGGGGCCAATGGATTCAAGAATGGTCAGCTCTCTGATGACTGGGGCCAATGGATTGAAGAATGGTCAGCTCTCTGATGACTGGGGCCAATGGATTCAAGGATGGTCAGATCTGATGATTGGGGCCAATGGATTCAAGGATGGTCAGCTCTTTGATGTCTTGATTCTGGCCTCTGTATTCTTCGGACGGAGATTCCCTTACAAGCAGAGATGTGCGACAGTGTATACATTTTTTGACACAGAATTTGTTAAATTCCATAAACATTGTCTGGCATTCCAGACAATAACAGTGTCAGAAGGAAATGTTTTTTCTGGGTTCTTGCATGACATTGTTTAAGCAAACGCACCCCTCATGTGAACACAACTCTCCAAATACCACAGGAGACTAGCACTAACACAAATTGCCTTTCTGCAAGACACTTTCATTGTAAACCACTCTCCCTCAGATATATTGTGAGACGTCTTCGGCAAGGTGCACTCTGCTTAAAAAATGTTATGCAAACTTGCCACAGGTGACATTTTGATAAGACTAAAGAATTACACAAAAATGTAGGATTTCAGAAGCAAAACTAAAAGTTTGCCCCGCCCTAGTGGCAGAGGATCGTAGATGTCCCATGGAGTGCACTGATGGAAGTTCCCAGAAGAATATAGAGAGTGGGCGTAGCTCACAAAGGAGGTCTTGGAGAGCAACGATGTACCTGACCCGGGACCCCATCAATTTATAATGTCGATTCATTATCTGCTACGTTCCTCTGTAGTCCAGACTTACACTGTGATATCCAATGTGTTTCCACAACCAATGCTGAAGGTTCTGCTGCTCGCCATCAATGAATGCATTTAGTGATGTTTTAATGAGTAAACACAAATAAAATAATGTTCTTTTTATAATTATTTGCCCGTGCATATTCTCTCAAGCCGAGGGACCGCCAATCTCTCGAGAGCACACAGTCAACTCTCAAATTTCTAGAGAGATGAAGGTCACCTTGGATGGCGAGGGAAGCTCCTAATGTTAAATGTGATGTCAGAATATAAGGGAAGGGATTCCTTGGAGAGAATGTGCTGACTTCTGAATCTGTCCAGCACCTTTACAATGATCATGGCCGGCATTGGAAGACAGGAGATGGGTCGATAGCTGCAAGGGTCTTGTTTATTAAGGGAAGATATTTTTTTATTAACGTTAGAGCCAACACTGCTTACAGACTGAATGGAATTCTCCTGACTGGCACATTATTTATTATTTGGATAATGTCGGCCAGTATTGGCCCAATAGTCTGAGCTGCAAGGATGGCAACTATGCGAGGGTAAGGGGTGCATGGCAAGCCCGATTTAGAGGTTTTGATCAGTTTCGTAAGCTCAAACATAGAAGGTGGCATGGAGTGGCTAAGAGAGGAACCCATATCAGTTTGAATTGGAAATAGCACAGCTGATGAGGATGTAGATGTAAGAGAGGAGAAGTTTTTGTAACAGTCTTCAACTTTGAGGCAGAAGGCCTCCGCCACAGAGTTACTAAAGGATTGCCTGCAGTATTTAGGCAAGGAGGAAGTGTCGTGGTGAGTTATTTGATAGCTGCAAAGAGTTCTTTTGGGGAGTTTGCGCCTGCTTCAGTTTTGTTGGGGACGTAGGCCGATTTCTCCTTGCGTATCAGCGTCTTATATCTAGATAGACTTATCTTATATTTGACCTTTTCTGAGTCACAGCATCTGACTCTCTCCATCTTTTCTCTTGTCTCCTGAAGACCTCTTTAAGGGCCCTTATGTCGTCAGAGAACCATAGGCAGGTAGATGATCTCATTTGATCTTGGTCCATGTCACAGGAGACAAGATGGTGCTGGCCAAGTCTGGCTAGATTGTCTTTCATTTTGCTGGAGACATTACAAGACCTTCATGATTATGCTAATCTAGATCCCACCATGGGCACAATATGGCCATTTAAGAAAAAATCATACGACCCAGGTGGGACTCGAACCCACAATCCCCAGCTTCGGAGGCTGATGCCTTATCCATTAGGCCACTGGGCCTTGCTTGAACGAAAAGATAAGAGAACAACCACATCTGAAGAAAATGACTAGTATCAAACAGCCTGCAGAGAGCATTAAGAGACTCAAAGATACATCTTAACAGCACACTGACCACATACACAGAGTCAGTATGCCAATAGGACGTAATTCAGGTGTGGCAGGGGTAAGAAGCCAGGAACAGAGATACACTGAAATTACAAAACACTTCAGGTCCTGCCATTGTGGGTATTGCTTCTATATTAGACTGTGTAGAACAGAGTGTCTGCCCTCCCTCCGGGATAATAAGCCATGGGGAGTCTGACATCGAAATGATAGATGATCTTATAAGAATGCAGGGGCGGCAGGAAGAGAAACACCCTGTAAACTAAGTGTGATTTCAGGACTCCCTATCTATACTAATATAATAAAGAGAGAGCCCAAACCTTTGAGGCGGGTAATCTCAGGAACTACAGCACCAATCAAAACACCCAATACAGTGTTGGAAAGGGCATTTGCAGCAGAAGGACATAGGCTATGCAGACGCCCACCATATACATTTAAAAGGTAAAAGAACTGTGCCAGCAAAGTAGTCCCTTGTGGGCGTGTCTGCATTGTGCTGTGGGCGTGTGCTGGGGGGCGTGACAAACGCTGGGGGCGTTTGGTACATTCCGCCCTTCATGCCATGTCTCATATTGTGTGCTGTGGGCGTGTGCTGGGGGCGTGGGAGTGTGCGGGCGTGGGATTACGGAAAAAAAAGTGAGCGTGTGCCCAATATTTTATTGTTTTTTCTTCCCAGGTTCTGTACATTCCAGCTCCGGGTGTCCACCCTGCTCCCTTTAAATACCCTGCACCCCATAATCATAACCCACCCTTACTCCTTAAAATACCCCACAAACCTTAAACACTAACCCATCTTAACCCTATAAATATACCATGTACCCCAAAACCCAAACCTATCCCTAAACCCTATAAATACCCCTGTACCCCAAAACCCAAACCTACCCCTGAACCCTAAAAATACCCCTGTACCCCAAAACCCAAACTTAGTCCTGAACCCTAAAAATACCACTGTACCCCAAAACTCAAACCTAGCCCTGAACCCTAAAAATAACCCTGTACCCCAAAACCCAAACCTACCCCTGAACCCTAAAATAACCCTGTACCCCAAAACCCAAACCTAGCCCTGAACCCTAAAAATACCCCTGTACCCCAAAACCCAAACCTAGCCCTGAACCCTTAAAATACCCCTGTACCCCAAAACCCAAACCTACCCCTGAACCCTAAAATACCCCTATACCCCAAAACCCAAACCTAGCCCTGAATCCTAAAAATACCCCTGTACCCTCAAACCCATACCTATCACTAAACCCTAAAACTACCCCTGTACCCCATAACCCAAAACTATATCTGAACCCTTAAAATGCCCAAACACCCCAAAACATATACCTCAGTACCCCAAAACATATACCCCTATACCCATACTTACCTTATCCAAACATTAAAAAAAAACATGCTTTTACCATTCATGCATTTACAATGAATTTCGTTGTAAATGTATGTGTGGTAAAAGCATATAAAATGTAATGCCATGCGTTATAATGGCATGGTGATGGATCAAACCCAGATCTTTTGACTGGGTGTGAGTGTTTGATTGGTTCAGATGCTCCGTCCATCACCACTCCCTTTTGTACCGGTTTTGGCCGCCATAAGTGTGGCAGGGCATGCTCAGACGTGAGTCCCTTGCTCACTTTGCCACTGGATTCAAGCAAGCCGGGCTGAAGACGGCTGGAATGCCAGAAACCGGTCCTTGGAAGCTTGTTTCCGGTCCAGGGAAGACATGGCTTGGCAGTTCGGGCTGGACTGTTCACATGAGGCACAGGGTCAGACTGATTTGCATATAGCCATGTCTGAACTGGGGTGGCAGAGTGGGCTAAAGAACGGTGATGGATCAAACCCAGATCTTTTGACTGGGTGTGAGTGTTTGATTGGTTCAGATGCTCCGTCCATCGCCACCCCCTTTTGTACCTCTTAAGTGCATCAGCAGTGCACTGTGAATCGGAGCGTTTCACAGGCCTGTCACAGATAAGAAATGCTATCAAAACGAAATCCTACAAAACAATATACTACTGGCCAGCAGCAATTCATACCCGGACAACGTCGGGACGGGCTGCTAGTAATCTTATAAGAATGCAGGGGCGGCAGGGAGAGATACACCCTGTGAACTAAGTGTGATTTCAGGACTCCCTATTGTTTTATAAATTCACTCTTGTAATGGCCCAAAGAAGGTGTTGGCATACTAGGGTGCACTGTAATACCAGCAAACAATGAAGGGAAAGGGTCAAGCAGGTGACCTCTCTCTTCAAGTGTGAGGATGGTGACATTTGAACTCACAGATTACAGGTTTATCCAGGGAAGATGGTGTCCTCTGAAGTGAGTTAAGGATTCTCCCTACGGGAGGTGGTGGCCTCTGCCTCAAGGAGCAGCATGTCTCTGAATATGGAATCAAACTCAAGGGCAGTCATTACTTTGATGAATAAGTGGGGCCTCTGGATTCAAGGGAAGTCAGATCTCTGATGACTGGGGCCAATGGATTCAAGGATGGTCAGGTCTCTGATGACTGGGGCCAATGGATTGAAGGATGGTCAGATCTGATGACTGGGGTCAATGGATTCAAGGATGGTCAGGTCTCTGATGACTGGGGCCAATGGATTGAAGAATGGTCAGCTCTCTGATGAAGGGGCCAATGGATTCAAGGATGGTCAGATCTGATGACTGGGGCCAATGGATTCAAGGATGGTCAGATCTGATGACTGGGGTCAATGGATTCAAGGATGGTCAGCTCTCTGATGACTGGGGCCAATGGATTGAAGAATGGTCAGCTCTCTGATGAAGGGGCCAATGGATTCAAGGATGGTCAGATCTGATGACTGGGGCCAATGGATTCAAGGATGGTCAGCTCTTTGATGTCTTGATTCTGGCCTCTGTATTCTTCGGACGGAGATTCCCTTACAAGCAGAGATGTGCGACAGTGTATACATTTTTGGACACAGAATTTGTTAAATTCCATAAACATTGTCTGGCATTCCACACAATAACAGTGTCAGAAGGAAATGTTTTTTCTGGGTTCTTGCATGACATTGTTTACGCAAACGCACCCCTCATGTGAACACAACTCTCCAAATACCACAGGAGACTAGCACTAACACCAATTGTCTTTCAGCAAGACACTTTCATTGTAAACTACTCTCCCTCGGATATATTGTGAGACGTCTTCGGCAAGGTGCACTCTGCTTAAAAAATGTTACGCAAACTTGCCACAGGTGACATTTTGATAAGACTAAAGAATTACACAAAAATGTAGGATTTCAGAAGCAAAACTAAAAGTTTGCCCCGCCCCAGTGGCAGAGGATCGTAGATGTCCCATGGAGTGCACTGATGGAAGTTCCCAGAAGAATATAGAGAGTGGGCGTAGCTCACAAAGGAGGTCTTGGAGAGCAACGATGTACCTGACCCGTGACCCCATCAATTTATAATGTCGATTCATTATCTGCTACGTTCCTCTGTAGTCCAGACTTACACTGTGATATCCAATGTGTTTCCACAACCAATGCTGAAGGTTCTGCTGCTCGCCATCAATGAATGCATTTAGTGATGTTTTAATGAGTAAACACAAATAAAATAATGTTCTTTTTATAATTATTTGCCCGTGCATATTCTCTCAAGCCGAGGGACCGCCAATCTCTCGAGAGCACACAGTCAACTCTCAAATTTCTAGAGAGATGAAGGTCACCTTGGATGCCGAGGGAAGCTCCTAATGTTAAATGTGATGTCAGAATATAAGGGAAGGGATTCCTTGGAGAGAATGTGATGACTTCTGAATCTGTCCAGCACCTTTACAATGATCATGGCCGGCATTGGAAGACAGGAGATGGGTCGATAGCTGCAAGGGTCTTGTTTATTAAGGGAAGATATGTTTTTTATTAACGTTAGAGCCAACACTGCTTACAGACTGAATGGAATTCTCCTGACTGGCACATTATTTATTATTTGGATAATGTCGGCCAGTATTGGCCCAATAGTCTGAGCTGCAAGGATGGCAACTATGCGAGGGTAAGGGGTGCATGGCAAGCCCGATTTAGAGGTTTTGATCAGTTTCGTAAGCTTAAACATAGAAGGTGGCATGGAGTGGCTAAGAGAGGAACCCATATCAGTTTGAATTGGAAATAGCACAGCTGATGAGGATGTAGATGTAAGAGAGGAGAAGTTTTTGTAACAGTCTTCAACTTTGAGGCAGAAGGCCTCCGCCACAGAGTTACTAAAGGATTGCCTGCAGTATTTAGGCAAGGAGGAAGTGTCGTGGTGAGTTATTTGATAGCCGCAAACAGTTCTTTTGGGGAGTTTGCGCCTGCTTCAGTTTTGTTGGGGACGTAGGCCGATTTCTCCTTGCGTATCAGCGTCTTATATCTAGATAGACTTATCTTATATTTGACCTTTTCTGAGTCACAGCATCTGACTCTCTCCATCTTTTCTCTTGTCTCCTGAAGACCTGTTTAAGGGCCCTTATGTCGTCAGAGAACCATAGGCAGGTAGATGATCTCATTTGATCTTGGTCCATGTCACAGGTGACAAGATGGTGCAGGCCAAGTCTGGCTAGATTGTCTTTCATTTTGCTGGAGACATTACATGACCTTCATGATTATGCTAATCTAGATCCCACCATGGGCACAATATGGCCATTTAAGAAAAAATCATACGACCCAGGTGGGACTCGAACCCACAATCCCCAGCTTCGGAGGCTGATGCCTTATCCATTAGGCCACTGGGCCTTGCTTGAACGACAAGATAAGAGAACAACCACATCTGAAGAAAATGACTAGTATCAAATAGCCTGCAGAGAGCATTAAGAGACTCAAAGATACATCTTAACAGCACACTGACCACATACACAGAGTCAGTATGCCAATAGGACGTAATTCAGGTGTGGCAGGGGTAAGAAGCCAGGAACAGAGATACACTGAAATTACAAAACACTTCAGGTCCTGCCATTGTGGGTATTGCTTCTATATTAGACTGTGTAGAACAGAGTGTCTGCCCTGCCTCCGGGATAATAAGCCATGGGGAGTCTGACATCGAAATGATAGATGATCTTATAAGAATGCAGGGGCGGCAGGAAGAGAAACACCCTGTAAACTAAGTGTGATTTCAGGACTCCCTATATATACTAATATAATAAAGAGAGAGCCCAAACCTTTGAGGCGGGTAATCTCAGGAACTACAGCACCAATCAAAACACCCAATACAGTGTTGGAAAGGGCATTTGCAGCAGAAGGACATAGGCTATGCAGACGCCCACCATATACATTTAAAAGGTAAAAGAACTGTGCCAGCAAAGTAGTCCCTTGTGGGCGTGTCTGCATTGTGCTGTGGGCGTGTGCTGGGGGGCGTGACAAATGCTGGGGGCGTTTGGTACATTCCGCCCTTCATGCCATGTCTCATATTGTGTGCTGTGGGCGTGTGCTGGGGGCGTGGGCGTGTGCGGGCGTGGGATTACGGAAAAAAAGTGAGCGTTGTGCCCAATATTTTATTGTTTTTTCTTCCCAGGTTCTGTACATTCCAGCTCCGGGTGTCCACCCTGCTCCCTTTAAATACCCTGCACCCCATAATCATAACCCACCCTTACTCCTTTAAATACCCCACAAACCTTAAACACTAACCCATCTTAACCCTATAAATATACCATGTACCCCAAAACCCAAACATATCCCTAAACCCTATAAATACCCCTGTACCCCAAAACCGAAACCTAGCCCTGAACCCTATAAATACCCCTGTACCTCAAAACCCAAACCTACGCCTGAACCCTGAAAATACCCCTGTACCCCAAAACCCAAACCTACCCCTGAACCCTAAAATACCCCTGTTCCCCAAAACCCAAACCTAGGCCTGTACCCAAAAAATACCCCTGTACCCCAAAACCCAAACCTAGCCCTGAACCTTAAACACTACCCCATCTTAACCCTATAAATATACCATGTACCCCAAAACCCAAACCTATCCCTAAACCCTATAAATACCCCTGTACCCCAAAACCCAAACCTACCCCTGAACCCTAAAAATACCCCTGTACCCCAAAACCCAAACTTAGTCCTGAACCCTAAAAATACCACTGTACCCCAAAACTCAAACCTAGCCCTGAACCCTAAAAATAACCCTGTACCCCAAAACCCAAACCTACCCCTGAACCCTAAAATAACCCTGTACCCCAAAACCCAAACCTAGCCCTGAACCCTAAAAATACCCCTGTACCCCAAAACCCAAACCTAGCCCTGAACCCTTAAAATACCCCTGTACCCCAAAACCCAAACCTACCCCTGAACCCTAAAAATACCCCTATACCCCAAAACCCAAACCTAGCCCTGAATCCTAAAAATACCCCTGTACCCCAAAACCCATACCTAAACCCTAAAACTACCCCTGTACCCCATAACCCAAAACTATATCTGAACCCTTAAAATGCCCAAACACCCCAAAACATATACCTCAGTACCCCAAAACATATACCCCTATACCCATACTTACCTTACCAAACATTAAAAAAAACATGCTTTTACCATTCATGCATTTACAATGAATTTCGTTGTAAATGTATGTGTGGTAAAAGCATATAAAATGTAATGCCATGCGTTATAATGGCATGGTGATGGGTCAAACCCAGATCTTTTGACTGGGTGTGAGTGTTTGATTGGTTCAGATGCTCCGTCCATCACCACTCCCTTTTATACCGGTTTTGGCCGCCATAAGTGTGGCAGGGCATGCTCAGACGTGAGTCCCTTGCTCACTTTGCCACTGGATTCAAGCAAGCCGGGCTGAAGACGGCTGGAATGCCAGAAACCGGTCCTTGGAAGCTTGTTTCCGGTCCAGGGAAGACATGGCTTGGCAGTTCGGGCTGGACTGTTCCCATGAGGCACAGGGTCAGACTGATTTGCATATAGCCATGTCTGAACTGGGGTGGCAGAGTGGGCTAAAGAACGGTGATGGATCAAACCCAGATCTTTTGACTGGGTGTGAGTGTTTGATTGGTTCAGATGCTCCGTCCATCACCACCCCCTTTTGTACCTCTTAAGTGCATCAGCAGTGCACTGTGAATCGGAGCGTTTCACAGGCCTGTCACAGATAAGAAATGCTATCAAAACGAAATCCTACAAAACAATATACTACTGGCCAGCAGCAATTCATACCCGGACAACGTCGGGACGGGCTGCTAGTAATCTTATAAGAATGCAGGGGCGGCAGGGAGAGATACACCCTGTGAACTAAGTGTGATTTCAGGACTCCCTATTGTTTTATAAATTCACTCTTGTAATGGCCCAAAGAAGGTGTTGGCATACTAGGGTGCACTGTAATACCAGCAAACAATGAAGGGAAAGGGTCAAGCAGGTGACCTCTCTCTTCAAGTGTGACGATGGTGACATTTGAACTCACAGATTACAGGTTTATCCAGGGAAGATGGTGTCCTCTGAAGTGAGTTAAGGATTCTCCCTACGGGAGGTTGGTGGCCTCTGCCTCAAGGAGCAGCATGTCTCTGAATATGGAATCAAACTCAAGGGCAGTCATTACTTTGATGAATAAGTGGGGCCTCTGGATTCAAGGGAAGTCAGATCTCTGATGACTGGGGCCAATGGATTCAAGGATGGTCAGGTCTCTGATGACTGGGGCCAATGGATTGAAGGATGGTCAGATCTGATGACTGGGGCCAATGGATTCAAGGATGGTCAGGTCTCTGATGACTGGGGCCAATGGATTCAAGGATGGTCAGCTCTCTGATGACTGGGGCCAATGGATTGAAGAATGGTCAGCTCTCTGATGACTGGGGCCAATGGATTCAAGGATGGTCAGATCTGATGATTGGGGCCAATGGATTAAAGGATGGTCAGCTCTTTGATGTCTTGATTCTGGCCTCTGTATTCTTCGGACGGAGATTCCCTTACAAGCAGAGATGTGCGACAGTGTATACATTTTTTGACACAGAATTTGTTAAATTCCATAAACATTGTCTGGCATTCCAGACAATAACAGTGTCAGAAGGAAATGTTTTTTCTGGGTTCTTGCATGACATTGTTTAAGCAAACGCACCCCTCATGTGAACACAACTCTCCAAATACCACAGGAGACTAGCACTAACACAAATTGCCTTTCTGCAAGACACTTTCATTGTAAACCACTCTCCCTCAGATATATTGTGAGACGTCTTCGGCAAGGTGCACTCTGCTTAAAAAATGTTATGCAAACTTGCCACAGGTGACATTTTGATAAGACTAAAGAATTACACAAAAATGTAGGATTTCAGAAGCAAAACTAAAAGTTTGCCCCGCCCTAGTGGCAGAGGATCGTAGATGTCCCATGGAGTGCACTGATGGAAGTTCCCAGAAGAATATAGAGAGTGGGCGTAGCTCACAAAGGAGGTCTTGGAGAGCAACGATGTACCTGACCCGTGACCCCATCAATTTATAATGTCGATTCATTATCTGCTACGTTCCTCTGTAGTCCAGACTTACACTGTGATATCCAATGTGTTTCCACAACCAATGCTGAAGGTTCTGCTGCTCGCCATCAATGAATGCATTTAGTGATGTTTTAATGAGTAAACACAAATAAAATAATGTTCTTTTTATAATTATTTGCCCGTGCATATTCTCTCAAGCCGAGGGACCGCCAATCTCTCGAGAGCACACAGTCAACTCTCAAATTTCTAGAGAGATGAAGGTCACCTTGGATGGCGAGGGAAGCTCCTAATGTTAAATGTGATGTCAGAATATAAGGGAAGGGATTCCTTGGAGAGAATGTGATGACTTCTGAATCTGTCCAGCACCTTTACAATGATCATGGCCGGCATTGGAAGACAGGAGATGGGTCGATAGCCGCAAGGGTCTTGTTTATTAAGGGAAGATATTTTTTTATTAACGTTAGAGCCAACACTGCTTACAGACTGAATGGAATTCTCCTGACTGGCACATTATTTATTATTTGGATAATGTCGGCCAGTATTGGCCCAATAGTCTGAGCTGCAAGGATGGCAACTATGCGAGGGTAAGGGGTGCATGGCAAGCCCGATTTAGAGGTTTTGATCAGTTTCGTAAGCTCAAACATAGAAGGTGGCATGGAGTGGCTAAGAGAGGAACCCATATCAGTTTGAATTGGAAATAGCACAGCTGATGAGGATGTAGATGTAAGAGAGGAGAAGTTTTTGTAACAGTCTTCAACTTTGAGGCAGAAGGCCTCCGCCACAGAGTTACTAAAGGATTGCCTGCAGTATTTAGGCAAGGAGGAAGTGTCGTGGTGAGTTATTTGATAGCTGCAAACAGTTCTTTTGGGGAGTTTGCATCTGCTTCAGTTTTGTTGGGGACGTAGGCCGATTTCTCCTTGCGTATCAGCGTCTTATATCTAGATAGACTTATCTTATATTTGACCTTTTCTGAGTCACAGCATCTGACTCTCTCCATCTTTTCTCTTGTCTCCTGAAGACCTCTTTAAGGGCCCTTATGTCGTCAGAGAACCATAGGCAGGTAGATGATCTCATTTGATCTTGGTCCATGTCACAGGAGACAAGATGGTGCTGGCCAAGTCTGGCTAGATTGTCTTTCATTTTGCTGGAGACATTACAAGACCTTCATGATTATGCTAATCTAGATCCCACCATGGGCACAATATGGCCATTTAAGAAAAAATCATACGACCCAGGTGGGACTCGAACCCACAATCCCCAGCTTCGGAGGCTGATGCCTTATCCATTAGGCCACTGGGCCTTGCTTGAACGAAAAGATAAGAGAACAACCACATCTGAAGAAAATGACTAGTATCAAACAGCCTGCAGAGAGCATTAAGAGACTCAAAGATACATCTTAACAGCACACTGACCACATACACAGAGTCAGTATGCCAATAGGACGTAATTCAGGTGTGGCAGGGGTAAGAAGCCAGGAACAGAGATACACTGAAATTACAAAACACTTCAGGTCCTGCCATTGTGGGTATTGCTTCTATATTAGACTGTGTAGAACAGAGTGTCTGCCCTGCCTCCGGGATAATAAGCCATGGGGAGTCTGA
Organism: Lissotriton vulgaris; assembly: GCF_964263255.1. Taxonomy (NCBI): domain Eukaryota; kingdom Metazoa; phylum Chordata; class Amphibia; order Caudata; family Salamandridae; genus Lissotriton; species Lissotriton vulgaris. The sequence goes on along the minus strand of NC_141693.1, from coordinate 1,178,860,261 downwards.
CATCGAAATGATAGATGATCTTATAAGAATGCATGGGCGGCAGGAAGAGAAACACCCTGTAAACTAAGTGTGATTTCAGGACTCCCTATCTATACTAATATAATAAAGAGAGAGCCCAAACCTTTGAGGCGGGTAATCTCAGGAACTACAGCACCAATCAAAACACCCAATACAGTGTTGGAAAGGGCATTTGCAGCAGAAGGACATAGGCTATGCAGACGCCCACCATATACATTTAAAAGGTAAAAGAACTGTGCCAGCAAAGTAGTCCCTTGTGGGCGTGTCTGCATTGTGCTGTGGGCGTGTGCTGGGGGGCGTGACAAACGCTGGGGGCGTTTGGTACATTCCGCCCTTCATGCCATGTCTCATATTGTGTGCTGTGGGCGTGTGCTGGGGGCGTGGGAGTGTGCGGGCGTGGGATTACGGAAAAAAAAGTGAGCGTGTGCCCAATATTTTATTGTTTTTTCTTCCCAGGTTCTGTACATTCCAGCTCCGGGTGTCCACCCTGCTCCCTTTAAATACCCTGCACCCCATAATCATAACCCACCCTTACTCCTTAAAATACCCCACAAACCTTAAACACTAACCCATCTTAACCCTATAAATATACCATGTACCCCAAAACCCAAACCTATCCCTAAACCCTATAAATACCCCTGTACCCCAAAACCCAAACCTACCCCTGAACCCTAAAAATACCCCTGTACCCCAAAACCCAAACTTAGTCCTGAACCCTAAAAATACCACTGTACCCCAAAACTCAAACCTAGCCCTGAACCCTAAAAATAACCCTGTACCCCAAAACCCAAACCTACCCCTGAACCCTAAAATAACCCTGTACCCCAAAGCCCAAACCTAGCCCTGAACCCTAAAAATACCCCTGTACCCCAAAACCCAAACCTAGCCCTGACCCCTTAAAATACCCCTGTACCCCAAAACCCAAACCTACCCCTGAACCCTAAAATACCCCTATACCCCAAAACCCAAACCTAGCCCTGAATCCTAAAAATACCCCTGTACCCCCAAACCCATACCTATCACTAAACCCTAAAACTACCCCTGTACCCCATAACCCAAAACTATATCTGAACCCTTAAAATGCCCAAACACCCCAAAACATATACCTCAGTACCCCAAAACATATACCCCTATACCCATACTTACCTTATCCAAACATTAAAAAAAAACATGCTTTTACCATTCATGCATTTACAATGAATTTCGTTGTAAATGTATGTGTGGTAAAAGCATATAAAATGTAATGCCATGCGTTATAATGGCATGGTGATGGATCAAACCCAGATCTTTTGACTGGGTGTGAGTGTTTGATTGGTTCAGATGCTCCGTCCATCTCCACTCCCTTTTGTACCGGTTTTGGCCGCCATAAGTGTGGCAGGGCATGCTCAGACGTGAGTCCCTTGCTCACTTTGCCACTGGATTCAAGCAAGCCGGGCTGAAGACGGCTGGAATGCCAGAAACCGGTCCTTGGAAGCTTGTTTCCGGTCCAGGGAAGACATGGCTTGGCAGTTCGGGCTGGACTGTTCACATGAGGCACAGGGTCAGACTGATTTGCATATAGCCATGTCTGGACTGGGGTGGCAGAGTGGGCTAAAGAACAGTGATGGATCAAACCCAGATCTTTTGACTGGGTGTGAGTGTTTGATTGGTTCAGATGCTCCGTCCATCACCACCCCCTTTTGTACCTCTTAAGTGCATCAGCAGTGCACTGTGAATCGGAGCGTTTCACAGGCCTGTCACAGATAAGAAATGCTATCAAAACGAAATCCTACAAAACAATATACTACTGGCCAGCAGCAATTCATACCCGGACAACGTCGGGACGGGCTGCTAGTAATCTTATAAGAATGCAGGGGCGGCAGGGAGAGATACACCCTGTGAACTAAGTGTGATTTCAGGACTCCCTATTGTTTTATAAATTCACTCTTGTAATGGCCCAAAGAAGGTGTTGGCATACTAGGGTGCACTGTAATACCAGCAAACAATGAAGGGAAAGGGTCAAGCAGGTGACCTCTCTCTTCAAGTGTGAGGATGGTGACATTTGAACTCACAGATTACAGGTTTATCCAGGGAAGATGGTGTCCTCTGAAGTGAGTTAAGGATTCTCCCTACGGGAGGTTGGTGGCCTCTGCCTCAAGGAGCAGCATGTCTCTGAATATGGAATCAAACTCAAGGGCAGTCATTACTTTGATGAATAAGTGGGGCCTCTGGATTCAAGGGAAGTCAGATCTCTGATGACTGGGGCCAATGGATTCAAGGATGGTCAGGTCTCTGATGACTGGGGCCAATGGATTGAAGGATGGTCAGATCTGATGACTGGGGTCAATGGATTCAAGGATGGTCAGGTCTCTGATGACTGGGGCCAATGGATTCAAGGATGGTCAGCTCTCTGATGACTGGGGCCAATGGATTGAAGAATGGTCAGCTCTCTGATGAAGGGGCCAATGGATTCAAGGATGGTCAGATCTGATGACTGGGGCCAATGGATTCAAGGATGGTCAGCTCTTTGATGTCTTGATTCTGGCCTCTGTATTCTTCGGACGGAGATTCCCTTACAAGCAGAGATGTGCGACAGTGTATACATTTTTGGACACAGAATTTGTTAAATTCCATAAACATTGTCTGGCATTCCACACAATAACAGTGTCAGAAGGAAATGTTTTTTCTGGGTTCTTGCATGACATTGTTTACGCAAACGCACCCCTCATGTGAACACAACTCTCCAAATACCACAGGAGACTAGCACTAACACCAATTGTCTTTCAGCAAGACACTTTCATTGTAAACCACTCTCCCTCAGATATATTGTGAGACGTCTTCGGCAAGGTGCACTCTGCTTAAAAAATGTTACGCAAACTTGCCACAGGTGACATTTTGATAAGACTAAAGAATTACACAAAAATGTAGGATTTCAGAAGCAAAACTAAAAGTTTGCCCCGCCCCAGTGGCAGAGGATCGTAGATGTCCCATGGAGTGCACTGATGGAAGTTCCCAGAAGAATATAGAGAGTGGGCGTAGCTCACAAAGGAGGTCTTGGAGAGCAACGATGTACCTGACCCGTGACCCCATCAATTTATAATGTCGATTCATTATCTGCTACGTTCCTCTGTAGTCCAGACTTACACTGTGATATTCAATGTGTTTCCACAACCAATGCTGAAGGTTCTGCTGCTCGCCATCAATGAATGCATTTAGTGATGTTTTAATGAGTAAACACAAATAAAATAATGTTCTTTTTATAATTATTTGCCCGTGCATATTCTCTCAAGCCGAGGGACCGCCAATCTCTCGAGAGCACACAGTCAACTCTCAAATTTCTAGAGAGATGAAGGTCACCTTGGATGCCGAGGGAAGCTCCTAATGTTAAATGTGATGTCAGAATATAAGGGAAGGGATTCCTTGGAGAGAATGTGATGACTTCTGAATCTGTCCAGCACCTTTACAATGATCATGGCCGGCATTGGAAGACAGGAGATGGGTCGATAGCTGCAAGGGTCTTGTTTATTAAGGGAAGATATGTTTTTTATTAACGTTAGAGCCAACACTGCTTACAGACTGAATGGAATTCTCCTGACTGGCACATTATTTATTATTTGGATAATGTCGGACAGTATTGGCCCAATAGTCTGAGCTGCAAGGATGGCAACTATGCGAGGGTAAGGGGTGCATGGTAAGCCCGATTTAGAGGTTTTGATCAGTTTCGTAAGCTTAAACATAGAAGGTGGCATGGAGTGGCTAAGAGAGGAACCCATATCAGTTTGAATTGGAAATAGCACAGCTGATGAGGATGTAGATGTAAGAGAGGAGAAGTTTTTGTAACAGTCTTCAACTTTGAGGCAGAAGGCCTCCGCCACAGAGTTACTAAAGGATTGCCTGCAGTATTTAGGCAAGGAGGAAGTGTCGTGGTGAGTTATTTGATAGCCGCAAACAGTTCTTTTGGGGAGTTTGCGCCTGCTTCAGTTTTGTTGGGGACGTAGGCCGATTTCTCCTTGCGTATCAGCGTCTTATATCTAGATAGACTTATCTTATATTTGACCTTTTCTGAGTCACAGCATCTGACTCTCTCCATCTTTTCTCTTGTCTCCTGAAGACCTGTTTAAGGGCCCTTATGTCGTCAAAGAACCATAGGCAGGTAGATGATCTCATTTGATCTTGGTCCATGTCACAGGTGACAAGATGGTGCTGGCCAAGTCTGGCTAGATTGTCTTTCATTTTGCTGGAGACATTACATGACCTTCATGATTATGCTAATCTAGATCCCACCATGGGCACAATATGGCCATTTAAGAAAAAATCATACGACCCAGGTGGGAATCGAACCCACAATCCCCAGCTTCGGAGGCTGATGCCTTATCCATTAGGCCACTGGGCCTTGCTTGAACGACAAGATAAGAGAACAACCACATCTGAAGAAAATGACTAGTATCAAATAGCCTGCAGAGAGCATTAAGAGACTCAAAGATACATCTTAACAGCACACTGACCACATACACAGAGTCAGTATGCCAATAGGACGTAATTCAGGTGTGGCAGGGGTAAGAAGCCAGGAACAGAGATACACTGAAATTACAAAACACTTCAGGTCCTGCCATTGTGGGTATTGCTTCTATATTAGACTGTGTAGAACAGAGTGTCTGCCCTGCCTCCGGGATAATAAGCCATGGGGAGTCTGGCATCGAAATGATAGATGATCTTATAAGAATGCAGGGGCGGCAGGAAGAGAAACACCCTGTAAACTAAGTGTGATTTCAGGACTCCCTATCTATACTAATATAATAAAGAGAGAGCCCAAACCTTTGAGGCGGGTAATCTCAGGAACTACAGCACCAATCAAAACACCCAATACAGTGTTGGAAAGGGCATTTGCAGCAGAAGGACATAGGCTATGCAGACGCCCACCATATACATTTAAAAGGTAAAAGAACTGTGCCAGCAAAGTAGTCCCTTGTGGGCGTGTCTGCATTGTGCTGTGGGCGTGTGCTGGGGGGCGTGACAAACGGTGGGGGCGTTTGGTACATTCCGCCCTTCATGCCATGTCTCATATTGTGTGCTGTGGGCGTGTGCTGGGGGCGTGGGCGTGTGCGGGCGTGGGATTACGGAAAAAAAAGAGAGCGTTGTGCCCAATATTTTATTGTTTTTTCTTCCCAGGTTCTGTACATTCCAGCTCCGGGTGTCCACCCTGCTCCCTTTAAATACCCTGCACCCCATAATCATAACCCACCCTTACTCCTTAAAATACCCCACAAACCTTAAACACTAACCCATCTTAACCCTATAAATATACCATGTACCCCAAAACCCAAACATATCCCTAAACCCTATAAATACCCCTGTACCCCAAAACCCAAACCTAGCCCTGAACCCTATAAATACCCCTGTACCTCAAAACCCAAACCTACGCCTGAACCCTGAATATACCCCTGTACCCCAAAACCCAAACCTAGCCCTGAACCCTAAAAATACCCCTGTACCCCAAAACCCAAACCTACCCCTGAACCCTAAAATACTCCTGTTCCCCAAAACCCAAACCTAGCCCTGAACCCTAAAAATACCCCTGTACCCCAAAACCCAAACCTAGCCCTGAACCTTAAACACTAACCCATCTTAACCCTATAAATATACCATGTACCCCAAAACCCAAACCTATCCCTAAACCCTATAAATACCCCTGTACCCCAAAACCCAAACCTACCCCTGAACCCTAAAAATACCCCTGTACCCCAAAACCCAAACTTAGTCCTGAACCCTAAAAATACCACTGTACCCCAAAACTCAAACCTAGCCCTGAACCCTAAAAATAACCCTGTACCCCAAAACCCAAACCTACCCCTGAACCCTAAAATAACCCTGTACCCCAAAACCCAAACCTAGCCCTGAATCCTAAAAATACCCCTGTACCCCAAAACCCATACCTATCACTAAACCCTAAAACTACCCCTGTACCCCATAACCGAAAACTATATCTGAACCCTTAAAATGCTCAAACACCCCAAAACATATACCTCAGTACCCCAAAACATATACCCCTATACCCATACTTACCTTATCCAAACATTAAAAAAAACATGCTTTTACCATTCATGCATTTACAATGAATTTCGTTGTAAATGTATGTGTGGTAAAAGCATATAAAATGTAATGCCATGCGTTATAATGGCATGGTGATGGATCAAACCCAGATCTTTTGACTGGGTGTGAGTGTTTGATTGGTTCAGATGCTCCGTCCATCACCACTCCCTTTTGTACCGGTTTTGGCCGCCATAAGTGTGGCAGGGCATGCTCAGACGTGAGTCCCTTGCTCACTTTGCCACTGGATTCAAGCAAGCCGGGCTGAAGACGGCTGGAATGCCAGAAACCGGTCCTTGGAAGCTTGTTTCCGGTCCAGGGAAGACATGGCTTGGCAGTTCGGGCTGGACTGTTCACATGAGGCACAGGGTCAGACTGATTTGCATATAGCCATGTCTGGACTGGGGTGGCAGAGTGGGCTAAAGAACAGTGATGGATCAAACCCAGATCTTTTGACTGGGTGTGAGTGTTTGATTGGTTCAGATGCTCCGTCCATCACCACCCCCTTTTGTACCTCTTAAGTGCATCAGCAGTGCACTGTGAATCGGAGCGTTTCACAGGCCTGTCACAGATAAGAAATGCTATCAAAACGAAATCCTACAAAACAATATACTACTGGCCAGCAGCAATTCATACCCGGACAACGTCGGGACGGGCTGCTAGTAATCTTATAAGAATGCAGGGGCGGCAGGGAGAGATACACCCTGTGAACTAAGTGTGATTTCAGGACTCCCTATTGTTTTATAAATTCACTCTTGTAATGGCCCAAAGAAGGTGTTGGCATACTAGGGTGCACTGTAATACCAGCAAACAATGAAGGGAAAGGGTCAAGCAGGTGACCTCTCTCTTCAAGTGTGAGGATGGTGACATTTGAACTCACAGATTACAGGTTTATCCAGGGAAGATGGTGTCCTCTGAAGTGAGTTAAGGATTCTCCCTACGGGAGGTTGGTGGCCTCTGCCTCAAGGAGCAGCATGTCTCTGAATATGGAATCAAACTCAAGGGCAGTCATTACTTTGATGAATAAGTGGGGCCTCTGGATTCAAGGGAAGTCAGATCTCTGATGACTGGGGCCAATGGATTCAAGGATGGTCAGGTCTCTGATGACTGGGGCCAATGGATTGAAGGATGGTCAGATCTGATGACTGGGGTCAATGGATTCAAGGATGGTCAGGTCTCTGATGACTGGGGCCAATGGATTCAAGGATGGTCAGCTCTCTGATGACTGGGGCCAATGGATTGAAGAATGGTCAGCTCTCTGATGAAGGGGCCAATGGATTCAAGGATGGTCAGATCTGATGACTGGGGCCAATGGATTCAAGGATGGTCAGCTCTTTGATGTCTTGATTCTGGCCTCTGTATTCTTCGGACGGAGATTCCCTTACAAGCAGAGATGTGCGACAGTGTATACATTTTTGGACACAGAATTTGTTAAATTCCATAAACATTGTCTGGCATTCCACACAATAACAGTGTCAGAAGGAAATGTTTTTTCTGGGTTCTTGCATGACATTGTTTACGCAAACGCACCCCTCATGTGAACACAACTCTCCAAATACCACAGGAGACTAGCACTAACACCAATTGTCTTTCAGCAAGACACTTTCATTGTAAACCACTCTCCCTCAGATATATTGTGAGACGTCTTCGGCAAGGTGCACTCTGCTTAAAAAATGTTACGCAAACTTGCCACAGGTGACATTTTGATAAGACTAAAGAATTACACAAAAATGTAGGATTTCAGAAGCAAAACTAAAAGTTTGCCCCGCCCCAGTGGCAGAGGATCGTAGATGTCCCATGGAGTGCACTGATGGAAGTTCCCAGAAGAATATAGAGAGTGGGCGTAGCTCACAAAGGAGGTCTTGGAGAGCAACGATGTACCTGACCCGTGACCCCATCAATTTATAATGTCGATTCATTATCTGCTACGTTCCTCTGTAGTCCAGACTTACACTGTGATATTCAATGTGTTTCCACAACCAATGCTGAAGGTTCTGCTGCTCGCCATCAATGAATGCATTTAGTGATGTTTTAATGAGTAAACACAAATAAAATAATGTTCTTTTTATAATTATTTGCCCGTGCATATTCTCTCAAGCCGAGGGACCGCCAATCTCTCGAGAGCACACAGTCAACTCTCAAATTTCTAGAGAGATGAAGGTCACCTTGGATGCCGAGGGAAGCTCCTAATGTTAAATGTGATGTCAGAATATAAGGGAAGGGATTCCTTGGAGAGAATGTGATGACTTCTGAATCTGTCCAGCACCTTTACAATGATCATGGCCGGCATTGGAAGACAGGAGATGGGTCGATAGCTGCAAGGGTCTTGTTTATTAAGGGAAGATATGTTTTTTATTAACGTTAGAGCCAACACTGCTTACAGACTGAATGGAATTCTCCTGACTGGCACATTATTTATTATTTGGATAATGTCGGCCAGTATTGGCCCAATAGTCTGAGCTGCAAGGATGGCAACTATGCGAGGGTAAGGGGTGCATGGTAAGCCCGATTTAGAGGTTTTGATCAGTTTCGTAAGCTTAAACATAGAAGGTGGCATGGAGTGGCTAAGAGAGGAACCCATATCAGTTTGAATTGGAAATAGCACAGCTGATGAGGATGTAGATGTAAGAGAGGAGAAGTTTTTGTAACAGTCTTCAACTTTGAGGCAGAAGGCCTCCGCCACAGAGTTACTAAAGGATTGCCTGCAGTATTTAGGCAAGGAGGAAGTGTCGTGGTGAGTTATTTGATAGCCGCAAACAGTTCTTTTGGGGAGTTTGCGCCTGCTTCAGTTTTGTTGGGGACGTAGGCCGATTTCTCCTTGCGTATCAGCGTCTTATATCTAGATAGACTTATCTTATATTTGACCTTTTCTGAGTCACAGCATCTGACTCTCTCCATCTTTTCTCTTGTCTCCTGAAGACCTGTTTAAGGGCCCTTATGTCGTCAAAGAACCATAGGCAGGTAGATGATCTCATTTGATCTTGGTCCATGTCACAGGTGACAAGATGGTGCTGGCCAAGTCTGGCTAGATTGTCTTTCATTTTGCTGGAGACATTACATGACCTTCATGATTATGCTAATCTAGATCCCACCATGGGCACAATATGGCCATTTAAGAAAAAATCATACGACCCAGGTGGGAATCGAACCCACAATCCCCAGCTTCGGAGGCTGATGCCTTATCCATTAGGCCACTGGGCCTTGCTTGAACGACAAGATAAGAGAACAACCACATCTGAAGAAAATGACTAGTATCAAATAGCCTGCAGAGAGCATTAAGAGACTCAAAGATACATCTTAACAGCACACTGACCACATACACAGAGTCAGTATGCCAATAGGACGTAATTCAGGTGTGGCAGGGGTAAGAAGCCAGGAACAGAGATACACTGAAATTACAAAACACTTCAGGTCCTGCCATTGTGGGTATTGCTTCTATATTAGACTGTGTAGAACAGAGTGTCTGCCCTGCCTCCGGGATAATAAGCCATGGGGAGTCTGGCATCGAAATGATAGATGATCTTATAAGAATGCAGGGGCGGCAGGAAGAGAAACACCCTGTAAACTAAGTGTGATTTCAGGACTCCCTATCTATACTAATATAATAAAGAGAGAGCCCAAACCTTTGAGGCGGGTAATCTCAGGAACTACAGCACCAATCAAAACACCCAATACAGTGTTGGAAAGGGCATTTGCAGCAGAAGGACATAGGCTATGCAGACGCCCACCATATACATTTAAAAGGTAAAAGAACTGTGCCAGCAAAGTAGTCCCTTGTGGGCGTGTCTGCATTGTGCTGTGGGCGTGTGCTGGGGGGCGTGACAAACGGTGGGGGCGTTTGGTACATTCCGCCCTTCATGCCATGTCTCATATTGTGTGCTGTGGGCGTGTGCTGGGGGCGTGGGCGTGTGCGGGCGTGGGATTACGGAAAAAAAAGAGAGCGTTGTGCCCAATATTTTATTGTTTTTTCTTCCCAGGTTCTGTACATTCCAGCTCCGGGTGTCCACCCTGCTCCCTTTAAATACCCTGCACCCCATAATCATAACCCACCCTTACTCCTTAAAATACCCCACAAACCTTAAACACTAACCCATCTTAACCCTATAAATATACCATGTACCCCAAAACCCAAACATATCCCTAAACCCTATAAATACCCCTGTACCCCAAAACCCAAACCTAGCCCTGAACCCTATAAATACCCCTGTACCTCAAAACCCAAACCTACGCCTGAACCCTGAATATACCCCTGTACCCCAAAACCCAAACCTAGCCCTGAACCCTAAAAATACCCCTGTACCCCAAAACCCAAACCTACCCCTGAACCCTAAAATACTCCTGTTCCCCAAAACCCAAACCTAGCCCTGAACCCTAAAAATACCCCTGTACCCCAAAACCCAAACCTAGCCCTGAACCTTAAACACTAACCCATCTTAACCCTATAAATATACCATGTACCCCAAAACCCAAACCTATCCCTAAACCCTATAAATACCCCTGTACCCCAAAACCCAAACCTACCCCTGAACCCTAAAAATACCCCTGTACCCCAAAACCCAAACTTAGTCCTGAACCCTAAAAATACCACTGTACCCCAAAACTCAAACCTAGCCCTGAACCCTAAAAATAACCCTGTACCCCAAAACCCAAACCTACCCCTGAACCCTAAAATAACCCTGTACCCCAAAACCCAAACCTAGCCCTGAATCCTAAAAATACCCCTGTACCCCAAAACCCATACCTATCACTAAACCCTAAAACTACCCCTGTACCCCATAACCGAAAACTATATCTGAACCCTTAAAATGCTCAAACACCCCAAAACATATACCTCAGTACCCCAAAACATATACCCCTATACCCATACTTACCTTATCCAAACATTAAAAAAAACATGCTTTTACCATTCATGCATTTACAATGAATTTCGTTGTAAATGTATGTGTGGTAAAAGCATATAAAATGTAATGCCATGCGTTATAATGGCATGGTGATGGATCAAACCCAGATCTTTTGACTGGGTGTGAGTGTTTGATTGGTTCAGATGCTCCGTCCATCACCACTCCCTTTTGTACCGGTTTTGGCCGCCATAAGTGTGGCAGGGCATGCTCAGACGTGAGTTCCTTGCTCACTTTGCCACTGGATTCAAGCAAGCCGGGCTGAAGACGGCTGGAATGCCAGAAACCGGTCCTTGGAAGCTTGTTTCCGGTCCAGGGAAGACATGGCTTGGCAGTTCGGGCTGGACTGTTCCCATGAGGCACAGAGTCAGACTGATTTGCATATAGCCATGTCTGAACTGGGGTGGAGGAGTGGGCTAAAGAACGGTGATGGATCAAACCCAGATCTTTTGACTGGGTGTGAGTGTTTGATTGGTTCAGATGCTCCGTCCATCACCACTCCCTTTTGTACCTCTTAAGTGCATCAGCAGTGCACTGTGAATCGGAGCGTTTCACAGGCATGTCACAGATAAGAAATGCTATCAAAACGAATTCCTACAAAACAATATACTACTGGCCAGCAGCAATTCATACCCTGACAACGTCGGGACGGGCTGCTAGTAATCTTATAAGAATGCAGGGGCGGCAGGGAGAGATAGACCCTGTGAACTAAGTGTGATTTCAGGACTCCCTATTGTTTTATAAATTCACTCTTGTAATGGCCCAAAGAAGGTGTTGGCATACTAGGGTGCTCTGTAATACCAGCAAACAATGAAGGGAAAGGGTCAAGCAGGTGACCTCTCTCTTCAAGTGTGAGGATGGTGACATTTGAACTCACAGATTACAGGTTTATCCAGGTAAGATGGTGTCCTCTGAAGTGAGTTAAGGATTCTCCCTACGGGAGGTTGGTGGCCTCTGCCTCAAGGAGCAGCATGTCTCTGAATATGGAATCAAACTCAAGGGCAGTCATTACTTTGATGAATAAGTGGGGCCTCTGGATTCAAGGGAAGTCAGATCTCTGATGACTGGGGCCTATGGATTCAAGGATGGTCAGGTCTCTCATGACTGGGGCCAATGGATTGAAGGATGGTCAGATCTGATGACTGGGGCCAATGGATTCAAGGATGGTCAGGTCTCTGATGACTGGGGCCAATGGATTCAAGGATGGTCAGCTCTCTGATGACTGGGGCCAATGGATTGAAGAATGGTCAGCTCTCTGATGACTGGGGCCAATGGATTCAAGGATGGTCAGATCTGATGGCTGGGGCCAATGGATTCAAGGATGGTCAGCTCTTTGATGTCTTGATTCTGGCCTCTGTATTCTTCGGACGGAGATTCCCTTACAAGCAGAGATGTGCGACAGTGTATACATTTTTTGACACAGAATTTGTTAAATTCCATAAACTTTGTCTGGCATTCCACACAATAACAGTGTCAGAAGGAAATGTTTTTTCTGGGTTCTTGCATGACATTGTTTAAGCAAACGCACCCCTCATGTGAACACAACTCTCCAAATACCACAGGAGACTAGCACTAACACAAATTGTCTTTCTGCAAGACACTTTTATTGTAAACCACTCTCCCTCAGATATATTGTGAGCCGTCTTCGGCAAGGTGCACTCTGCTTAAAAAATGTTACGCAATCTTGCCACAGGTGACATTTTGATAAGACTAAAGAATTACACAACAATGTAGGATTTCAGAAGCAAAACTAAAAGTTTGCCCCGCCCCAGTGGCAGAGGATCGTAGATGTCCCATGGAGTGCACTGATTGAAGTTCCCAGAAGAATATAGAGAGTGGGCGTAGCTCACAAAGGAGGTCTTGGAGAGCAACGATGTACCTGACCCGTGACCCCATCAATTTATAATGTCGATTCATTATCTGCTACGTTCCTCTGTAGTCCAGACTTACACTGTGATATCCAATGTGTTTCCACAACCAATGCTGAAGGTTCTGCTGCTCGCCATCAATGAATGCATTTAGTGAAGTTTTAATGAGTAAACACAAATAAAATAATGTTCTTTTTATAATTATTTGCCCGTGCATATTCTCTCAAGCCGAGGGACCGCCAATCTCTCGAGAGCACACAGTCAACTCTCAAATTTCTAGAGAGATGAAGGTCACCTTGGATGGCGAGGGAAGCTCCTAATGTTAAATGTGATGTCAGAATATAAGGGAAGGGATTCCTTGGAGAGAATGTGATGACTTCTGAATCTGTCCAGCACCTTTACAATGATCATGGCCGGCATTGGAAGACAGGAGATGGGTCGATAGCTGCAAGGGTCTTGTTTATTAAGGGAAGATATTTTTTTATTAACGTTAGAGCCAACACTGCTTACAGACTGAATGGAATTCTCCTGACTGGCACATTATTTATTATTTGGATAATGTCGGCCATTATTGGCCCAATAGTCTGAGCTGCAAGGATGGCAACTATGCGAGGGTAAGGGGTGCATGGCAAGCCCGATTTAGAGGTTTTGATCAGTTTCGTAAGCTCAAACATAGAAGGTGGCATGGAGTGGCTAAGAGAGGAACCCATATCAGTTTGAATTGGAAATAGCACAGCTGATGAGGATGTAGATGTAAGAGAGGAGACGTTTTTGTAACAGTCTTCAACTTTGAGGCAGAAGGCCTCCGCCACAGAGTTACTAAAGGATTGCCTGCAGTATTTAGGCAAGGAGGAAGTGTCGTGGTGAGTTATTTGATAGCCGCAAACAGTTCTTTTGGGGAGTTTGCATTTGCTTCAGTTTTGTTGGGGACGTAGGCCGATTTCTCCTTGCGTATCAGCGTCTTATATCTAGATAGACTTATCTTATATTTGACCTTTTCTGAGTCACAGCATCTGACTCTCTCCATCTTTTCTCTTGTCTCCTGAAGACCTGTTTAAGGGCCCTTATGTCGTCAGAGAACCTTAGGCAGGTAGATGATCTCATTTGATCTTGGTCCATGTCACAGGAGACAAGAGGGTGCTGGCCAAGTCTGGCTAGATTGTCTTTCATTTTGCTGGAGACATTACAAGACCTTCATGATTATGCTAATCTAGATCCCACCATGGGCACAATATGGCCATTTAAGAAAAAATCATACGACTCAGGTGGGACTCGAACCCACAATCCCCAGCTTCGGAGGCTGATGCCTTATCCATTAGGCCACTGGGCCTTGCTTGAATGAAAAGATAAGAGAACAACCACATCTGAAGAAAATGACTAGTATCAAACAGCCTGCAGAGAGCATTAAGAGACTCAAAGATACATCTTAACAGCACACTGACCACATACACAGAGTCAGTATGCCAAAAGGACGTAATTCAGGTGTGGCAGGGGTAAGAAGCCAGGAACAGAGATACACTGAAATTACAAAACACTTCAGGTCCTGCCATTGTGGGTATTGCTTCTATATTAGACTGTGTAGAACAGAGTGTCTGCCCTGCCTCCGGGATAATAAGCCATGGGGAGTCTGACATCGAAATGATAGATGATCTTATAAGAATGCAGGGGCGGCAGGAAGAGAAACACCCTGTAAACTAAGTGTGATTTCAGGACTCCCTATCTATATCTATACTAATATAATAAAGAGAGAGCCCAAACCTTTGAGGCGGGTAATCTCAGGAACTACAGCACCAATCAAAACACCCAATACAGTGTTGGAAAGGGCATTTGCAGCAGAAGGACATAGGCTATGCAGACGCCCACCATATACATTTAAAAGGTAAAAGAACTGTGCCAGCAAAGTAGTCCCTTGTGGGCGTGTCTGCATTGTGCTGTGGGCGTGTGCTGGGGGGCGTGACAAACGGTGGGGGCGTTTGGTACATTCCGCCCTTCATGCCATGTCTCATATTGTGTGCTGTGGGCGTGTGCTGGGGGCGTGGGAGTGTGCGGGCGTGGGATTACGGAAAAAAAAGTGAGCGTTGTGCCCAATATTTTATTGTTTTTTCTTCCCAGGTTCTGTACATTCCAGCTCCAGGTGTCCACCCTGCTCCCTTTAAATACCCTGCACCCCATAATCATAACCCACCCTTACTCCTTAAAATACCCCACAAACCTTAAACACTAACCCATCTTAACCCTATAAATATACCATGTACCCCAAAACCCAAACCTATCCCTAAACCCTATAAATACCCCTGTACCCCAAAACCCAAACCTAGCCCTGAACCCTATAAATACCCCTGTACCTCAAAACCCAAACCTACGCCTGAACCCTGAATATACCCCTGTACTCCAAAACCCAAACCTAGCCCTGAACCCTAAAAATACCCCTGTACCCCAAAACCCAAACCTACCCCTGAACCCTAAAATACTCCTGTTCCCCAAAACCCAAACCTAGCCCTGAACCCTTAAAATACCCCAGTACCCCAAAACCCAAACCTAGCCCTGAACCTTAAACACTAACCCATCTTAACCCTATAAATATACCATGTACCCCAAAACCCAAACCTATCCCTAAACCCTATAAATACCCCTGTACCCCTAAACCCAAACCTACCCCTGAACCCTAAAAATACCCCTGTACCCCAAAACCCAAACTTAGTCCTGAACCCTAAAAATACCACTGTACCCCAAAACTCAAACCTAGCCCTGAACCCTAAAATACTCCTGTTCCCCAAAACCCAAACCTAGCCCTGAACCCTTAAAATACCCCAGTACCCCAAAACCCAAACCTAGCCCTGAACCTTAAACACTAACCCATCTTAACCCTATAAATATACCATGTACCCCAAAACCCAAACCTATCCCTAAACGCTATAAATACCCCTGTACCCCAAAACCCAAACCTACCCCTGAACCCTAAAAATACCCCTGTACCCCAAAACCCAAACTTAGTCCTGAACCCTAAAAATACCACTGTACCCCAAAACTCAAACCTAGCCCTGAACCCTAAAAATAACCCTGTACCCCAAAACCCAAACCTACCCCTGAACCCTAAAATAACCCTGTACCCCAAAACCCAAACCTAGCCCTGAATCCTAAAAATACCCCTGTACCCCAAAACCCATACCTATCACTAAACCATAAAACTACCCCTGTACCCCATAACCCAAAACTATATCTGAACCCTTAAAATGCCCAAACACCCCAAAACATATACCTCAGTACCCCAAAACATATACCCCTATACCCATACTTACCTTATCCAAACATTAAAAAAAACATGCTTTTACCATTCATGCATTTACAATGAATTTCGTTGTAAATGTATGTGTGGTAAAAGCATATAAAATGTAATGCCATGCGTTATAATGGCATGGTGATGGATCAAACCCAGATCTTTTGACTGGGTGTGAGTGTTTGATTGGTTCAGATGCTCCGTCCATCACCACTCCCTTTTGTACCGGTTTTGGCCGCCATAAGTGTGGCAGGGCATGCTCAGACGTGAGTTCCTTGCTCACTTTGCCACTGGATTCAAGCAAGCCGGGCTGAAGACGGCTGGAATGCCAGAAACCGGTCCTTGGAAGCTTGTTTCCGGTCCAGGGAAGACATGGCTTGGCAGTTCGGGCTGGACTGTTCCCATGAGGCACAGAGTCAGACTGATTTGCATATAGCCATGTCTGAACTGGGGTGGAGGAGTGGGCTAAAGAACGGTGATGGATCAAACCCAGATCTTTTGACTGGGTGTGAGTGTTTGATTGGTTCAGATGCTCCGTCCATCACCACTCCCTTTTGTACCTCTTAAGTGCATCAGCAGTGCACTGTGAATCGGAGCGTTTCACAGGCATGTCACAGATAAGAAATGCTATCAAAACGAATTCCTACAAAACAATATACTACTGGCCAGCAGCAATTCATACCCTGACAACGTCGGGACGGGCTGCTAGTAATCTTATAAGAATGCAGGGGCGGCAGGGAGAGATAGACCCTGTGAACTAAGTGTGATTTCAGGACTCCCTATTGTTTTATAAATTCACTCTTGTAATGGCCCAAAGAAGGTGTTGGCATACTAGGGTGCTCTGTAATACCAGCAAACAATGAAGGGAAAGGGTCAAGCAGGTGACCTCTCTCTTCAAGTGTGAGGATGGTGACATTTGAACTCACAGATTACAGGTTTATCCAGGTAAGATGGTGTCCTCTGAAGTGAGTTAAGGATTCTCCCTACGGGAGGTTGGTGGCCTCTGCCTCAAGGAGCAGCATGTCTCTGAATATGGAATCAAACTCAAGGGCAGTCATTACTTTGATGAATAAGTGGGGCCTCTGGATTCAAGGGAAGTCAGATCTCTGATGACTGGGGCCAATGGATTCAAGGATGGTCAGGTCTCTGATGACTGGGGCCAATGGATTGAAGGATGGTCAGATCTGATGACTGGGGCCAATGGATTCAAGGATGGTCAGGTCTCTGATGACTGGGGACAATGGATTCAAGGGTGGTCAGCTCTCTGATGACTGGGGCCAATGGATTGAAGAATGGCCAGCTCTCTGATGACTGGGGCCAATGGATTCAAGGATGGTCAGATCTGATGGCTGGGGCCAATGGATTCAAGGATGGTCAGCTCTTTGATGTCTTGATTCTGGCCTCTGTATTCTTCGGACGGAGATTCCCTTACAAGCAGAGATGTGCGACAGTGTATACATTTTTTGACACAGAATTTGTTAAATTCCATAAACATTGACTGGCATTCCACACAATAACAGTGTCAGAAGGAAATGTTTTTTCTGGGTTCTTGCATGACATTGTTTAAGCAAACGCACCCCTCATGTGAACACAACTCTCCAAATACCACAGGAAACTAGCACTAACACAAATTGTCTTTCTGCAAGACACTTTTATTGTAAACCACTCTCCCTCAGATATATTGTGAGACGTCTTCGGCAAGGTGCAATCTGCTTAAAAAATTGTTACGCAATCTTGCCACAGGTGACATTTTGATAAGACTAAAGAATTACACAACAATGTAGGATTTCAGAAGCAAAACTAAAAGTTTGCCCCGCCCCAGTGGCAGAGGATCGTAGATGTCCCATGGAGTGCACTGATGGAAGTTCCCAGAAGAATATAGAGAGTGGGCGTAGCTCACAAAGGAGGTCTTGGAGAGCAACGATGTACCTAACCCGTGACCCCATCAATTTATAATGTCGATTCATTATCTGCTACGTTCCTCTGTAGTCCAGACTTACACTGTGATATCCAATGTGTTTCCACAACCAATGTTGAAGGTTCTGCTGCTCGCCATCAATGAATGCATTTAGTGATGTTTTAATGAGTAAACACAAATAAAATAATGTTCTTTTTATAATTATTTGCCCGTGCATATTCTCTCAAGCCGAGGGACCGCCAATCTCTCGAGAGCACACAGTCAACTCTCAATTTTCTAGAGAGATGAAGGTCACCTTGGATGGCGAGGGAAGCTCCTAATGTTAAATGTGATGTCAGAATATAAGGGAAGGGATTCCTTGGAGAGAATGTGATGACTTCTGAATCTGTCCAGCACCTTTACAATGATCATGGCCGGCATTGGAAGACAGGAGATGGGTCGATAGCTGCAAGGGTCTTGTTTATTAAGGGAAGATATTTTTTTATTAACGTTAGAGCCAACACTGCTTACAGACTGAATGGAATTCTCCTGACTGGCACATTATTTATTATTTGGATAATGTCGGCCAGTATTGGCCCAATAGTCTGAGCTGCAAGGATGGCAACTATGCGAGGGTAAGGGGTGCATGGCAAGCCCGATTTAGAGGTATTGATCAGTTTCGTAAGCTCAAACATAGAAGGTGGCATGGAGTGGCTAAGAGAGGAACCCATATCAGTTTGAATTGGAAATAGCACAGCTGATGAGGATGTAGATGTAAGAGAGGAGAAGTTTTTGTAACAGTCTTCAACTTTGAGGCAGAAGGCCTCCGCCACAGAGTTACTAAAGGATTGCCTGCAGTATTTAGGCAAGGAGGAAGTGTCGTGGTGAGTTATTTGATAGCCGCAAACAGTTCTTTTGGGGAGTTTGCGTCTGCTTCAGTTTTGTTGGGGACGTAGGCCGATTTCTCCTTGCGTATCAGCGTCTTATATCTAGATAGACTTATCTTATATTTGATCTTTTCTGAGTCACAGCATCTGACTCTCTCCATCTTTTCTCCTGTCTCCTGAAGACCTGTTTAAGGGCCCTTATGTCGTCAGAGAACCATAGGCAGGTAGATGATCTCATTTGATCTTGGTCCATGTCACAGGTGACAAGATGGTGCTTGCCAAGTCTGGCTAGATTGTCTTTCATTTTGCTGGAGACATTACATGACCTTCATGATTATGCTAATCTAGATCCCACCATGGGCACAATATGGCCCTTTAAGAAAAAATCATACGACCCAGGTGGGACTCGAACCCACAATCCCCAGCTTCGGAGGCTGATGCCTTATCCATTAGGCCACTGGGCCTTGCTTGAACGAAAAGATAAGAGAACAACCACATCTGAAGAAAATGACTAGTATCAAACAGCCTGCAGAGAGCATTAAGAGACTCAAAGATACATCTTAACAGCACACTGACCACATACACAGAGTCAGTATGCCAATAGGACGTAATTCAGGTGTGGCAGGGGTAAGAAGCCAGGAACAGAGATACACTGAAATTACAAAACACTTCAGGTCCTGCCATTGTGGGTATTGCTTCTATATTAGACTGTGTAGAACAGAGTGTCTGCCCTGCCTCCGGGATAATAAGCCATGGGGAGTCTGACATCGCAATGATAGATGATCTTATAAGAATGCAGGGGCGGCAGGAAGAGAAACACCCTGTAAACTAAGTGTGATTTCAGGACTCCCTATCTATACTAATATAATAAAGAGAGAGCCCAAACCTTTGAGGCGGGTAATCTCAGGAACTACAGCACCAATCAAAACACCCAATACAGTGTTGGAAAGGGCATTTGCAGCAGAAAGACATAGGCTATGCAGACGCCCACCATATACATTTAAAAGGTAAAAGAACTGTGCCAGCAAAGTAGTCCCTTGTGGGCGTGTCTGCATTGTGCTGTGGGCGTGCGCTGGGGGGCGTGACAAACGCTGGGGGCGTTTGGTACATTCCGCCCTTCATGCCATGTCTCATATTGTGTGCTGTGGGCGTGTGCTGGGGGCGTGGGCGTGTACGGGCGTGGGATTACGGAAAAAAAAGTGAGCGTTGTGCCCAATATTTTATTGTTTTTTCTTCCCAGGTTCTGTACATTCCAGCTCCGGGTGTCCACCCTGCTCCCTTTAAATACCCTGCACCCCATAATCATAACCCACCCTTACTCCTTAAAATACCCCACAAACCTTAAACACTAACCCATCTTAACCCTATAAATATACCATGTACCCCAAAACCCAAACCTATCCCTAAACCCTATAAATACCCCTGTACCCCAAAACCCAAACCTAGCCCTGAACCCTATAAATACCCCTGTACCTCAAAACCCAAACCTACGCCTGAACCCTGAATATACCCCTGTACCCCAAAACCCAAACCTAGCCCTGAACCCTAAAAATACCCCTGTACCCCAAAACCCAAACCTACCCCTGAACCCTAAAATACTCCTGTTCCCCAAAACCCAAACCTAGCCCTGAACCCTAAAAATACCCCTGTACCCCAAAACCCAAACCTAGCCCTGAACCTTAAACACTAACCCATCTTAACCCTATAAATATACCATGTACCCCAAAACCCAAACCTATCCCTAAACCCTATAAATACCCCTGTACCCCAAAACCCAAACCTACCCCTGAACCCTAAAAATACCCCTGTACCCCAAAACCCAAACTTAGTCCTGAACCCTAAAAATACCACTGTACCCCAAAACTCAAACCTAGCCCTGAACCCTAAAAATAACCCTGTACCCCAAAACCCAAACCTACCCCTGAACCCTAAAATAACCCTGTACCCCAAAACCCAAACCTAGCCCTGAATCCTAAAAATACCCCTGTACCCCAAAACCCATACCTATCACTAAACCATAAAACTACCCCTGTACCCCATAACCCAAAACTATATCTGAACCCTTAAAATGCCCAAACACCCCAAAACATATACCTCAGTACCCCAAAACATATACCCCTATACCCATACTTACCTTATCCAAACATTAAAAAAAACATGCTTTTACCATTCATGCATTTACAATGAATTTCGTCGTAAATGTATGTGTGGTAAAAGCATATAAAATGTAATGCCATGCGTTATAATGGCATGGTGATGGATCAAACCCAGATCTTTTGACTGGGTGTGAGTGTTTGATTGGTTCAGATGCTCCGTCCATCACCACTCCCTTTTGTACGGGTTTTGGCCGCCATAAGTGTGGCAGGGCATGCTCAGACGTGAGTCCCTTGCTCACTTTGCCACTGGATTCAAGCAAGCCGGGCTGAAGACGGCTGGAATGCCAGAAACCGGTCCTTGGAAGCTTGTTTCTGGTCCAGGGAAGACATGGCTTGGCAGTTCGGGCTGGACTGTTCCCATGAGGCACAGGGTCAGACTGATTTGCATATAGCCATGTCTGAACTGGGGTGGCAGAGTGGGCTAAAGAACGGTGATGGATCAAACCCAGATCTTTTGACTGGGTGTGAGTGTTTGATTGGTTCAGATGCTCCGTCCATCACCACCCCCTTTTGTACCTCTTAAGTGCATCAGCAGTGCACTGTGAATCGGAGCGTTTCACAGGCCTGTTACAGATAAGAAATGCTATCAAAACGAAATCCTACAAAACAATATACTACTGGCCAGCAGCAATTCATACCCGGACAACGTCGGGACGGGCTGCTAGTAATCTTATAAGAATGCAGGGGCGGCAGGGAGAGATACACCCTGTGAACTAAGTGTGATTTCAGGACTCCCTATTGTTTTATAAATTCACACTTGTAATGGCCCAAAGAAGGTGTTGGCATACTAGGGTGCACTGTAATACCAGCAAACAATGAAGGGAAAGGGTCAAGCAGGTTACCTCTCTCTTCAAGTGTGAGGATGGTGACATTTGAACTCACAGATTACAGGTTTATCCAGGGAAGATGGTGTCCTCTGAAGTGAGTTAAGGATTCTCCCTACGGGAGGTTGGTGGCCTCTGCCTCAAGGAGCAGCATGTCTCTGAATATGGAATCAAACTCAAGGGCAGTCATTACTTTGATGAATAAGTGGGGCCTCTGGATTCAAGGGAAGTCAGATCTCTGATGACTGGGGTCAATGGATTCAAGGATGGTCAGGTCTCTGATGACTGGGGCCAATGGATTGAAGGATGGTCAGATCTGATGACTGGGGCCAATGGATTCAAGGATGGTCAGGTCTCTGATGACTGGGGCCAATGGATTCAAGGATGGTCAGCTCTCTGATGACTGGGGCTAAAGGATTGAAGAATGGTCAGCTCTCTGATGACTGGGGCGATTGGATTCCAGGATGGTCAGATCTGATGGCTGGGGCCAATGGATTCAAGGATGGTCAGCTCTTTGATGTCTTGATTCTGGCCTCTGTATTCTTCGGACGGAGATTCCCTTACAAGCAGAGATGTGCGACAGTGTATACATTTTTTGACACAGAATTTGTTAAATTCCATAAACATTGTCTGGCATTCCACACAATAACAGTGTCAGAAGGAAATGTTTTTTCTGGGTTCTTGCATGACATTGTTTAAGCAAACGCACCCCTCATGTGAACACAACTCTCCAAATACCACAGGAGACTAGCACTAACACAAATTGTCTTTCTGCAAGACACTTTTATTGTAAACCACTCTCCCTCAGATATATTGTGAGACGTCTTCGGCAAGGTGCACTCTGCTTAAAAAATGTTACGCAATCTTGCCACAGGTGACATTTTGATAAGACTAAAGAATTACACAAAAATGTAGGATTTCAGAAGCAAAACTAAAAGTTTGCCCCGCCCCAGTGGCAGAGGATCGTAGATGTCCCATGGAGTGCACTGATGGAAGTTCCCAGAAGAATATAGAGAGTGGGCGTAGCTCACAAAGGAGGTCTTGGAGAGCAACGATGTACCTGACCCGTGACCCCATCAATTTAAAATGTTGATTCATTATCTGCTACGTTCCTCTGTAGTCCAGACTTACACTGTGATATCCAATGTGTTTCCACAACCAATGCTGAAGGTTCTGCTGCTCCCCATCAATGAATGCATTTAGTGATGTTTTAATGAGTAAACACAAATAAAATAATGTTCTTTTTATAATTATTTGCCCGTGCATATTCTCTCAAGCCGAGGGACCGCCAATCTCTCGAGAGCACACAGTCAACTCTCAAATTTCTAGAGAGATGAAGGTCACCTTGGATGCCGAGGGAAGCTCCTAATGTTAAATGTGATGTCAGAATATAAGGGAAGGGATTCCTTGGAGAGAATGTGATGACTTCTGAATCTGTCCAGCACCTTTACAATGATCATGGCCGGCATTGGAAGACAGGAGATGGGTCGATAGCTGCAAGGGTCTTGTTTATTAAGGGAAGATATTTTTTTATTAACGTTAGAGCCAACACTGCTTACAGACTGAATGGAATTCTCCTGACTGGCACATTATATATTATTTTTATAATGTCGGCCAGTATTGGCCCAATAGTCTAAGCTGCATGGATGGCAACTATGCGAGGGTAAGGGGTGCATGGCAAGCCCGATTTAGAGGTTTTGATCAGTTTCGTAAGCTCAAACATAGAAGGTGGCATGGAGTGGCTAAGAGAGGAACCCATATCAGTTTAATTGGAAATAGCACAGCTGATGAGGATGTAGATGTAAGAGAGGAGAAGTTTTTGTAACAGTCTTCAACTTTGAGGCAGAAGGCCTCCGCCACAGAGTTACTAAAGGATTGCCTGCAGTATTTAGGCAAGGAGGAAGTGTCGTGGTGAGTTATTTGATAGCCGCAAACAGTTCTTTTGGGGAGTTTGCGTCTTCTTCAGTTTTGTTGGGGACGTAGGCCGATTTCTCCTTGCGTATCAGCGTCTTATATCTAGATAGACTTATCTTATATTTGACCTTTTCTGAGTCACAGCATCTGACTCTCTCCATCTTTTCTCTTGTCTCCTGAAGACCTGTTTAAGGGCCCTTATGTCGTCAGAGAACCATAGGCAGGTATATGATCTCATTTGATCTTGGTCCATGTCACAGGTGACAAGATGGTGCTGGCCAAGTCTGGCTAGATTGTCTTTCATTTTGATGGAGACATTACATGACCTTCATGATTATGCTAATCTAGATCCCACCATGGGCACAATATGGCAATTTAGAAAAAATCATACGACCCAGGTGGGACTCGAACCCACAATCCCCAGCTACGGAGGCTGATGCCTTATCCATTAGGCCACTGGGCCTTGCTTGAACGAAAAGATAAGAGAACAACCACATCTGAAGAAAATGACTAGTATCAAACAGCCTGCAGAGAGCATTAAGAGACTCAAAGATACATCTTAACAGCACACTGACCACATACACAGAGTCAGTATGCCAATAGGACGTAATTCAGGTGTGGCAGGGGTAAGAAGCCAGGAACAGAGATACACTGAAATTACAAAACACTTCAGGTCCTGCCATTGTGGGTATTGCTTCTATATTAGACTGTGTAGAACAGAGTGTCTGCCCTGCCTCCGGGATAATAAGCCATGGGGAGTCTGACATCGAAATGATAGATGATCTTATAAGAATGCAGGGGCGGCAGGAAGAGAAACACCCTGTAAACTAAGTGTGATTTCAGCACTCCCTATCTATACTAATATAATAAAGAGAGAGCCCAAACCTTTGAGGCGGGTAATCTCAGGAACTACAGCACCAATCAAAACACCCAATACAGTGTTGGAAAGGGCATTTGCAGCAGAAGGACATAGGCTATGCAGACGCCCACCATATACATTTAAAAGGTAAAAGAACTGTGCCAGCAAAGTAGTCCCTTGTGGGCGTGTCTGCATTGTGCTGTGGGCGTGTGCTGGGGGGCGTGACAAACGCTGGGGGCGTTTGGTACATTCCGCCCTTCATGCCATGTCTCATATTGTGTGCTGTGGGCGTGTGCTGGGGGCGTGGGAGTGTGCGCGCGTGGGATTACGGAAAAAAAAGTGAGCGTGTGCCCAATATTTTATTGTTTTTTCTTCCCAGGTTCTGTACATTCCAGCTCCGGGTGTCCACCCTGCTCCCTTTAAATACCCTGCACCCCATAATCATAACCCACCCTTACTCCTTAAAATACCCCACAAACCTTAAACACTAACCCATCTTAACCCTATAAATATACCATGTACCCCAAAACCCAAACCTATCCCTAAACCCTATAAATACCCCTGTCCCCCAAAAACCCAAACCTACCCCTGAACCCTAAAAATACCCCTGTACCCCAAAACCCAAACTTAGCCCTGAACCCTAAAAATAACCCTGTACCCCAAAACCCAAACCTACCCCTGAACCCTAAAATAACCCTGTACCCCAAAACCCAAACCTAGCCCTGAACCCTAAAAATACCCCTGTACCCCAAAACCCAAACCTAGCCCTGAACCCTTAAAATACCCCTGTACCCCAAAACCCAAACCTACCCCTGAACCCTAAAATACCCCTATACCCCAAAACCCAAACCTAGCCCTGAATCCTAAAAATACCCCTGTACCCCCAAACCCATACCTATCACTAAACCCTAAAACTACCCCTGTACCCCATAACCCAAAACTATATCTGAACCCTTAAAATGCCCAAACACCCCAAAACCTATACCTCAGTACCCCAAAACATATACCCCTATACCCATACTTACCTTATCCAAACATTAAAAAAAAACATGCTTTTACCATTCATGCATTTACAATGAATTTCGTTGTAAATGTATGTGTGGTAAAAGCATATAAAATGTAATGCCATGCGTTATAATGGCATGGTGATGGATCAAATCCAGATCTTTTGACTGGGTGTGAGTGTTTGATTGGTTCAGATGCTCCGTCTGAGGTTCCGTGACGATTTGAACCCGTGTTTTCAATATTGTCGGAAATACATAATATTGGTATCAGCGAACCGCAAATGATCCATTTAGCACATCCTGGTGTTTTCGCTATGCTACGAGCAAGAGTACTCCTGCTATGAACACATTTCTGATCTACCCACGGCATCCATCTTAGATCATGGCAGCCATTTTGTCTTTCTTGCCCTCACATACGCAATAACCTCTGATCATTTCATTTCGATTAAGGACACGTAGCCTTAGCCGGAGATTCACCTCCTTCAGTGACACGTGCACCTTGGAACAGAACACGCTGTAGCTGCATGACTCGACAAAGGCTGCCTCCTCTGCCCGAGGCCAGCCCCACCGAACTGGTTCTCGTGTCCATTGTCCCGATCATGATTAGGCGGCCGAAGCCGGTAGCCTTGCCCATTTACAACCCACAAACATCCCTTATCCCACTTTTCTATCTTCCACACCTGGCTCCGTTCCTTTCTTTCTGAATCTTTATTAGGGGGAGGTAACGAAATTTACGATGAGGCGGTCCGGCTCTTGAATGCAATATTGACAAGGGATTGTGATGAACTAGTGGGAACCCCTCTTCGTAATGTTTGGCATCAGATATTATCAACGGTTCTTGTGTAACACCAAATATTTATTGTTTTAGGCACAAAGGTTTTGAGAATGTATTACATGTAAAGAATTCGCCCCCAGCTTAAAATTTAGTATATAAGGAGCAACCCTCTTTGTACAATTTGAACAGGCTCCTAGAATCTGCCCATGTGTGGTTTCTGTGACTTCTGTGTCCCTGCAGTAATAAACCTTTGGTCTTTGACGCCACCATCGAGAAGCCCGTGTTTCTGTTCATTTGCGCACCAAGGCAGGTGGAACTCCGGGGTCTTTGGGTGTTGTTCCCTGACACCTCTGGACGGAACCAAAAAGTCCAGAACTCCAAGTGGCGCCCAACATGGGGCGACGTCATTCGGTACCGGTCCAAAAGCCTGAAGAGTTCGAGAAGCTTCGTGTGAAGATTCCTGAGGGAGGCGCCCCACTTCATCGATCCCGGCATATCGCAAAAGTGGCCCGAAGTTCTCTTCCACGAGGGTTCCCGTTCAGGACGGCTGCAGTGGGCCGTTGCCTTGACCGTCGCCCTGTCTTGGACCCGAGGTGCAGTCCTTAGTACAGCGAAACGTGACGGGTTTCTCCTTGGTGACGTCTTCAGTGCCTCAGTTAAGTATTTAGTGGTTGCTAGCTGGTTACTTCGTGAGGGTTGTTAAAATCCTTTTTGGTTCTTGATTTGGTTTGGTTTCGTAAGATTATCACTGGTTGTTCTGGTTACGATAATCTATTTGGTTTAGTTTGGGTATCGATACATCAGTTCGTTTTGGTAGGCCTAAGTCCTTGGTTCAGGTGCACATATTTGTTTCTTGTTTTGTTTGTTCTGTGTTCCGGATTGCAAAATGGTAAGTCGGAGAAACTGTATGTTGTCTTGTTTTGGTTGCAACAGTGACTCACGATTGGAGGACTCATGTCTGGTTCCTCCGATTGGGACTCCCCTATATGACTTGTACTGTAAACATGGTGTGGGTCCTATATCTTATAATGAGGTGTGGGTCCGATACACTGAGAAAGATGGTGTCCTTAGTTGGCCACTGCATGGTAGTTTTGAACCCGAAATCCTTGACAATTTAGAAGCAAAATTGTTTAGGAAGAAAGCCCGGCCGTCAATGTTTGATTCTTTCCGTTACTGGCGAAAAGAATCCAAACAGAGAGAAATGAAGAGGTTAAAGAAAGAACAGAAAGAGCAAGAAGAGTTGACTCTGGAGCAAGCGGCTAAGCAGCTGCAAGTTAACGAGTCAGAGAAGGCCATAGAGGTGGCCATCAGAGAGCATAATTTAGCGATTGACAAGTGCTATCCTGCCTTGCCATCGAAAACAGCTAAGATACTAGAGGATTCCGAAAACGATCCTCTGTTGTCTTATTTGTTACGGTCACCTCCACCGTATGCACAAGGTGCTACGGCTCCACCTTTACCGAATGTACAATTGCCGGTTGCTGGACAACCTGGTATTCCTGCTCCTGCCCCTCAGAATCAAGCTCCTGTACCTCCTGTGGTCAATGTGAATGTTCCTACGGCTCCTCCTCCTCCTGGATTGCCGACTTCAATACCTGTATCTGTCTCGCTTACACCTACTGTTCCACAAACTATCTTTCTCGATACTTCTACTGTCCCGCTATCTGTTCCTACCTCTACTGTGTTCTCTGCGTCTGCGAGTGTGTTGACTCCACTTTCTGTTCGTCGAAGAATCCCTGATTCTGTATCTAACATTCTGTCTCCTTTATATAAAACTTTAATCAAGACTCCTACTTCTGACTCTGTTCAGAGACGTAGTCAGCTTCCGAGTACTGAGGAACGGGGAATTTTAGATTCCACGGCTCTCAGATGGATTTCGAAGAGTAGGAGATATAGTACGAGAGATGTGCTAGACACCTTTATGCAGTGGAAAGAACCAACGCAACGGTATGTCTTTGATGAGATGTGCTCGCTGTTACGTGAGGAGATAGAAGAAGATGATGTTGAATCGAATCTAGAAGACTTAATTAAGGTTCAGAAAGAGTTCGCTGCAGGAATGATAGTAGGCCAAAATATAGAAGAAGCGATGGAACTGATTTTAAGTTATAGAAATGATCCATCACTTCGTTCACCGAGAGATTTAGAGAAAAGCAAGACGAAGCTAAGTCGCCAATATCCAATGAGGGAGGTTCCTCCAATTTGGCGCGATGCTGTACAAGCTGATAATGTCAATGGTATTGTAGCTGCTCCGGCGCAATTCCAAAGAGTGTGGATACACATTCCGTGGAAGCGAGTTGAAGTGCTAGCAGTAAAGCAGGCCTTGCCAGACCCGCGTAAGAATCCTGCTGGATACTATAAGGAATTAACACAGACAGTTGAGGCTTGTATAATGAACTTAGCGGACATCGATATGTTATTTGGTAATGTAGTTCCTCAACCAATTTGGGCTAAAATTCGTAGAGAGAATCATCCAGCCCTAGGTGGTGATTGGGCAGCTATTGTTGCAGCGGATGGTCAGCAAGTAGGTGGTGCAAAACCCGAACCCCTAATTGCTAATCTTCCAGGTAGGATAATTGATTTAATGAAGACTCTGATGCCCGCATTGCGTGTTAATTGGGACAAATTGTCAGCATGTAGACAGAAAAAAGACGAAAGTGTCTCCGACTTCTTCACGAGATTCGAAGAGACTTTTGTAGATCACAGTGGTCAGGATATGAGCACAGAAGGAGGACAGAGACTGTTTGTCGATAAATTTGTGCATAATTTGTTACCTGAGTTATGCAATAAATTAAAAGATTCCGAGAGTGCGTGGGCTGTTTCTACAACTGCGCAAATTCTTGCAACTGCACAGTATTATGAAAATAGAGATAAAGAGGAAAAAGAAAAATCAGATAAGAAAACAAAAGATTTAAAAACTAAAGTTCTTTTGCAACAGGCGTATCCGCCTCGCATGAATCAGAATAATACGCAACAGAACTCGTATCAAAGAGCAGATTATAGTTCACCGAGGCCTCAATATCAGTGGAACCAGTGTGCGTACTGTAAGAAAGAGGGTCACTACAAGAATGAGTGTCTGATCTTAACGCAAAATAATGCAGCAGCAGCTCAGAGAGGTCGTGGTGGTTTTGTGCAAAATTCTAGAGGTCGAGGGCGAGGTGCTATGCCTCCACAGACGAACGATCGTCCTTCCAATCACTTTGATCAACGAAATGGACAGTTGGCCCAGCAAAATAGATCTCAACAGTATCTTGTTGAAGACTATTGTGAAGTGGATGAGGGATTTCAGCAAAATGGGTACTAGGACAGCCATGGACAGAGAGAGGGAGTAGTATCAGTTCCAGTGGATCAGAGTGGGCCTTATGTCGCAGTAGCAACATCAGGTGTAGTCGAACCGTTTCTGTTGGATACTGGTGCAGCAAAAAGTTCTATCATTCATGCGAAACTCCCTGGCGCACCTTTGTCCGGCTCAACTAATGTCTCTGTAGGTTTTTCAGGCGCCCCTGTTTACAACCCCATATCTGGTCCTTTGTCTATTTCTGTTGGACCGTGTCAATTGAAAGCACCCCTGATTTTGACGACGGGTTGTAATGAAAATCTGCTTGGTTTAGACTTGTTAAAACGACTATATGCGACATTGTACTGTTCTCCGGAAGGAGTACAGCTTACATTGGGTAAAAGAATCACCTCTCCGATGTACTTGTCAATGGATGCACTCCCGCCAGAGCTACGTTCACTCCCTGATTCTCTTTGGGCGACTGGTCCTAACGATGTAGGCCTTTTGGAAATACCACCATATGTAGTCACTTTGAAAGCGAATGTAAAATTTCCACGAATTCCTCAATATAAAATATCTAGTGAAGGTGAACGTGCACTTTTATTGATTGTACAAGATTTGATTAAGAAAAGTGTGGTTGAAGAAACTAGAGGAAATGTCTGTAACAGTCCTGTATTACCAATTTTGAAACGAACTGATCCTACAAAGCCTCCAGTGTATAGGTTTGTCATCGACCTCAGAGAAGTTAATAAGATTGTGATTCCACAGTTTCCTGTGGTTCCAGACATTACTGCCTTGTTAACATTGATTCCTGCTACAGCTACTTGGTTTTCAGTCATTGACTTGAAGAATGCCTTTTTCAGCATTCCGATAGCCGAGGAAAGCAGAGATATTTTCGGCTTCTGTCTAGGAGGTCGAAGTTTCAGATTTAAACGCGCTCCACAAGGCTATTGTGAGAGCCCATCTATTTACAGTCAAGCATTAAAAAGTCAGTTAGATACCTTTGTCCTTCCTCCAGGCTCTGCTCTAGTGCAGTATGTAGACGATCTTCTAGTGGCTGCCGATGACAAGGAAACTTGCAAAGCAGCTACGATTTCGTTATTACATCATTTGTCTAATTTGAATCACAAGGTATCACCTTCGAAAATGCAATACTGCTGCCAAGAAGTGACCTACCTAGGTCATCTCTTGTCAAAGGAGGGAAGGAAGTTGACCCCAGAGAGAATAAAAGCAATTACGCAGATGAGTGTTCCTCGCACGCAGAGAGAAGTGCGTGCCTTTCTAGGTATTACCTCTTACTGTAGGCAGTGGATCCCAAATTTTTCTCTTTTAGCAAAACCTTTGGTGGCTTTGACTGGGAAAAATGTTCCGAGTCCGGTGCCATGGTCTGATGAATGTCAGGAGAGTTTTACTGAATTACGAAAAGCACTGTGTTCAGCTCCTGTATTGGGTACACCTGATTACAGTAAGCCATTCACGCTCTACGTTCACGAGAGAGAAGGTTGCGCGTTGAGTGTTCTGACACAGACATTTGGTGATAAGCAACGCCCTTGTGCGTATTTTTCATCAACATTAGATCCGGTAGCTAGAGCGTTACCTAGTTGTTTGAGAGCTACAGCGGCAGCTGCGGCTTCCATTCGACAATCTGCTGGATTGGTGATGAACAACATGCTAGTGGTCATGGTTCCTCATGCTGTGGATACACTCATGAATCGAACCAAGACACAACACCTTACCAGTGCGAGACTATCTGGTTACGAGCTGACGTTATTAGCGAGTCATATTCAGATCAAAAGATGCAATGTATTGAATCCAGCAACGTTGTTGCCGGCTAATCAAGAGTCGAGTGATTCCGAGCCACATGATTGTTGTTTTAGAACGGAGGAAGAGACAAAAGGACGTATTGACTTAAAGGATACTCCATTATCAGATCCAGATGGTACGCTGTATGTGGATGGGTCATGCTTTAAATTGGAGAATGGTGATGTGACTGCTGCTTACGCAGTAACGACTCTGAAGACGATTGTGGAGACTGCAAGAGTGAGTCAGAATTCTGCCCAAGCTGCAGAATTAATAGCTTTAACAAGAGCGTGTGTTTTAGCTAAGGGAAAGAGAGTGAATGTGTTTACAGATAGTCAGTACGCGTTCGGCGTGGCCCATAGTTTTGGCCGTTTGTGGAAAGAAAGAGGTTTCATTACGTCCCATGGGACTAAGATTCAACATGGTCAGCTAGTTAACGACTTGTTGGAATCTCTAACCTTGCCGACTGAAGTTGCGATTGTAAAGTGCAGTGCTCATAAAGCAATCACGGATGATGTTG
This sequence comes from Lissotriton vulgaris, assembly GCF_964263255.1. Taxonomy (NCBI): domain Eukaryota; kingdom Metazoa; phylum Chordata; class Amphibia; order Caudata; family Salamandridae; genus Lissotriton; species Lissotriton vulgaris. Next base: position 1,178,828,224 of record NC_141693.1, on the reverse strand, counting down.
GTCGTGGGAATGCTTTTGCTGATGAGACTGCTAAACAAACAGCTAGAGACATGATGAGCAGAATGTATGTTGCTACGTCTGCAAGATGGATTGCTGAGTCTGGAATGTGTGAGGATACAATGGAAAGTGTGAAAGAGATTCAGAAAGAGGCAACTGAGGAAGAAAAACGTGTATGAAGAGAAAGTACGGGCAAGTTGGATTCGAATGGGTGTTGGATTGATTTGACAGAACAGCAGCGTTGGATGTTGCCTGATGCGTATGTGCTTGCAGTGGTGACAATGGCGCATGGAGTAGCGCATATAAGTTCTAAGGGAATCTGTAAGATGTTGGCTCCAGTCTGGAAGAATGATGGGATCAGTAAATGTGCAGAGAGAGTGGTGAAAATTGTATGGTATGCCTGATGCATAATCCTGGCAAGGGAACTCCAACTCCTGCTGGTCACTTCGCTCCTCCTTCCTGCCCCTTTGAAGTGATTCAGTTAGACTTCATTCACATGGATCGCTGTAATAATCTGAAATACGTCCTTGTGGTAGTCTGTGCTTTTTCCAGGTGGATCGAAGCATATCCACTAAAGGACAATACTGCCCTATCAACTGCCAAAATTCTTCTCAAAGAATATTTCCCTAGATTTGGAATGCCACGGATTGTATGGTCAGATAACGGAAGTGAGTTTATAGGGAAAGTTATGCAGAGTGTATGTACCGGCCTAGGCATAAGACAGAAGTTCCACAGTGCGAATCATCCCCAGTCTGCTGGTTTAGTAGAGGGTTACAATGGCACCCTCAAGCTGAAAATAGCTAAAATACAAGCATCCACAGGCTTACCCTGGCCAGATGCACTTCCTTTGGCTTTGCTATCAACAAGAGCAACTGTACATTCTAGAGTGGGGCTTAGCCCCTATGAGATAGTCTTTGGCCGCCCGGCAAATATTTGGGGTGTGCCGAGGCCTAAGGAGTTTTGTTCTCTAGAATATCCTATGTTGATAGACTACCTTTACGACTTGACTGCTAAATTGAGTCTTATTCACCAACAGGTTTTCGATGCATTGCCAAAGCCTCCGGAGAGTCCAGGGCATCAGCTGAAACCCGGCGATCAAATCGTGATCAGAAACTTCGCGAGGACGGAGAACCTTCAGCCCAGATACGTCGGCTCCTTCCAGGTCCTGCTTGCAACGAGAACAGCAGTTCGTGTAGCTGGCCGCAAGCATTGGGTGCACGCATCTCATGTTAAGCGTGTACCTTTGCCACTTCCTTACGACGACTGGGTGAAGAAGGGAATTGGTGCCTCCGAATTTGAACGTACGCCAAAGTTCATCCCTTTCAGCGATGCCGAATTGATTACCGACACTCCAAACTCTGACTCTCCTCCTGAAAAGACTCCTTTGAACTCTGAACATTTGTCCCCTGCATCAGAAAAAAATCTGTCATCTGCGAACTTGAACACTGCAACAGCTACCAGTGATACACTATTTGCCGATCAAACAGTACCTGCGAAGCAAAGATACAATTTACGACCTCGTAATATGGACAAATAAAGCAGGCAACTGCCCATTGTGATATTTTGAAATTTTGAACTTTTGCCTTCAGCCAGGAAGTTTGCTATTGTTTTATTGTTTTTAAAATTGCCTTGCCGTCTGGGTAGCCGTAGGGTCTTGGCTGTGTGCCTAGTTGAATCTGCGGGGGTCTGACACAAGGTCGATCTTTCTGTTGGTTCTGGGAACTCCCAGGGCTGATAGAGGCATTTTCATCTACGTACACATCATCAGTGGTCGCGAGCGGATTGTAGAAGATGGAGCTTCCTGCGCTGCAACGAGAAAATGTGATTTATGTTCGCAGAAACAGACTTTACAGAATTCTTCACAGCAAATGCTTTTTAATACAATGTGCCATTACATTTTTGATTGTTTTGATAACATTGGTGGGTGGAATCGTTTTCGGTATGAGTTTGATTTTTGTGCCAGTAACTACAGTACCTCCCCTTGATCCTGTTACTTCTACTGTTTCTTCTATACACTCTTTTCACTCGTTTCCTGAACATGAGCAAGCTCGACGCTCAGAATTCATTAATAACACTTTTGTACAGCTCTTGCATCAACACCAACTGGTAGTTAACACTACAGACTGCTGGGTGTGTGGCTTGATACCCCACACTATGGATAAAGGTATTCCCTATCTGGTTTTGCCTTTCAGCTACAATGGATCATTTTAGGCCCTCCAAACCATCTTTGCTTATGCCCTTGAAACCTATCCTCCACGTCCACCACGTTCCACTAAATATAACTCTGCCAACAAAGCTTTAGTCCAGGGAATTATTGACATGATCAAGGACGTCAATAATACTCCATCTTACCCTAGAGACGAATTGCGAGTGTATTTGAGTTGGAATTCTTCAGAGTATCGCCTTAGTTTGGGAGAAAGCAAGCGTAAAAGCTCAACTCCAATCTGGGTCGTACCTCACCGAGGTCAGGTCTGTTTGCAAGGTAATGGGAGAAATCCGAGAGCTCAGCTAGGGAGGAGTGAGTGCGTAGAGACTTATGTGTTTCCGGCTAACTCTTCCCCTGCCTTTCTTACTGCTAGGGGTACCTACTTCATCTGTCGAGACCGAGCTTATACATGGTTGCCTGCCGACTTTTCAGGCTCATGTTATATTGCTCGATTGTTGCCTCCAACATATACTGCTTCATCTGATTATCACAGGACTAGAGTAGCGAGAGGTGTCTTCAGCAAGGAAGATACTGCTGGTCAGGAAGCTGGAGACTTCTTTAAAGGCTTCCTTCCGTTCTGGGGGCCTATGGCCAATAGTAGAAACATACGTCAGCTAACACGGGTAGTTGAATCTACTATTACCGAAACTGCTGGTGCCCTTAGCAATTTGACAGCTGAGCTTCAGGCGGATAGACTCATGACGTTGCAGAACCGTATGGTTCTAGACGTTATACTTGCAGATCGAGGTGGGGTATGCAGAATGATCCAATCGAGCTGCTGTGTCTTTATTCCTAATAATGCTCCAACAGTCTATGAGGCGATCTCGAAGCTACACAAGATTTCCGATTCTATTCATGTAGACAAAGGAAACTGGTCCCTCATGGAGTGGTTTTGGACTCTGATATCAGCGTGGGGATGGAAGGTTCTGATGGTCATTGGTGTCATCTTAGTATTCCTCTTCTCATGCTGCCTGATTATCCAGTGTGGTCCTGCTCTGTGTAGTCTTTGTGCGGCAACCTGTTTTAGGAAACCACCTGCGTTTGGAGAAAAGGCACGAGAAAGGATGATGATACAACAGCATGTCACTGACCTGATGAGCATAGAATTAGACTCTGACATAGACTGAGTAATTGCCTATGTAAGGGCAAAAGGAGGGTCTGAGGTTCCGTGACGATTTGAACCCGTGTTTTCAATATTGTCGGAAATACATAATATTGGTATCAGCGAACCGCAAATGATCCATTTAGCACATCCTGGTGTTTTCGCTATGCTACGAGCAAGAGTACTCCTGCTATGAACACATTTCTGATCTACCCACGGCATCCATCTTAGATCATGGCAGCCATTTTGTCTTTCTTGCCCTCACATACGCAATAACCTCTGATCATTTCATTTCGATTAAGGACACGTAGCCTTAGCCGGAGATTCACCTCCTTCAGTGACACGTGCACCTTGGAACAGAACACGCTGTAGCTGCATGACTCGACAAAGGCTGCCTCCTCTGCCCGAGGCCAGCCCCACCGAACTGGTTCTCGTGTCCATTGTCCCGATCATGATTAGGCGGCCGAAGCCGGTAGCCTTGCCCATTTACAACCCACAAACATCCCTTATCCCACTTTTCTATCTTCCACACCTGGCTCCGTTCCTTTCTTTCTGAATCTTTATTAGGGGGAGGTAACGAAATTTACGATGAGGCGGTCCGGCTCTTGAATGCAATATTGACAAGGGATTGTGATGAACTAGTGGGAACCCCTCTTCGTAATGTTTGGCATCAGATATTATCAACGGTTCTTGTGTAACACCAAATATTTATTGTTTTAGGCACAAAGGTTTTGAGAATGTATTACATGTAAAGAATTCGCCCCCAGCTTAAAATTTAGTATATAAGGAGCAACCCTCTTTGTACAATTTGAACAGGCTCCTAGAATCTGCCCATGTGTGGTTTCTGTGACTTCTGTGTCCCTGCAGTAATAAACCTTTGGTCTTTGACGCCACCATCGAGAAGCCCGTGTTTCTGTTCATTTGCGCACCAAGGCAGGTGGAACTCCGGGGTCTTTGGGTGTTGTTCCCTGACACCTCTGGACGGAACCAAAAAGTCCAGAACTCCACGTCCATCACCACTCCCTTTTGTACCGGTTTTGGCCGCCATAAGTGTGGCAGGGCATGCTCAGACGTGAGTCCCTTGCTCACTTTGCCACTGGATTCAAGCAAGCCGGGCTGAAGACGGCTGGAATGCCAGAAACCGGTCCTTGGAAGCTTGTTTCCGGTCCAGGGAAGACATGGCTTGGCAGTTCAGGCTGGACTGTTCACATGAGGCACAGGGTCAGACTGATTTGCATATAGCCATGTCTGAACTGGGGTGGCAGAGTGGGCTAAAGAACGGTGATGGATCAAACCCAGATCTTTTGACTGGGTGTGAGTGTTTGATTGGTGCAGATGCTCCGTCCATCACCACCCCCTTTTGTACCTCTTAAGTGCATCAGCAGTGCACTGTGAATCGGAGCGTTTCACAGGCCTGTCACAGATAAGAAATGCTATCAAAACAAAATCCTACAAAACAATATACTACTGGCCAGCAGCAATTCATACCCTGACAACGTCGGGACGGGCTGCTAGTAATCTTATAAGAATGCAGGGGCGGCAGGGAGAGATACACCCTGTGAACTAAGTGTGATTTCAGGACTCCCTATTGTTTTATAAATTCACTCTTGTAATGGCCCAAAGAAGGTGTTGGCATACTAGGGTGCACTGTAATACCAGCAAACAATGAAGGGAAAGGGTCAAGCAGGTGACCTCTCTCTTCAAGTGTGAGGATGGTGACATTTGAACTCACAGATTACAGGTTTATCCAGGGAAGATGGTGTCCTCTGAAGTGAGTTAAGGATTCTTCCTACGGGAGGTGGTGGCCTCTGCCTCAAGGAGCAGCATGTCTCTGAATATGGAATCAAACTCAAGGGCAGTCATTACTTTGATGAATAAGTGGGGCCTCTGGATTCAAGGGAAGTCAGATCTCTGATGACTGGGGCCAATGGATTCAAGGATGGTCAGGTCTCTGATGACTGGGGCCAATGGATTGAAGGATGGTCAGATCTGATGACTGGGGTCAATGGATTCAAGGATGGTCAGGTCTCTGATGACTGGGGCCAATGGATTCAAGGATGGTCAGCTCTCTGATGACTGGGGCCAATGGATTGAAGAATGGTCAGCTCTCTGATGACTGGGGCCAATGGATTCAAGGATGATCAGATCTGATGGCTGGGGCCAATGGATTCAAGGATGGTCAGCTCTTTGATGTCTTGATTCTGGCCTCTGTATTCTTCGGACGGAGATTCCCTTACAAGCAGAGATGTGCGACAGTGTATACATTTTTTGACACAGAATTTGTTAAATTCCATAAACTTTGTCTGGCATTCCACACAATAACAGTGTCAGAAGGAAATGTTTTTTCTGGGTTCTTGCATGACATTGTTTACGCAAACGCACCCCTCATGTGAACACAACTCTCCAAATACCACAGGAGACTAGCACTAACACCAATTGTCTTTCAGCAAGACACTTTCATTGTAAACCACTCTCCCTCAGATATATTGTGAGACGTCTTCGGCAAGGTGCACTCTGCTTAAAAAATGTTATGCAAACTTGCCACAGGTGACATTTTGATAAGACTAAAGAATTACACAAAAATGTAGGATTTCAGAAGCAAAACTAAAAGTTTGCCCCGCCCTAGTGGCAGAGGATCGTAGATGTCCCATGGAGTGCACTGATGGAAGTTCCCAGAAGAATATAGAGAGTGGGCGTAGCTCACAAAGGAGGTCTTGGAGAGCAACGATGTACCTGACCCGTGACCCCATCAATTTATAATGTCGATTCATTATCTGCTACGTTCCTCTGTAGTCCAGACTTACACTGTGATATCCAATGTGTTTCCACAACCAATGCTGAAGGTTCTGCTGCTCGCCATCAATGAATGCATTTAGTGATGTTTTAATGAGTAAACACAAATAAAATAATGTTCTTTTTATAATTATTTGCCCGTGCATATTCTCTCAAGCCGAGGGACCGCCAATCTCTCGAGAGCACACAGTCAACTCTCAAATTTCTAGAGAGATGAAGGTCACCTTGGATGGCGAGGGAAGCTCCTAATGTTAAATGTGATGTCAGAATATAAGGGAAGGGATTCCTTGGAGAGAATGTGATGACTTCTGAATCTGTCCAGCACCTTTACAATGATCATGGCCGGCATTGGAAGACAGGAGATGGGTCGATAGCTGCAAGGGTCTTGTTTATTAAGGGAAGATATTTTTTTATTAACGTTAGAGCCAACACTGCTTACAGACTGAATGGAATTCTCCTGACTGGCACATTATTTATTATTTGGATAATGTCGGCCAGTATTGGCCCAATAGTCTGAGCTGCAAGGATGGCAACTATGCGAGGGTAAGGGGTGCATGGCAAGCCCGATTTAGAGGTTTTGATCAGTTTCGTAAGCTCAAACATAGAAGGTGGCATGGAGTGGCTAAGAGAGGAACCCATATCAGTTTGAATTGGAAATAGCACAGCTGATGAGGATGTAGATGTAAGAGAGGAGAAGTTTTTGTAACAGTCTTCAACTTTGAGGCAGAAGGCCTCTGCCACAGAGTTACTAAAGGATTGCCTGCAGTATTTAGGCAAGGAGGAAGTGTCGTGGTGAGTTATTTGATAGCTGCAAACAGTTCTTTTGGGGAGTTTGCATCTGCTTCAGTTTTGTTGGGGACGTAGGCCGATTTCTCCTTGCGTATCAGCGTCTTATATCTAGATAGACTTATCTTATATTTGACCTTTTCTGAGTCACAGCATCTGACTCTCTCCATCTTTTCTCTTGTCTCCTGAAGACCTCTTTAAGGGCCCTTATGTCGTCAGAGAACCATAGGCAGGTAGATGATCTCATTTGATCTTGGTCCATGTCACAGGAGACAAGATGGTGCTGGCCAAGTCTGGCTAGATTGTCTTTCATTTTGCTGGAGACATTACAAGACCTTCATGATTATGCTAATCTAGATCCCACCATGGGCACAATATGGCCATTTAAGAAAAAATCATACGACCCAGGTGGGACTCGAACCCACAATCCCCAGCTTCGGAGGCTGATGCCTTATCCATTAGGCCACTGGGCCTTGCTTGAACGAAAAGATAAGAGAACAACCACATCTGAAGAAAATGACTAGTATCAAACAGCCTGCAGAGAGCATTAAGAGACTCAAAGATACATCTTAACAGCACACTGACCACATACACAGAGTCAGTATGCCAATAGGACGTAATTCAGGTGTGGCAGGGGTAAGAAGCCAGGAACAGAGATACACTGAAATTACAAAACATTTCTGGTCCTGCCATTGTGGGTATTGCTTCTATATTAGACTGTGTAGAACAGAGTGTCTGCCCTGCCTCCGGGATAATAAGCCATGGGGAGTCTGACATCGAAATGATAGATGATCTTATAAGAATGCAGGGGCGGCAGGAAGAGAAACACCCTGTAAACTAAGTGTGATTTCAGGACTCCCTATCTATACTAATATAATAAAGAGAGAGCCCAAACCTTTGAGGCGGGTAATCTCAGGAACTACAGCACCAATCAAAACACCCAATACAGTGTTGGAAAGGGCATTTGCAGCAGAAGGACATAGGCTATGCAGACGCCCACCATATACATTTAAAAGGTAAAAGAACTGTGCCAGCAAAGTAGTCCCTTGTGGGCGTGTCTGCATTGTGCTGTGGGCGTGTGCTGGGGGGCGTGACAAACGCTGGGGGCGTTTGGTACATTCCGCCCTTCATGCCATGTCTCATATTGTGTGCTGTGGGCGTGTGCTGGGGGCGTGGGAGTGTGCGGGCGTGGGATTACGGAAAAAAAAGTGAGCGTGTGCCCAATATTTTATTGTTTTTTCTTCCCAGGTTCTGTACATTCCAGCTCCGGGTGTCCACCCTGCTCCCTTTAAATACCCTGCACCCCATAATCATAACCCACCTTTACTCCTTAAAATACCCCACAAACCTTAAACACTAACCCATCTTAACCCTATAAATATACCATGTACCCCAAAACCCAAACCTATCCCTAAACCCTATAAATACCCCTGTACCCCAAAACCCAAACCTAGCCCTGAACCCTATAAATACCCCTGTACCTCAAAACCCAAACCTACGCCTGAACCCTGAAAATACCCCTGTACCCCAAAACCCAAACCTAGCCCTGAACCCTAAAAATACCCCTGTAACCCAAAACCCAAACCTACCCCTGAACCCTAAAATACTCCTGTTCCCCAAAACCCAAACCTAGCCCTGAACCCTTAAAATACCCCAGTACCCCAAAACCCAAACCTACCCCTGAACCCTAAAAATACCCCTGTACCCCAAAACCCAAACTTAGTCCTGAACCCTAAAAATACCACTGTACCCCAAAACTCAAACCTAGCCCTGAACCCTAAAAATAACCCTGTACCCCAAAACCCAAACCTACCCCTGAACCCTAAAATAACCCTGTACCCCAAAGCCCAAACCTAGCCCTGAACCCTAAAAATACCCCTGTACCCCAAAACCCAAACCTAGCCCTGTACCCTTAAAATACCCCTGTACCCCAAAACCCAAACCTACCCCTGAACCCTAAAATACCCCTATACCCCAAAACCCAAACCTAGCCCTGAATCCTAAAAATACCCCTGTACCCCCAAACCCATACCTATCACTAAACCCTAAAACTACCCCTGTACCCCAGAACCCAAAACTATATCTGAACCCTTAAAATGCCCAAACACCCCAAAACATATACCTCAGTACCCCAAAACATATGCCCCTATACCCATACTTACCTTATCCAAACATTAAAAAAAAACATGCTTTTACCATTCATGCATTTACAATGAATTTCGTTGTAAATGTATGTGTGGTAAACGCATATAAAATGTAATGCCATGCGTTATAATGGCATGGTGATGGATCAAACCCAGATCTTTTGACTGGGTGTGAGTGTTTGATTGGTTCAGATGCTCCGTCCATCACCACTCCCTTTTGTACCGGTTTTGGCCGCCATAAGTGTGGCAGGGCATGCTCAGACGTGAGTCCCTTGCTCACTTTGCCACTGGATTCAAGCAAGCCGGGCTGAAGACGGCTGGAATGCCAGAAACCGGTCCTTGGAAGCTTGTTTCCGGTCCAGGGAAGACATGGCTTGGCAGTTCGGGCTGGACTGTTCACATGAGGCACAGGGTCAGACTGATTTGCATATAGCCATGTCTGGACTGGGGTGGCAGAGTGGGCTAAAGAACAGTGATGGATCAAACCCAGATCTTTTGACTGGGTGTGAGTGTTTGATTGTTTCAGATGCTCCGTCCATCACCACCCCCTTTTGTACCTCTTAAGTGCATCAGCAGTGCACTGTGAATCGGAGCGTTTCACAGGCCTGTCACAGATAAGAAATGCTATCAAAACGAAATCCTACAAAACAATATACTACTGGCCAGCAGCAATTCATACCCGGACAACGTCGGGACGGGCTGCTAGTAATCTTATAAGAATGCAGGGGCGGCAGGGAGAGATACACCCTGTGAACTAAGTGTGATTTCAGGACTCCCTATTGTTTTATAAATTCACTCTTGTAATGGCCCAAAGAAGGTGTTGGCATACTAGGGTGCACTGTAATACCAGCAAACAATGAAGGGAAAGGGTCAAGCAGGTGACCTCTCTCTTCAAGTGTGAGGATGGTGACATTTGAACTCACAGATTACAGGTTTATCCAGGGAAGATGGTGTCCTCTGAAGTGAGTTAAGGATTCTCCCTACGGGAGGTGGTGGCCTCTGCCTCAAGGAGCAGCATGTCTCTGAATATGGAATCAAACTCAAGGGCAGTCATTACTTTGATGAATAAGTGGGGCCTCTGGATTCAAGGGAAGTCAGATCTCTGATGACTGGGGCCAATGGATTCAAGGATGGTCAGGTCTCTGATGACTGGGGCCAATGGATTGAAGGATGGTCAGATCTGATGACTGGGGTCAATGGATTCAAGGATGGTCAGGTCTCTGATGACTGGGGCCAATGGATTCAAGGATGGTCAGCTCTCTGATGACTGGGGCCAATGGATTGAAGAATGGTCATCTCTCTGATGAAGGGGCCAATGGATTCAAGGATGGTCAGATCTGATGACTGGGGCCAATGGATTCAAGGATGGTCAGCTCTTTGATGTCTTGATTCTGGCCTCTGTATTCTTCGGACGGAGATTCCCTTACAAGCAGAGATGTGCGACAGTGTATACATTTTTGGACACAGAAGTTGTTAAATTCCATAAACATTGTCTGGCATTCCACACAATAACAGTGTCAGAAGGAAATGTTTTTTCTGGGTTCTTGCATGACATTGTTTACGCAAACGCACCCCTCATGTGAACACAACTCTCCAAATACCACAGGAGACTAGCACTAACACCAATTGTCTTTCAGCAAGACACTTTCATTGTAAACCACTCTCCCTCAGATATATTGTGAGACGTCTTCGGCAAGGTGCACTCTGCTTAAAAAATGTTACGCAAACTTGCCACAGGTGACATTTTGATAAGACTAAAGAATTACACAAAAATGTAGGATTTCAGAAGCAAAACTAAAAGTTTGCCCCGCCCCAGTGGCAGAGGATCGTAGATGTCCCATGGAGTGCACTGATGGAAGTTCCCAGAAGAATATAGAGAGTGGGCGTAGCTCACAAAGGAGGTCTTGGAGAGCAACGATGTACCTGACCCGTGACCCCATCAATTTATAATGTCGATTCATTATCTGCTACGTTCCTCTGTAGTCCAGACTTACACTGTGATATCCAATGTGTTTCCACAACCAATGCTGAAGGTTCTGCTGCTCGCCATCAATGAATGCATTTAGTGATGTTTTAATGAGTAAACACAAATAAAATAATGTTATTTTTATAATTATTTGCCCGTGCATATTCTCTCAAGCCGAGGGACCGCCAATCTCTTGAGAGCACACAGTCAACTCTCAAATTTCTAGAGAGATGAAGGTCACCTTGGATGCCGAGGGAAGCTCCTAATGTTAAATGTGATGTCAGAATATAAGGGAAGGGATTCCTTGGAGAGAATGTGATGACTTCTGAATCTGTCCAGCACCTTTACAATGATCATGGCCGGCATTGGAAGACAGGAGATGGGTCGATAGCTGCAAGGGTCTTGTTTATTAAGGGAAGATATGTTTTTTATTAACGTTAGAGCCAACACTGCTTACAGACTGAATGGAATTCTCCTGACTGGCACATTATTTATTATTTGGATAATGTCGGACAGTATTGGCCCAATAGTCTGAGCTGCAAGGATGGCAACTATGCGAGGGTAAGGGGTGCATGGCAAGCCCGATTTAGAGGTTTTGATCAGTTTCGAAAGCTTAAACATAGAAGGTGGCATGGAGTGGCTAAGAGAGGAACCCATATCAGTTTGAATTGGAAATAGCACAGCTGATGAGGATGTAGATGTAAGAGAGGAGAAGTTTTTGTAACAGTCTTCAACTTTGAGGCAGAAGGCCTCCGCCACAGAGTTACTAAAGGATTGCCTGCAGTATTTAGGCAAGGAGGAAGTGTCGTGGTGAGTTATTTGATAGCCGCAAACAGTTCTTTTGGGGAGTTTGCGCCTGCTTCAGTTTTGTTGGGGACGTAGGCCGATTTCTCCTTGCGTGTCAGCGTCTTATATCTAGATAGACTTATCTTATATTTGACCTTTTCTGAGTCACAGCATCTGACTCTCTCCATCTTTTCTCTTGTCTCCTGAAGACCTGTTTAAGGGCCCTTATGTCGTCAGAGAACCATAGGCAGGTAGATGATCTCATTTGATCTTGGTCCATGTCACAGGTGACAAGATGGTGCTGGCCAAGTCTGGCTAGATTGTCTTTCATTTTGCTGGAGACATTACATGACCTTCATGATTATGCTAATCTAGATCCCACCATGGGCACAATATGGCCATTTAAGAAAAAATCATACGACCCAGGTGGGACTCGAACCCACAATCCCCAGCTTCGGAGGCTGATGCCTTATCCATTAGGCCACTGGGCCTTGCTTGAACGACAAGATAAGAGAACAACCACATCTGAAGAAAATGACTAGTATCAAATAGCCTGAAGAGAGCATTAAGAGACTCAAAGATACATCTTAACAGCACACTGACCACATACACAGAGTCAGTATGCCAATAGGACGTAATTCAGGTGTGGCAGGGGTAAGAAGCCAGGAACAGAGATACACTGAAATTACAAAACACTTCAGGTCCTGCCATTGTGGGTATTGCTTCTATATTAGACTGTGTAGAACAGAGTGTCTGCCCTGCCTCCGGGATAATAAGCCATGGGGAGTCTGACATCGCAATGATAGATGATCTTATAAGAATGCAGGGGCGGCAGGAAGAGAAACACCCTGTAAACTAAGTGTGATTTCAGGACTCCCTATCTATACTAATATAATAAAGAGAGAGCCCAAACCTTTGAGGCGGGTAATCTCAGGAACTACAGCACCAATCAAAACACCCAATACAGTGTTGGAAAGGGCATTTGCAGCAGAAGGACATAGGCTATGCAGACGCCCACCATATACATTTAAAAGGTAAAAGAACTGTGCCAGCAAAGTAGTCCCTTGTGGGCGTGTCTGCATTGTGCTGTGGGCGTGTGCTGGGGGGCGTGACAAACGCTGGGGGCGTTTGGTACATTCCGCCCTTCATGCCATGTCTCATATTGTGTGCTGTGGGCGTGTGCTGGGGGCGTGGGCGTGTGCGGGCGTGGGATTACGGAAAAAAAAGAGAGCGTTGTGCCCAATATTTTATTGTTTTTTCTTCCCAGGTTCTGTACATTCCAGCTCCGGGTGTCCACCCTGCTCCCTTTAAATACCCTGCACCCCATAATCATAACCCACCCTTACTCCTTAAAATACCCCACAAACCTTAAACACTAACCCATCTTAACCCTATAAATATACCATGTACCCCAAAACCCAAACATATCCCTAAACCCTATAAATACCCCTGTACCCCAAAACCCAAACCTAGCCCTGAACCCTATAAATACCCCTGTACCTCAAAACCCAAACCTACGCCTGAACCCTGAATATACCCCTGTACCCCAAAACCCAAACCTAGCCCTGAACCCTAAAAATACCCCTGTACCCCAAAACCCAAACCTACCCCTGAACCCTAAAATACTCCTGTTCCCCAAAACCCAAACCTAGCCCTGAACCCTAAAAATACCCCTGTACCCCAAAACCCAAACCTAGCCCTGAACCTTAAACACTAACCCATCTTAACCCTATAAATATACCATGTACCCCAAAACCCAAACCTATCCCTAAACCCTATACATACCCCTGTACCCCAAAACCCAAACCTACCCCTGAACCCTAAAAATACCCCTGTACCCCAAAACCCAAACTTAGTCCTGAACCCTAAAAATACCACTGTACCCCAAAACTCAAACCTAGCCCTGAACCCTAAAAATAACCCTGTACCCCAAAACCCAAACCTACCCCTGAACCCTAAAATAACCCTGTACCCCAAAACCCAAACCTAGCCCTGAATCCTAAAAATACCCCTGTACCCCAAAACCCATACCTATCACTAAACCCTAAAACTACCCCTGTACCCCATAACCCAAAACTATATCTGAACCCTTAAAATGCCCAAACACCCCAAAACATATACCTCAGTACCCCAAAACATATACCCCTATACCCATACTTACCTTATCCAAACATTAAAAAAAACATGCTTTTACCATTCATGCATTTACAATGAATTTCGTTGTAAATGTATGTGTGGTAAAAGCATATAAAATGTAATGCCATGCGTTATAATGGCATGGTGATGGATCAAACCCAGATCTTTTGACTGGGTGTGAGTGTTTGATTGGTTCAGATGCTCCGTCCATCACCACTCCCTTTTGTACCGGTTTTGGCCGCCATAAGTGTGGCAGGGCATGCTCAGACGTGAGTCCCTTGCTCACTTTGCCACTGGATTCAAGCAAGCCGGGCTGAAGACGGCTGGAATGCCAGAAACCGGTCCTTGGAAGCTTGTTTCCGGTCCAGGGAAGACATGGCTTGGCAGTTCGGGCTGGACTGTTCCCATGAGGCACAGGGTCAGACTGATTTGCATATAGCCATGTCTGAACTGGGGTGGCAGAGTGGGCTAAAGAACGGTGATGGATCAAACCCAGATCTATTGACTGGGTGTGAGTGTTTGATTGGTTCAGATGCTCCGTCCATCACCACCCCCTTTTGTACCTCTTAAGTGCATCAGCAGTGCACTGTGAATCGGAGCGTTTCACTGGCCTGTTACAGATAAGAAATGCTATCAAAACGAAATCCTACAAAACAATATACTACTGGCCAGCAGCAATTCATACCCGGACAACGTCGGGACGGGCTGATAGTAATCTTATAAGAATGCAGGGGCGGCAGGGAGAGATACACCCTGTGAACTAAGTGTGATTTCAGGACTCCCTATTGATTTATAAATTCACTCTTGTAATGGCCCAAAGAAGGTGTTGGCATACTAGGGTGCACTGTAATACCAGCAAACAATGAAGAGAAAGGGTCAAGCAGGTGACCTATCTCTTCAAGTGTGAGGATGGTGACATTTGAACTCACAGATTACAGGTTTATCCAGGGAAGATGGTGTCCTCTGAAGTGAGTTAAGGATTCTCCCTACGGGAGGTTGGTGGCCTCTGCCTCAAGGAGCAGCATGTCTCTGAATATGGAATCAAACTCAAGGGCAGTCATTACTTTGATGAATAAGTGGGGCCTCTGGATTCAAGGGAAGTCAGATCTCTGATGACTGGGGCCAATGGATTCAAGGATGGTCAGGTCTCTCATGACTGGGGCCAATGGATTGAAGGATGGTCAGATCTGATGACTGGGGCCAATGGATTCAAGGATGGTCAGGTCTCTGATGACTGGGGCCAATGGATTCAAGGATTGTCAGCTCTCTGATGACTGGGGCCAATGGATTGAAGAATGGTCAGCTCTCTGATGACTGGGGCCAATGGATTCAAGGATGATCAGATCTGATGGCTGGGGCCAATGGATTCAAGGATGGTCAGCTCTTTGATGTCTTGATTCTGGCCTCTGTATTCTTCGGACGGAGATTCCCTTACAAGCAGAGATGTGCGACAGTGTATACATTTTTTGACACAGAATTTGTTAAATTCCATAAACTTTGTCTGGCATTCCACACAATAACAGTGTCAGAAGGAAATGTTTTTTCTGGGTTCTTGCATGACATTGTTTAAGCAAACGCACCCCTCATGTGAACACAACTCTCCAAATACCACAGGAGACTAGCACTAACACAAATTGTCTTTCTGCAAGACACTTTTATTGTAAACCACTCTCCCTCAGATATATTGTGAGCCGTCTTCGGCAAGGTGCACTCTGCTTAAAAAATGTTACGCAATCTTGCCACAGGTGACATTTTGATAAGACTAAAGAATTACACAACAATGTAGGATTTCAGAAGCAAAACTAAAAGTTTGCCCCGCCCCAGTGGCAGAGGATCGTAGATGTCCCATGGAGTGCACTGATGGAAGTTCCCAGAAGAATATAGAGAGTGGGCGTAGCTCACAAAGGAGGTCTTGGAGAGCAACGATGTACCTGACCCGTGACCCCATCAATTTATAATGTCGATTCATTATCTGCTACGTTCCTCTGTAGTCCAGACTTACACTGTGATATCCAATGTGTTTCCACAACCAATGCTGAAGGTTCTGCTGCTCGCCATCAATGAATGCATTTAGTGAAGTTTTAATGAGTAAACACAAATAAAATAATGTTCTTTTTATAATTATTTGCCCGTGCATATTCTCTCAAGCCGAGGGACCGCCAATCTCTCGAGAGCACACAGTCAACTCTCAAATTTCTAGAGAGATGAAGGTCACCTTGGATGGCGAGGGAAGCTCCTAATGTTAAATGTGATGTCAGAATATAAGGGAAGGGATTCCTTGGAGAGAATGTGATGACTTCTGAATCTGTCCAGCACCTTTACAATGATCATGGCCGGCATTGGAAGACAGGAGATGGGTCGATAGCTGCAAGGGTCTTGTTTATTAAGGGAAGATATTTTTTTATTAACGTTAGAGCCAACACTGCTTACAGACTGAATGGAATTCTCCTGACTGGCACATTATTTATTATTTGGATAATGTCGGCCAGTATTGGCCCAATAGTCTGAGCTGCAAGGATGGCAACTATGCGAGGGTAAGGGGTGCATGGCAAGCCCGATTTAGAGGTATTGATCAGTTTCGTAAGCTCAAACATAGAAGGTGGCATGGAGTGGCTAAGAGAGGAACCCATATCAGTTTGAATTGGAAATAGCACAGCTGATGAGGATGTAGATGTAAGAGAGGAGAAGTTTTTGTAACAGTCTTCAACTTTGAGGCAGAAGGCCTCCGCCACAGAGTTACTAAAGGATTGCCTGCAGTATTTAGGCAAGGAGGAAGTGTCGTGGTGAGTTATTTGATAGCCGCAAACAGTTCTTTTGGGGAGTTTGCGTCTGCTTCAGTTTTGTTGGGGACGTAGGCCGATTTCTCCTTGCGTATCAGCGTCTTATATCTAGATAGACTTATCTTATATTTGACCTTTTCTGAGTCACAGCATCTGACTCTCTCCATCTTTTCTCCTGTCTCCTGAAGACCTGTTTAAGGGCCCTTATGTCGTCAGAGAACCATAGGCAGGTAGATGATCTCATTTGATCTTGGTCCATGTCACAGATGACAAGATGGTGCTTGCCAAGTCTGGCTAGATTGTCTTTCATTTTGCTGGAGACATTACATGACCTTCATGATTATGCTAATCTAGATCCCACCATGGGCACAATATGGCCCTTTAAGAAAAAATCATACGACCCAGGTGGGACTCGAACCCACAATCCCCAGCTTCGGAGGCTGATGCCTTATCCATTAGGCCACTGGGCCTTGCTTGAACGAAAAGATAAGAGAACAACCACATCTGAAGAAAATGACTAGTATCAAACAGCCTGCAGAGAGCATTAAGAGACTCAAAGATACATCTTAACAGCACACTGACCACATACACAGAGTCAGTATGCCAATAGGACGTAATTCAGGTGTGGCAGGGGTAAGAAGCCAGGAACAGAGATACACTGAAATTACAAAACACTTCAGGTCCTGCCATTGTGGGTATTGCTTCTATATTAGAGTGTCTGCCCTGCCTCCGGGATAATAAGCCATGGGGAGTCTGACATCGCAATGATAGATGATCTTATAAGAATGCAGGGGCGGCAGGAAGAGAAACACCCTGTAAACTAAGTGTGATTTCAGGACTCCCTATCTATACTAATATAATAAAGAGAGAGCCCAAACCTTTGAGGCGGGTAATCTCAGGAACTACAGCACCAATCAAAACACCCAATACAGTGTTGGAAAGGGCATTTGCAGCAGAAAGACATAGGCTATGCAGACGCCCACCATATACATTTAAAAGGTAAAAGAACTGTGCCAGCAAAGTAGTCCCTTGTGGGCGTGTCTGCATTGTGCTGTGGGCGTGCGCTGGGGGGCGTGACAAACGCTGGGGGCGTTTGGTACATTCCGCCCTTCATGCCATGTCTCATATTGTGTGCTGTGGGCGTGTGCTGGGGGCGTGGGCGTGTACGGGCGTGGGATTACGGAAAAAAAAGTGAGCGTTGTGCCCAATATTTTATTGTTTTTTCTTCCCAGGTTCTGTACATTCCAGCTCCGGGTGTCCACCCTGCTCCCTTTAAATACCCTGCACCCCATAATCATAACCCACCCTTACTCCTTAAAATACCCCACAAACCTTAAACACTAACCCATCTTAACCCTATAAATATACCATGTACCCCAAAACCCAAACCTATCCCTAAACCCTATAAATACCCCTGTACCCCAAAACCCAAACCTAGCCCTGAACCCTATAAATACCCCTGTACCTCAAAACCCAAACCTACGCCTGAACCCTGAATATACCCCTGTACCCCAAAACCCAAACCTAGCCCTGAACCCTAAAAATACCCCTGTACCCCAAAACCCAAACCTACCCCTGAACCCTAAAATACTCCTGTTCCCCAAAACCCAAACCTAGCCCTGAACCCTAAAAATACCCCTGTACCCCAAAACCCAAACCTAGCCCTGAACCTTAAACACTAACCCATCATAACCCTAAAAAATATACCATGTACCCCAAAACCCAAACCTATCCCTAAACCCTATAAATACCCCTGTACCCCAAAACCCAAACCTACCCCTGAACCCTAAAAATACCCCTGTACCCCAAAACCCAAACTTAGTCCTGAACCCTAAAAATATCACTGTACCCCAAAACTCAAACCTAGCCCTGAACCCTAAAAATAACCCTGTACCCCAAAACCCAAACCTACCCCTGAACCCTAAAATAACCCTGTACCCCAAAACCCAAACCTAGCCCTGAATCCTAAAAATACCCCTGTACCCCAAAACCCATACCTATCACTAAACCATAAAACTACCCCTGTACCCCATAACCCAAAACTATATCTGAACCCTTAAAATGCCCAAACACCCCAAAACATATACCTCAGTACCCCAAAACATATACCCCTATACCCATACTTACCTTATCCAAACATTAAAAAAAACATGCTTTTACCATTCATGCATTTACAATGAATTTCGTTGTAAATGTATGTGTGGTAAAAGCATATAAAATGTAATGCCATGCGTTATAATGGCATGGTGATGGATCAAACCCAGATCTTTTGACTGGGTGTGAGTGTTTGATTGGTTCAGATGCTCCGTCCATCACCACTCCCTTTTGTACGGGTTTTGGCCGCCATAAGTGTGGCAGGGCATGCTCAGACGTGAGTCCCTTGCTCACTTTGCCACTGGATTCAAGCAAGCCGGGCTGAAGACGGCTGGAATGCCAGAAACCGGTCCTTGGAAGCTTGTTTCTCGTCCAGGGAAGACATGGCTTGGCAGTTCGGGCTGGACTGTTCCCATGAGGCACAGGGTCAGACTGATTTGCATATAGCCATGTCTGAACTGGGGTGGCAGAGTGGGCTAAAGAACGGTGATGGATCAAACCCAGATCTTTTGACTGGGTGTGAGTGTTTGATTGGTTCAGATGCTCCGTCCATCACCACCCCCTTTTGTACCTCTTAAGTGCATCAGCAGTGCACTGTGAATCGGAGCGTTTCACAGGCCTGTCACAGATAAGAAATGCTATCAAAACGAAATCCTACAAAACAATATACTACTGGCCAGCAGCAATTCATACCCGGACAACGTCGGGACGGGCTGCTAGTAATCTTATAAGAATGCAGGGGCGGCAGGGAGAGATACACCCTGTGAACTAAGTGTGATTTCAGGACTCCCTATTGTTTTATAAATTCACACTTGTAATGGCCCAAAGAAGGTGTTGGCATACTAGGGTGCACTGTAATACCAGCAAACAATGAAGGGAAAGGGTCAAGCAGGTGACCTCTCTCTTAAAGTGTGAGGATGGTGACATTTGAACTCAGATTACAGGTTTATCCAGGGAAGATGGTGTCCTCTGAAGTGAGTTAAGGATTCTCCCTACGGGAGGTTGGTGGCCTCTGCCTCAAGGAGCAGCATGTCTCTGAATATGGAATCAAACTCAAGGGCAGTCATTACTTTGATGAATAAGTGGGGCCTCTGGATTCAAGGGAAGTCAGATCTCTGATGACTGGGGCCAATGGATTCAAGGATGGTCAGGTCTCTGATGACTGGGGCCAATGGATTCAAGGATGGTCAGCTCTCTGATGACTGGGGCTAATGGATTGAAGAATGGTCAGCTCTCTGATGACTGGGGCGATTGGATTCAAGGATGGTCAGATCTGATGGCTGGGGCCAATGGATTCAAGGATGGTCAGCTCTTTGATGTCTTGATTCTGGCCTCTGTATTCTTCGGACGGAGATTCCCTTACAAGCAGAGATGTGCGACAGTGTATACATTTTTTGACACAGAATTTGTTAAATTCCATAAACATTGTCTGGCATTCCACACAATAACAGTGTCAGAAGGAAATGTTTTTTCTGGGTTCTTGCATGACATTGTTTAAGCAAACGCACCCCTCATGTGAACACAACTCTCCAAATACCACAGGAGACTAGCACTAACACAAATTGTCTTTCTGCAAGACACTTTTATTGTAAACCACTCTCCCTCAGATATATTGTGAGACGTCTTCGGCAAGGTGCACTCTGCTTAAAAAATGTTACGCAATCTGGCCACAGGTGACATTTTGATAAGACTAAAGAATTACACAAAAATGTAGGATTTCAGAAGCAAAACTAAAAGTTTGCCCCGCCCCAGTGGCAGAGGATCGTAGATGTCCCATGGAGTGCACTGATGGAAGTTCCCAGAAGAATATAGAGAGTGGGCGTAGCTCACAAAGGAGGTCTTGGAGAGCAACGATGTACCTGATCCGTGACCCCATCAATTTAAAATGTTGATTCATTATCTGCTACGTTCCTCTGTAGTCCAGACTTACACTGTGATATCCAATGTGTTTCCACAACCAATGCTGAAGGTTCTGCTGCTCCCCATCAATGAATGCATTTAGTGATGTTTTAATGAGTAAACACAAATAAAATAATTTTCTTTTTATAATTATTTGCCCGTGCATATTCTCTCAAGCCGAGGGACCGACAATCTCTCGAGAGCACACAGTCAACTCTCAAATTTCTAGAGAGATGAAGGTCACCTTGGATGCCGAGGGAAGCTCCTAATGTTACATGTGATGTCAGAATATAAGGGAAGGGATTCCTTGGAGAGAATGTGATGACTTCTGAATCTGTCCAGCACCTTTACAATGATCATGGCCGGCATTGGAAGACAGGAGATGGGTCGATAGCTGCAAGGGTCTTGTTTATTAAGGGAAGATATTTTTTTATTAACGTTAGAGCCAACACTGCTTACAGACTGAATGGAATTCTCCTGACTGGCACATTATATATTATTTTTATAATGTCGGCCAGTATTGGCCCAATAGTCTAAGCTGCATGGATGGCAACTATGCGAGGGTAAGGGGTGCATGGCAAGCCCGATTTAGAGGTTTTGATCAGTTTCGTAAGCTCAAACATAGAAGGTGGCATGGAGTGGCTAAGAGAGGAACCCATATCAGTTTAATTGGAAATAGCACAGCTGATGAGGATGTAGATGTAAGAGAGGAGAAGTTTTTGTAACAGTCTTCAACTTTGAGGCAGAAGGCCTCCGCCACAGAGTTACTAAAGGATTGCCTGCAGTATTTAGGCAAGGAGGAAGTGTCGTGGTGAGTTATTTGATAGCCGCAAACAGTTCTTTTGGGGAGTTTGCGTCTGCTTCAGTTTTGTTGGGGACGTAGGCCGATTTCTCCTTGCGTATCAGCGTCTTATATCTAGATAGACTTATCTTATATTTGACCTTTTCTGAGTCACAGCATCTGACTCTCTCCATCTTTTCTCTTGTCTCCTGAAGACCTGTTTAAGGGCCCTTATGTCGTCAGAGAACCATAGGCAGGTAGATGATCTCATTTGATCTTGGTCCATGTCACAGGTGACAAGATGGTGCTGGCCAAGTCTGGCTAGATTGTCTTTCATTTTGATGGAGACATTACATGACCTTCATGATTATGCTAATCTAGATCCCACCATGGGCACAATATGGCCATTTAAGAAAAAATCATACGACCCAGGTGGGACTCGAACCCACAATCCCCAGCTACGGAGGCTGATGCCTTATCCATTAGGCCACTGGGCCTTGCTTGAACGAAAAGATAAGAGAACAACCACATCTGAAGAAAATGACTAGTATCAAACAGCCTGCAGAGAGCATTAAGAGACTCAAAGATACATCTTAACAGCACACTGACCACATACACAGAGTCAGTATGCCAATAGGACGTAATTCAGGTGTGGCAGGGGTAAGAAGCCAGGAACAGAGATACACTGAAATTACAAAACACTTCAGGTCCTGCCATTGTGGGTATTGCTTCTATATTAGACTGTGTAGAACAGAGTGTCTGCCCTGCCTCCGGGATAATAAGCCATGGGGAGTCTGACATCGAAATGATAGATGATCTTATAAGAATGCAGGGGCGGCAGGAAGAGAAACACCCTGTAAACTAAGTGTGATTTCAGGACTCCCTATCTATACTAATATAATAAAGAGAGAGCCCAAACCTTTGAGGCGGGTAATCTCAGGAACTACAGCACCAATCAAAACACCCAATACAGTGTTGGAAAGGGCATTTGCAGCAGAAGGACATAGGCTATGCAGACGCCCACCATATACATTTAAAAGGTAAAAGAACTGTGCCAGCAAAGTAGTCCCTTGTGGGCGTGTCTGCATTGTGCTGTGGGCGTGTGCTGGGGGGCGTGACAAACGCTGGGGGCGTTTGGTACATTCCGCCCTTCATGCCATGTCTCATATTGTGTGCTGTGGGCGTGTGCTGGGGGCGTGGGCGTGTGCGGGCGTGGGATTACGGAAAAAAAAGTGAGCGTTGTGCCCAATATTTTATTGTTTTTTCTTCCCAGGTTCTGTACATTCCAGCTCCGGGTGTCCACCCTGCTCCCTTTAAATACCCTGCACCCCATAATCATAACCCACCTTTACTCCTTAAAATACCTCACAAACCTTAAACACTAACCCATCTTAACCCTATAAATATACCATGTACTCCAAAACCCAAACCTATCCCTAAACCCTATAAATACCCCTGTACCCCAAAACCCAAACCTAGCCCTGAACCCTATAAATACCCCTGTACCTCAAAGCCCAAACCTACGCCTGAACCCTGAAAATACCCCTGTACCCCAAAACCCAAACCTAGCCCTGAACCCTAAAAATACCCCTGTACCCCAAAACCCAAACCTACCCCTGAACCCTAAAATACCCCTGTTCCCCAAAACCCAAACCTAGCCCTGTACCCTAAAAATACCCCTGTACGCCAAAACCCAAACCTAGCCCTGAACCTTAAACAGTAACCCATCTTAACCCTATAAATATACCATGTACCCCAAAACCCAAACCTATCCCTAAACCCTATAAATACCCCTGTACCCCTAAACCCAAACCTACCCCTGAACCCTAAAAATACCCCTGTACCCCAAAACCCAAACTTAGTCCTGAACCCTAAAAATACCACTGTACCCCAAAACTCAAACCTAGCCCTGAACCCTAAAAATAACCCTGTACCCCAAAACCCAAACCTACCCCTGAACCCTAAAATAACCCTGTACCCCAAAACCCAAACCTAGCCCTGAATCCTAAAAATACCTCTGTACCCCAAAACCCAAACCTAGCCCTGAACCCTTAAAATACCCCTGTACCCCAAAACCCAAACCTACCCCTGAACCCTAAAAATACCCCTATACCCCAAAACCCAAACCTAGCCCTGAATCCTAAAAATACCCCTGTACCCCAAAACCCATACCTATCACTAAACCCTAAAACTACCCCTGTACCCCATAACCCAAAACTATATCTGAACCCTTGAAATGCCCAAACACCCCAAAACATATACCTCAGTACCCCAAAACATATACCCCTATACCCATACTTACCTTATCCAAACATTTAAAAAAACATGCTTTTACCATTCATGCATTTACAATGAATTTCGTTGTAAATGTATGTGTGGTAAAAGCATATAAAATGTAATGCCATGCGTTATAATGGCATGGTGATGGATCAAACCCAGATCTTTTGACTGGGTGTGAGTGTTTGATTGGTTCAGATGCTCCGTCCATCACCACTCCCTTTTGTACCGGTTTTGGCCGCCATAAGTGTGGCAGGGCATGCTCAGACGTGAGTCCCTTGCTCACTTTGCCACTGGATTCAAGCAAGCCGGGCTGAAGACGGCTGGAATGCCAGAAACCGGTCCTTGGAAGCTTGTTTCCGGTCCAGGGAAGACATGGCTTGGCAGTTCAGGCTGGACTGTTCCCATGAGGCACAGGGTCAGACTGATTTGCATATAGCCATGTCTGAACTGGGGTGGCAGAGTGGGCTAAAGAACGGTGATGGATCAAACTCAGATCTTTTGACTGGGTGTGAGTGTTTGATTGGTTCAGATGCTCCGTCCATCACCACCCCCTTTTGTACCTCTTAAGTGCATCAGCAGTGCACTGTGAATCGGAGCGTTTCACAGGCCTGTCACAGATAAGAAATGCTATCAAAACGAAATCCTACAAAACAATATACTACTGGCCAGCAGCAATTCATACCCGGACAACGTCGGGATGGGCTGCTAGTAATCTTATAAGAATGCAGGGGCGGCAGGGAGAGATACACCCTGTGAACTAAGTGTGATTTCAGGACTCCCTATTGTTTTATAAATTCACTCTTGTAATGGCCCAAAGAAGGTGTTGGCATACTAGGGTGCACTGTAATACCAGCAAACAATGAAGGGAAAGGGTCAAGCAGGTGACCTCTCTCTTCAAGTGTGAGGATGGTGACATTTGAACTCACAGATTACAGGTTTATCCAGGGAAGATGGTGTCCTCTGAAGTGAGTTAAAGATTCTCCCTATGGGAGGTTGGTGGCCTCTGCCTCAAGGAGCAGCATGTCTCTGAATATGGAATCAGACTCAAGGGCAGTCATTACTTTGATGAATAAGTGGGGCCTCTGGATTCAAGGGAAGTCAGCTCTCTGATGACTGGGGCCAATGGATTCAAGGATGGTCAGGTCTCTGATGACTGGGGCCAATGGATTGAAGGATGGTCAGATCTGATGACTGGGGCCAATGGATTCAAGAATGGTCAGGTCTCTGATGACTGGGGCCAATGGATTCAAGGATGGTCAGCTCTCTGATGACTGGGGCCAATGGATTGAAGAATGGTCAGCTCTCTGATGACTGGGGCCAATGGATTCAAGGATGGTCAGATCTAATGACTGGGGCCAATGGATTCAAGGATGGTCAGCTCTTTGATGTCTTGATTCTGGCCTCTGTATTCTTCGGACGGAGATTCCCTTACAAGCAGAGATGTGCGACAGTGTATACATTTTTTGACACAGAATTTGTTAAATGCCATAAACATTGTCTGGCATTCCACACAATAACAGTGTCAGAAGGAAATGTTTTTTCTGGGTTCTTGCATGACATTGTTTACGCAAACGCACCCCTCATGTGAACACAACTCTCCAAATACCACAGGAGACTAGCACTAACACAAATTGTCTTTCTGCAAGACACTTTCATTGTAAACCACTCTCCCTCAGATATATTGTGAGACGTCTTCGGCAAGGTGCACTCTGCTTAAAAAATGTTACACAAACTTGCCACAGGTGACATTTTCATAAGACTAAAGAATTACACAAAAATGTAGGATTTCAGAAGCAAAACTAAAAGTTTGCCCCGGCCCAGTGGCAGAGGATCGTAGATGTCCCATGGAGTGCACTGATGGAAGTTCCCAGAAGAATATAGAGAGTGGGCGTAGCTCACAAAGGAGGTCTTGGAGAGCAACGATGTACCTGACCCGTGACCCCATCAATTTATAATGTCGATTCATTATCTGCTACGTTCCTCTGTAGTCCAGACTTACACTGTGATATCCAATGTGTTTCCACAACCAATGCTGAAGGTTCTGCTGCTCGCCATCAATGAATGCATTTAGTGATGTTTTAATGAGTAAACACAAATAAAATAATGTTCTTTTTATAATTATTTGCCCGTGCATATTCTCTCAAGCCGAGGGACCGCCAATCTCTCGAGAGCACACAGTCAACTCTCACATTTCTAGAGAGATGAAGGTCACCTTGGATGCCGAGGGAAGCTCCTAATGTTAAATGTGATGTCAGAATATAAGGGAAGGGATTCCTTGGAGAGAATGTGATGACTTCTGAATCTGTCCAGCACCTTTACAATGATCATGGCCGGCATTGGAAGACAGGAGATGGGTCGATAGCTGCAAGGGTCTTGTTTATTAAGGGAAGATATTTTTTTATTAACGTTAGAGCCAACACTGCTTACAGACTGAATGGAATTCTCCTGACTGGCACATTATTTATTATTTGGATAATGTCGGCCAGTATTGGCCCAATAGTCTGAGCTGCAAGGATGGCAACTATGCGAGGGTAAGGGGTGCATGGCAAGCCCGATTTAGAGGTTTTGATCAGTTTCGTAAGCTCAAACATAGAAGGTGGCATGGAGTGGCTAAGAGAGGAACCCATATCAGTTTGAATTGGAAATAGCACAGCTGATGAGGATGTAGATGTAAGAGAGGAGAAGTTTTTGTAACAGTCTTCAACTTTGAGGCAGAAGGCCTCTGCCACAGAGTTACTAAAGGATTGCCTGCAGTATTTATGCAAGGAGGAAGTGTCGTGGTGAGTTATTTGATAGCCGCAAACAGTTCTTTTGGGGAGTTTGCGCCTGCTTCAGTTTTGTTGGGGACGTAGGCCGATTTCTCCTTGCGTATCAGCGTCTTGTATCTAGATAGACTTATCTTATATTTGACCTTTTCTGAGTCACAGCATCTGACTCTCTCCATCTTTTCTCTTGTCTCCTGAAGACCTGTTTAAGGGCCCTTATGTCGTCAGAGAACCTTAGGCAGGTAGATGATCTCATTTGATCTTGGTCCATGTCACAGGTGACAAGATGGTGCTGGCCAAGTCTGGCTAGATTTTCTTTCATTTTGCTGGAGACGTTACATGACCTTCATGATTATGCTAATCTAGATCCCACCATGGGCACAATATGGCCATTTAAGAAAAAATCATACGACCCAGGTGGGACTCGAACCCACAATCCCCAGCTTCGGAGGCTGATGCCTTATCCATTAGGCCACTGGGCCTTGCTTGAACGAAAAGATAAGAGAACAACCACATCTGAAGAAAATGACTAGTATCAAACAGCCTGCAGAGAGCATTAAGAGACTCAAAGATACATCTTAACAGCACACTGACCACATACACAGAGTCAGTATGCCAAAAGGACGTAATTCAGGTGTGGCAGGGGTAAGAAGCCAGGAACAGAGATACACTGAAATTACAAAACACTTCAGGTCCTGCCATTGTGGGTATTGCTTCTATATTAGACTGTGTAGAACAGAGTGTCTGCCCTGCCTCCGGGATAATAAGCCATGGGGAGTCTGACATCGAAATGATAGATGATCTTATAAGAATGCAGGGGCGGCAGGAAGAGAAACACCCTGTAAACTAAGTGTGATTTCAGGACTCCCTATCTATACTAATATAATAAAGAGAGAGCCCAAACCTTTGAGGCGGGTAATCTCAGGAACTACAGCACCAATCAAAACACCCAATACAGTGTTGGAAAGGGCATTTGCAGCAGAAGGACATAGGCTATGCAGACGCCCACCATATACATTTAAAAGGTAAAAGAACTGTGCCAGCAAAGTAGTCCCTTGTGGGCGTGTCTGCATTGTGCTGTGGGCGTGTGCTGGGGGGCGTGACAAACGGTGGGGGCGTTTGGTACATTCCGCCCTTCATGCCATGTCTCATATTGTGTGCTGTGGGCGTGTGCTGGGGGCGTGGGAGTGTGCGGGCGTGGGATTACGGAAAAAAAAGTGAGCGTTGTGCCCAATATTTTATTGTTTTTTCTTCCCAGGTTCTGTACATTCCAGCTCCGGGTGTCCACCCTGCTCCCTTTAAATACCCTGCACCCCATAATCATAACCCACCCTTACTCCTTAAAATACCCCACAAACCTTAAACACTAACCCATCTTAACCCTATAAATATACCATGTACCCCAAAACCCAAACCTATCCCTAAACCCTATAAATACCCCTGTACCCCAAAACCCAAACCTAGCCCTGAACCCTATAAATACCCCTGTACCTCAAAACCCAAACCTACGCCTGAACCCTGAATATACCCCTGTACCCCAAAACCCAAACCTAGCCCTGAACCCTAAAAATACCCCTGTACCCCAAAACCCAAACCTACCCCTGAACCCTAAAATACTCCTGTTCCCCAAAACCCAAACCTAGCCCTGAACCCTTAAAATACCCCAGTACCCCAAAACCCAAACCTAGCCCTGAACCTTAAACACTAACCCATCTTAACCCTATAAATATACCATGTACCCCAAAACCCAAACCTATCCCTAAACCCTATAAATACCCCTGTACCCCAAAACCCAAACCTACCCCTGAACCCTAAAAATACCCCTGTACCCCAAAACCCAAACTTAGTCCTGAACCCTAAAAATACCACTGTACCCCAAAACTCAAACCTAGCCCTGAACCCTAAAAATAACCCTGTACCCCAAAACCCAAACCTACCCCTGAACCCTAAAATAACCCTGTACCCCAAAACCCAAACCTAGCCCTGAATCCTAAAAATACCCCTGTACCCCAAAACCCATACCTATCACTAAACCATAAAACTACCCCTGTACCCCATAACCCAAAACTATATCTGATCCCTTAAAATGCCCAAACACCCCAAAACATATACCTCAGTACCCCAAAACATATACCCCTATACCCATACTTACCTTATCCAAACATTAAAAAAAACATGCTTTTACCATTCATGCATTTACAATGAATTTCGTTGTAAATGTATGTGTGGTAAAAGCATATAAAATGTAATGCCATGCGTTATAATGGCATGGTGATGGATCAAACCCAGATCTTTTGACTGGGTGTGAGTGTTTGATTGGTTCAGATGCTCCGTCCATCACCACTCCCTTTTGTACCGATTTTGGCCGCCATAAGTGTGGCAGGGCATGCTCAGACGTGAGTTCCTTGCTCACTTTGCCACTGGATTCAAGCAAGCCGGGCTGAAGACGGCTGGAATGCCAGAAACCGGTCCTTGGAAGCTTGTTTCCGGTCCAGGGAAGACATGGCTTGGCAGTTCGGGCTGGACTGTTCCCATGAGGCACAGAGTCAGACTGATTTGCATATAGCCATGTCTGAACTGGGGTGGAGGAGTGGGCTAAAGAACGGTGATGGATCAAACCCAGATCTTTTGACTGGGTGTGAGTGTTTGATTGGTTCAGATGCTCCGTCCATCACCACTCCCTTTTGTACCTCTTAAGTGCATCAGCAGTGCACTGTGAATCGGAGCGTTTCACAGGCATGTCACAGATAAGAAATGCTATCAAAACGAATTCCTACAAAACAATATACTACTGGCCAGCAGCAATTCATACCCTGACAACGTCGGGACGGGCTGCTAGTAATCTTATAAGAATGCAGGGGCGGCAGGGAGAGATAGACCCTGTGAACTAAGTGTGATTTCAGGACTCCCTATTGTTTTATAAATTCACTCTTGTAATGGCCCAAAGAAGGTGTTGGCATACTAGGGTGCACTGTAATACCAGCAAACAATGAAGGGAAAGGGTCAAGCAGGTGACCTCTCTCTTCAAGTGTGAGGATGGTGACATTTGAACTCACAGATTACAGGTTTATCCAGGGAAGATGGTGTCCTCTGAAGTGAGTTAAGGATTCTCCCTACGGGAGGTTGGTGGCCTCTGCCTCAAGGAGCAGCATGTCTCTGAATATGGAATCAAACTCAAGGGCAGTCATTACTTTGATGAATAAGTGGGGCCTCTGGATTCAAGGGAAGTCAGATCTCTGATGACTGGGGCCAATGGATTCAAGGATGGTCAGGTCTCTGATGACTGGGGCCAATGGATTGAAGGATGGTCAGATCTGATGACTGGGGCCAATGGATTCAAGGATGGTCAGGTCTCTGATGACTGGGGCCAATGGATTCAAGGATGGTCAGCTCTCTGATGACTGGGGCCAATGGATTGAAGAATGGTCAGCTCTCTGATGACTGGGGCCAATGGATTCAAGGATGGTCAGATCTGATGGCTGGGGCCAATGGATTCAAGGATGGTCAGCTCTTTGATGTCTTGATTCTGGCCTCTGTATTCTTCGGACGGAGATTCCCTTACAAGCAGAGATGTGCGA
This sequence comes from Lissotriton vulgaris, assembly GCF_964263255.1. Taxonomy (NCBI): domain Eukaryota; kingdom Metazoa; phylum Chordata; class Amphibia; order Caudata; family Salamandridae; genus Lissotriton; species Lissotriton vulgaris. Next base: position 1,178,798,131 of record NC_141693.1, on the reverse strand, counting down.
CAGTGTATAAATTTTTTGACACAGAATTTGTTAAATTCCATAAACTTTGTCTGGCATTCCACACAATAACAGTGTCAGAAGGAAATGTTTTTTCTGGGTTCTTGCATGACATTGTTTAAGCAAACGCACCCCTCATGTGAACACAACTCTCCAAATACCACAGGAGACTAGCACTAACACAAATTGTCTTTCTGCAAGACACTTTTATTGTAAACCACTCTCCCTCAGATATATTGTGAGCCGTCTTCGGCAAGGTGCACTCTGCTTAAAAAATGTTACGCAATCTTGCCACAGGTGACATTTTGATAAGACTAAAGAATTACACAACAATGTAGGATTTCAGAAGCAAAACTAAAAGTTTGCCCCGCCCCAGTGGCAGAGGATCGTAGATGTCCCATGGAGTGCACTGATGGAAGTTCCCAGAAGAATATAGAGAGTGGGCGTAGCTCACAAAGGAGGTCTTGGAGAGCAACGATGTACCTGATCCGTGACCCCATCAATTTAAAATGTTGATTCATTATCTGCTACGTTCCTCTGTAGTCCAGACTTACACTGTGATATCCAATGTGTTTCCACAACCAATGCTGAAGGTTCTGCTGCTCCCCATCAATGAATGCATTTAGTGATGTTTTAATGAGTAAACACAAATAAAATAATTTTCTTTTTATAATTATTTGCCCGTGCATATTCTCTCAAGCCGAGGGACCGACAATCTCTCGAGAGCACACAGTCAACTCTCAAATTTCTAGAGAGATGAAGGTCACCTTGGATGCCGAGGGAAGCTCCTAATGTTACATGTGATGTCAGAATATAAGGGAAGGGATTCCTTGGAGAGAATGTGATGACTTCTGAATCTGTCCAGCACCTTTACAATGATCATGGCCGGCATTGGAAGACAGGAGATGGGTCGATAGCTGCAAGGGTCTTGTTTATTAAGGGAAGATATTTTTTTATTAACGTTAGAGCCAACACTGCTTACAGACTGAATGGAATTCTCCTGACTGGCACATTATATATTATTTTTATAATGTCGGCCAGTATTGGCCCAATAGTCTAAGCTGCATGGATGGCAACTATGCGAGGGTAAGGGGTGCATGGCAAGCCCGATTTAGAGGTTTTGATCAGTTTCGTAAGCTCAAACATAGAAGGTGGCATGGAGTGGCTAAGAGAGGAACCCATATCAGTTTAATTGGAAATAGCACAGCTGATGAGGATGTAGATGTAAGAGAGGAGAAGTTTTTGTAACAGTCTTCAACTTTGAGGCAGAAGGCCTCCGCCACAGAGTTACTAAAGGATTGCCTGCAGTATTTAGGCAAGGAGGAAGTGTCGTGGTGAGTTATTTGATAGCCGCAAACAGTTCTTTTGGGGAGTTTGCGTCTGCTTCAGTTTTGTTGGGGACGTAGGCCGATTTCTCCTTGCGTATCAGCGTCTTATATCTAGATAGACTTATCTTATATTTGACCTTTTCTGAGTCACAGCATCTGACTCTCTCCATCTTTTCTCTTGTCTCCTGAAGACCTGTTTAAGGGCCCTTATGTCGTCAGAGAACCATAGGCAGGTAGATGATCTCATTTGATCTTGGTCCATGTCACAGGTGACAAGATGGTGCTGGCCAAGTCTGGCTAGATTGTCTTTCATTTTGATGGAGACATTACATGACCTTCATGATTATGCTAATCTAGATCCCACCATGGGCACAATATGGCCATTTAAGAAAAAATCATACGACCCAGGTGGGACTCGAACCCACAATCCCCAGCTACGGAGGCTGATGCCTTATCCATTAGGCCACTGGGCCTTGCTTGAACGAAAAGATAAGAGAACAACCACATCTGAAGAAAATGACTAGTATCAAACAGCCTGCAGAGAGCATTAAGAGACTCAAAGATACATCTTAACAGCACACTGACCACATACACAGAGTCAGTATGCCAATAGGACGTAATTCAGGTGTGGCAGGGGTAAGAAGCCAGGAACAGAGATACACTGAAATTACAAAACACTTCAGGTCCTGCCATTGTGGGTATTGCTTCTATATTAGACTGTGTAGAACAGAGTGTCTGCCCTGCCTCCGGGATAATAAGCCATGGGGAGTCTGACATCGAAATGATAGATGATCTTATAAGAATGCAGGGGCGGCAGGAAGAGAAACACCCTGTAAACTAAGTGTGATTTCAGGACTCCCTATCTATACTAATATAATAAAGAGAGAGCCCAAACCTTTGAGGCGGGTAATCTCAGGAACTACAGCACCAATCAAAACACCCAATACAGTGTTGGAAAGGGCATTTGCAGCAGAAGGACATAGGCTATGCAGACGCCCACCATATACATTTAAAAGGTAAAAGAACTGTGCCAGCAAAGTAGTCCCTTGTGGGCGTGTCTGCATTGTGCTGTGGGCGTGTGCTGGGGGGCGTGACAAACGCTGGGGGCGTTTGGTACATTCCGCCCTTCATGCCATGTCTCATATTGTGTGCTGTGGGCGTGTGCTGGGGGCGTGGGCGTGTGCGGGCGTGGGATTACGGAAAAAAAAGTGAGCGTTGTGCCCAATATTTTATTGTTTTTTCTTCCCAGGTTCTGTACATTCCAGCTCCGGGTGTCCACCCTGCTCCCTTTAAATACCCTGCACCCCATAATCATAACCCACCTTTACTCCTTAAAATACCTCACAAACCTTAAACACTAACCCATCTTAACCCTATAAATATACCATGTACTCCAAAACCCAAACCTATCCCTAAACCCTATAAATACCCCTGTACCCCAAAACCCAAACCTAGCCCTGAACCCTATAAATACCCCTGTACCTCAAAGCCCAAACCTACGCCTGAACCCTGAAAATACCCCTGTACCCCAAAACCCAAACCTAGCCCTGAACCCTAAAAATACCCCTGTACCCCAAAACCCAAACCTACCCCTGAACCCTAAAATACCCCTGTTCCCCAAAACCCAAACCTAGCCCTGTACCCTAAAAATACCCCTGTACGCCAAAACCCAAACCTAGCCCTGAACCTTAAACAGTAACCCATCTTAACCCTATAAATATACCATGTACCCCAAAACCCAAACCTATCCCTAAACCCTATAAATACCCCTGTACCCCTAAACCCAAACCTACCCCTGAACCCTAAAAATACCCCTGTACCCCAAAACCCAAACTTAGTCCTGAACCCTAAAAATACCACTGTACCCCAAAACTCAAACCTAGCCCTGAACCCTAAAAATAACCCTGTACCCCAAAACCCAAACCTACCCCTGAACCCTAAAATAACCCTGTACCCCAAAACCCAAACCTAGCCCTGAATCCTAAAAATACCTCTGTACCCCAAAACCCAAACCTAGCCCTGAACCCTTAAAATACCCCTGTACCCCAAAACCCAAACCTACCCCTGAACCCTAAAAATACCCCTATACCCCAAAACCCAAACCTAGCCCTGAATCCTAAAAATACCCCTGTACCCCAAAACCCATACCTATCACTAAACCCTAAAACTACCCCTGTACCCCATAACCCAAAACTATATCTGAACCCTTGAAATGCCCAAACACCCCAAAACATATACCTCAGTACCCCAAAACATATACCCCTATACCCATACTTACCTTATCCAAACATTTAAAAAAACATGCTTTTACCATTCATGCATTTACAATGAATTTCGTTGTAAATGTATGTGTGGTAAAAGCATATAAAATGTAATGCCATGCGTTATAATGGCATGGTGATGGATCAAACCCAGATCTTTTGACTGGGTGTGAGTGTTTGATTGGTTCAGATGCTCCGTCCATCACCACTCCCTTTTGTACCGGTTTTGGCCGCCATAAGTGTGGCAGGGCATGCTCAGACGTGAGTCCCTTGCTCACTTTGCCACTGGATTCAAGCAAGCCGGGCTGAAGACGGCTGGAATGCCAGAAACCGGTCCTTGGAAGCTTGTTTCCGGTCCAGGGAAGACATGGCTTGGCAGTTCAGGCTGGACTGTTCCCATGAGGCACAGGGTCAGACTGATTTGCATATAGCCATGTCTGAACTGGGGTGGCAGAGTGGGCTAAAGAACGGTGATGGATCAAACTCAGATCTTTTGACTGGGTGTGAGTGTTTGATTGGTTCAGATGCTCCGTCCATCACCACCCCCTTTTGTACCTCTTAAGTGCATCAGCAGTGCACTGTGAATCGGAGCGTTTCACAGGCCTGTCACAGATAAGAAATGCTATCAAAACGAAATCCTACAAAACAATATACTACTGGCCAGCAGCAATTCATACCCGGACAACGTCGGGATGGGCTGCTAGTAATCTTATAAGAATGCAGGGGCGGCAGGGAGAGATACACCCTGTGAACTAAGTGTGATTTCAGGACTCCCTATTGTTTTATAAATTCACTCTTGTAATGGCCCAAAGAAGGTGTTGGCATACTAGGGTGCACTGTAATACCAGCAAACAATGAAGGGAAAGGGTCAAGCAGGTGACCTCTCTCTTCAAGTGTGAGGATGGTGACATTTGAACTCACAGATTACAGGTTTATCCAGGGAAGATGGTGTCCTCTGAAGTGAGTTAAAGATTCTCCCTATGGGAGGTTGGTGGCCTCTGCCTCAAGGAGCAGCATGTCTCTGAATATGGAATCAGACTCAAGGGCAGTCATTACTTTGATGAATAAGTGGGGCCTCTGGATTCAAGGGAAGTCAGATCTCTGATGACTGGGGCCAATGGATTGAAGGATGGTCAGGTCTCTGATGACTGGGGCCAATGGATTCAAGGATGGTCAGGTCTCTGATGACTGGGGCCAATGGATTGAAGGATGGTCAGATCTGATGACTGGGGCCAATGGATTCAAGAATGGTCAGGTCTCTGATGACTGGGGCCAATGGATTCAAGGATGGTCAGCTCTCTGATGACTGGGGCCAATGGATTGAAGAATGGTCAGCTCTCTGATGACTGGGGCCAATGGATTCAAGGATGGTCAGATCTAATGACTGGGGCCAATGGATTCAAGGATGGTCAGCTCTTTGATGTCTTGATTCTGGCCTCTGTATTCTTCGGACGGAGATTCCCTTACAAGCAGAGATGTGCGACAGTGTATACATTTTTTGACACAGAATTTGTTAAATGCCATAAACATTGTCTGGCATTCCACACAATAACAGTGTCAGAAGGAAATGTTTTTTCTGGGTTCTTGCATGACATTGTTTACGCAAACGCACCCCTCATGTGAACACAACTCTCCAAATACCACAGGAGACTAGCACTAACACAAATTGTCTTTCTGCTAGACACTTTCATTGTAAACCACTCTCCCTCAGATATATTGTGAGACGTCTTCGGCAAGGTGCACTCTGCTTAAAAAATGTTACACAAACTTGCCACAGGTGACATTTTCATAAGACTAAAGAATTACACAAAAATGTAGGATTTCAGAAGCAAAACTAAAAGTTTGCCCCGGCCCAGTGGCAGAGGATCGTAGATGTCCCATGGAGTGCACTGATGGAAGTTCCCAGAAGAATATAGAGAGTGGGCGTAGCTCACAAAGGAGGTCTTGGAGAGCAACGATGTACCTGACCCGTGACCCCATCAATTTATAATGTCGATTCATTATCTGCTACGTTCCTCTGTAGTCCAGACTTACACTGTGATATCCAATGTGTTTCCACAACCAATGCTGAAGGTTCTGCTGCTCGCCATCAATGAATGCATTTAGTGATGTTTTAATGAGTAAACACAAATAAAATAATGTTCTTTTTATAATTATTTGCCCGTGCATATTCTCTCAAGCCGAGGGACCGCCAATCTCTCGAGAGCACACAGTCAACTCTCACATTTCTAGAGAGATGAAGGTCACCTTGGATGCCGAGGGAAGCTCCTAATGTTAAATGTGATGTCAGAATATAAGGGAAGGGATTCCTTGGAGAGAATGTGATGACTTCTGAATCTGTCCAGCACCTTTACAATGATCATGGCCGGCATTGGAAGACAGGAGATGGGTCGATAGCTGCAAGGGTCTTGTTTATTAAGGGAAGATATTTTTTTATTAACGTTAGAGCCAACACTGCTTACAGACTGAATGGAATTCTCCTGACTGGCACATTATTTATTATTTGGATAATGTCGGCCAGTATTGGCCCAATAGTCTGAGCTGCAAGGATGGCAACTATGCGAGGGTAAGGGGTGCATGGCAAGCCCGATTTAGAGGTTTTGATCAGTTTCGTAAGCTCAAACATAGAAGGTGGCATGGAGTGGCTAAGAGAGGAACCCATATCAGTTTGAATTGGAAATAGCACAGCTGATGAGGATGTAGATGTAAGAGAGGAGAAGTTTTTGTAACAGTCTTCAACTTTGAGGCAGAAGGCCTCTGCCACAGAGTTACTAAAGGATTGCCTGCAGTATTTATGCAAGGAGGAAGTGTCGTGGTGAGTTATTTGATAGCCGCAAACAGTTCTTTTGGGGAGTTTGCGCCTGCTTCAGTTTTGTTGGGGACGTAGGCCGATTTCTCCTTGCGTATCAGCGTCTTGTATCTAGATAGACTTATCTTATATTTGACCTTTTCTGAGTCACAGCATCTGACTCTCTCCATCTTTTCTCTTGTCTCCTGAAGACCTGTTTAAGGGCCCTTATGTCGTCAGAGAACCTTAGGCAGGTAGATGATCTCATTTGATCTTGGTCCATGTCACAGGTGACAAGATGGTGCTGGCCAAGTCTGGCTAGATTTTCTTTCATTTTGCTGGAGACGTTACATGACCTTCATGATTATGCTAATCTAGATCCCACCATGGGCACAATATGGCCATTTAAGAAAAAATCATACGACCCAGGTGGGACTCGAACCCACAATCCCCAGCTTCGGAGGCTGATGCCTTATCCATTAGGCCACTGGGCCTTGCTTGAACGAAAAGATAAGAGAACAACCACATCTGAAGAAAATGACTAGTATCAAACAGCCTGCAGAGAGCATTAAGAGACTCAAAGATACATCTTAACAGCACACTGACCACATACACAGAGTCAGTATGCCAAAAGGACGTAATTCAGGTGTGGCAGGGGTAAGAAGCCAGGAACAGAGATACACTGAAATTACAAAACACTTCAGGTCCTGCCATTGTGGGTATTGCTTCTATATTAGACTGTGTAGAACAGAGTGTCTGCCCTGCCTCCGGGATAATAAGCCATGGGGAGTCTGACATCGAAATGATAGATGATCTTATAAGAATGCAGGGGCGGCAGGAAGAGAAACACCCTGTAAACTAAGTGTGATTTCAGGACTCCCTATCTATACTAATATAATAAAGAGAGAGCCCAAACCTTTGAGGCGGGTAATCTCAGGAACTACAGCACCAATCAAAACACCCAATACAGTGTTGGAAAGGGCATTTGCAGCAGAAGGACATAGGCTATGCAGACGCCCACCATATACATTTAAAAGGTAAAAGAACTGTGCCAGCAAAGTAGTCCCTTGTGGGCGTGTCTGCATTGTGCTGTGGGCGTGTGCTGGGGGCGTGACAAACGGTGGGGGCGTTTGGTACATTCCGCCCTTCATGCCATGTCTCATATTGTGTGCTGTGGGCGTGTGCTGGGGGCGTGGGAGTGTGCGGGCGTGGGATTACGGAAAAAAAAGTGAGCGTTGTGCCCAATATTTTATTGTTTTTTCTTCCCAGGTTCTGTACATTCCAGCTCCGGGTGTCCACCCTGCTCCCTTTAAATACCCTGCACCCCATAATCATAACCCACCCTTACTCCTTAAAATACCCCACAAACCTTAAACACTAACCCATCTTAACCCTATAAATATACCATGTACCCCAAAACCCAAACCTATCCCTAAACCCTATAAATACCCCTGTACCCCAAAACCCAAACCTAGCCCTGAACCCTATAAATACCCCTGTACCTCAAAACCCAAACCTACGCCTGAACCCTGAATATACCCCTGTACCCCAAAACCCAAACCTAGCCCTGAACCCTAAAAATACCCCTGTACCCCAAAACCCAAACCTACCCCTGAACCCTAAAATACTCCTGTTCCCCAAAACCCAAACCTAGCCCTGAACCCTTAAAATACCCCAGTACCCCAAAACCCAAACCTAGCCCTGAACCTTAAACACTAACCCATCTTAACCCTATAAATATACCATGTACCCCAAAACCCAAACCTATCCCTAAACCCTATAAATACCCCTGTACCCCAAAACCCAAACCTACCCCTGAACCCTAAAAATACCCCTGTACCCCAAAACCCAAACTTAGTCCTGAACCCTAAAAATACCACTGTACCCCAAAACTCAAACCTAGCCCTGAACCCTAAAAATAACCCTGTACCCCAAAACCCAAACCTACCCCTGAACCCTAAAATAACCCTGTACCCCAAAACCCAAACCTAGCCCTGAATCCTAAAAATACCCCTGTACCCCAAAACCCATACCTATCACTAAACCATAAAACTACCCCTGTACCCCATAACCCAAAACTATATCTGATCCCTTAAAATGCCCAAACACCCCAAAACATATACCTCAGTACCCCAAAACATATACCCCTATACCCATACTTACCTTATCCAAACATTAAAAAAAACATGCTTTTACCATTCATGCATTTACAATGAATTTCGTTGTAAATGTATGTGTGGTAAAAGCATATAAAATGTAATGCCATGCGTTATAATGGCATGGTGATGGATCAAACCCAGATCTTTTGACTGGGTGTGAGTGTTTGATTGGTTCAGATGCTCCGTCCATCACCACTCCCTTTTGTACCGATTTTGGCCGCCATAAGTGTGGCAGGGCATGCTCAGACGTGAGTTCCTTGCTCACTTTGCCACTGGATTCAAGCAAGCCGGGCTGAAGACGGCTGGAATGCCAGAAACCGGTCCTTGGAAGCTTGTTTCCGGTCCAGGGAAGACATGGCTTGGCAGTTCGGGCTGGACTGTTCCCATGAGGCACAGAGTCAGACTGATTTGCATATAGCCATGTCTGAACTGGGGTGGAGGAGTGGGCTAAAGAACGGTGATGGATCAAACCCAGATCTTTTGACTGGGTGTGAGTGTTTGATTGGTTCAGATGCTCCGTCCATCACCACTCCCTTTTGTACCTCTTAAGTGCATCAGCAGTGCACTGTGAATCGGAGCGTTTCACAGGCATGTCACAGATAAGAAATGCTATCAAAACGAATTCCTACAAAACAATATACTACTGGCCAGCAGCAATTCATACCCTGACAACGTCGGGACGGGCTGCTAGTAATCTTATAAGAATGCAGGGGCGGCAGGGAGAGATAGACCCTGTGAACTAAGTGTGATTTCAGGACTCCCTATTGTTTTATAAATTCACTCTTGTAATGGCCCAAAGAAGGTGTTGGCATACTAGGGTGCACTGTAATACCAGCAAACAATGAAGGGAAAGGGTCAAGCAGGTGACCTCTCTCTTCAAGTGTGAGGATGGTGACATTTGAACTCACAGATTACAGGTTTATCCAGGGAAGATGGTGTCCTCTGAAGTGAGTTAAGGATTCTCCCTACGGGAGGTTGGTGGCCTCTGCCTCAAGGAGCAGCATGTCTCTGAATATGGAATCAAACTCAAGGGCAGTCATTACTTTGATGAATAAGTGGGGCCTCTGGATTCAAGGGAAGTCAGATCTCTGATGACTGGGGCCAATGGATTCAAGGATGGTCAGGTCTCTGATGACTGGGGCCAATGGATTGAAGGATGGTCAGATCTGATGACTGGGGCCAATGGATTCAAGGATGGTCAGGTCTCTGATGACTGGGGCCAATGGATTCAAGGATGGTCAGCTCTCTGATGACTGGGGCCAATGGATTGAAGAATGGTCAGCTCTCTGATGACTGGGGCCAATGGATTCAAGGATGGTCAGATCTGATGGCTGGGGCCAATGGATTCAAGGATGGTCAGCTCTTTGATGTCTTGATTCTGGCCTCTGTATTCTTCGGACGGAGATTCCCTTACAAGCAGAGATGTGCGACAGTGTATACATTTTTTGACACAGAATTTGTTAAATTCCATAAACTTTGTCTGGCATTCCACACAATAACAGTGTCAGAAGGAAATGTTTTTTCTGGGTTCTTGCATGACATTGTTTAAGCAAACGCACCCCTCATGTGAACACAACTCTCCAAATACCACAGGAGACTAGCACTAACACAAATTGTCTTTCTGCAAGACACTTTTATTGTAAACCACTCTCCCTCAGATATATTGTGAGCCGTCTTCGGCAAGGTGCACTCTGCTTAAAAAATGTTACGCAATCTTGCCACAGGTGACATTTTGATAAGACTAAAGAATTACACAACAATGTAGGATTTCAGAAGCAAAACTAAAAGTTTGCCCCGCCCCAGTGGCAGAGGATCGTAGATGTCCCATGGAGTGCACTGATGGAAGTTCCCAGAAGAATATAGAGAGTGGGCGTAGCTCACAAAGGAGGTCTTGGAGAGCAACGATGTACCTGACCCGTGACCCCATCAATTTATAATGTCGATTCATTATCTGCTACGTTCCTCTGTAGTCCAGACTTACACTGTGATATCCAATGTGTTTCCACAACCAATGCTGAAGGTTCTGCTGCTCGCCATCAATGAATGCATTTAGTGAAGTTTTAATGAGTAAACACAAATAAAATAATGTTCTTTTTATAATTATTTGCCCGTGCATATTCTCTCAAGCCGAGGGACCGCCAATCTCTCGAGAGCACACAGTCAACTCTCAAATTTCTAGAGAGATGAAGGTCACCTTGGATGGCGAGGGAAGCTCCTAATGTTAAATGTGATGTCAGAATATAAGGGAAGGGATTCCTTGGAGAGAATGTGATGACTTCTGAATCTGTCCAGCACCTTTACAATGATCATGGCCGGCATTGGAAGACAGGAGATGGGTCGATAGCTGCAAGGGTCTTGTTTATTAAGGGAAGATATTTTTTTATTAACGTTAGAGCCAACACTGCTTACAGACTGAATGGAATTCTCCTGACTGGCACATTATTTATTATTTGGATAATGTCGGCCAGTATTGGCCCAATAGTCTGAGCTGCAAGGATGGCAACTATGCGAGGGTAAGGGGTGCATGGCAAGCCCGATTTAGAGGTATTGATCAGTTTCGTAAGCTCAAACATAGAAGGTGGCATGGAGTGGCTAAGAGAGGAACCCATATCAGTTTGAATTGGAAATAGCACAGCTGATGAGGATGTAGATGTAAGAGAGGAGAAGTTTTTGTAACAGTCTTCAACTTTGAGGCAGAAGGCCTCCGCCACAGAGTTACTAAAGGATTGCCTGCAGTATTTAGGCAAGGAGGAAGTGTCGTGGTGAGTTATTTGATAGCCGCAAACAGTTCTTTTGGGGAGTTTGCGTCTGCTTCAGTTTTGTTGGGGACGTAGGCCGATTTCTCCTTGCGTATCAGCGTCTTATATCTAGATAGACTTATCTTATATTTGACCTTTTCTGAGTCACAGCATCTGACTCTCTCCATCTTTTCTCCTGTCTCCTGAAGACCTGTTTAAGGGCCCTTATGTCGTCAGAGAACCATAGGCAGGTAGATGATCTCATTTGATCTTGGTCCATGTCACAGATGACAAGATGGTGCTTGCCAAGTCTGGCTAGATTGTCTTTCATTTTGCTGGAGACATTACATGACCTTCATGATTATGCTAATCTAGATCCCACCATGGGCACAATATGGCCCTTTAAGAAAAAATCATACGACCCAGGTGGGACTCGAACCCACAATCCCCAGCTTCGGAGGCTGATGCCTTATCCATTAGGCCACTGGGCCTTGCTTGAACGAAAAGATAAGAGAACAACCACATCTGAAGAAAATGACTAGTATCAAACAGCCTGCAGAGAGCATTAAGAGACTCAAAGATACATCTTAACAGCACCCTGACCACATACACAGAGTCAGTATGCCAATAGGACGTAAATCAGGTGTGGCAGGGGTAAGAAGCCAGGAACAGAGATACACTGAAATTACAAAACACTTCAGGTCCTGCCATTGTGGGTATTGCTTCTATATTAGAGTGTCTGCCCTGCCTCCGGGATAATAAGCCATGGGGAGTCTGACATCGCAATGATAGATGATCTTATAAGAATGCAGGGGCGGCAGGAAGAGAAACACCCTGTAAACTAAGTGTGATTTCAGGACTCCCTATCTATACTAAAATAATAAAGAGAGAGCCCAAACCTTTGAGGCGGGTAATCTCAGGAACTACAGCACCAATCAAAACACCCAATACAGTGTTGGAAAGGGCATTTGCAGCAGAAAGACATAGGCTATGCAGACGCCCACCATATACATTTAAAAGGTAAAAGAACTGTGCCAGCAAAGTAGTCCCTTGTGGGCGTGTCTGCATTGTGCTGTGGGCGTGCGCTGGGGGGCGTGACAAACGCTGGGGGCGTTTGGTACATTCCGCCCTTCATGCCATGTCTCATATTGTGTGCTGTGGGCGTGTGCTGGGGGCGTGGGCGTGTACGGGCGTGGGATTACGGAAAAAAAAGTGAGCGTTGTGCCCAATATTTTATTGTTTTTTCTTCCCAGGTTCTGTACATTCCAGCTCCGGGTGTCCACCCTGCTCCCTTTAAATACCCTTTACCCCATAATCATAACCCACCCTTACTCCTTAAAATGCCCCACAAACCTTAAACACTAACCCATCTTAACCCTATAAATATACCATGTACCCCAAAACCCAAACCTATCCCTAAACCCTATAAATACCCCTGTACCCCAAAACCCAAACCTAGCCCTGAACCCTATAAATACCCCTGTACCTCAAAACCCAAACCTACGCCTGAACCCTGAATATACCCCTGTACCCCAAAACCCAAACCTAGCCCTGAACCCTAAAAATACCCCTGTACCCCAAAACCCAAACCTACCCCTGAACCCTAAAATACTCCTGTTCCCCAAAACCCAAACCTAGCCCTGAACCCTAAAAATACCCCTGTACCCCAAAACCCAAACCTAGCCCTGAACCTTAAACACTAACCCATCATAACCCTATAAATATACCATGTACCCCAAAACCCAAACCTATCCCTAAACCCTATAAATACCCCTGTACCCCAAAACCCAAACCTACCCCTGAACCCTAAAAATACCCCTGTACCCCAAAACCCAAACTTAGTCCTGAACCCTAAAAATACCACTGTACCCCAAAACTCAAACCTAGCCCTGAACCCTAAAAATAACCCTGTACCCCAAAACCCAAACCTACCCCTGAACCCTAAAATAACCCTGTACCCCAAAACCCAAACCTAGCCCTGAATCCTAAAAATACCCCTGTACCCCAAAACCCATACCTATCACTAAACCATAAAACTACCCCTGTACCCCATAACCCAAAACTATATCTGAACCCTTAAAATGCCCAAACACCCCAAAACATATACCTCAGTACCCCAAAACATATACCCCTATACCCATACTTACCTTATCCAAACATTAAAAAAAACATGCTTTTACCATTCATGCATTTACAATGAATTTCGTTGTAAATGTATGTGTGGTAAAAGCATATAAAATGTAATGCCATGCGTTATAATGGCATGGTGATGGATCAAACCCAGATCTTTTGACTGGGTGTGAGTGTTTGATTGGTTCAGATGCTCCGTCCATCACCACTCCCTTTTGTACGGGTTTTGGCCGCCATAAGTGTGGCAGGGCATGCTCAGACGTGAGTCCCTTGCTCACTTTGCCACTGGATTCAAGCAAGCCGGGCTGAAGACGGCTGGAATGCCAGAAACCGGTCCTTGGAAGCTTGTTTCTCGTCCAGGGAAGATTTGGCTTGGCAGTTCGGGCTGGACTGTTCCCATGAGGCACAGGGTCAGACTGATTTGCATATAGCCATGTCTGAACTGGGGTGGCAGAGTGGGCTAAAGAACGGTGATGGATCAAACCCAGATCTTTTGACTGGGTGTGAGTGTTTGATTGGTTCAGATGCTCCGTCCATCACCACCCCCTTTTGTACCTCTTAAGTGCATCAGCAGTGCACTGTGAATCGGAGCGTTTCACAGGCCTGTCACAGATAAGAAATGCTATCAAAACGAAATCCTACAAAACAATATACTACTGGCCAGCAGCAATTCATACCCGGACAACGTCGGGACGGGCTGCTAGTAATCTTATAAGAATGCAGGGGCGGCAGGGAGAGATACACCCTGTGAACTAAGTGTGATTTCAGGACTCCCTATTGTTTTATAAATTCACACTTGTAATGGCCCAAAGAAGGTGTTGGCATACTAGGGTGCACTGTAATACCAGCAAACAATGAAGGGAAAGGGTCAAGCAGGTGACCTCTCTCTTAAAGTGTGAGGATGGTGACATTTGAACTCAGATTACAGGTTTATCCAGGGAAGATGGTGTCCTCTGAAGTGAGTTAAGGATTCTCCCTACGGGAGGTTGGTGGCCTCTGCCTCAAGGAGCAGCATGTCTCTGAATATGGAATCAAACTCAAGGGCAGTCATTACTTTGATGAATAAGTGGGGCCTCTGGATTCAAGGGAAGTCAGATCTCTGATGACTGGGGCCAATGGATTCAAGGATGGTCAGGTCTCTGATGACTGGGGCCAATGGATTGAAGGATGGTCAGATCTGATGACTGGGGCCAATGGATTCAAGGATGGTCAGGTCTCTGATGACTGGGGCCAATGGATTCAAGGATGGTCAGCTCTCTGATGACTGGGGCTAATGGATTGAAGAATGGTCAGCTCTCTGATGACTGGGGCGATTGGATTCAAGGATGGTCAGATCTGATGGCTGGGGCCAATGGATTCAAGGATGGTCAGCTCTTTGATGTCTTGATTCTGGCCTCTGTATTCTTCGGACGGAGATTCCCTTACAAGCAGAGATGTGCGACAGTGTATACATTTTTTGACACAGAATTTGTTAAATTCCATAAACATTGTCTGGCATTCCACACAATAACAGTGTCAGAAGGAAATGTTTTTTCTGGGTTCTTGCATGACATTGTTTAAGCAAACGCACCCCTCATGTGAACACAACTCTCCAAATACCACAGGAGACTAGCACTAACACAAATTGTCTTTCTGCAAGACACTTTTATTGTAAACCACTCTCCCTCAGATATATTGTGAGACGTCTTCGGCAAGGTGCACTCTGCTTAAAAAATGTTACGCAATCTGGCCACAGGTGACATTTTGATAAGACTAAAGAATTACACAAAAATGTAGGATTTCAGAAGCAAAACTAAAAGTTTGCCCCGCCCTAGTGGCAGAGGATCGTAGATGTCCCATGGAGTGCACTGATGGAAGTTCCCAGAAGAATATAGAGAGTGGGCGTAGCTCACAAAGGAGGTCTTGGAGAGCAACGATGTACCTGACCCGTGACCCCATCAATTTAAAATGTTGATTCATTATCTGCTACGTTCCTCTGTAGTCCAGACTTACACTGTGATATCCAATGTGTTTCCACAACCAATGCTGAAGGTTCTGCTGCTCCCCATCAATGAATGCATTTAGTGATGTTTTAATGAGTAAACACAAATAAAATAATGTTCTTTTTATAATTATTTGCCCGTGCATATTCTCTCAAGCCGAGGGACCGCCAATCTCTCGAGAGCACACAGTCAACTCTCAAATTTCTAGAGAGATGAAGGTCACCTTGGATGCCGAGGGAAGCTCCTAATGTTACATGTGATGTCAGAATATAAGGGAAGGGATTCCTTGGAGAGAATGTGATGACTTCTGAATCTGTCCAGCACCTTTACAATGATCATGGCCGGCATTGGAAGACAGGAGATGGGTCGATAGCTGCAAGGGTCTTGTTTATTAAGGGAAGATATTTTTTTATTAACGTTAGAGCCAACACTGCTTACAGACTGAATGGAATTCTCCTGACTGGCACATTATATATTATTTTTATAATGTCGGCCAGTATTGGCCCAATAGTCTAAGCTGCATGGATGGCAACTATGCGAGGGTAAGGGGTGCATGGCAAGCCCGATTTAGAGGTTTTGATCAGTTTCGTAAGCTCAAACATAGAAGGTGGCATGGAGTGGCTAAGAGAGGAACCCATATCAGTTTAATTGGAAATAGCACAGCTGATGAGGATGTAGCTGTAAGAGAGGAGAAGTTTTTGTAACAGTCTTCAACTTTGAGGCAGAAGGCCTCCGCCACAGAGTTACTAAAGGATTGCCTGCAGTATTTAGGCAAGGAGGAAGGGTCGTGGTGAGTTATTTGATAGCCGCAAACAGTTCTTTTGGGGAGTTTGCGTCTGCTTCAGTTTTGTTGGGGACGTAGGCCGATTTCTCCTTGCGTATCAGCGTCTTATATCTAGATAGACTTATCTTATATTTGACCTTTTCTGAGTCACAGCATCTGACTCTCTCCATCTTTTCTCTTGTCTCCTGAAGACCTGTTTAAGGGCCCTTATGTCGTCAGAGAACCATAGGCAGGTAGATGATCTCATTTGATCTTGGTCCATGTCACAGGTGACAAGATGGTGCTGGCCAAGTCTGGCTAGATTGTCTTTCATTTTGATGGAGACATTACATGACCTTCATGATTATGCTAATCTAGATCCCACCATGGGCACAATATGGCCATTTAAGAAAAAATCATACGACCCAGGTGGGACTCGAAACCACAATCCCCAGCTACGGAGGCTGATGCCTTATCCATTAGGCCACTGGGCCTTGCTTGAACGAAAAGATAAGAGAACAACCACATCTGAAGAAAATGACTAGTATCAAACAGCCTGCAGAGAGCATTAAGAGACTCAAAGATACATCTTAACAGCACACTGACCACATACACAGAGTCAGTATGCCAATAGGACGTAATTCAGGTGTGGCAGGGGTAAGAAGCCAGGAACAGAGATACACTGAAATTACAAAACACTTCAGGTCCTGCCATTGTGGGTATTGCTTCTATATTAGACTGTGTAGAACAGAGTGTCTGCCCTGCCTCCGGGATAATAAGCCATGGGGAGTCTGACATCGAAATGATAGATGATCTTATAAGAATGCAGGGGCGGCAGGAAGAGAAACACCCTGTAAACTAAGTGTGATTTCAGGACTCCCTATCTATACTAATATAATAAAGAGAGAGCCCAAACCTTTGAGGCGGGTAATCTCAGGAACTACAGCACCAATCAAAACACCCAATACAGTGTTGGAAAGGGCATTTGCAGCAGAAGGACATAGGCTATGCAGACGCCCACCATATACATTTAAAAGGTAAAAGAACTGTGCCAGCAAAGTAGTCCCTTGTGGGCGTGTCTGCATTGTGCTGTGGGCGTGTGCTGGGGGGCGTGACAAACGCTGGGGGCGTTTGGTACATTCCGCCCTTCATGCCATGTCTCATATTGTGTGCTGTGGGCGTGTGCTGGGGGCGTGGGCGTGTGCGGGCGTGGGATTACGGAAAAAAAAGTGAGCGTTGTGCCCAATATTTTATTGTTTTTTCTTCCCAGGTTCTGTACATTCCAGCTCCGGGTGTCCACCCTGCTCCCTTTAAATACCCTGCACCCCATAATCATAACCCACCTTTACTCCTTAAAATACCTCACAAACCTTAAACACTAACCCATCTTAACCCTATAAATATACCATGTACTCCAAAACCCAAACCTATCCCTAAACCCTATAAATACCCCTGTACCCCAAAACCCAAACCTAGCCCTGAACCCTATAAATACCCCTGTACCTCAAAGCCCAAACCTACGCCTGAACCCTGAAAATACCCCTGTACCCCAAAACCCAAACCTAGCCCTGAACCCTAAAAATACCCCTGTACCCCAAAACCCAAACCTACCCCTGAACCCTAAAATACCCCTGTTCCCCAAAACCCAAACCTAGCCCTGTACCCTAAAAATACCCCTGTACGCCAAAACCCAAACCTAGCCCTGAACCTTAAACAGTAACCCATCTTAACCCTATAAATATACCATGTACCCCAAAACCCAAACCTATCCCTAAACCCTATAAATACCCCTGTACCCCTAAACCCAAACCTACCCCTGAACCCTAAAAATACCCCTGTACCCCAAAACCCAAACTTAGTCCTGAACCCTAAAAATACCACTGTACCCCAAAACTCAAACCTAGCCCTGAACCCTAAAAATAACCCTGTACCCCAAAACCCAAACCTACCCCTGAACCCTAAAATAACCCTGTACCCCAAAACCCAAACCTAGCCCTGAACCCTAAAAATACCTCTGTACCCCAAAACCCAAACCTAGCCCTGAACCCTTAAAATACCCCTGTACCCCAAAACCCAAACCTACCCCTGAACCCTAAAAATACCCCTATACCCCAAAACCCAAACCTAGCCCTGAATCCTAAAAATACCCCTGTACCCCAAAACCCATACCTATCACTAAACCCTAAAACTACCCCTGTACCCCATAACCCAAAACTATATCTGAACCCTTGAAATGCCCAAACACCCCAAAACATATACCTCAGTACCCCAAAACATATACCCCTATACCCATACTTACCTTATCCAAACATTTAAAAAAACATGCTTTTACCATTCATGCATTTACAATGAATTTCGTTGTAAATGTATGTGTGGTAAAAGCATATAAAATGTAATGCCATGCGTTATAATGGCATGGTGATGGATCAAACCCAGATCTTTTGACTGGGTGTGAGTGTTTGATTGGTTCAGATGCTCCGTCCATCACCACTCCCTTTTGTACCGGTTTTGGCCGCCATAAGTGTGGCAGGGCATGCTCAGACGTGAGTCCCTTGCTCACTTTGCCACTGGATTCAAGCAAGCCGGGCTGAAGACGGCTGGAATGCCAGAAACCGGTCCTTGGAAGCTTGTTTCCGGTCCAGGGAAGACATGGCTTGGCAGTTCAGGCTGGACTGTTCCCATGAGGCACAGGGTCAGACTGATTTGCATATAGCCATGTCTGAACTGGGGTGGCAGAGTGGGCTAAAGAACGGTGATGGATCAAACCCAGATCTTTTGACTGGGTGTGAGTGTTTGATTGGTTCAGATGCTCCGTCCATCACCACCCCATTTTGTACCTCTTAAGTGCATCAGCAGTGCACTGTGAATCGGAGCGTTTCACAGGCCTGTCACAGATAAGAAATGCTATCAAAACGAAATCCTACAAAACAATATACTACTGGCCAGCAGCAATTCATACCCGGACAACGTCGGGACGGGCTGCTAGTAATCTTATAAGAATGCAGGGGCGGCAGGGAGAGATACACCCTGTGAACTAAGTGTGATTTCAGGACTCCCTATTGTTTTATAAATTCACTCTTGTAATGGCCCAAAGAAGGTGTTGGCATACTAGGGTGCACTGTAATACCAGCAAACAATGAAGGGAAAGGGTCAAGCAGGTGACCTCTCTCTTCAAGTGTGAGGATGGTGACATTTGAACTCACAGATTACAGGTTTATCCAGGGAAGATGGTGTCCTCTGAAGTGAGTTAAGGATTCTCCCTATGGGAGGTTGGTGGCCTCTGCCTCAAGGAGCAGCATGTCTCTGAATATGGAATCAGACTCAAGGGCAGTCATTACTTTGATGAATAAGTGGGGCCTCTGGATTCAAGGGAAGTCAGCTCTCTGATGACTGGGGCCAATGGATTCAAGGATGGTCAGGTCTCTGATGACTGGGGCCAATGGATTGAAGGATGGTCAGATCTGATGACTGGGGCCAATGGATTCAAGAATGGTCAGGTCTCTGATGACTGGGGCCAATGGATTCAAGGATGGTCAGCTCTCTGATGACTGGGGCCAATGGATTGAAGAATGGTCAGCTCTCTGATGACTGGGGCCAATGGATTCAAGGATGGTCAGATCTAATGACTGGGGCCAATGGATTCAAGGATGGTCAGCTCTTTGATGTCTTGATTCTGGCCTCTGTATTCTTCGGACGGAGATTCCCTTACAAGCAGAGATGTGCGACAGTGTATACATTTTTTGACACAGAATTTGTTAAATGCCATAAACATTGTCTGGCATTCCACACAATAACAGTGTCAGAAGGAAATGTTTTTTCTGGGTTCTTGCATGACATTGTTTACGCAAACGCACCCCTCATGTGAACACAACTCTCCAAATACCACAGGAGACTAGCACTAACACAAATTGTCTTTCTGCAAGACACTTTCATTGTAAACCACTCTCCCTCAGATATATTGTGAGACGTCTTCGGCAAGGTGCACTCTGCTTAAAAAATGTTACACAAACTTGCCACAGGTGACATTTTGATAAGACTAAAGAATTACACAAAAATGTAGGATTTCAGAAGCAAAACTAAAAGTTTGCCCCGCCCCAGTGGCAGAGGATCGTAGATGTCCCATGGAGTGCACTGATGGAAGTTCCCAGAAGAATATAGAGAGTGGGCGTAGCTCACAAAGGAGGTCTTGGAGAGCAACGATGTACCTGACCCGTGACCCCATCAATTTATAATGTCGATTCATTATCTGCTACGTTCCTCTGTAGTCCAGACTTACACTGTGATATCCAATGTGTTTCCACAACCAATGCTGAAGGTTCTGCTGCTCGCCATCAATGAATGCATTTAGTGATGTTTTAATGAGTAAACACAAATAAAATAATGTTCTTTTTATAATTATTTGCCCGTGCATATTCTCTCAAGCCGAGGGACCGACAATCTCTCGAGAGCACACAGTCAACTCTCAAATTTCTAGAGAGATGAAGGTCACCTTGGATGCCGAGGGAAGCTCCTAATGTTAAATGTGATGTCAGAATATAAGGGAAGGGATTCCTTGGAGAGAATGTGATGACTTCTGAATCTGTTGAGGCACCTTTACAATGATCATGGCCGGCATTGGAAGACAGGAGATGGGTCGATAGCTGCAAGGGTCTTGTTTATTAAGGGAAGATATTTTTTTATTAACGTTAGAGCCAACACTGCTTACAGACTGAATGGAATTCTCCTGACTGGCACATTATTTATTATTTGGATAATGTCGGCCAGTATTGGCCCAATAGTCTGAGCTGCAAGGATGGCAACTATGCGAGGGTAAGGGGTGCATGGCAAGCCCGATTTAGAGGTTTTGATCAGTTTCGTAAGCTCAAACATAGAAGGTGGCATGGAGTGGCTAAGAGAGGAACCCATATCAGTTTGAATTGGAAATAGCACAGCTGATGAGGATGTAGATGTAAGAGAGGAGAGGTTTTTGTAACAGTCTTCAACTTTGAGGCAGAAGGCCTCTGCCACAGAGTTACTAAAGGATTGCCTGCAGTATTTAGGCAAGGAGGAAGTGTCGTGGTGAGTTATTTGATAGCCGCAAACAGTTCTTTTGGGGAGTTTGCGCCTGCTTCAGTTTTGTTGGGGACGTAGGCCGATTTCTCCTTGCGTATCAGCGTCTTATATCTAGATAGACTTATCTTATATTTGACCTTTTCTGAGTCACAGCATCTGACTCTCCATCTTTTCTCTTGTCTCCTGAAGACCTGTTTAAGGGCCCTTATGTCGTCAGAGAACCTTAGGCAGGTAGATGATCTCATTTGATCTTGGTCCATGTCACAGGTGACAAGATGGTGCTGGCCAAGTCTGGCTAGATTTTCTTTCATTTTGCTGGAGACGTTACATGACCTTCATGATTATGCTAATCTAGATCCCATCATGGGCACAATATGGCCATTTAAGAAAATATCATACGACCCAGGTGGGACTCGAACCCACAATTCCCAGCTTCGGAGGCTGATGCCTTATCCATTAGGCCACTGGGCCTTGCTTGAACGAAAAGATAAGAGAACAACCACATCTGAAGAAAATGACTAGTATCAAACAGCCTGCAGAGAGCATTAAGAGACTCAAAGATACATCTTAACAGCACACTGACCACATACACAGAGTCAGTATGCCAATAGGACGTAATTCAGGTGTGGCAGGGGTAAGAAGGCAGGAACAGAGATACACTGAAATTACAAAACACTTCAGGTCCTGCCATTGTGGGTATTGCTTATATAGTAGACTGTGTAGAACAGAGTGTCTGCCCTGCCTCCGGGATAATAAGCCATGGGGAGTCTGACATCGAAATGATAGATGATCTTATAAGAATGCAGGGGCGGCAGGAAGAGAAACACCCTGTAAACTAAGTGTGATTTCAGGACTCCCTATCTATACTAAAATAATAAAGAGAGAGCCCAAACCTTTGAGGCGGGTAATCTCAGGAACTACAGCACCAATCAAAACACCCAATACAGTGTTGGAAAGGGCATTTGCAGCAGAAGGACATAGGCTATGCAGACGCCCACCATATACATTTAAAAGGTAAAAGAACTGTGCCAGCAAAGTAGTCCCTTGTGGGCGTGTCTGCATTGTGCTGTGGGCGTGACAAACGCTGGGGGCGTTTGGTACATTCCGCCCTTCATGCCATGTCTCATATTGTGTGCTGTGGGCTTGTGCTGGGGGCGTGGGCGTGTGCGGGCGTGGGATTACGGAAAAAAAGTGAGCGTAGTGCCCAATATTTTATTGTTTTTTCTTCCCAGGTTCTGTACATTCCAGCTCCGGGTGTCCACCCTGCTCCCTTTAAATACCCTGCACCCCATAATAATAACCCACCCTTACTCCTTAAAATACCCCACAAACCTTAAACACTAACCCATCTTAACCCTATAAATATACCATGTACCCCAAAACCCAAACCTATCCCTAAACCCTATAAATACCCCTGTACCCCAAAACCCAAACCTAGCCCTGAACCCTATAAATACCCCTGTACCTCAAAACCCAAACCTACGCCTGAACCCTGAATATACCCCTGTACCCCAAAACCCAAACCTAGCCCTGAACCCTAAAAATACCCCTGTACCCCTGTATCCCTGAACCCTAAAATACTCCTGTTCCCCAAAACCCAAACCTAGCCCTGAACCCTAAAAATACCCCTGTACCCCAAAACCCAAACCTAGCCCTGAACCCTAAAAATACCCCTGTACCCCAAAACCCAAACTTAGTCCTGAACCCTAAAAATACCACTGTACCCCAAAACTCAAACCTAGCCCTGAACCCTAAAAATAATCCTGTACCCCAAAACCCAAACCTACCCCTGAACCCTAAAATAACCCTGTACCCCAAAACCCAAACCTAGCCCTGAATCCTAAAAATACCCCTGTACCCCAAAACCCATACCTATCACTAAACCCTAAAACTACCCCTGTACCCCATAACCCAAAACTATATCTGAACCCTTAAAATGCCCAAACACCCCAAAACATATACCTCAGTACCCCAAAACATATACCCCTATACCCATACTTACCTTATCCAAACATTAAAAAAAAACATGCTTTTACCATTCATGCATTTACAATGAATTTCGTTGTAAATGTATGTGTGGTAAAAGCATATAAAATGTAATGCCATGCGTTATAATGGCATGGTGATGGATCAAACCCAGATCTTTTGACTGGGTGTGAGTGTTTGATTGGTTCAGATGCTCCGTCCATCACCACTCCCTTTTGTACCGGTTTTGGCCGCCATAAGTGTGGCAGGGCATGCTCAGACGTGAGTCCCTTGCTCACTTTGCCACTGGATTCAAGCAAGCCGGGCTGAAGACGGCTGGAATGCCAGAAACCGGTCCTTGGAAGCTTGTTTCCGGTCCAGGGAAGACATGGCTTGGCAGTTCGGGCTGGACTGTTCCCATGAGGCACAGGGTCAGACTGATTTGCATATAGCCATGTCTGAACTGGGGTGGCAGAGTGGGCTAAAGAACGGTGATGGATCAAACCCAGATCTTTTGACTGGGTGTGAGTGTTTGATTGGTTCAGATGCTCCGTCCATCACCCCCCCCTTTTGTACCTCTTAAGTGCATCAGCAGTGCACTGTGAATCGGAGCGTTTCACAGGCCTGTCACAGATAAGAAATGCTATCAAAACGAAATCCTACAAAACAATATACTACTGGCCAGAAGCAATTCATACCCGGACAACGTCGGGACGGGCTGCTAGTAATCTTATAAGAATGCAGGGGCGGCAGGGAGAGATACACCCTGTGAACTAAGTGTGATTTCAGGACTCCCTATTGTTTTATAAATTCACTCTTGTAATGGCCCAAAGAAGGTGTTGGCATACTAGGGTGCACTGTAATACCAGCAAACAATGAAGGGAAAGGGTCAAGCAGGTGACCTCTCTCTTCAAGTGTGAGGATGGTGACATTTGAACTCACAGATTACAGGTTTAGCCAGGGAAGATGGTGTCCTCTGAAGTGAGTTAAGGATTCTCCCTACGGGAGGTTGGTGGCCTCTGCCTCAAGGAGCAGCATGTCTCTGAATATGGAATCAAACTCAAGGGCAGTCATTACTTTGATGAATAAGTGGGGCCTCTGGATTCAAGGGAAGTCAGATCTCTGATGACTGGGGCCAATGGATTCAAGGATGGTCAGGTCTCTGATGACTGGGGCCAATGGATTGAAGGATGGTCAGATCTGATGACTGGGGCCAATGGATTCAAGGATGGTCAGGTCTCTGATGACTGGGGCCAATGGATTCAAGGATGGTCAGCTCTCTGATGACTGGGGCCAATGGATTGAAGAATGGTCAGCTCTCTGATGACTGGGGCCAATGGATTCAAGGATGGTCAGATCTGATGACTGGGGCCAATGGATTCAAGGATGGTCAGCTCTTTGATGTCTTGATTCTGGCCTCTGTATTCTTCGGACGGAGATTCCCTTACAAGCAGAGATGTGCGACAGTGTATACATTTTTTGACACAGAATTTGTTAAATTCCATAAACATTGTCTGGCATTCCAGACAATAACAGTGTCAGAAGGAAATGTTTTTTCTGGGTTCTTGCATGACATTGTTTAAGCAAACGCACCCCTCATGTGAACACAACTCTCCAAATACCACAGGAGACTAGCACTAACACAAATTGCCTTTCTGCAAGACACTTTCATTGTAAACCACTCTCCCTCAGATATATTGTGAGATGTCTTCGGCAAGGTGCACTCTGCTCAAAAAATGTTACGCAAACTTGCCACAGGTGACATTTTGATAAGACTAAAGAATTACACAAAAATGTACGATTTCAGAAGCAAAACTAAAAGTTTGCCCCGCCCTAGTGGCAGAGGATCGTAGATGTCCCATGGAGTGCACTGATGGAAGTTCCCAGAAGAATATAGAGAGTGGGCGTAGCTCACAAAGGAGGTCTTGGAGAGCAACGATGTACCTGACCCGTGACCCCATCAATTTATAATGTCGATTCATTATCTGCTACGTTCCTCTGTAGTCCAGACTTACACTGTGATATCCAATGTGTTTCCACAACCAATGCTGAAGGTTCTGCTGCTCGCCATCAATGAATGCATTTAGTGATGTTTTAATGAGTAAACACAAATAAAATAATGTTCTTTTTATAATTATTTGCCCGTGCATATTCTCTCAAGCCGAGGGACCGCCAATCTCTCGAGAGCACACAGTCAACTCTCAAATTTCTAGAGAGATGAAGGTCACCTTGGATGGCGAGGGAAGCTCCTAATGTTAAATGTGATGTCAGAATATAAGGGAAGGGATTCCTTGGAGAGAATGTGATGACTTCTGAATCTGTCCAGCACCTTTACAATGATCATGGCCGGCATTGGAAGACAGGAGATGGGTCGATAGCTGCAAGGGTCTTGTTTATTAAGGGAAGATATTTTTTTATTAACGTTAGAGCCAACACTGCTTACAGACTGAATGGAATTCTCCTGACTGGCACATTATTTATTATTTGGATAATGTCGGCCAGTATTGGCCCAATAGTCTGAGCTGCAAGGATGGCAACTATGCGAGGGTAAGGGGTGCATGGCAAGCCCGATTTAGAGGTTTTGATCAGTTTCGTAAGCTCAAACATAGAAGGTGGCATGGAGTGGCTAAGAGAGGAACCCATATCAGTTTGAATTGGAAATAGCACAGCTGATGAGGATGTAGATGTAAGAGAGGAGAAGTTTTTGTAACAGTCTTCAACTTTGAGGCAGAAGGCCTCCGCCACAGAGTTACTAAAGGATTGCCTGCAGTATTTAGGCAAGGAGGAAGTGTCGTGGTGAGTTATTTGATAGCTGCAAACAGTTCTTTTGGGGAGTTTGCGTCTGCTTCAGTTTTGTTGGGGACGTAGGCCGATTTCTCCTTGCGTATCAGCGTCTTATATCTAGATAGACTTATCTTATATTTGACCTTTTCTGAGTCACAGCATCTGACTCTCTCCATCTTTTCTCTTGTCTCCTGAAGACCTCTTTAAGGGCCCTTATGTCGTCAGAGAACCATAGGCAGGTAGATGATCTCATTTGATCTTGGTCCATGTCACAGGAGACAAGATGGTGCTGGCCAAGTCTGGCTAGATTGTCTTTCATTTTGCTGGAGACATTACAAGACCTTCATGATTATGCTAATCTAGATCCCACCATGGGCACAATATGGCCATTTAAGAAAAAATCATACGACCCAGGTGGGACTCGAACCCACAATCCCCAGCTTCGGAGGCTAATGCCTTATCCATTAGGCCACTGAGCCTTGCTTTAACGAAAAGATAAGAGAACAACCACATCTGAAGAAAATGACTAGTATCAAACAGCCTGCAGAGAGCATTAAGAGACTCAAAGATACATCTTAACAGCACACTGACCACATACACAGAGTCAGTATGCCAATAGGACGTAATTCAGGTGTGGCAGGGGTAAGAAGCCAGGAACAGAGATACACTGAAATTACAAAACACTTCAGGTCCTGCCATTGTGGGTATTGCTTCTATATTAGACTGTGTAGAACAGAGTGTCTGCCCTGCCTCCGGGATAATAAGCCATGGGGAGTCTGACATCGAAATGATAGATGATCTTATAAGAATGCAGGGGCGGCAGGAAGAGAAACACCCTGTAAACTAAGTGTGATTTCAGGACTCCCTATCTATACTAATATAATAAAGAGAGAGCCCAAACCTTTGAGGCGGGTAATCTCAGGAACTACAGCACCAATCAAAACACCCAATACAGTGTTGGAAAGGGCATTTGCAGCAGAAGGACATAGGCTATGCAGACGCCCACCATATACATTTAAAAGGTAAAAGAACTGTGCCAGCAAAGTAGTCCCTTGTGGGCGTGTCTGCATTGTGCTGTGGGCGTGTGCTGGGGGCGTGACAAACGCTGGGGGCGTTTGGTACATTCCGCCCTTCATGCCATGTCTCAT
The DNA here is from genome assembly GCF_964263255.1 of Lissotriton vulgaris. Taxonomy (NCBI): domain Eukaryota; kingdom Metazoa; phylum Chordata; class Amphibia; order Caudata; family Salamandridae; genus Lissotriton; species Lissotriton vulgaris. The sequence continues at coordinate 1,178,771,036 of NC_141693.1, read as the reverse complement.
ATTGTGTGCTGTGGGCGTGTGCTGGGGGCGTGGGAGTGTGCGCGCGTGGGATTACGGAAAAAAAAGTGAGCGTGTGCCCAATATTTTATTGTTTTTTCTTCCCAGGTTCTGTACATTCCAGCTCCGGGTGTCCACCCTGCTCCCTTTAAATACCCTGCACCCCATAATCATAACCCACCCTTACTCCTTAAAATACCCCACAAACCTTAAACACTAACCCATCTTAACCCTATAAATATACCATGTACCCCAAAACCCAAACCTATCCCTAAACCCTATAAATACCCCTGTCCCCCAAAAACCCAAACCTACCCCTGAACCCTAAAAATACCCCTGTACCCCAAAACCCAAACTTAGTCCTGAACCCTAAAAATACCACTGTACCCCAAAACTCAAACCTAGCCCTGAACCCTAAAAATAACCCTGTACCCCAAAACCCAAACCTACCCCTGAACCCTAAAATAACCCTGTACCCCAAAACCCAAACCTAGCCCTGAACCCTAAAAATACCCCTGTACCCCAAAACCCAAACCTAGCCCTGAACCCTTAAAATACCCCTGTACCCCAAAACCCAAACCTACCCCTGAACCCTAAAATACCCCTGTACCCCAAAACCCAAACTTAGTCCTGAACCCTAAAAATACCACTGTACCCCAAAACTCAAACCTAGCCCTGAACCCTAAAAATACCCCTGTACCCCAAAACCCAAACCTAGCCCTGAACCCTAAAAATACCCCTGTACCCCAAAACCCAAACTTAGTCCTGAACCCTAAAAATACCACTGTACCCCAAAACTCAAACCTAGCCCTGAACCCTAAAAATAATCCTGTACCCCAAAACCCAAACCTACCCCTGAACCCTAAAATAACCCTGTACCCCAAAACCCAAACCTAGCCCTGAATCCTAAAAATACCCCTGTACCCCAAAACCCATACCTATCACTAAACCCTAAAACTACCCCTGTACCCCATAACCCAAAACTATATCTGAACCCTTAAAATGCCCAAACACCCCAAAACATATACCTCAGTACCCCAAAACATATACCCCTATACCCATACTTACCTTATCCAAACATTAAAAAAAAACATGCTTTTACCATTCATGCATTTACAATGAATTTCGTTGTAAATGTATGTGTGGTAAAAGCATATAAAATGTAATGCCATGCGTTATAATGGCATGGTGATGGATCAAACCCAGATCTTTTGACTGGGTGTGAGTGTTTGATTGGTTCAGATGCTCCGTCCATCACCACTCCCTTTTGTACCGGTTTTGGCCGCCATAAGTGTGGCAGGGCATGCTCAGACGTGAGTCCCTTGCTCACTTTGCCACTGGATTCAAGCAAGCCGGGCTGAAGACGGCTGGAATGCCAGAAACCGGTCCTTGGAAGCTTGTTTCCGGTCCAGGGAAGACATGGCTTGGCAGTTCGGGCTGGACTGTTCCCATGAGGCACAGGGTCAGACTGATTTGCATATAGCCATGTCTGAACTGGGGTGGCAGAGTGGGCTAAAGAACGGTGATGGATCAAACCCAGATCTTTTGACTGGGTGTGAGTGTTTGATTGGTTCAGATGCTCCGTCCATCACCCCCCCCTTTTGTACCTCTTAAGTGCATCAGCAGTGCACTGTGAATCGGAGCGTTTCACAGGCCTGTCACAGATAAGAAATGCTATCAAAACGAAATCCTACAAAACAATATACTACTGGCCAGCAGCAATTCATACCCGGACAACGTCGGGACGGGCTGCTAGTAATCTTATAAGAATGCAGGGGCGGCAGGGAGAGATACACCCTGTGAACTAAGTGTGATTTCAGGACTCCCTATTGTTTTATAAATTCACTCTTGTAATGGCCCAAAGAAGGTGTTGGCATACTAGGGTGCACTGTAATACCAGCAAACAATGAAGGGAAAGGGTCAAGCAGGTGACCTCTCTCTTCAAGTGTGAGGATGGTGACATTTGAACTCAGATTACAGGTTTATCCAGGGAAGATGGTGTCCTCTGAAGTGAGTTAAGGATTCTCCCTACGGGAGGTTGGTGGCCTCTGCCTCAAGGAGCAGCATGTCTCTGAATATGGAATCAAACTCAAGGGCAGTCATTACTTTGATGAATAAGTGGGGCCTCTGGATTCAAGGGAAGTCAGATCTCTGATGACTGGGGCCAATGGATTCAAGGATGGTCAGGTCTCTGATGACTGGGGCCAATGGATTGAAGGATGGTCAGATCTGATGACTGGGGCCAATGGATTCAAGGATGGTCAGGTCTCTGATGACTGGGGCCAATGGATTCAAGGATGGTCAGCTCTCTGATGACTGGGGCCAATGGATTGAAGAATGGTCAGCTCTCTGATGACTGGGGCCAATGGATTCAAGGATGGTCAGATCTGATGACTGGGGCCAATGGATTCAAGGATGGTCAGCTCTTTGATGTCTTGATTCTGGCCTCTGTATTCTTCGGACGGAGATTCCCTTACAAGCAGAGATGTGCGACAGTGTATACATTTTTTGACACAGAATTTGTTAAATTCCATAAACATTGTCTGGCATTCCAGACAATAACAGTGTCAGAAGGAAATGTTTTTTCTGGGTTCTTGCATGACATTGTTTAAGCAAACGCACCCCTCATGTGAACACAACTCTCCAAATACCACAGGAGACTAGCACTAACACAAATTGCCTTTCTGCAAGACACTTTCATTGTAAACCACTCTCCCTCAGATATATTGTGAGATGTCTTCGGCAAGGTGCACTCTGCTCAAAAAATGTTACGCAAACTTGCCACAGGTGACATTTTGATAAGACTAAAGAATTACACAAAAATGTACGATTTCAGAAGCAAAACTAAAAGTTTGCCCCGCCCTAGTGGCAGAGGATCGTAGATGTCCCATGGAGTGCACTGATGGAAGTTCCCAGAAGAATATAGAGAGTGGGCGTAGCTCACAAAGGAGGTCTTGGAGAGCAACGATGTACCTGACCCGTGACCCCATCAATTTATAATGTCGATTCATTATCTGCTACGTTCCTCTGTAGTCCAGACTTACACTGTGATATCCAATGTGTTTCCACAACCAATGCTGAAGGTTCTGCTGCTCGCCATCAATGAATGCATTTAGTGATGTTTTAATGAGTAAACACAAATAAAATAATGTTCTTTTTATAATTATTTGCCCGTGCATATTCTCTCAAGCCGAGGGACCGCCAATCTCTCGAGAGCACACAGTCAACTCTCAAATTTCTAGAGAGATGAAGGTCACCTTGGATGGCGAGGGAAGCTCCTAATGTTAAATGTGATGTCAGAATATAAGGGAAGGGATTCCTTGGAGAGAATGTGATGACTTCTGAATCTGTCCAGCACCTTTACAATGATCATGGCCGGCATTGGAAGACAGGAGATGGGTCGATAGCTGCAAGGGTCTTGTTTATTAAGGGAAGATATTTTTTTATTAACGTTAGAGCCAACACTGCTTACAGACTGAATGGAATTCTCCTGACTGGCACATTATTTATTATTTGGATAATGTCGGCCAGTATTGGCCCAATAGTCTGAGCTGCAAGGATGGCAACTATGCGAGGGTAAGGGGTGCATGGCAAGCCCGATTTAGAGGTTTTGATCAGTTTCGTAAGCTCAAACATAGAAGGTGGCATGGAGTGGCTAAGAGAGGAACCCATATCAGTTTGAATTGGAAATAGCACAGCTGATGAGGATGTAGATGTAAGAGAGGAGAAGTTTTTGTAACAGTCTTCAACTTTGAGGCAGAAGGCCTCCGCCACAGAGTTACTAAAGGATTGCCTGCAGTATTTAGGCAAGGAGGAAGTGTCGTGGTGAGTTATTTGATAGCTGCAAACAGTTCTTTTGGGGAGTTTGCGTCTGCTTCAGTTTTGTTGGGGACGTAGGCCGATTTCTCCTTGCGTATCAGCGTCTTATATCTAGATAGACTTATCTTATATTTGACCTTTTCTGAGTCACAGCATCTGACTCTCTCCATCTTTTCTCTTGTCTCCTGAAGACCTCTTTAAGGGCCCTTATGTCGTCAGAGAACCATAGGCAGGTAGATGATCTCATTTGATCTTGGTCCATGTCACAGGAGACAAGATGGTGCTGGCCAAGTCTGGCTAGATTGTCTTTCATTTTGCTGGAGACATTACAAGACCTTCATGATTATGCTAATCTAGATCCCACCATGGGCACAATATGGCCATTTAAGAAAAAATCATACGACCCAGGTGGGACTCGAACCCACAATCCCCAGCTTCGGAGGCTAATGCCTTATCCATTAGGCCACTGAGCCTTGCTTTAACGAAAAGATAAGAGAACAACCACATCTGAAGAAAATGACTAGTATCAAACAGCCTGCAGAGAGCATTAAGAGACTCAAAGATACATCTTAACAGCACACTGACCACATACACAGAGTCAGTATGCCAATAGGACGTAATTCAGGTGTGGCAGGGGTAAGAAGCCAGGAACAGAGATACACTGAAATTACAAAACACTTCAGGTCCTGCCATTGTGGGTATTGCTTCTATATTAGACTGTGTAGAACAGAGTGTCTGCCCTGCCTCCGGGATAATAAGCCATGGGGAGTCTGACATCGAAATGATAGATGATCTTATAAGAATGCAGGGGCGGCAGGAAGAGAAACACCCTGTAAACTAAGTGTGATTTCAGGACTCCCTATCTATACTAATATAATAAAGAGAGAGCCCAAACCTTTGAGGCGGGTAATCTCAGGAACTACAGCACCAATCAAAACACCCAATACAGTGTTGGAAAGGGCATTTGCAGCAGAAGGACATAGGCTATGCAGACGCCCACCATATACATTTAAAAGGTAAAAGAACTGTGCCAGCAAAGTAGTCCCTTGTGGGCGTGTCTGCATTGTGCTGTGGGCGTGTGCTGGGGGCGTGACAAACGCTGGGGGCGTTTGGTACATTCCGCCCTTCATGCCATGTCTCATATTGTGTGCTGTGGGCGTGTGCTGGGGGCGTGGGAGTGTGCGCGCGTGGGATTACGGAAAAAAAAGTGAGCGTGTGCCCAATATTTTATTGTTTTTTCTTCCCAGGTTCTGTACATTCCAGCTCCGGGTGTCCACCCTGCTCCCTTTAAATACCCTGCACCCCATAATCATAACCCACCCTTACTCCTTAAAATACCCCACAAACCTTAAACACTAACCCATCTTAACCCTATAAATATACCATGTACCCCAAAACCCAAACCTATCCCTAAACCCTATAAATACCCCTGTCCCCCAAAAACCCAAACCTACCCCTGAACCCTAAAAATACCCCTGTACCCCAAAACCCAAACTTAGTCCTGAACCCTAAAAATACCACTGTACCCCAAAACTCAAACCTAGCCCTGAACCCTAAAAATAACCCTGTACCCCAAAACCCAAACCTACCCCTGAACCCTAAAATAACCCTGTACCCCAAAACCCAAACCTAGCCCTGAACCCTAAAAATACCCCTGTACCCCAAAACCCAAACCTAGCCCTGAACCCTTAAAATACCCCTGTACCCCAAAACCCAAACCTACCCCTGAACCCTAAAATACCCCTTTACCCCAAAACCCAAACCTAGCCCTGAATCCTAAAAATACCCCTGTACCCCCAAACCCATACCTATCACTAAACCCTAAAACTACCCCTGTACCCCATAACCCAAAACTATATCTGAACCCTTAAAATGCCCAAACACCCCAAAACATATACCTCAGTACCCCAAAACATATACCCCTATACCCATACTTACCTTATCCAAACATTAAAAAAAAACATGCTTTTACCATTCATGCATTTACAATGAATTTCGTTGTAAATGTATGTGTGGTAAAAGCATATAAAATGTAATGCCATGCGTTATAATGGCATGGTGATGGATCAAACCCAGATCTTTTGACTGGGTGTGAGTGTTTGATTGGTTCAGATGCTCCGTCTGAGGTTCCGTGACGATTTGAACCCGTGTTTTCAATATTGTCGGAAATACATAATATTGGTATCAGCGAACCGCAAATGATCCATTTAGCACATCCTGGTGTTTTTGCTATGCTACGAGCAAGAGTACTCCTGCTATGAACACATTTCTGATCTACCCACGGCATCCATCTTAGATCATGGCAGCCATTTTGTCTTTCTTGCCCTCACATACGCAATAACCTCTGATCATTTCATTTCGATTAAGGACACGTAGCCTTAGCCGGAGATTCACCTCCTTCAGTGACACGTGCACCTTGGAACAGAACACGCTGTAGCTGCATGACTCGACAAAGGCTGCCTCCTCTGCCCGAGGCCAGCCCCACCGAACTGGTTCTCGTGTCCATTGTCCCGATCATGATTAGGCGGCCGAAGCCGGTAGCCTTGCCCATTTACAACCCACAAACATCCCTTATCCCACTTTTCTATCTTCCACACCTGGCTCCGTTCCTTTCTTTCTGAATCTTTATTAGGGGGAGGTAACGAAATTTACGATGAGGCGGTCCGGCTCTTGAATGCAATATTGACAAGGGATTGTGATGAACTAGTGGGAACCCCTCTTCGTAATGTTTGGCATCAGATATTATCAACGGTTCTTGTGTAACACCAAATATTTATTGTTTTAGGCACAAAGGTTTTGAGAATGTATTACATGTAAAGAATTCGCCCCCAGCTTAAAATTTAGTATATAAGGAGCAACCCTCTTTGTACAATTTGAACAGGCTCCTAGAATCTGCCCATGTGTGGTTTCTGTGACTTCTGTGTCCCTGCAGTAATAAACCTTTGGTCTTTGACGCCACCATCGAGAAGCCCGTGTTTCTGTTCATTTGCGCACCAAGGCAGGTGGAACTCCGGGGTCTTTGGGTGTTGTTCCCTGACACCTCTGGACGGAACCAAAAAGTCCAGAACTCCAATTGGCGCCCAACATGGGGCGACGTCATTCGGTACCGGTCCAAAAGCCTGAAGAGTTCGAGAAGCTTCGTGTGAAGATTCCTGAGGGAGGCGCCCCACTTCATCGATCCCGGCATATCGCAAAAGTGGCCCGAAGTTCTCTTCCACGAGGGTTCCCGTTCAGGACGGCTGCAGTGGGCCGTTGCCTTGACCGTCGCCCTGTCTTGGACCCGAGGTGCAGTCCTTAGTACAGCGAAACATGACGGGTTTCTCCTTGGTGACGTCTTCAGTGCCTCAGTTAAGTATTTAGTGGTTGCTAGCTGGTTACTTCGTGAGGGTTGTTAAAATCCTTTTTGGTTCTTGATTTGGTTTGGTTTCGTAAGATTATCACTGGTTGTTCTGGTTACGATAATCTATTTGGTTTAGTTTGGGTATCGATACATCAGTTCGTTTTGGTAGGCCTAAGTCCTTGGTTCAGGTGCACATATTTGTTTCTTGTTTTGTTTGTTCTGTGTTCCGGATTGCAAAATGGTAAGTCGGAGAAACTGTATGTTGTCTTGTTTTGGTTGCAACAGTGACTCACGATTGGAGGACTCATGTCTGGTTCCTCCGATTGGGACTCCCCTATATGACTTGTACTGTAAACATGGTGTGGGTCCTATATCTTATAATGAGGTGTGGGTCCGATACACTGAGAAAGATGGTGTCCTTAGTTGGCCACTGCATGGTAGTTTTGAACCCGAAATCCTTGACAATTTAGAAGCAAAATTGTTTAGGAAGAAAGCCCGGCCGGCAATGTTTGATTCTTTCCGTTACTGGCGAAAAGAATCCAAACAGAGAGAAATGAAGAGGTTAAAGAAAGAACAGAAAGAGCAAGAAGAGTTGACTCTGGAGCAAGCGGCTAAGCAGCTGCAAGTTAACGAGTCAGAGAAGGCCATAGAGGTGGCCATCAGAGAGCATAATTTAGCGATTGACAAGTGCTATCCTGCCTTGCCATCGAAAACAGCTAAGATACTAGAGGATTCCGAAAACGATCCTCTGTTGTCTTATTTGTTACGGTCACCTCCACCGTATGCACAAGGTGCTACGGCTCCACCTTTACCGAATGTACAATTGCCGGTTGCTGGACAACCTGGTATTCCTGCTCCTGCCCCTCAGAATCAAGCTCCTGTACCTCCTGTGGTCAATGTGAATGTTCCTACGGCTCCTCCTCCTCCTGGATTGCCGACTTCTATACCTGTATCTGTCTCGCTTACACCTACTGTTCCACAAACTATCTTTCTCGATACTTCTACTGTCCCGCTATCTGTTCCTACCTCTACTGTGTTCTCTGCATCTGCGAGTGTGTTGACTCCACTTTCTGTTCGTCGAAGAATCCCTGATTCTGTATCTAACATTCTGTCTCCTTTATATAAAACTTTAATCAAGACTCCTACTTCTGACTCTGTTCAGAGACGTAGTCAGCTTCCGAGTACTGAGGAACGGGGAATTTTAGATTCCACGGCTCTCAGATGGATTTCGAAGAGTAGGAGATATAGTACGAGAGATGTGCTAGACACCTTTATGCAGTGGAAAGAACCAACGCAACGGTATGTCTTTGATGAGATGTGCTCGCTGTTACGTGAGGAGATAGAAGAAGATGATGTTGAATCGAATCTAGAAGACTTAATTAAGGTTCAGAAAGAGTTCGCTGCAGGAATTATAGTAGGCCAAAATATAGAAGAAGCGATGGAACTGATTTTAAGTTATAGAAATGATCCATCACTTCGTTCACCGAGAGATTTAGAGAAAAGCAAGACGAAGCTAAGCCGCCAATATCCAATGAGGGAGGTTCCTCCAATTTGGCGCGATGCTGTACAAGCTGATAATGTCAATGGTATTGTAGCTGCTCCGGCGCAATTCCAAAGAGTGTGGATACACATTCCGTGGAAGCGAGCTGAAGTGCTAGCAGTAAAGCAGGCCTTGCCAGACCCGCGTAAGAATCCTGCTGGATACTATAAGGAATTAACACAGACAGTTGAGGCTTGTATAATGAACTTAGCGGACATCGATATGTTATTTGGTAATGTAGTTCCTCAACCAATTTGGGCTAAAATTCGTAGAGAGAATCATCCAGCCCTAGGTGGTGATTGGGCAGCTATTGTTGCAGCGGATGGTCAGCAAGTAGGTGGTGCAAAACCCGAACCCCTAATTGCTAATCTTCCAGGTAGGATAATTGATTCTGATGCCCGCATTGCGTGTTAATTGGGACAAATTGTCAGCATGTAGACAGAAAAAAGACGAAAGTGTCTCCGACTTCTTCACGAGATTCGAAGAGACTTTTGTAGATCACAGTGGTCAGGATATGAGCACAGAAGGAGGACAGAGACTGTTTGTCGATAAATTTGTGCATAATTTGTTACCTGAGTTATGCAATAAATTAAAAGATTCCGAGAGTGCGTGGGCTGTTTCTACAACTGCGCAAATTCTTGCAACTGCACAGTATTATGAAAATAGAGATAAAGAGGAAAAAGAAAAATCAGATAAGAAAACAAAAGATTTAAAAACTAAAGTTCTTTTGCAACAGGCGTATCCGCCTCGCATGAATCAGAATAATACGCAACAGAACTCGTATCAAAGAGCAGATTATAGTTCACCGAGGCCTCAATATCAGTGGAACCAGTGTGCATACTGTAAGAAAGAGGGTCACTACAAGAATGAGTGTCTGATCTTAACGCAAAATAATGCAGCAGCAGCTCAGAGAGGTCGTGGTGGTTTTGTGCAAAATTCTAGAGGTCGAGGGCGAGGTGCTATGCCTCCACAGACGAACGATCGTCCTTCCAATCACTTTGATCAACGAAATGGACAGTTGGCCCAGCAAAATAGATCTCAACAGTATCTTGTTGAAGACTATTGTGAAGTGGATGAGGGATTTCAGCAAAATGGGTACTAGGACAGCCATGGACAGAGAGAGGGAGTAGTATCAGTTCCAGTGGATCAGAGTGGGCCTTATGTCGCAGTAGCAACATCAGGTGTAGTCGAACCGTTTCTGTTGGATACTGGTGCAGCAAAAAGTTCTATCATTCATGCGAAACTCCCTGGCGCACCTTTGTCCGGCTCAACTAATGTCTCTGTAGGTTTTTCAGGCGCCCCTGTTTACAACCCCATATCTGGTCCTTTGTCTATTTCTGTTGGACCGTGTCAATTGAAAGCACCCCTGATTTTGACGACGGGTTGTAATGAAAATCTGCTTGGTTTAGACTTGTTAAAACAACTATATGCGACATTGTACTGTTCTCCGGAAGGAGTACAGCTTACATTGGGTAAAAGAATCACCTCTCCGATGTACTTGTCAATGGATGCACTCCCGCCAGAGCTACGTTCACTCCCTGATTCTCTTTGGGCGACTGGTCCTAACGATGTAGGCCTTTTGGAAATACCACCATATGTAGTCACTTTGAAAGCGAATGTAAAATTTCCTCGAATTCCTCAATATAAAATATCTAGTGAAGGTGAACGTGCACTTTTATTGATTGTACAAGATTTGATTAAGAAAAGTGTGGTTGAAGAAACTAGAGGAAATGTCTGTAACAGTCCTGTATTACCAATTTTGAAACGAACTGATCCTACAAAGCCTCCAGTGTATAGGTTTGTCATCGACCTCAGAGAAGTTAATAAGATTGTGATTCCACAGTTTCCTGTGGTTCCAGACATTACTGCCTTGTTAACATTGATTCCTGCTACAGCTACTTGGTTTTCAGTCATTGACTTGAAGAATGCCTTTTTCAGCATTCCAATAGCCGAGGAAAGCAGAGATATTTTCGGCTTCTGTCTAGGAGGTCGAAGTTTCAGATTTAAACGCGCTCCACAAGGCTATTGTGAGAGCCCATCTATTTACAGTCAAGCATTAAAAAGTCAGTTAGATACCTTTGTCCTTCCTCCAGGCTCTGCTCTAGTGCAGTATGTAGACGATCTTCTAGTGGCTGCCGATGACAAGGAAACTTGCAAAGCAGCTACGATTTCGTTATTACATCATTTGTCTAATTTGAATCACAAGGTATCACCTTCGAAAATGCAATACTGCTGCCAAGAAGTGACCTACCTAGGTCATCTCTTGTCAAAGGAGGGAAGGAAGTTGACCCCAGAGAGAATAAAAGCAATTACGCAGATGAGTGTTCCTCGCACGCAGAGAGAAGTGCGTGCCTTTCTAGGTATTACCTCTTACTGTAGGCAGTGGATCCCAAATTTTTCTCTTTTAGCAAAACCTTTGGTGGCTTTGACTGGGAAAAATGTTCCGAGTCCGGTGCCATGGTCTGATGAATGTCAGGAGAGTTTTACTGAATTACGAAAAGCACTGTGTTCAGCTCCTGTATTGGGTACACCTGATTACAGTAAGCCATTCACGCTCTACGTTCACGAGAGAGAAGGTTGCGCGTTGAGTGTTCTGACACAGACATTTGGTGATAAGCAACGCCCTTGTGCGTATTTTTCATCAACATTAGATCCGGTAGCTAGAGCGTTACCTAGTTGTTTGAGAGCTACAGCGGCAGCTGCGGCTTCCATTCGACAATCTGCTGGATTGGTGATGAACAACATGCTAGTGGTCATGGTTCCTCATGCTGTGGATACACTCATGAATCGAACCAAGACACAACACCTTACCAGTGCGAGACTATCTGGTTACGAGCTGACGTTATTAGCGAGTCATATTCAGATCAAAAGATGCAATGTATTGAATCCAGCAACGTTGTTGCCGGCTAATCAAGAGTCGAGTGATTCCGAGCCACATGATTGTTGTTTTAGAACGGAGGAAGAGACAAAAGGACGTATTGACTTAAAGGATACTCCATTATCAGATCCAGATGGTACGCTGTATGTGGATGGGTCATGCTTTAAATTGGAGAATGGTGATGTGACTGCTGCTTACGCAGTAACGACTCTGAAGACGATTGTGGAGACTGCAAGAGTGAGTCAGAATTCTGCCCAAGCTGCAGAATTAATAGCTTTAACAAGAGCGTGTGTTTTAGCTAAGGGAAAGAGAGTGAATGTGTTTACAGATAGTCAGTACGCGTTCGGCGTGGCCCATAGTTTTGGCCGTTTGTGGAAAGAAAGAGGTTTCATTACGTCCCATGGGACTAAGATTCAACATGGTCAGCTAGTTAACGACTTGTTGGAATCTCTAACCTTGCCGACTGAAGTTGCGATTGTAAAGTGCAGTGCTCATAAAGCAATCACGGATGATGTTGGTCGTGGGAATGCTTTTGCTGATGAGACTGCTAAACAAACAGCTAGAGACATGATGAGCAGAATGTATGTTGCTACGTCTGCAAGATGGATTGCTGAGTCTGGAATGTGTGAGGATACAATGGAAAGTGTGAAAGAGATTCAGAAAGAGGCAACTGAGGAAGAAAAACGTGTATGGAGAGAAAGTACGGGCAAGTTGGATTCGAATGGGTGTTGGATTGATTTGACAGAACAGCAGCGTTGGATGTTGCCTGATGCGTATGTGCTTGCAGTGGTGACAATGGCGCATGGAGTAGCGCATATAAGTTCTAAGGGAATCTGTAAGATGTTGGCTCCAGTCTGGAAGAATGATGGGATCAGTAAATGTGCAGAGAGAGTGGTGAAAAATTGTATGGTATGCCTGATGCATAATCCTGGCAAGGGAACTCCAACTCCTGCTGGTCACTTCGCTCCTCCTTCCTGCCCCTTTGAAGTGATTCAGTTAGACTTCATTCACATGGATCGCTGTAATAATCTGAAATACGTCCTTGTGGTAGTCTGTGCTTTTTCCAGGTGGATCGAAGCATATCCACTAAAGGACAATACTGCCCTATCAACTGCCAAAATTCTTCTCAAAGAATATTTCCCTAGATTTGGAATGCCATGGATTGTATGGTCAGATAACGGAAGTGAGTTTATAGGGAAAGTTATGCAGAGTGTATGTACCGGCCTAGGCATAAGACAGAAGTTCCACAGTGCGAATCATCCCCAGTCTGCTGGTTTAGTAGAGGGTTACAATGGCACCCTCAAGCTGAAAATAGCTAAAATACAAGCATCCACAGGTTTACCCTGGCCAGACGCACTTCCTTTGGCTTTGCTATCAACGAGAGCAACTGTACATTCTAGAGTGGGGCTTAGCCCCTATGAGATAGTCTTTGGCCGCCCGGCAAATATTTGGGGTGTGCCGAGGCCTAAGGAGTTTTGTTCTCTAGAATATCCTATGTTGATAGACTACCTTTACGACTTGACTGCTAAATTGAGTCTTATTCACCAACAGGCTTTCGATGCATTGCCAAAGCCTCCGGAGAGTCCAGGGCATCAGCTGAAACCCGGCGATCAAATCGTGATCAGAAACTTCGCGAGGACGGAGAACCTTCAGCCCAGATACGTCGGCCCCTTCCAGGTCCTGCTTGCAACGAGAACAGCAGTTCGTGTAGCTGGCCGCAAGCATTGGGTGCACGCATCTCATGTTAAGCGTGTACCTTTGCCACTTCCTTACGACGACTGGGTGAAGAAGGGAATTGGTGCCTCCGAATTTGAACGTACGCCAAAGTTCATCCCTTTCAGCGATGCCGAATTGATTACCGACACTCCAAACTCTGACTCTCCTCCTGAAAAGACTCCTTTGAACTCTGAACATTTGTCCCCTGCATCAGAAAAAAATCTGTCATCTGCGAACTTGAACACTGCAACAGCTACCAGTGATACACTATTTGCCGATCAAACAGTACCTGCGAAGCAAAGATACAATTTACGACCTCGTAATATGGACAAATAAAGCAGGCAACTGCCCATTGTGATATTTTGAAATTTTGAACTTTTGCCTTCAGCCAGGAAGTTTGCTATTGTTTTATTGTTTTTAAAATTGCCTTGCCGTCTGGGTAGCCGTAGGGTCGTGGCTGTGTGCCTAGTTGAATCTGCGGGGGTCTGACACAAGGTCGATCTTTCTGTTGGTTCTGGGAACTCCCAGGGCTGATAGAGGCATTTTCATCTACGTACACATCATCAGTGGTCGCGAGCGGATTGTAGAAGATGGAGCTTCCTGCGCTGCAACGAGAAAATGTGATTTATGTTCGCAGAAACAGACTTTACAGAATTCTTCACAGCAAATGCTTTTTAATACAATGTGCCATTACATTTTTGATTGTTTTGATAACATTGGTGGGTGGAATCGTTTTCGGTATGAGTTTGATTTTTGTGCCAGTAACTACAGTACCTCCCCTTGATCCTGTTACTTCTACTGTTTCTTCTATACACTCTTTTCACTCGTTTCCTGAACATGAGCAAGCTCGACGCTCAGAATTCATTAATAACACTTTTGTACAGCTCTTGCATCAACACCAACTGGTAGTTAACACTACAGACTGCTGGGTGTGTGGCTTGATACCCCACACTATGGATAAAGGTATTCCCTATCTGGTTTTGCCTTTCAGCTACAATGGATCATTTCAGGCCCTCCAAACCATCTTTGCTTATGCCCTTGAAACCTATCCTCCACGTCCACCACGTTCCACTAAATATAACTCTGCCAACAAAGCTTTAGTCCAGGGAAATATTGACATGATCAAGGACGTCAATAATACTCCATCTTACCCTAGAGACGAATTGCGAGTGTATTTGAGTTGGAATTCTTCAGAGTATCGCCTTAGTTTGGGAGAAAGCAAGCGTAAAAGCTCAACTCCAATCTGGGTCGTACCTCACCGAGGTCAGGTCTGTTTGCAAGGTAATGGGAGAAATCCGAGAGCTCAGCTAGGGAGGAGTGAGTGCGTAGAGACTTATGTGTTTCCGGCTAACTCTTCCCCTGCCTTTCTTACTGCTAGGGGTACCTACTTCATCTGTCGAGACCGAGCTTATACATGGTTGCCTGCCGACTTTTCAGGCTCATGTTATATTGCTCGATTGTTGCCTCCAACATATACTGCTTCATCTGATTATCACAGGACTAGAGTAGCGAGAGGTGTCTTCAGCAAGGAAGATACTGCTGGTCAGGAAGCTGGAGACTTCTTTAAAGGCTTCCTTCCGTTCTGGGGGCCTATGGCCAATAGTAGAAACATACGTCAGCTAACACGGGTAGTTGAATCTACTATTACCGAAACTGCTGGTGCCCTTAGCAATTTGACAGCTGAGCTTCAGGCGGATAGACTCATGACGTTGCAGAACCGTATGGTTCTAGACGTTATACTTGCAGATCGAGGTGGGGTATGCAGAATGATCCAATCGAGCTGCTGTGTCTTTATTCCTAATAATGCTCCAACAGTCTATGAGGCGATCTTGAAGCTACACAAGATTTCCGATTCTATTCATGTAGACAAAGGAAACTGGTCCCTCATGGAGTGGTTTTGGACTCTGATATCAGCGTGGGGATGGAAGGTTCTGATGGTCATTGGTGTCATCTTAGTATTCCTCTTCTCATGCTGCCTGATTATCCAGTGTGGTCCTGCTCTGTGTAGTCTTTGTGCTGCAACCTGTTTTAGGAAACCACCTGCGTTTGGAGAAAAGGCACGAGAAAGGATGATGATACAACAGCATGTCACTGACCTGATGAGCATAGAATTAGACTCTGACATAGACTGAGTAATTGCCTATGTAAGGGCAAAAGGAGGGTCTGAGGTTCCGTGACGATTTGAACCCGTGTTTTCAATATTGTCGGAAATACATAATATTGGTATCAGCGAACCGCAAATGATCCATTTAGCACATCCTGGTGTTTTCGCTATGCTACGAGCAAGAGTACTCCTGCTATGAACACATTTCTGATCTACCCACGGCATCCATCTTAGATCATGGCAGCCATTTTGTCTTTCTTGCCCTCACATACGCAATAACCTCTGATCATTTCATTTCGATTAAGGACACGTAGCCTTAGCCGGAGATTCACCTCCTTCAGTGACACGTGCACCTTGGAACAGAACACGCTGTAGCTGCATGACTCGACAAAGGCTGCCTCCTCTGCCCGAGGCCAGCCCCACCGAACTGGTTCTCGTGTCCATTGTCCCGATCATGATTAGGCGGCCGAAGCCGGTAGCCTTGCCCATTTACAACCCACAAACATCCCTTATCCCACTTTTCTATCTTCCACACCTGGCTGCGTTCCTTTCTTTCTGAATCTTTATTAGGGGGAGGTAACGAAATTTACGATGAGGCGGTCCGGCTCTTGAATGCAATATTGACAAGGGATTGTGATGAACTAGTGGGAACCCCTCTTCGTAATGTTTGGCATCAGATATTATCAACGGTTCTTGTGTAACACCAAATATTTATTGTTTTAGGCACAAAGGTTTTGAGAATGTATTACATGTAAAGAATTCACCCCCAGCTTAAAATTTAGTATATAAGGAGCAACCCTCTTTGTACAATTTGAACAGGCTCCTAGAATCTGCCCATGTGTGGTTTCTGTGACTTCTGTGTCCCTGCAGTAATAAACCTTTGGTCTTTGACGCCACCATCGAGAAGCCCGTGTTTCTGTTCATTTGCGCACCAAGGCAGGTGGAACTCCGGGGTCTTTGGGTGTTGTTCCCTGACACCTCTGGACGGAACCAAAAAGTCCAGAACTCCACGTCCATCACCACTCCCTTTTGTACCGGTTTTGGCCGCCATAAGTGTGGCAGGGCATGCTCAGACGTGAGTCCCTTGCTCACTTTGCCACTGGATTCAAGCAAGCCGGGCTGAAGACGGCTGGAATGCCAGAAACCGGTCCTTGGAAGCTTGTTTCCGGTCCAGGGAAGACATGGCTTGGCAGTTCGGGCTGGACTGTTCACATGAGGCACAGGGTCAGACTGATTTGCATATAGCCATGTCTGAACTGGGGTGGCAGAGTGGGCTAAAGAACGGTGATGGATCAAACCCAGATCTTTTGACTGGGTGTGAGTGTTTGATTGGTGCAGATGCTCCGTCCATCACCACCCCCTTTTGTACCTCTTAAGTGCATCAGCAGTGCACTGTGAATCGGAGCGTTTCACAGGCCTGTCACAGATAAGAAATGCTATCAAAACAAAATCCTACAAAACAATATACTACTGGCCAGCAGCAATTCATACCCGGACAACGTCGGGACGGGCTGCTAGTAATCTTATAAGAATGCAGGGGCGGCAGGGAGAGATACACCCTGTGAACTAAGTGTGATTTCAGGACTCCCTATTGTTTTATAAATTCACTCTTGTAATGGCCCAAAGAAGGTGTTGGCATACTAGGGTGCACTGTAATACCAGCAAACAATGAAGGGAAAGGGTCAAGCAGGTGACCTCTCTCTTCAAGTGTGAGGATGGTGACATTTGAACTCACAGATTACAGGTTTATCCAGGGAAGATGGTGTCCTCTGAAGTGAGTTAAGGATTCTTCCTACGGGAGGTGGTGGCCTCTGCCTCAAGGAGCAGCATGTCTCTGAATATGGAATCAAACTCAAGGGCAGTCATTACTTTGATGAATAAGTGGGGCCTCTGGATTCAAGGGAAGTCAGATCTCTGATGACTGGGGCCAATGGATTCAAGGATGGTCAGGTCTCTGATGACTGGGGCCAATGGATTGAAGGATGGTCAGATCTGATGACTGGGGTCAATGGATTCAAGGATGGTCAGGTCTCTGATGACAGGGGCCAATGGATTCAAGGATGGTCAGCTCTCTGATGACTGGGGCCAATGGATTGAAGAATGGTCAGCTCTCTGATGAAGGGGCCAATGGATTCAAGGATGGTCAGATCTGATGACTGGGGCCAATGGATTCAAGGATGGTCAGCTCTTTGATGTCTTGATTCTGGCCTCTGTATTCTTCGGACGGAGATTCCCTTACAAGCAGAGATGTGCGACAGTGTATACATTTTTGGACACAGAATTTGTTAAATTCCATAAACATTGTCTGGCATTCCACACAATAACAGTGTCAGAAGGAAATGTTTTTTCTGGGTTCTTGCATGACATTGTTTACGCAAACGCACCCCTCATGTGAACACAACTCTCCAAATACCACAGGAGACTAGCACTAACACCAATTGTCTTTCAGCAAGACACTTTCATTGTAAACCACTCTCCCTCAGATATATTGTGAGACGTCTTCGGCAAGGTGCACTCTGCTTAAAAAATGTTACGCAAACTTGCCACAGGTGACATTTTGATAAGACTAAAGAATTACACAAAAATGTAGGATTTCAGAAGCAAAACTAAAAGTTTGCCCCGCCCCAGTGGCAGAGGATCGTAGATGTCCCATGGAGTGCACTGATGGAAGTTCCCAGAAGAATATAGAGAGTGGGCGTAGCTCACAAAGGAGGTCTTGGAGAGCAACGATGTACCTGACCCGTGACCCCATCAATTTATAATGTCGATTCATTATCTGCTACGTTCCTCTGTAGTCCAGACTTACACTGTGATATCCAATGTGTTTCCACAACCAATGCTGAAGGTTCTGCTGCTCGCCATCAATGAATGCATTTAGTGATGTTTTAATGAGTAAACACAAATAAAATAATGTTCTTTTTATAATTATTTGCCCGTGCATATTCTCTCAAGCCGAGGGACCGCCAATCTCTCGAGAGCACACAGTCAACTCTCAAATTTCTAGAGAGATGAAGGTCACCTTGGATGCCGAGGGAAGCTCCTAATGTTAAATGTGATGTCAGAATATAAGGGAAGGGATTCCTTGGAGAGAATGTGATGACTTCTGAATCTGTCCAGCACCTTTACAATGATCATGGCCGGCATTGGAAGACAGGAGATGGGTCGATAGCTGCAAGGGTCTTGTTTATTAAGGGAAGATATGTTTTTTATTAACGTTAGAGCCAACACTGCTTACAGACTGAATGGAATTCTCCTGACTGGCACATTATTTATTATTTGGATAATGTCGGCCAGTATTGGCCCAATAGTCTGAGCTGCAAGGATGGCAACTATGCGAGGGTAAGGGGTGCATGGCAAGCCCGATTTAGAGGTTTTGATCAGTTTCGTAAGCTCAAAAATAGAAGGTGGCATGGAGTGGCTAAGTGAGGAACCCATATCAGTTTGAATTGGAAATAGCACAGCTGATGAGGATGTAGATGTAAGAGAGGAGAAGTTTTTGTAACAGTCTTCAACTTTGAGGCAGAAGGCCTCCGCCACAGAGTTACTAAAGGATTGCCTGCAGTATTTAGGCAAGGAGGAAGTGTCGTGGTGAGTTATTTGATAGCCGCAAACAGTTCTTTTGGGGAGTTTGCATTTGCTTCAGTTTTGTTGGGGACGTAGGCCGATTTCTCCTTGCGTATCAGCGTCTTATATCTAGATAGACTTATCTTATATTTGACCTTTTCTGAGTCACAGCATCTGACTCTCTCCATCTTTTCTCTTGTCTCCTGAAGACCTGTTTAAGGGCCCTTATGTCGTCAGAGAACCTTAGGCAGGTAGATGATCTCATTTGATCTTGGTCCATGTCACAGGAGACAAGATGGTGCTGGCCAAGTCTGGCTAGATTGTCTTTCATTTTGCTGGAGACATTACAAGACCTTCATGATTATGCTAATCTAGATCCCACCATGGGCACAATATGGCCATTTAAGAAAAAATCATACGACCCAGGTGGGACTCGAACCCACAATCCCCAGCTTCGGAGGCTGATGCCTTATCCATTAGGCCACTGGGCCTTGCTTGAACGACAAGATAAGAGAACAACCACATCTGAAGAAAATGACTAGTATCAAATAGCCTGCAGAGAGCATTAAGAGACTCAAAGATACATCTTAACAGCACACTGACCACATACACAGAGTCAGTATGCCAATAGGACGTAATTCAGGTGTGGCAGGGGTAAGAAGCCAGGAACAGAGATACACTGAAATTACAAAACCCTTCAGGTCCTGCCATTGTGGGTATTGCTTCTATATTAGACTGTGTAGAACAGAGTGTCTGCCCTGCCTCCGGGATAATAAGCCATGGGGAGTCTGGCATCGAAATGATAGATGATCTTATAAGAATGCAGGGGCGGCAGGAAGAGAAACACCCTGTAAACTAAGTGTGATTTCAGGACTCCCTATCTATACTAATATAATAAAGAGAGAGCCCAAACCTTTGAGGCGGGTAATCTCAGGAACTACAGCACCAATCAAAACACCCAATACAGTGTTGGAAAGGGCATTTGCAGCAGAAGGACATAGGCTATGCAGACGCCCACCATATACATTTAAAAGGTAAAAGAACTGTGCCAGCAAAGTAGTCCCTTGTGGGCGTGTCTGCATTGTGCTGTGGGCGTGTGCTGGGGGGCGTGACAAACGCTGGGGGCGTTTGGTACATTCCGCCCTTCATGCCATGTCTCATATTGTGTGCTGTGGGCGTGTGCTGGGGGCGTGGGCGTGTGCGGGCGTGGGATTACGGAAAAAAAAGAGAGCGTTGTGCCCAATATTTTATTGTTTTTTCTTCCCAGGTTCTGTACATTCCAGCTCCGGGTGTCCACCCTGCTCCCTTTAAATACCCTGCACCCCATAATCATAACCCACCCTTACTCCTTAAAATACTCCACAAACCTTAAACACTAACCCATCTTAACCCTATAAATATACCATGTACCCCAAAACCCAAACCTATCCCTAAACCCTATAAATACCCCTGTACCCCAAAACCCAAACCTAGCCCTGAACCCTATAAATACCCCTGTACCTCAAAACCCAAACCTACGCCTGAACCCTGAATATACCCCTGTACCCCAAAACCCAAACCTAGCCCTGAACCCTAAAAATACCCCTGTACCCCAAAACCCAAACCTACCCCTGAACCCTAAAATACTCCTGTTCCCCAAAACCCAAACCTAGCCCTGAACCCTAAAAATACCCCTGTACCCCAAAACCCAAACCTAGCCCTGAACCTTAAACACTAACCCATCTTAACCCTATAAATATACCATGTACCCCAAAACCCAAACCTATCCCTAAACCCTATAAATACCCCTGTACCCCAAAACCCAAACCTACCCCTGAACCCTAAAAATACCCCTGTACCCCAAAACCCAAACTTAGTCCTGAACCCTAAAAATACCACTGTACCCCAAAACTCAAACCTAGCCCTGAACCCTAAAAATAACCCTGTACCCCAAAACCCAAACCTACCCCTGAACCCTAAAATAACCCTGTACCCCAAAACCCAAACCTAGCCCTGAATCCTAAAAATACCCCTGTACCCCAAAACCCATACCTATCACTAAACCCTAAAACTACCCCTGTACCCCATAACCCAAAACTATATCTGAACCCTTAAAATGCCCAAACACCCCAAAACATATACCTCAGTACCCCAAAACATATACCCCTATACCCATACTTACCTTATCCAAACATTAAAAAAAACATGCTTTTACCATTCATGCATTTACAATGAATTTCGTTGTAAATGTATGTGTGGGAAAAGCATATAAAATGTAATGCCATGCGTTATAATGGCATGGTGATGGATCAAACCCAGATCTTTTTTTTTTTTTTTAATTTTTGAAAACCTTTATTGTGCACGAAATACAGAACAAATACGGGCCCACAACCTTCCGGCCGGCCACGAACTCTCATGTAGCACTAAAGCATGCAATACGGTGACACAGTAATACAGCTGCACATCGGCGGTTAATCAGGAATCAGACTGGAGGATGCCGCAAGACCATGTCGCAGGAGTTATTAAGGTTAAGTTTTCAAGTTTTTTTTTTTTGCAACTAGTAAAGTCAGGTTGTATTGTTCCGTACTCATAAAATGATAAAGTAAGAGCAAGGACCATGCAGGTGGGACATGACAGTAGCTACGATTCACGCAATCCACATCTCTACAAGCAGTCCCGACCGGGCAGGATGGCCACACAATATTCACGTTACAGGGCAGCAATCCCAACTACCCACTCATATCTACTCCGCCACCCTTCACCCAATATGCCTGAACACGGGCCAAGAAAAAGGAAAAACATAAAAGAAGCAAAAACAGGTCCCATAGAAACTAACCAAAAATAAATGTAACCCCCCACCCTACACACATGCAGTGGCTATGGCCTACCCCCCCCCCCCCCCCTAGCAGAGTGTCTGTCGCCCCATAAAGCCGAAATACAGCAAGAGAAGAAAAGAAGTAGAAGAAAAAGGTAAGATAAAGCAAGAAAATTGTAGAAAAGGAAGAAAGAAAAAAACAGGAAACGAAAAATTTTAACACTTGAATATAGCGAGGAAGAAAAGAACAAGCTGATCTACCACTCCCAAAAAGAAGGAAGCGGGGAGGAGCCCTCACAATACCAGAACTCCCGGACTCCCAGCCATCTGCAACCCCTACGTCATGCTAGTGTTCCGGTCCGGATCCCCCCCGGCTAGTCAGATACAGGGTCAGCAGCCATCAACCGCAACTTCCGTCCCTGAACCACCCGCCCGCAAAACAACAGTCGCCCCATAAAGAGGAACCAAAAATGATAGAACACAATACTTGCGACTTGAAATGAAGGGAGAGGCCAGCTCGCAGAACAGGAAATACAGTATGAAACAGGTGGAAGTCTCACTGAATGCACAATCAATACAACAACAAGTATTTCAGTCCGGGGTCACAACCAGGCAGACAGTCAGTGCCAATAGGGGAAGAGCCATCAGCCCTGTCCCGAACGTCGGAATCCCACCAGGCAGAGCCACAGCGAAGCAGTGAGACAGCACGGCCACAGAGAGAGTGAGAGTGTCGCAGGAACACAAAATGGCCGTCGAGAGCCAACAGTAGCTCCATCAACTGTAGTAGTGAGTTCCCCAGGAACCTGCAGAGCGTACGAGTCCTTCGGATACAAGGTCGGAGGGCACAACCCAGGGGCCGGTGACGAGGTCGACAATGCCTGAGACATGTCCCAAGGCACTCGCGATGAGCATCCCAACAATGTTGCACTCTCCGGTGAAAGGAGAAACAAAGTATCCCAGATAGAGGCAGCAGGCGGACAATCTCGGGCAGCAGTAAATTCAGGAGCGGGCACCTTTGTCCAGTTGGCAGAAGGAAGCACTGTATCGCCATGAAGCGCAGGCTGAGATGAGGGTAGATTTGGCGGGGTCAGTACATCGCAGTCCCGCCGCAGCGACGACGCCATGTCGTCCAGCTTCTTTCGCAGCACTTGGCAGCCTTGGCGCATATCAGCGCGGAGGTCATGCAGGGCAGTCAGGAGGATTTTGAGGGAAAGTGCAGGCTGAAGCCCCCGGCTCTCACTTCCCAAGGAAGGTATTCGGGAATCGGACCCCATCACAGGCGGGGCAACACAGGCCAGCGACAGGGACGGGCGCTCTCCCCCACGCCTCGGAGCCTCAAACAAAGACATCATGGCGAAAGTCCGGGGAAATCGCAGGATAATCGTGGCACAGGCGAGCGTCCTTGCGGGGCTACAGCATTACGAAGTACAGCACCAGTGAGGCACACATCGCGGAGAGGCGCCCCGTACCAGAGGGGGGTAGTGAGGCGTGGGGTCAGGCAAGCATAGGCTATCAAACATGGCCGTGCAACACTCTCCGTTCGTACCTGCCCCAAACAAAGGATCCGGTGCTACAGGGTGCCTCAGCTCAACAAGCGCTCGCTCCTGGCCTCCGTTTGCAAATCGCCGTAAGCGTCGCAGCACAGACAGTGCATCGCGAGGTCCCCACCGGTGCTCAGGTCGTCAGCGCCGATCAGGCATCCTGGCCGCCATCAGGTCTCCGGGGAACGGCAGAGAGCTTTTGTGTAGGCGGGCTCCCGGGCTGCAGGCAGTACCGCGGCTATCTCCGGCCGCCGGGCAGGTCGAAAGACCAGGAACACACCGCTGGAATCAGCGCCGCGCCGCACTTCATCCAGTAGTGAATTGCATCAGGATTTATGCCAGGATCACGGTGCGGCGGTAGCAGGCTGAAGGAGCCGGGAGCCTACAGGTCTGCTCCGGTCGCCATCTTGGCTCCTCCCCAATCAAAAAAAAAACCCAGATCTTTTGACTGGGTGTGAGTGTTTGATTGGTTCAGATGCTCCGTCCATCACCACTCCCTTTTGTACCGGTTTTGGCCGCCATAAGTGTGGCAGGGCATGCTCAGACGTGAGTCCCTTGCTCACTTTGCCACTGGATTCAAGCAAGCCGGGCTGAAGACGGCTGGAATGCCAGAAACCGGTCCTTGGAAGCTTGTTTCCGGTCCAGGGAAGACATGGCTTGGCAGTTCGGGCTGGACTGTTCCCATGAGGCACAGGGTCAGACTGATTTGCATATAGCCATGTCTGAACTGGGGTGGCAGAGTGGGCTAAAGAACGGTGATGGATCAAACCCAGATCTTTTGACTGGGTGTGAGTGTTTGATTGGTTCAGATGCTCCGTCCATCACCACCCCCTTTTGTACCTCTTAAGTGCATCAGCAGTGCACTGTGAATCGGAGCGTTTCACTGGCCTGTTACAGATAAGAAATGCTATCAAAACGAAATCCTACAAAACAATATACTACTGGCCAGCAGCAATTCATACCCGGACAACGTCGGGACGGGCTGCTAGTAATCTTATAAGAATGCAGGGGCGGCAGGGAGAGATACACCCTGTGAACTAAGTGTGATTTCAGGACTCCCTATTGATTTATAAATTCACTCTTGTAATGGCCCAAAGAAGGTGTTGGCATACTAGGGTGCACTGTAATACCAGCAAACAATGAAGAGAAAGGGTCAAGCAGGTGACCTATCTCTTCAAGTGTGAGGATGGTGACATTTGAACTCACAGATTACAGGTTTATCCAGGGAAGATGGTGTCCTCTGAAGTGAGTTAAGGATTCTCCCTACGGGAGGTTGGTGGCCTCTGCCTCAAGGAGCAGCATGTCTCTGAATATGGAATCAAACTCAAGGGCAGTCATTACTTTGATGAATAAGTGGGGCCTCTGGATTCAAGGGAAGTCAGATCTCTGATGACTGGGGCCAATGGATTCAAGGATGGTCAGGTCTCTCATGACTGGGGCCAATGGATTGAAGGATGGTCAGATCTGATGACTGGGGCCAATGGATTCAAGGATGGTCAGGTCTCTGATGACTGGGGCCAATGGATTCAAGGATGGTCAGCTCTCTGATGACTGGGGCCAATGGATTGAAGAATGGTCAGCTCTCTGATGACTGGGGCCAATGGATTCAAGGATGGTCAGATCTGATGGCTGGGGCCAATGGATTCAAGGATGGTCAGCTCTTTGATGTCTTGATTCTGGCCTCTGTATTCTTCGGACGGAGATTCCCTTACAAGCAGAGATGTGCGACAGTGTATACATTTTTTGACACAGAATTTGTTAAATTCCATAAACTTTGTCTGGCATTCCACACAATAACAGTGTCAGAAGGAAATGTTTTTTCTGGGTTCTTGCATGACATTGTTTAAGCAAACGCACCCCTCATGTGAACACAACTCTCCAAATACCACAGGAGACTAGCACTAACACAAATTGTCTTTCTGCAAGACACTTTTATTGTAAACCACTCTCCCTCAGATATATTGTGAGCCGTCTTCGGCAAGGTGCACTCTGCTTAAAAAATGTTACGCAATCTTGCCACAGGTGACATTTTGATAAGACTAAAGAATTACACAACAATGTAGGATTTCAGAAGCAAAACTAAAAGTTTGCCCCGCCCCAGTGGCAGAGGATCGTAGATGTCCCATGGAGTGCACTGATAGAAGTTCCCAGAAGAATATAGAGAGTGGGCGTAGCTCACAAAGGAGGTCTTGGAGAGCAACGATGTACCTGACCCGTGACCCCATCAATTTATAATGTCGATTCATTATCTGCTACGTTCCTCTGTAGTCCAGACTTACACTGTGATATCCAATGTGTTTCCACAACCAATGCTGAAGGTTCTGCTGCTCGCCATCAATGAATGCATTTAGTGAAGTTTTAATGAGTAAACACAAATAAAATAATGTTCTTTTTATAATTATTTGCCCGTGCATATTCTCTCAAGCCGAGGGACCGCCAATCTCTCGAGAGCACACAGTCAACTCTCAAATTTCTAGAGAGATGAAGGTCACCTTGGATGGCGAGGGAAGCTCCTAATGTTAAATGTGATGTCAGAATATAAGGGAAGGGATTCCTTGGAGAGAATGTGATGACTTCTGAATCTGTCCAGCACCTTTACAATGATCATGGCCGGCATTGGAAGACAGGAGATGGGTCGATAGCTGCAAGGGTCTTGTTTATTAAGGGAAGATATTTTTTTATTAACGTTAGAGCCAACACTGCTTACAGACTGAATGGAATTCTCCTGACTGGCACATTATTTATTATTTGGATAATGTCGGCCATTATTGGCCCAATAGTCTGAGCTGCAAGGATGGCAACTATGCGAGGGTAAGGGGTGCATGGCAAGCCCGATTTAGAGGTTTTGATCAGTTTCGTAAGCTCAAACATAGAAGGTGGCATGGAGTGGCTAAGAGAGGAACCCATATCAGTTTGAATTGGAAATAGCACAGCTGATGAGGATGTAGATGTAAGAGAGGAGAAGTTTTTGTAACAGTCTTCAACTTTGAGGCAGAAGGCCTCCGCCACAGAGTTACTAAAGGATTGCCTGCAGTATTTAGGCAAGGAGGAAGTGTCGTGGTGAGTTATTTGATAGCCGCAAACAGTTCTTTTGGGGAGTTTGCATTTGCTTCAGTTTTGTTGGGGACGTAGGCCGATTTCTCCTTGCGTATCAGCGTCTTATATCTAGATAGACTTATCTTATATTTGACCTTTTCTGAGTCACAGCATCTGACTCTCTCCATCTTTTCTCTTGTCTCCTGAAGACCTGTTTAAGGGCCCTTATGTCGTCAGAGAACCATAGGCAGGTAGATGATCTCATTTGATCTTGGTCCATGTCACAGGAGACAAGATGGTGCTGGCCAAGTCTGGCTAGATTGTCTTTCATTTTGCTGGAGACATTACAAGACCTTCATGATTATGCTAATCTAGATCCCACCATGGGCACAATATGGCCATTTAAGAAAAAATCATACGACCCAGGTGGGACTCAAACCCACAATCCCCAGCTTCGGAGGCTGATGCCTTATCCATTAGGCCACTGGGCCTTGCTTGAACGAAAAGATAAGAGAACAACCACATCTGAAGAAAATGACTAGTATCAAACAGCCTGCAGAGAGCATTAAGAGACTCAAAGATACATCTTAACAGCACACTGACCACATACACAGAGTCAGTATACCAAAAGGACGTAATTCAGGTGTGGCAGGGGTAAGAAGCCAGGAACAGAGATACACTGAAATTACAAAACACTTCAGGTCCTGCCATTGTGGGTATTGCTTCTATATTAGACTGTGTAGAACAGAGTGTCTGCCCTGCCTACGGGATAATAAGCCATGGGGAGTCTGACATCGAAATGATAGATGATCTTATAAGAATGCAGGGGCGGCAGGAAGAGAAACACCCTGTAAACTAAGTGTGATTTCAGGACTCCCTATCTATATCTATACTAATATAATAAAGAGAGAGCCCAAACCTTTGAGGCGGGTAATCTCAGGAACTACAGCACCAATCAAAACACCCAATACAGTGTTGGAAAGGGCATTTGCAGCAGAAGGACATAGGCTATGCAGACGCCCACCATATACATTTAAAAGGTAAAAGAACTGTGCCAGCAAAGTAGTCCCTTGTGGGCGTGTCTGCATTGTGCTGTGGGCGTGTGCTGGGGGGCGTGACAAACGGTGGGGGCGTTTGGTACATTCCGCCCTTCATGCCATGTCTCATATTGTGTGCTGTGGGCGTGTGCTGGGGGCGTGGGAGTGTGCGGGCGTGGGATTACGGAAAAAAAAGTGAGCGTTGTGCCCAATATTTTATTGTTTTTTCTTCCCAGGTTCTGTACATTCCAGCTCCGGGTGTCCACCCTGCTCCCTTTAAATACCCTGCACCCCATAATCATAACCCACCCTTACTCCTTAAAATACCCCACAAACCTTAAACACTAACCCATCTTAACCCTATAAATATACCATGTACCCCAAAACCCAAACCTATCCCTAAACCCTATAAATACCCCTGTACCCCAAAACCCAAACCTAGCCCTGAACCCTATAAATACCCCTGTACCTCAAAACCCAAACCTACGCCTGAACCCTGAATATACCCCTGTACCCCAAAACCCAAACCTAGCCCTGAACCCTAAAAATACCCCTGTAACCCAAAACCCAAACCTACCCCTGAACCCTAAAATACTCCTGTTCCCCAAAACCCAAACCTAGCCCTGAACCCTTAAAATACCCCAGTACCCCAAAACCCAAGCCTAGCCCTGAACCTTAAACACTAACCCATCTTAACCCTATAAATATACCATGTACCCCAAAACCCAAACCTATCCCTAAACCCTATAAATACCCCTGTACCCCAAAACCCAAACCTACCCCTGAACCCTAAAAATATCCCTGTACCCCAAAACCCAAACTTAGTCCTGAACCCTAAAAATACCACTGTACCCCAAAACTCAAACCTAGCCCTGAACCCTAAAAATAAACCTGTACCCCAAAACCCAAACCTACCCCTGAACCCTAAAATAACCCTGTACCCCAAAACCCAAACCTAGCCCTGAATCCTAAAAATACCCCTGTACCCCAAAACCCATACCTATCACTAAACCATAAAACTACCCCTGTACCCCATAACCAAAAACTATATCTGAACCCTTAAAATGCCCAAACACCCCAAAACATATACCTCAGTACCCCAAAACATATACCCCTATACCCATACTTACCTTATCCAAACATTAAAAAAAACATGCTTTTACCATTCATGCATTTACAATGAATTTCGTTGTAAATGTATGTGTGGTAAAAGCATATAAAATGTAAAGCCATGCGTTATAATGGCATGGTGATGGATCAAACCCAGATCTTTTGACTGGGTGTGAGTGTTTGATTGGTTAAGATGCTCCGTCCATCACCACTCCCTTTTGTACCGGTTTTGGCCGCCATAAGTGTGGCAGGGCATGCTCAGACGTGAGTTCCTTGCTCACTTTGCCACTGGATTCAAGCAAGCCGGGCTGAAGACGGCTGGAATGCCAGAAACCGGTCCTTGGAAGCTTGTTTCCGGTCCAGGGAAGACATGGCTTGGCAGTTCGGGCTGGACTGTTCCCATGAGGCACAGAGTCAGACTGATTTGCATATAGCCATGTCTGAACTGGGGTGGAGGAGTGGGCTAAAGAACGGTGATGGATCAAACCCAGATCTTTTGACTGGGTGTGAGTGTTTGATTGGTTCAGATGCTCCGTCCATCACCACTCCCTTTTGTACCTCTTAAGTGCATCAGCAGTGCACTGTGAATCGGAGCGTTTCACAGGCATGTCACAGATAAGAAATGCTATCAAAACGAAATCCTACAAAACAATATACTACTGGCCAGCAGCAATTCATACCCTGACAACGTCGGGACGGGCTGCTAGTAATCTTATAAGAATGCAGGGGCGGCAGGGAGAGATACACCCTGTGAACTAAGTGTGATTTCAGGACTCCCTATTGTTTTATAAATTCACTCTTGTAATGGCCCAAAGAAGGTGTTGGCATACTAGGGTGCACTGTAATACCAGCAAACAATGAAGGGAAAGGGTCAAGCAGGTGACCTCTCTCTTCAAGTGTGAGGATGGTGACATTTGAACTCACAGATTACAGGTTTATCCAGGGAAGATGGTGTCCTCTGAAGTGAGTTAAGGATTCTCCCTACGGGAGGTTGGTGGCCTCTGCCTCAAGGAGCAGCATGTCTCTGAATATGGAATCAAACTCAAGGGCAGTCATTACTTTGATGAATAAGTGGGGCCTCTGGATTCAAGGGAAGTCAGATCTCTGATGACTGGGGCCAATGGATTCAAGGTGGTCAGGTCTCTGATGACTGGGGCCAATGGATTGAAGGATGGTCAGATCTGATGACTGGGGCCAATGGATTCAAGGATGGTCAGGTCTCTGATGACTGGGGACAATGGATTCAAGGGTGGTCAGCTCTCTGATGACTGGGGCCAATGGATTGAAGAATGGTCAGCTCTCTGATGACTGGGGCCAATGGATTCAAGGATGGTCAGATCTGATGGCTGGGGCCAATGGATTCAAGATTGGTCAGCTCTTTGATGTCTTGATTCTGGCCTCTGTATTCTTCGGACGGAGATTCCCTTACAAGCAGAGATGTGCGACAGTGTATACATTTTTTGACACAGAATTTGTTAAATTCCATAAACATTGACTGGCATTCCACACAATAACAGTGTCAGAAGGAAATGTTTTTTCTGGGTTCTTGCATGACATTGTTTAAGCAAACGCACCCCTCATGTGAACACAACTCTCCAAATACCACAGGAGACTAGCACTAACACAAATTGTCTTTCTGCAAGACACTTTTATTGTAAACCACTCTCCCTCAGATATATTGTGAGACGTCTTCGGCAAGGTGCACTCTGCTTAAAAAATGTTACGCAATCTTGCCACAGGTGACATTTTGATAAGACTAAAGAATTACACAAAAATGTAGGATTTCAGAAGCAAAACTAAAAGTTTGCCCCGCCCCAGTGGCAGAGGATCGTAGATGTCCCATGGAGTGCACTGATGGAAGTTCCCAGAAGAATATAGAGAGTGGGCGTAGCTCACAAAGGAGGTCTTGGAGAGCAACGATGTACCTAACCCGTGACCCCATCAATTTATAATGTCGATTCATTATCTGCTACGTTCCTCTGTAGTCTAGACTTACACTGTGATATCCAATGTGTTTCCACAACCAATGTTGAAGGTTCTGCTGCTCGCCATCAATGAATGCATTTAGTGATGTTTTAATGAGTAAACACAAATAAAATAATGTTCTTTTTATAATTATTTGCCCGTGCATATTCTCTCAAGCCGAGGGACCGCCAATCTCTCGAGAGCACACAGTCAACTCTCAAATTTCTAGAGAGATGAAGGTCACCTTGGATGGCGAGGGAAGCTCCTAATGTTAAATGTGATGTCAGAATATAAGGGAAGGGATTCCTTGGAGAGAATGTGATGACTTCTGAATCTGTCCAGCACCTTTACAATGATCATGGCCGGCATTGGAAGACAGGAGATGGGTCGATAGCTGCAAGGGTCTTGTTTATTAAGGGAAGATATTTTTTTATTAACGTTGGAGCCAACACTGCTTACAGACTGAATGGAATTCTCCTGACTGGCACATTATTTATTATTTGGATAATGTCGGCCAGTATTGGCCCAATAGTCTGAGCTGCAAGGATGGCAACTATGCGAGGGTAAGGGGTGCATGGCAAGCCCGATTTAGAGGTATTGATCAGTTTCGTAAGCTCAAACATAGAAGGTGGCATGGAGTGGCTAAGAGAGGAACCCATATCAGTTTGAATTGGAAATAGCACAGCTGATGAGGATGTAGATGTAAGAGAGGAGAAGTTTTTGTAACAGTCTTCAACTTTGAGGCAGAAGGCCTCCGCCACAGAGTTACTAAAGGATTGCCTGCAGTATTTAGGCAAGGAGGAAGTGTCGTGGTGAGTTATTTGATAGCCGCAAACAGTTCTTTTGGGGAGTTTGCGTCTGCTTCAGTTTTGTTGGGGACGTAGGCCGATTTCTCCTTGCGTATCAGCGTCTTATATCTAGATAGACTTATCTTATATTTGACCTTTTCTGAGTCACAGCATCTGACTCTCTCCATCTTTTCTCTTGTCTCCTGAAGACCTGTTTAAGGGCCCTTATGTCGTCAGAGAACCATAGGCAGGTAGATGATCTCATTTGATCTTGGTCCATGTCACAGGTGACAAGATGGTGCTTGCCAAGTCTGGCTAGATTGTCTTTCATTTTGCTGGAGACATTACATGACCTTCATGATTATGCTAATCTAGATCCCACCATGGGCACAATATGGCCCTTTAAGAAAAAATCATACGACCCAGGTGGGACTCGAACCCACAATCCCCAGCTTCGGAGGCTGATGCCTTATCCATTAGGCCACTGGGCCTTGCTTGAACGAAAAGATAAGAGAACAACCACATCTGAAGAAAATGACTAGTATCAAACAGCCTGCAGAGAGCATTAAGAGACTCAAAGATACATCTTAACAGCACACTGACCACATACACAGAGTCAGTATGCCAATAGGACGTAATTCAGGTGTGGCAGGGGTAAGAAGCCAGGAACAGAGATACACTGAAATTACAAAACACTTCAGGTCCTGCCATTGTGGGTATTGCTTCTATATTAGACTGTGTAGAACAGAGTGTCTGCCCTGCCTCCGGGATAATAAGCCATGGGGAGTCTGACATCGCAATGATAGATGATCTTATAAGAATGCAGGGGCGGCAGGAAGAGAAACACCCTGTAAACTAAGTGTGATTTCAGGACTCCCTATCTATACTAATATAATAAAGAGAGAGCCCAAACCTTTGAGGCGGGTAATCTCAGGAACTACAGCACCAATCAAAACACCCAATACAGTGTTGGAAAGGGCATTTGCAGCAGAAGGACATAGGCTATGCAGACGCCCACCATATACATTTAAAAGGTAAAAGAACTGTGCCAGCAAAGTAGTCCCTTGTGGGCGTGTCTTCATTGTGCTGTGGGCGTGCGCTGGGGGGCGTGACAAACGCTGGGGGCGTTTGGTACATTCCGCCCTTCATGCCATGTCTCATATTGTGTGCTGTGGGCGTGTGCTGGGGGCGTGGGCGTGTACGGGCGTGGGATTACGGAAAAAAAAGTGAGCGTTGTGCCCAATATTGTATTGTTTTTTCTTCCCAGGTTCTGTACATTCCAGCTCCGGGTGTCCACCCTGCTCCCTTTAAATACCCTGCACCCCATAATCATAACCCACCCTTACTCCTTAAAATACCCCACAAACCTTAAACACTAACCCATCTTAACCCTATAAATATACCATGTACCCCAAAACCCAAACCTATCCCTAAACCCTATAAATACCCCTGTACCCCAAAACCCAAACCTAGCCCTGAACCCTATAAATACCCCTGTACCTCAAAACCCAAACCTACGCCTGAACCCTGAATATACCCCTGTACCCCAAAACCCAAACCTAGCCCTGAACCCTAAAAATACCCCTGTACCCCAAAACCCAAACCTACCTCTGAACCCTAAAATACTCCTGTTCCCCAAAACCCAAACCTAGCCCTGAACCCTAAAAATACCCCTGTACCCCAAAACCCAAACCTAGCCCTGAACCTTAAACACTAACCCATCTTAACCCTATAAATATACCATGTACCCCAAAACCCAAACCTATCCCTAAACCCTATAACTACCCCTGTACCCCAAAACCCAAACCTACCCCTGAACCCTAAAAATACCCCTGTACCCCAAAACCCAAACTTAGTCCTGAACCCTAAAAATACCACTGTACCCCAAAACTCAAACCTAGCCCTGAACCCTAAAAATAACCCTGTACCCCAAAACCCAAACCTACCCCTGAACCCTAAAATAACCCTGTACCCCAAAACCCAAACCTAGCCCTGAATCCTAAAAATACCCCTGTACCCCAAAACCCAAAACTATATCTGAACCCTTAAAATGCCCAAACACCCCAAAACATATACCTCAGTACCCCAAAACATATACCCCTATACCCATACTTACCTTATCCAAACATTAAAAAAAACATGCTTTTACCATTCATGCATTTACAATGAATTTCGTTGTAAATGTATGTGTGGTAAAAGCATATAAAATGTAATGCCATGCGTTATAATGGCATGGTGATGGATCAAACCCAGATCTTTTGACTGGGAGTGAGTGTTTGATTTGTTCAGATGCTCCGTCCATCACCACTCCCTTTTGTACCGGTTTTGGCCGCCATAAGTGTGGCAGGGCATGCTCAGACGTGAGTCCCTTGCTCACTTTGCCACTAGATTCAAGCAAGCCGGGCTGAAGACGGCTGGAATGCCAGAAACCGGTCCTTGGAAGCTTGTTTCTGGTCCAGGGAAGACATGGCTTGGCAGTTCGGGCTGGACTGTTCCCATGAGGCACAGGGTCAGACTGATTTGCATATAGCCATGTCTGAACTGGGGTGGCAGAGTGGGCTAAAGAACGGTGATGGATCAAACTCAGATCTTTTGACTGGGTGTGAGTGTTTGATTGGTTCAGATGCTCCGTCCATCACCACCCCCTTTTGTACCTCTTAAGTGCATCAGCAGTGCACTGTGAATCGGAGCGTTTCACAGGCCTGTCACAGATAAGAAATGCTATCAAAACGAAATCCTACAAAACAATATACTACTGGCCAGCAGCAATTCATACCCGGACAACGTCGGGACGGGCTGCTAGTAATCTTATAAGAATGCAGGGGCGGCAGGGAGAGATACACCCTGTGAACTAAGTGTGATTTCAGGACTCCCTATTGTTTTATAAATTCACACTTGTAATGGCCCAAAGAAGGTGTTGGCATACTAGGGTGCACTGTAATACCAGCAAACAATGAAGGGAAAGGGTCAAGCAGGTGACCTCTCTCTTAAAGTGTGAGGATGGTGACATTTGAACTCACAGATTACAGGTTTATCCAGGGAAGATGGTGTCCTCTGAAGTGAGTTAAGGATTCTCCCTACGGGAGGTTGGTGGCCTCTGCCTCAAGGAGCAGCATGTCTCTGAATATGGAATCAAACTCAAGGGCAGTCATTACTTTGATGAATAAGTGGGGCCTCTGGATTCAAAAGAAGTCAGATCTCTGATGACTGGGGCCAATGGATTCAAGGATGGTCAGGTCTCTGATGACTGGGGCCAATGGATTCAAGGATGGTCAGGTCTCTGATGACTGGGGCCAATGGATTCAAGGATGGTCAGCTCTCTGATGACTGGGGCTAATGGATTGAAGAATGGTCAGCTCTCTGATGACTGGGGCGATTGGATTCAAGGATGGTCAGATCTGATGGCTGGGGCCAATGGATTCAAGGATGGTCAGCTCTTTGATGTCTTGATTCTGGCCTCTGTATTCTTCGGACGGAGGTTCCCTTACAAGCAGAGATGTGCGACAGTGTATACATTTTTTGACACAGAATTTGTTAAATTCCATAAACATTGTCTGGCATTCCACACAATAACAGTGTCAGAAGGAAATGTTTTTTCTGGGTTCTTGCATGACATTGTTTAAGCAAACGCACCCCTCATGTGAACACAACTCTCCAAATACCACAGGAGACTAGCACTAACACAAATTGTCTTTCTGCAAGACACTTTTATTGTAAACCACTCTCCCTCAGATATATTGTGAGACGTCTTCGGCAAGGTGTACTCTGCTTAAAAAATGTTACGCAATCTTGCCACAGGTGACATTTTGATAAGACTAAAGAATTACACAAAAGTGTAGGATTTCAGAAGCAAAACTAAAAGTTTGCCCCGCCCCAGTGGCAGAGGATCGTAGATGTCCCATGGAGTGCACTGATGGAAGTTCCCAGAAGAATATAGAGAGTGGGCGTAGCTCACAAAGGAGGTCTTGGAGAGCAACGATGTACCTAACCCGTGACCCCATCAATTTATAATGTTGATTCATTATCTGCTACGTTCCTCTGTAGTCCAGACTTACACTGTGATATCCAATGTGTTTCCACAACCAATGCTGAAGGTTCTGCTGCTCGCCATCAATGAATGCATTTAGTGATGTTTTAATGAGTAAACACAAATAAAATAATGTTCTTTTTATAATTATTTGCCCGTGCATATTCTCTCAAGCCGAGGGACCGCCAATCTCTCGAGAGCACACAGTCAACTCTCAAATTTCTAGAGAGATGAAGGTCACCTTGGATGCCGAGGGAAGCTCCTAATGTTACATGTGATGTCAGAATATAAGGGAAGGGATTCCTTGGAGAGAATGTGATGACTTCTGAATCTGTTGAGGCACCTTTACAATGATCATGGCCGGCATTGGAAGACAGGAGATGGGTCGATAGCTGCAAGGGTCTTGTTTATTAAGGGAAGATATTTTTTTATTAACGTTAGAGCCAACACTGCTTACAGACTGAATGGAATTCTCCTGACTGGCACATTATATATTATTTTTATAATGTCGGCCAGTATTGGCCCAATAGTCTAAGCTGCATGGATGGCAACTATGCGAGGGTAAGGGGTGCATGGCAAGCCCGATTTAGAGGTTTTGATCAGTTTCGTAAGCTCAAACATAGAAGGTGGCATGGAGTGGCTAAGAGAGGAACCCATATCAGTTTAATTGGAAATAGCACAGCTGATGAGGATGTAGATGTAAGAGAGGAGAAGTTTTTGTAACAGTCTTCAACTTTGAGGCAGAAGGCCTCCGCCACAGAGTTACTAAAGGATTGCCTGCAGTATTTAGGCAAGGAGGAAGTGTCGTGGTGAGTTATTTGATAGCCGCAAACAGTTCTTTTGGGGAGTTTGCGTCTGCTTCAGTTTTGTTGAGGACGTAGGCCGATTTCTCCTTGCGTATCAGCGTCTTATATCTAGATAGACTTATCTTATATTTGACCTTTTCTGAGTCACAGCATCTGACTCTCTCCATCTTTTCTCTTGTCTCCTGAAGACCTGTTTAAGGGCCCTTATGTCGTCAGAGAACCATAGGCAGGTAGATGATCTCATTTGATCTTGGTCCATGTCACAGGTGACAAGATGGTGCTGGCCAAGTCTGGCTAGATTGTCTTTCATTTTGCTGGAGACATTACATGACCTTCATGATTATGCTAATCTAGATCCCACCATGGGCACAATATGGCCATTTAAGAAAAAATCATACGACCTAGGTGGGACTCGAACCCACAATCCCCAGCTCCGGAGGCTGATGCCTTATCCATTAGGCCACTGGGCCTTTCTTGAACGAAAAGATAAGAGAACAACCACATCTGAAGAAAATGACTAGTATCAAACAGCCTGCAGAGAGCATTAAGAGACTCAAAGATACATCTTAACAGCACACTGACCACATACACAGAGTCAGTATGCCAATAGGACGTAATTCAGGTGTGGCAGGGGTAAGAAGCCAGGAACAGAGATACACTGAAATTACAAAACACTTCAGGTCCTGCCATTGTGGGTATTGCTTCTATATTAGACTGTGTAGAACAGAGTGTCTGCCCTGCCTCCGGGATAATAAGCCATGGGGAGTCTGACATCGAAATGATAGATGATCTTATAAGAATGCAGGGGCGGAAGGAAGAGAAACACCCTGTAAACTAAGTGTGATTTCAGGACTCCCTATCTAT
Organism: Lissotriton vulgaris; assembly: GCF_964263255.1. Classification (NCBI taxonomy): domain Eukaryota; kingdom Metazoa; phylum Chordata; class Amphibia; order Caudata; family Salamandridae; genus Lissotriton; species Lissotriton vulgaris. The sequence continues at coordinate 1,178,734,110 of NC_141693.1, read as the reverse complement.
ACTAATATAATAAAGAGAGAGCCCAAACCTTTGAGGCGGGTAATCTCAGGAACTACAGCACCAATCAAAACACCCAATACAGTGTTGGAAAGGGCATTTGCAGCAGAAGGACATAGGCTATGCAGACGCCCACCATATACATTTAAAGGTAAAAGAACTGTGCCAGCAAAGTAGTCCCTTGTGGGCGTGTCTGCATTGTGCTGTGGGCGTGTGCTGGGGGGCGTGACAAACGCTGGGGGCGTTTGGTACATTCCGCCCTTCATGCCATGTCTCATATTGTGTGCTGTGGGCGTGTGCTGGGGGCGTGGGCGTGTGCGGGCGTGGGATTACGGAAAAAAAAGTGAGCGTTGTGCCCAATATTTTATTGTTTTTTCTTCCCAGGTTCTGTACATTCCAGCTCCGGGTGTCCACCCTGCTCCCTTTAAATACCCTGCACCCCATAATCATAACCCACCCTTACTCCTTAAAATACCCCACAAACCTTAAACACTAACCCATCTTAACCCTATAAATATACCATGTACCCCAAAACCCAAACCTATCCCTAAACCCTATAAATACCCCTGTACCCCAAAACCCAAACCTAGCCCTGAACCCTATAAATACCCCTGTACCTCAAAACCCAAACCTACGCCTGAACCCTGAAAATACCCCTGTACCCCAAAACCCAAACCTAGCCCTGAACCCTAAAAATACCCCTGTACCCCAAAACCCAAACCTACCCCTGAACCCTAAAATACCCCTGTTCCCCAAAACCCAAACCTAGCCCTGTACCCTAAAAATACCCCTGTACGCCAAAACCCAAACCTAGCCCTGAACCTTAAACACTAACCCATCTTAACCCTATAAATATACCATGTACCCCAAAACCCAAACCTATCCCTAAACCCTATAAATACCCCTGTACCCCTAAACCCAAACCTACCCCTGAACCCTAAAAATACCCCTGTACCCCAAAACCCAAACTTAGTCCTGAACCCTAAAAATACCACTGTACCCCAAAACTCAAACCTAGCCCTGAACCCTAAAAATAACCCTGTACCCCAAAACCCAAACCTACCCCTGAACCCTAAAATAACCCTGTACCCCAAACCTAGCCCTGAACCCTAAAAAAACCCCTGTACCCCAAAACCCAAACCTAGCCCTGAACCCTTAAAATACCCCTGTACCCCAAAACCCAAACCTACCCCTGAACCCTAAAAATACCCCTATACCCCAAAACCCAAACCTAGCCCTGAATCCTAAAAATACCCCTGTACCCCAAAACCCATACCTATCACTAAACCCTAAAACTACCCCTGTACCCCATAACCCAAAACTATATCTGAACCCTTAAAATGCCCAAACACCCCAAAACATATACCTCAGTACCCCAAAACATATACCCCTATACCCATACTTACCTTATCCAAACATTAAAAAAAACATGCTTTTACCATTCATTCATTTACAATGAATTTCGTTGTAAATGTATGTGTGGTAAAAGCATATAAAATGTAATGCCATGCGTTATAATGGCATGGTGGTGGATCAAACCCAGATCTTTTGACTGGGTGTGAGTGTTTGATTGGTTCAGATGCTCCGTCCATCACCACTCCCTTTTGTACCGGTTTTGGCCGCCATAAGTGTGGCAGGGCATGCTCAGACGTGAGTCCCTTGCTCACTTTGCCACTGGATTCAAGCAAGCCGGGCTGAAGACGGCTGGAATGCCAGAAACCGGTCCTTGGAAGCTTGTTTCCTGTCCAGGGAAGACATGGCTTGGCAGTTCGGGCTGGACTGTTCCCATGAGGCACAGGGTCAGACTGATTTGCATATAGCCATGTCTGAACTGGGGTGGCAGAGTGGGCTAAAGAACGGTGATGGATCAAACCCAGATCTTTTGACTGGGTGTGAGTGTTTGATTGGTTCAGATGCTCCGTCCATCACCACCCCCTTTTGTACCTCTTAAGTGCATCAGCAGTGCACTGTGAATCGGAGCGTTTCACAGGCCTGTCACAGATAAGAAATGCTATCAAAACGAAATCCTACAAAACAATATACTACTGGCCAGCAGCAATTCATACCCGGACAACGTCGGGACGGGCTGCTAGTAATCTTATAAGAATGCAGGGGCGGCAGGGAGAGATACACCCTGTGAACTAAGTGTGATTTCAGGACTCCCTATTGTTTTATAAATTCACTCTTGTAATGGCCCAAAGAAGGTGTTGGCATACTAGGGTGCACTGTAATACCAGCAAACAATGAAGGGAAAGGGTCAAGCAGGTGACCTCTCTCTTCAAGTGTGAGGATGGTGACATTTGAACTCACAGATTGCAGGTTCATCCAGGGAAGATGGTGTCCTCTGAAGTGAGTTAAGGATTCTCCCTACGGGAGGTTGGTGGCCTCTGCCTCAAGGAGCAGCATGTCTCTGAATATGGAATCAAACTCAAGGGCAGTCATTACTTTGATGAATAAGTGGGGCCTCTGGATTCAAGGGAAGTCAGATCTCTGATGACTGGGGCCAATGGATTCAAGGATGGTCAGGTCTCTGATGACTGGGGCCAATGGATTGAAGGATGGTCAGATCTGATGACTGGGGCCAATGGATTCAAGGATGGTCAGGTCTCTGATGACTGGGGCCAATGGATTCAAGGATGGTCAGCTCTCTGATGACTGGGGCTAATGGATTGAAGAATGGTCAGCTCTCTGATGACTGGGGCGATTGGATTCAAGGATGGTCAGATCTGATGGCTGGGGCCAATGGATTCAAGGATGGTCAGCTCTTTGATGTCTTGGTTCTGGCCTCTGTATTCTTCGGACGGAGGTTCCCTTACAAGCAGAGATGTGCGACAGTGTATACATTTTTTGACACAGAATTTGTTAAATTCCATAAACATTGTCTGGCATTCCACACAATAACAGTGTCAGAAGGAAATGTTTTTTCTGGGTTCTTGCATGACATTGTTTAAGCAAACGCACCCCTCATGTGAACACAACTCTCCAAATACCACAGGAGACTAGCACTAACACAAATTGTCTTTCTGCAAGACACTTTCATTGTAAACCACTCTCCCTCAGATATATTGTGAGACGTCTTCGGCAAGGTGCACTCTACTTAAAAAATGTTACGCAAACTTGCCACAGGTGACATTTTGATAAGACTAAAGAATTACACAAAAATGTAGGATTTCAGAAGCAAAACTAAAAGTTTGCCCCGCCCCAGTGGCAGAGGATCGTAGATGTCCCATGGAGTGCACTGATGGAAGTTCCCAGAAGAATATAGAGAGTGGGCGTAGCTCACAAAGGAGGTCTTGGAGAGCAACGATATAACTGACCCGTGACCCCATCAATTTATAATGTCGATTCATTATCTGCTACGTTCCTCTGTAGTCTAGACTTACACTGTGATATCCAATGTGTTTCCACAACCAATGCTGAAGGTTCTGCTGCTCGCCATCAATGAATGCATTTAGTGATGTTTTAATGAGTAAACACAAATAAAATAATGTTCTTTTTATAATTATTTGCCCGTGCATATTCTCTCAAGCCGAGGGACCGCCAATCTCTAGAGAGCACACAGTCAACTCTCAAATTTCTAGAGAGATGAAGGTCACCATGGATGCCGAGGGAAGCTCCTAATGTTAAATGTGATGTCAGAATATAAGGGAAGGGATTCCTTGGAGAGAATGTGATGACTTCTGAATCTGTCCAGCACCTTTACAATGATCATGGCCGGCATTGGAAGACAGGAGATGGGTCGATAGCTGCAAGGGTCTTGTTTATTAAGGGAAGATATTTTTTTATTGACGTTAGAGCCAACACTGCTTACAGACTGAATGGAATTCTCCTGACTGGCACATTATTTATTATTTGGATAATGTCGGCCAGTATTGGCCCAATAGTGTGAGCTGCAAGGATGGCAACTATGCGAGGGTAAGGGGTGCATGGCAAGCCCGATTTAGAGGTTTTGATCAGTTTCGTAAGCTCAAACATAGAAGGTGGCATGGAGTGGCTAAGAGAGGAACCCATATCAGTTTGAATTGGAAATAGCACAGCTGATGAGGATGTAGATGTAAGAGAGGAGAAGTTTTTGTAACAGTCTTCAACTTTGAGGCAGAAGGCCTCCGCCACAGAGTTACTAAAGGATTGCCTGCAGTATTTAGGCAAGGAGGAAGTGTCGTGGTGAGTTATTTGATAGCCGCAAACAGTTCTTTTGGGGAGTTTGCGTCTGCTTCAGTTTTGTTGGGGACGTAGGCCGATTTCTCCTTGCGTATCAGCGTCTTATATCTAGATAGACTTATCTTAAATTTGACCTTTTCTGAGTCACAGCATCTGACTCTCTCCATCTTTTCTCTTGTCTCCTGAAGACCTGTTTAAGGGCCCTTATGTCGTCAGAGAACCATAGGCAGGTAGATGATCTCATTTGATCTTGGTCCATGTCACAGGTGACAAGATGGTGCTGGCCAAGTCTGGCTAGATTGTCTTTCATTTTGCTGGAGACATTACAAGACCTTCATTATTATGCTAATCTAGATCCCACCATGGGCACAATATGGCCATTTAAGAAAAAATCATACGACCCAGGTGGGACTCGAACCCACAATCCCCAGCTTAGGAGGCTGATGCCTTATCCATTAGGCCACTGGGCCTTGCTTGAACGAAAAGATAAGAGAACAACCACATCTGAAGAAAATGACTAGTATCAAACAGCCTGCAGAGAGCATTAAGAGACTCAAAGATACATCTTAACAGCACACTGACCACATACACAGAGTCAGTATGCCAATAGGACGTAATTCAGGTGTGGTAGGGGTAAGAAGCCAGGAACAGAGATACACTGAAATTACAAAACACTTCAGGTCCTGCCATTGTGGGTATTGCTTCTATATTAGACTGTGTAGAACAGAGTGTCTGCCCTCCCTCCGGGATAATAAGCCATGGGGAGTCTGACATCGAAATGATAGATGATCTTATAAGAATGCAGGGGCGGCAGGAAGAGAAACACCCTGTAAACTAAGTGTGATTTCAGGACTCCCTATCTATACTAATATAATAAAGAGAGAGCCCAAACCTTTGAGGCGGGTAATCTCAGGAACTACAGCACCAATCAAAACACCCAATACAGTGTTGGAAAGGGCATTTGCAGCAGAAGGACATAGGCTATGCAGACGCCCACCATATACATTTAAAAGGTAAAAGAACTGTGCCAGCAAAGTAGTCCCTTGTGGGCGTGTCTGCATTGTGCCGTGGGCGTGTGCTGGGGGGCGTGACAAACGCTGGGGGCGTTTGGTACATTCCGCCCTTCATGCCATGTCTCATATTGTGTGCTGTGGGCGTGTGCTGGGGGCGTGGGATTACGGAAAAAAAAGTGAGCATTGTGCCCAATATTTTATTGTTTTTTCTTCCCAGGTTCTGTACATTCCAGCTCCGGGTGTCCACCCTGCTCCCTTTAAATACCCTGCACCCCATAATCATAACCCACCCGTACTCCTTAAAATACCCCACAAACCTTAAACACTAACCCATCTTAACCCTATAAATATACCATGTACCCCAAAACCCAAACCTATCCCTAAACCCTATAAATACCCTTGTACCCCAAAACCCAAACCTAGCCCTGAACCCTATAAATACCCCTGTACCTCAAAACCCAAACCTACGCCTGAACCCTGAAAATACCCCTGTACCCCAAAACCCAAACCTAGCCCTGAACCCTAAAAATACCCCTGTACCCCAAAACCCAAACCTACCCCTGAACCCTAAAATACCCCTGTTCCCCAAAACCCAAACCTAGCCCTGAACCCTAAAAATACCCCTGTACCCCAAAACCCAAACCTAGCCCTGAACCCTTAAAATACCCCTGTACCCCAAAACCCAAACCTGCCCCTGAACCCTAAAAATACCCCTTTCCCCAAAACCCAAACCTAGCCCTGAACCCTAAAAAAAACCCTGTACCCCAAAACCCATACCTATCCCTAAACCCTAAAACTACTCCTTTACCCCATAACCGAAAGCTATATCTGGACCCTTAAAATACCCAGACACCCCAAAACATATACCTCAGTACCCCAAAACATATACCCCTATACCCATACTTACCCTATCCAAACATTAAAAAAAACATGCTTTTACCATTCTTGCATTTACAACGAATTTCGTTGTGAATGTATGCGTGGTAAAAGCATATAAAATGTAATGCCATGCGTAATAATGGCATTGCGGAGTCATGGTACTTTCGTAATGAAAGTATGCGGAGTGTTGGTATGCGGAAAGAAAGTTGCGGAATAATGGGTGTTTTATCCTTCACTGGTAAGTACATTGGTGGCATGGCGGCCCACATCTCCAGCAACATACTCATATTTTTTCACCACCGATTTGAAAAATGCACAAGTTTCTCTCATTGACGGCCAGCACCGACATACACTTTTAGACACACCTCCCGCCACAATTCTAGAATTGCGAACTTTAGAGCTGGGGAGCTAAGTTCGAATCTCGGCATCAGCTCAACATCCTGTGATTCCAGGCAAATCGCTTTGTCTCCCCGTGCCTACCACAAATGAATGTGTTCTTCTGTAATGTAAATTGTGCTCATGCCATGTTGTCGAGTTCGCGCTATATAATATTGCAAGGAAAACTAAAGTAGGGAAACTCGAGTTCACACACTACTGAACGCGCACTCTTAAGTGCATCAACAGTGCACTGTGAATCGGAGCGTTTCACAGGCCTGTCACAGATAAGAAATGCTATCAAAACGAAATCCTACAAAACAATATACTACTGGCCGGCAGCAATTCATACCCGGACAACGTCGGTACGGGCTGCTAGTTCCTGATAAAAGAAGAAGTATGGACTGAGTCATGCTGTGACATGGCCTTCGTTTCTGTTTCACAAAATGTAATCAATGGCAAGAGAACAGTAAGGTGTAATCCATTTGGCGACTGTTTTGTAAGTGGTGGTGTGCGAGGCTGATAGGAGTGGGGGGACGGGGGAGCAGGGGAGCGAGCGAGTGGGAGGGAACCAGCATATGGAGTGTGACGAATGGGAGGGAAGGAGCATGGTGGTGTGCGAGGCAGATAGGGGTGGGGGGGCGGGGGAGCAGGGGAGCAAGCGAGTGGGAGGGACCTAGCATACGGGGTGTGAGTGAGGCCAAGCGAGCGCCTGGTGACATGTCGCCTGGTGACACGTGGCTGCCCCGCCATCCTCCCCAGGCTGCGGCCACCACCCTGCCCCGAGGACACTTCACCACAGATAAAGCTTTCAGAGGCTCTGAGCTCGTCTGTTGCCAGCTCCCTATTAGCCTCTCATCCGGACGGGGAAACACATGCCCGGCTTTCTAGGGGTAGGCGCCTTGAAGCTCAAAATGGACTGTAATCCTTAAAGCAGTCCTCCACAAAACAGGGGTGATAATATCCTAATAATGAAAAGAAACCATCACGAAGTCAGTTGAAAAAAATCAATGAAAACATTCATGGTATTCTGCAACAAAAACAATAAATTCCCTGTTGAAAATCCTCACAGAATCTTCCGTCCTTCATAGCAAATAAACAAAATGCTGAGACATGCGAGTGTCAATGAGCATCCCTTATCACTCAACGCCACAGCATCACTCAGCACCACTCAACACCACAGCACCACTCAACGCCACAGCACCACTGAACACCACAGCACCACTCAACACAACAGCACCATTCAATGCCACAGCACCACTCAATGCAACAGCACCACTCAACACCACTTAACACCACAGCACCACTCAACACCACAGCACCACTCAACACCACAGCATCACTCAATGACGAGCATCACTTAGCACCATAGAATCACTCTGCGCCACTGAATACCACAGCACCCCTCAACGCCACAGCACCCCTCAACGCCACAGCACCACTCAACGCCACAGCCCCACTCAATGCCACAGCACCACTCAACGCCACAGCACCACTCAAGACGACAGCACCACTCAACGCCACAGCACCACTCAACGCCACAGCATCACTCAGCACCACAGAAGCACTCAGCACCACTGAATGCCACAGCACCCCTCAATTCCACAGCACCACTCAATGCCACAGCACCACTCAATGCCATAACACCACTCAACCCCACAGCACCACTCAGCGCACAGCATCCCTCAACGCCACAGCATCACTCAACGCAACAGCATTACTCAACGCCACAGCATCACTTAATGCCACAGCACCACTCAACACCACAGCACTCCTCAACACCACAGTACCACTCAACACCACAGCACCACTCAACGCACCAGCATCACTCAACGTCACAGCATCACTCAGCGCCATAGAATCACTCAGCACCACTGAATGCCACAGCACCCCTCAACGCCACAGCACCACTCAATGCCACAGCACCACTCAATGCCACAGCACCATTCAACACCACAGCACCACTCAACACTACAGCACCACTCAACACCACAGCACTACTCAACACCAAAGCACCACTCAATGCCACAGCATCACCCAGCGCCATAGAATCACTCAGCGCAACTGAATATCACAGCACCCCTCAATGCCACAGCACCACTCAATGCCACACCACCACTCAACGCCACACCACCACTCAATGCCACAGCACCACTCAACGCCACAGCACCACTCAACACCACAGCACCACTCAACACAACAGCACCACTCAATGCCACAGCACCACTCAACACCACAGCACCACTCAGCGCACAGCAAACCTCAACGCCACAGCATCACTCAACCTCACAGCATCACTCAATGTTACAACATTACTGAACGCCACAGAATCACTCAATGCCACAGCATCACTCAACGCCACAGCATCACTCAGCACCACTCAACGCCACAGCACCAGTGAATGCCACAGCATCACTCAGCACCACTAAATGCCACAGCATCACTCAGCACCACTGAACGCCACAGCATCACTCAGCACGACTGAACGCTACAGCATCACTCAGCACCACTGAAGGCCAAAGCATCACTCAGCACCACTGAACGCCACAGCATCACTCTGTGCAACCATTCAATAACAACTGGTTCTAATATGTTCTATCAATGTTTCAAGCTTTATTACAAATGTCCCAAAAAGATGTTAATATTTCACTGCTGTTCTTGAATTTTCATCACAATAAAATACACTGAACATAATCTTCCCAAAAGTTATTTACTAAAGTTTAAACTATTGCCATTATAAATTACATTAACTTTTATTTAAGTATTAATTATTAAAAAAAATAAAATCCATTGGTATTTGTTATATTAATACATCTAAGTCATGTAAATACAACACATATTGCATTACAAATGTTATAGGTGTCACGTTTGCGAAAGTTAAAACTATTGGCATTTTAAATGACAAAGCTACTAATTTCGCTGTTTTAAAAACCAACACATCAATAAAATATTTGTCATTTACAATACCAATAGATCAAACTTTCTAATGCGAGACATATTGCATTGCAAATGCTTGTTTAATTATTTGCCCATGCATACTCTCTCAAGCCAAGGGGTGCCGATCTCTCGCGAGCACACAGTCAACTTTCAAATTTCTAGAGATACGAAGGTCACCTTGTATGACAAGGGAAGCTTCTAATGTTAAATGTAATTTCAGAATACAAGGGAAGGGATTCCTTTGAGAGAATGTGATGACTTCTGAATCTGTAGAAAGGTCTCTCTACAGTGTGGATGCGTTACCACTGAATTTAAGTAGGTTATCTGCAGAGATGCAGCCGGCCTTTGTATGCAAGGAAGAAAGCTTTCTAAATGTAGAAGAGGAACAGCTAAAGCGAAGGACTACACCACCTGAGCCCCAACCAGCAACACCTCTGCTTTACTAGAGTTGAGTTTGCGGCATATCATAGCCATCGGCAGACTGACTAGCTTGTAATTCAATCCTTGTCTTGATTTAACAGTCCCTCCCTATTGTTTTCTCCTCCTTATGACCTTCTCTGGTCCCTTTCCAAAAAAGAAACCTTCGTCTCATTTAGTAGGGTCTGTTCCCCCTCTATTTGCAGGGACACAGCTTTTCCCAGCCTCATTTACAAAGCAGTTGCCTTGACAACCGCTACAACTGAACAGAAACGTCAGACGAAAGCGTCATCGGGCACCCGCCCCTGAGCTTCGTTCTGATTGGCCCGCGGGTAGCACCTGACCGTAGCCACGCCCTACCAGGAAGTAGCGAACCGCTTACTTCTCTACGGTGGCCTCGCTTCGGATCACTCCACGGGGCATTACAGAGTGGAAACCAAGTAGGTTTAAAGGATAGACGAGCAGAAGCCGCAAGTAAGTAAGATGGGAACAGAAGTACGATGCTTGCCATGCATCCCTGATCCATACGCTTCAAGTAGCAGGCGTAATCTTAATTGCGTATGTGCTTCTCGCTTACCGCATTTTTCAGGTGACGGACACTTGCCGTCTTGGAACACTCGCTGCCCATGAAGCACCAATTTACCGCTTCACGTGTAAGCAATGCTATTACTTTCTAAACTGTATTCTTTACAGAACCGATCCGCTTTTTCAGGCACAATCTTATATTTAACGATCACTCTCAGTCATGCCTGGGCGTGTTGTGTGTTTGCCGCGTGAATGGTGACGATCGCTCTTCCACACCTCCTTTCCCCTCACAGATTTTTATCACTAGCATACGAATGTAGCTTCGTTTACCCCATCTACAATTGGTAAATAAGTCATTCTCGTCCAGCACATCCACGCTGTGGTAAATACCGCCTGAGCACTGCTGTCTTTTAACATAGACAGACCACTGGTACGACCTGACCCTGAGGTTATATTCACCACCTTAGCTCTGGTGAACCCACCCAGTGCACCATGCATTAAGTGTGTACCTTTGTTTTGTCTTTCCCGGTACGTAAACCCAACCCTATATATGTTTTTTCTCTTACAGGTTTTTTCCTGATCCAGGATAAAAACACATTTTTACACTAGACCATAATTTGTGGTCTTTATTTTGAACGAGGGCTGGACGCGCCTTAGCGTGTGCGTACCACCCCGCTCAAAAAACACGGTCCTGACGAAAACCAGTAGAATTTTTGAAAATGGTTGAAACATGTAGACCTAATTTTAACTAACTCACATAGCACACTACGCTATTTTTAGATTTATCACACTTCTCGAGACACCAAAGCCTTCCTAAATAGGCACTGGTGCCACATTATATATTTTTAACAGGGACAAAGCACTCAAGAATAAAGTCTTGTTGTGAGTAGTCTTGTCCCATTTTAAAACACTTTTCACTGTTAATTTTTTTCACATATAATAAAACAAAAACCCGCTCCACTGTAACCAGGTGTCGCAGCACACCCTATGGGCACTCGGCCTATGGGGTGGGACCCCAATGATGAAGCATGTCACCAACCAGGTTGGTGAGTGAGGGGTCTTCTCAAAAGGACAACTATTGTCCGGTCAAGGGTTGGGGCACTTATCGCTAACCTTAGCCTTATGCTCCAGATACAGAGGTAATTCCTGCACTGTATACTTTGCATTTAGGAGGCACTCCTCCATTGTTGTTAAAAACCTTTTCCCGGGGACCAGGAGTTCCCACTACACATAGCCTGTGTAATCTCCCTTACTCTCTCCTTTGATTTACACATATCTTCTTGCAGTCACAGATTCTGGTGGCAACATCCTTGTCCTCCATAGCAAGTGAAACAATGATTTGCGTGCCATCAGAATATGAGGTCACTGCAAAGCCATGAGATCGAATCAGTTCTGCCAAGGTGGTGACATATATACATATATATTATAGAGAGTAGGGCTAAGTGAGGACCCCTGGGGGACTCCGCAGGGAAGAGAGAAAGAAGTAGAGATAAAGTCACCAAGTCTTACTGATTGCTCGTGACCAGTGAGGTGCGAGTTTAACAACTCCCAACCTGGTCTGGTCACCCATATCCTACCCAAGAGATCCATCAGCAGCCTGTGATCTACAGTCTCAAAGGCTGCTGACAGATCAAGCAGGATCAGGGCGGCTCTGCTTCCCTGATCAAGTGACAAACTCATCTGCTCAGTCACTTTAATGTGGGCAGTCTCCATAGAGTGCTCAACACGAAAGCCGAATTGGGGGTGATGGAGCAGGGTGAAGAGCAAAATTTTGTTCTAACCTGTGAAGTTATTTTCAAATAATACATAACCTGACTAATAAGCATGTGGTGAAAAGTATTAAACAACTTAGTTTAAAATTGCTAACATTACACGTGGGATTAACTAATGTGCTTTATGTTGCATACGCGGAGAAGAAAATAATAAACTAACTTTGTCTATTGTCTTTGTCAGTATTAAATGCGGCTGATTAACTAATGGCATGTGCTTATTATGTGTGCTTATGTTATGTCTTTTGTGACAAAAGCCTTTGGAGTTCGTGCAGATCCTGAAGACAAAAAGTAAATATGTTGTTGCTTACATGTGCTTCGGCTAGGTAACATAATTAATATGGTTAATTATTAGAAGGGGGGCGGGTAACAGAATGGGTCTCAATTCTTTAATTAATTGATGTCTTGTGTTTGTTTAATAATAATTTCCAGAGTGAGGCCTAAAAAATGGCTCAGAAAAATATGGCTGACAGAAATGCAGACGTGAAAGAAACCTTGTCCAGAGTGGAGCCTTGTATTTACGCATTAAGATTTTTGCTGCATAAAACATTATTAATAAAAGGAAGGAAAAAGACTTCTGCTTGAATAAAATGTGCTCTCGGAGAAAAGGCCCAAGGACAGGATCCGTGATTGTCTGCCAAGGTTGGGAAGTAGAAAGTTCAGTGCTCGAAGAAGAAAGATACATATTTGAGGAAGTCAAATGTCACGGAAGAAAAGACAATGGGCTTATGTGAAGCCCGGACTTGATAATATTCAAAAATGACCTAATGGTGGACTGACAAGGCTCAGGCAATAGAAAACCTGAATTTTGTAGAAATGTAGAGAGTTTTAGATAGGCAAAAGGTATAAAACCTGACATCATGAGCAGGCCAAAACTCTTGCTTCCCGATTCCTGAATGAACTTTTGGCGCACGTAAAGACAGCTGATAATAATTAATTATTTTCTTTCAGGTGAAGAGAGAAATAGACAGGGAAATAGATTTAGGGTATGGAAACTGTTATTTGATAATACTTCATGTTTCTGATCTTGCTTTAATAAATGTCAGTTCAATAATTCAATTTGCCTAATAAAATGCTGCTTTCTTATTTGCATTAAAAGAAAGATTTTCTAAACGTAAATGTTCTTTTTTTATGAAGAATAAAGTCAATAAAAATTAGATTCGAAAAGACAAGCTGGTCTTGTTTATTCATGGTCTAGTTACTATCAGTTGATCCAATCGCCATATTTGGTTTGGTTTAATAAATGACAAATGTTTAAATCCATGGTAAAAGATGAAAAACTGCAATTGTAAATAATAATGTAGATATAGTGTGAATAGTTTTATAAATCAAACCATTAGATTCAGTTGCTCAAAAATTGTCTCATTGGTGTTATGGGCCTGTTTGAGTGTTTCATAATTAATGGTGAGTATTGAGGTAATAGATAGCGTTGGTGAGACAGTTTTTCTATATGAGCGCTGGATCAATAACTTGGTAGCAGAGTTCGGTTACTATGGTAACTGACATGTTACATTGGAATACATAGTATACATGTCTAAAACATGTTAAGTTTGTTCAGTTGTTACATGTAGTCGAAAGGTTTTTTCCAGCAGTGTGAAAACTCCTAGTTGTGCCGGCCTGAGTAGTGTGACAGGTAAAGTTACACAGTGCATTTGTTCTGTTTCAAAATAGTGGTATCATCGTATATCACAAGTGTTGTGGACGTACAGCACAAGTTTAGGGATTTTAGGTGTGTAAGGTAGAATGCATAGTGAGGATTATCTATGAAATCGTAGCTTTCGAGTATAGGGATACTTTGATCTTGTTTTAAAACTCACTGTGAAAAGAGTAATAGAATTTATCTAAGCTTGAGTGAAGGGTAAGGAAGCGTCGTCTAACTTACTGGCGAATGAGTATTTCTGTTAGCAGGTTAAAGTCCTACTAAAGAATTATGTATCAATGGTTAGGGATCTTTTCCGTATGAATGTGTGTGAATGAATGGGTAAAGTAGCCTTACTTTATCGACGAATTTAAATATTCTGTGAAAATAGCGTCGTCTATTTCACACGAAAGAATACTTGATTGTTTGAAAAAGCTATCACTTTATTAAGCGAAACAGCCAAATGGTTTGTTTTTGTGGTTTTTCTAACTGAATATATTCGAAAGTTTGTAAATATGGCGCTGTGAACATTTTTTGTAAAGGAGGTGTCAGTGTAAGGAGCGAAGGGAGAAACAGAAGCTGCAGCGGTACCATACGTCACAAGAGTCGCGCTGTGATTGGATAACATACGTCACAGTATTCGCGCACAGATTGGTTCACGTGACAAGACGAGCTTACAGCTGATTGGCTCATTCTGAAAAACAGTAATTCTACTGGTTGAGCAGAACAGTGACGTGGCTTAACCTGATTGGTTAGTTAGTGAGTTTCGCGCACGGATTGGTTAGCGGAATAACAAGGAAACTGCTACGATCTTTACTAAAGCAGGAACATTTGTTTAAAAGACATGGATTATTATTATTTGAAAGGGAAAACAAACTTACATGGTTTCAGAAGTTGAAAAATAAAATTAAACCTGATAAGAAAATTTCAACGCGAAACGGAAGATTAATTCATAAGTACAAAACACCAGCAGCTTATATGTTTGGTGAATATGATTATCATACTTGTCTTTGGATTGAGAATTGGATGAAATATACTGAGAATGATGGTATTTTAGCATGGCCGGAAGATGGATCGTTTAACATAGCGGTCTTGAGAAACTTGAGAGAAAGGATGATGGAACTTGTACCAAAGCCTGGAGCTACTCAATTTGAAGCTTTAGTTGAATGGGAGGATGAAATGTTTGAATTAGAATGAGAAAGTAGAGGCATACCAAAGGGAACAGGAATTTATGATAGAGAAACACATGAGGATAGAATGCGTCGATGGAGTAAGGCAGACATGTGTGATGGTTTGTACCCAGTGAGACTAATTGATGAGACTTCTGGTAAAAAGGGTTCCCAAAAGAAAAAACATCTTAGAGAGGAAAGTGATTCAGAAGATGCAGTATTAGAAGAAATTTATACCAGAAAGCCACCACCTTATCAACCAGTTTGTACATGGACTTCTCCAAGTGTTGTTCCAAGTGCCCCTTCAAGGGAAATAATTAATGAAACATCTCCCGAAATAAATTCGAATTTTAAAAGAATGCCTGAAAGAGTAGAGACATCTCCAGAGACAAATCAAAGCTTCATAAAAACACCTCAGAGGGTAGAAACAGGATGTAATTCGAGTATATCAGGAGAAAATAGTAATTTCGCTGAAACTCCTGTTCAAAGAAAAGAAACCCCAAGAAATGGAAATAGAACAGAAAGATATGAGGGATTGCCAGATACTTCAGAATACATTCGTTCTGCGAATGAAATAATACAGCAGTTAACAAAAAGCATGGAAGCAGTAACAGTCCCTGTAACAATTGGACCTGTTCTCCCAGTGTTTGATCAAAAAGAAATTAGACATTCAGCTTTAACTGTCCCATTAAATTCTGAAATACAAAAAGTGACTGAAAATTTTTATTCAGATTTTAGTGAAATACATCGAGAAAAATTGATGCCTGACTTAACTTTTAATCAAAATTTGACATGTAAAACCCCAACTGGTGCAGATTCTGATTCTGGATCTCCAGTAAAAAGTTTAATGCAAAGCCCAGAATGTAAATCATTTGATGTTGCACAATTTAAAGCAGACATAGAAGAATTAATAATTGGAGCAATTGGAACTGACAGATTAAAAGCATATCAGGATGATGAATTATTATTCATTTGCAAAAGCATAACATGGTGTCATGCTTGTGCCTCCGCACATATCTAGTTCAGAATACGTGCGCCGACTGTTGTTTTTATTATCAGCCCTTACAGGTCCAAACCGGGGTTGGCAATGGTTGGCAAAATGAGCGGAGACCCATACACGCATGTGCGAGGTTAGCGCATGCGCATTGGCTCAAAGGCATTACTTAACCCCGCCCCGGACGCATAGGAAGCGCTTCGCGTTTAGCCAGCTAGATGTGATTCTCGTTCCGGGTCACGGTGACGGGCGTCCGAGGAGCTAGTGTTTCCTGATCCTTCCGAAGGTCGTGTGAGTTTGGAAGCGTCTGGGCTTCTTTTGTATTCCGTTTTTTTTTTGTTGCCTCGTTATTACGTTTCCTTAGTGCTTCTATCTACTGGTAAGCCTTATTGCTGTGAGATTATGCTTATAGGAGTCTTGATACCCACTTGTGATTGCTGTATCGTGAGGTACATTGTGCTGTTAACAAGGGTGTCTCAGTTGCTCATTTGATGGAATTTTATGAGGCCAGTTACAGTATCAGTTAGGGTGAGTGTTGTACATCATAGAGTCCGATATCCTCTGAAGGGGTTCTGAACCTTAACGGGTGTTTTCTCTTGTTTACAGTATTAAGCTATCTGGTGTGATACCTCGTTCGGTAGCGTTATTATTCCTGGCAAGTCCTGCTTCTCCTCAGTGTTGTTCAGGTATTTAAACCCCCTACGAATACACACATGTAGGATAGCAGTGGTAAGTGTTGTCTCTTATAACTCTTGTTTCTTTTTGCTACAGCCCCAGATATAGAAAAATCAGGAAGTAATCCTATCCTTTGTGAAGCCTGAGGAAAGCTGTGTTCATCCCCTTCTATCCTTGTTTTGTTCCCCTGTTTCCCTGTTTCCCCCTGTTCACTACCTGGGGGTTAGTGTTCTGTCCTAACTCCCGTGGGTGATAGGGGTGAAGCAGGGAGCTTGGCATCAGATCTCCAGGACACTCCCGAGACAACAGGTGCGTGCATGACACATGGAAAACGAAAAACAAATATGACCAATTAGAGGAAATGGCTTTTGAATTAGAAATAGATTTAAGCAAGCAAAAGAGTTTGCAGAGAAATTATAGAGTGGATTTTTCTGATAAAGACATTGAAAATTTGAACACTGCAGGAAGAATCACTCATATAAAAGATTTAATTGTGATCTTAAGAAAATGGGGTGAATTAAGTAAATGGAGAGCAAAGTGGGCAAAGAAAAAAGATGAAGACACAATAACCTCAGCTTATCCTATCAGAGAAAAAGAAAAAGAAGCAAAAGAGTTTCCAATGAGAGAAATAGCTGGAGGAGGTTATGTGCATGTTCCTTGGACTAGGCAGGACATCCTAATGTTCACCAATGATTTTCCACGATTAAGAGAAAAACCTGTAGAATGGTATCGACAGGTAGACAGATTTGTGAAAGTTTCAAAAGTCCTGTGGGTTGATCTTGATGGATTCTTTGATATAGTTGTCCTGTCAGATCTGTGGACAGAATGTAAAGTTTCCATAGATTGGCCTAGAGAAGAACCTTCTCGAGATAAGGTAACAGGTGCCCCTTCATCAGATGTAATGAAAATGTATGATAAAGTAATAGTGTTTTTGAAAAACAAGATTCCACCCAAAAGAAGTGGATTGGGTCAAAATAGACAGAACAACCCAAGAGCCGAAAGAATCAGTGCATTCATTCTATGAAAGATTACTGCTGGTATTTAAACAATACAGTGGTTATGAGCACCTGAGTGAGAAAGATATGAGCCATTTCATATACAGATTTGTATATGGCTTAAGACCTGAAATTGGTGAGATGATAAGATCTGGAATTGTTGGTTGGCAGTCACTCACAGTGTATGATATTTTGAGAAAAGCAAAATACTGTAGTGATGAATTAGATGCGAAACAAAAGAAGCTGAAAGAAAAAGCTATGTGGGCACAGGTAAAAGTGGCTGAACAGCAGATAGCAAATTTAAACAAAAATGTTGATCAGAATCAAGCGAAATTTAAAGGTAATTATAATAAACTAAAATTGATGGGAAACATAGAAGAGTTAAAAAAGAAACTCTCATGTTTTAATTGCGACAAAATTGGACACTGGAAGCGTGAGTGTAAAAATCCGCCCAGAAATTTTGTAAAAAATACATCAATAAATCCACAGTTGCAGAATGAAATAAATGAGCAGCAACAGCTACAGCGACACATAGTGAATCAGCAAAGTCAGATACCACAACCGCCACTTCCAAACTGTGTAAATGTGCAGAGATACAATACAGAAACAGGATTCTGCGGAGGTGAACAGGTAAACAGATCACCGAGAGTGAATGTGTCAAATGTGTCTCAACAATTTTGGATGAAAGAGGATGGAAGATAATCTGAGGATTACTTCTGACAGTGCCTGAGAGAGGAGGAAGAGTGTGTGCTTGGAGCCACTCTTGAGGTAGATCAATCTGGCCCATTTGTAAATGGTAAAGTGAATGATGTAGAAATTACTTTCCTAGTGGATACAGGTGCTACCCATTCTACTGTTAGATCAGTTGAAATAGAAAACCTGCCTCTCTCAGGAGATAAGATCAAAGTAGTAGGTGTAGCTAATCAGCAAATTAAAACAGATCTAACTGAACCAGTTGAAGTTGAAATAGGTAAATTTAAAGACATGCATAGATTTGTAGTTTGTGATAGCAGTCCTGTAAATCTTTTAGGTAGGGACATTCTCTGCAAGATGAATTGCAAAATATACTGCTCTCCGGGTGGTATAGAGATGCAAACTTTAGAAGAAGATGGACTTTACAAATTAACAATTTCAATGGTTGAGGCAGAAGAAAGCAGATTATTTCCTGTGTTTGATAAAAACAATTTTCCTGAAGAACTAAAAGAGACAGTGAATGTTAAAATCTGGGATTTCACTGGAGATGAAATGGGTTTAATGAAAAATGTAGATCCAGTACAAATAACAGTAAAACAAGGAGCAGATTACCCAAACACTCCCCAGTATAAAATGAAACCAGAAGTAATTGTAGGTGTTACACCTGTAATTGACAAATTCGTAAAACAAGGAGTTCTAAGAGAAATCGAGAGTAGCCCATGTAACTCACCGATTATGGGAATTAAAAAGCCAAACGGTACTTTCAGAATTGTTCAGGACCTGAGAAAGGTAAACAAAATTGTTGTCCCATGTTGCCCAGTTGTACCAAACCCAGCGGTAATTTTATATCAGATTCCGCATGATGCAGAATGGTATACAGTTATTGATTTATGCAACGCATTCTTTACTGTTCCATTGCATCCAGAAAGCCAGCAAATGTTTGTGTTCCGGTTCAAAGAGCGTATATGAGCATGGTGTAGAATCCCACAAGGGTATACTGAGAGTCCATCTATTTTTAATCAGTTGCTAAATAAATCCTTGGAGGATTTAGAATTACCTGGAAGGACTACATTAGTGCAGTATATTGATGATCTTCTTGTAGCTGCAAAAACAAGAGATAACTGCGTAACAGATACCATTACTCTTCTGAATCATCTGGCTGATGAGGGACACAAAGTGTCACCTGCAAAATTACAGTTTTGCAAACAAGAAGTAAAATATCTTGGTCACAGAATTGCAAAAGGAATCAGACAAGTGACAACAGAAAGAATAAAAATGATCCAAGCAATGCAACCTCCAAAAACACAGAGACAGGTTAGAATGTTTCTAGGAATGGTAGGTTATTGTCGCCAATGGATTAGTGGATTCTCGGTAATTGCAGAACCACTGCAGAGACTGACAAAAGCAGACATAAAAGACCCAATTAAATTAACAAAAACTGAATTAGAAGTTTTTGAACAGTTAAAAAGAAGTTTGTGTGAAGCTCCAGCATTGGGAATGCCAGATTATGAAAAAGAGTGTGAGCTGTATTGCAGTGAGAGAGAAGGTTGTGCATTATCAGTTCTGATTCAAAGACATAGAAGACTAAGAAAGCCAATAGCACACTTCTCAGCTGTTCTTGACCCTGTTGCAAAAGCATTACCAGGTTGTTTAAAGGCATTAGCTGCAACAAGTGTGAGTTTGGAACAAAGTGAAGGAATAATAATAGGATGCCCAGTTAAAGTTTACGTCCCACATTCAGTTGAGATTCTCCTTACCAGAAGCAAGACACAGCATTTGACAAAATATGAAAAAGTTATTATGGGATCAGATAACGTTTCTATCTTGAGATGTGTGAATTTAAATCCTTCCACATTGTTGCCTGACACTACTGAAACAGAAGTCAAAGATGAGGTTGATCATGAATGTCTGGATGTATTAGATTATTGTACAAAACCAAGGCAGGATATAAAAGATGTCCCTCTGCCTGAAGCAGATCTTGTTTTATTTGTTGATGGTTCATGCTTGAGAACAGATGATGGTGTTCTGATTGCAGCATATTCAGTGTGTACTGTTGCAGATGTGATTGAAGCTTCCAGTCTCAAAGGAATTCATTCAGCTCAAGTGGCAGAATTAATTGCTTTGATTCGTGCATGTGAGCTGGGAAAAGATCAGAAGGTTACCATAGTGACTGATAGTCAGTATGGTTATGGCGTAGTCCATGACTATGGCCAGCTTTGGTCTCAAAGAGGTTATTTAACTTCTGCGGGATCACCAATAAGAAATGCTCAGCTGATCAAGAGGCTAATAGATGAAATACAGCTTCCAGAAAAATTGCTGTGGTGAAATGCACAGCCCACAAAAAGGGAGTGGATTATGTAACTTTGGGAAATGCATATGCTGATGCAATAGCAAAATTCTGCACAAGACAAAATGTGTCTGTAAATCGGGAAAAAAATTATGAACATGTTTTGAACTCACTTATGCTAATATCTGTAGTTGAAACTTGGCAAGGAGTAAAACAGTTACAAGATGAGGCAAATGATGAGGAACAAGACACATGGCTAAAAGCAGGATGCAGGCAGAGAGAGGAAGATAAGATCTGGGTTTACAAAGATGACAGACCAGTAATGCCAGACAGCATGATTCCAGACATGGCATGTATGTACCATGGTCCAGGACATATCGGTAGAGATTCCATGATTAGGTTGTTTAGGCAGACTTGGTACAATCCTAAATTCAGAATAATTGCAGAATCTTTTTGCCAGAGATGCCTCATATGCCAACAGATTAACCCAAACAGAAAGACTGTTGTAAGCATGGGAACCATAGGATGGGAGGGTGGTCCATTTACCAGAATACAGATTGATTTCATTGAAATGCCACCTCGAAACAGACTCAGATATGTGTTGGTAATAGTCGGTTTGCTTTCAAGATGGGTGGAAGCTTTCCCAACATGTCACAATGATTCAATTACTGTGGCAAAATTGCTTTTGAGAGAACTCATACCAAGGTATGGTTTTCCAGTATCGATTGAAACAGATCGCAGCACACATTTTGAAAACAGACTGCTAAAACTGATATGTGAAGCACTAGGAATAAAACAAAAATTGCATTGTGCCTACAGACCAGAAGCATCAGGAGTTGTTGAGCAAGTGAATGGTACAATAAAAAATCGGCTAGCTAAAATGTGTTTAGCGACAGGAATGAAGTGGACAGATGCACTTCCACTTGTTTTAATGACTTTGAGAAGCACTCCAGACAGAAAAACAGGTCTGAGTCCACATGAGATCCTTATGGGAAGGGTCATGAGACAAGCTTTTGTTCCAGTTGATAAAGTATTAAGTATTAATGACAGTGCAATCATGGATTATTGCAAGAATCTCTCTGACGTAGTGACTTCTGTGTTCCACCAGGTAGGAACTGAAGTACTTTCAAAAGAAAAAGAACAAGCTCATGATCTTTTGCCAGGAGATTGGGTCACAACAAAAGTTCATCAAAGAAGGAATTGTACCTAGTACCAAGGTGGCAGAAGGCAAGACAGGTGATACTAGTCACAACAAATGCAATTAAGTGTAGGGGACTGAAAAGATGGATCCATGCTAGTCATACTATACGAGTGCCTCCACCTGAAAATCCTGATGAGGAAGGTGATACAACAGCTGATTCAGATTCAGAAGAGGAATCTGACAGAAATCCAGATACTGAAGATCGACAAGAAAGTTGAGATCCAGAAGATTCAAATGTGAATGAAGCATTGAATGAAGAGAATGATGAAGTTGTAAATTGATACTTGTATAGCGCACTACTCACCCGCAAGGGTCTCAAGGCACTTGTATGTACACCGCTGTGGAATCCATACTGGCTTTCCTGGTGAGGCGTCCACTCCTGGGCACCCCCAAGGTTGAGGCCAGGCATCCTTAGCGTTGTGGGGGCCGTTGTAGAGATTAACCAAGCTATTGCCCAGAGTTGCACTCCATGATTGCAATAGGCACTGAGGCGAGAATTATCAGGTCGGTGAAATTTTGAGCCCAAGACCCGCCGAGCCGGGGAATTGAACCCTGGTCGCGGGCCAGACCTCTGCATTAGGGTCTGCCGCTCTTACCGTTGAGCTACACTTCTCCAGTTGTGATACAAGACTCTGAAGAAAATGAAAATGATCTGCTAGATCAAGTAGCAGAAGAGCAAACTGAGCAAGAAGTGATTCAAAATCAAGATCAGGAGAGTATTGAAAAGCAGATTGGATTCTTTGGAAGAAGGAACGAAAATTCTAAAACTGGTGGATTGGAAGTAATCGAAAAAGAAGAAGAAGAAGAAGATGAAATTCCAAGTACCAGCTATAAGGATGCTGTTCCAAACAAAGTGAAACTGCTGAGTAAAGAAGTACCTGAATCTGAAGAAGAATCTGATACAAAAAAACTGATAATTGATGAATCAGCTAATAACACAGAAAGTGAAACAGATGACAGTGAAGATGAATCAAAAGTGAAAAGATCAAGGAAAAGAGCTTGGAGAGTGGAATATAACTTGACAGAGCCAAAAAAGAGGTTAACAAGAAAAGGAGACAATTGGCCGAGTGAAAACGAAGGTCTAAAATTCAAATTAGTGAATAAAGCAAAAGAAAAAGTGAATGAGATTACAAGTCAAAAAGAAGAAGACTTGAATAAGAAAAAGCAAACAGAGAAAAGAATAGAAGTGATCAATAATAGGCCAAAAAGAACAGTTAGACCAAATCAAAAGTATAAGTCACCTGAGTGGTCCTACATAGTGATTCCATCAGTAATAGAAATTAATAGTAGTGAAATTAATTTGGATGAAGAGAGTGACAATGACTGATTTTCTTTGAAGTCACACAAGGTCGAAAAAAATTGTGTTAGAAGACACAAGGTCGAAGAAATTGTGTTAGCTGGAAAACACATTTGATGTATGACATGAGGTTGAAGAAAAACTGTTAGGGAAACAAAGTTATTTGTTATAAAAAAAATTCAAAAAATAAAAAATAGGGGAGTATATTTAGTGATTTTAGTGATTTTTCATTTTTCATTTTTATTTTTATTTTTAGTGAAGATGCCTTTTCATAATAACAATTTGAGATGCTCAATTCTCAAAAGATGTTGCAAACTGTCTTCAGTATGTGTAGTTCTAATAATTTTAGTTTGGTTAATTTTAGCTGTCATTTTTCCTTTTGGAATAGATAAAGAGGTGTATAAAGCTAATATGACTAGTAAAGCTGTGGTCAATCATGACAAGATTGTTGACGCGAATAAGGTCATTGTACATAAACCAGAGATTCATCAAGATAGATCTGTGGGAGATTTTTCTAGAAATACATTCTCAAGACTTTTATCTGAATATGTTAAGGTGATGAATGCTTGGTGAATGGTTATGTTTGTGTAAAATAACCAACTTCTGTGTCAGAGGGTGTCACTTATAATATGCTCCCTCTTACTTACGGTGTGACATGTAGTGTAATAGCTAGTTTGTTTTATAAAACTGAACGTCTGGAATACTATTATTCAGACTTTGATGAAATTTTTGCAAATTTAAAAATTGTAGAAAGCTTGAATGAAGTGAAATTTGCTAAACAGATGAGGGAATTTTTCTTACTAACTAATGAACTCACCTATGAATATGCTTTTAAAAATAATCTAACATGTAAATTGAGAACAGAAGAGAAAACATTTTTAAATATGGTGGAAGAGAGGAGGGCAATTTATAAATGAAACGAGATGATGAAGCAGACTAAGTCTAAATTCTGGCAATTAGAAGATGAAAAACCTATTGGTGGAAATGTTAATGTCGCAATAAACATAGATAAACCTGTTAGTGGAAAATTTGGTATAAGAAGAGATAATACTCAGTTTGACAACTACTTCATTGGTGCAAGTCAATGTGAAGATACACATCGTATTGTAGGGGGTTGGGGATTTAAAGGAGGCAAAGATCCAATTTTTCCCGAAATGTATTTTATTTGTGGGGATAAAGCTTACTATAATCTTCCAGACCACTGGTACGGGACATGTCATGGGGGTTTATTTTTTCCCAAAAAATTTCATGTAGAAAGAAATGCAAAGGGTTCATTTGAAATTGGTAATCACCTGAGTAGATTTAGAAGAGAAAGCTTTTCAGAAATTTTAGGAGACATATTTGGTGTGTTAATACCTATGTTGGGAATAACCCTGAATGCAAACAAAATTAGAAAATTGTCCACAATTGTTGACAGATTGTCAACAGATACTGCAGATGGATTCCAATTAGTTGATACACAATTTGTTGCCATGAGATCCATGGTAATGCAGAACCGTCTTGCATTAGACATTCTGCTAGCTAAAGAGGGTGGAGTCTGTGGGATATTGCATGTCCAACACTGCTGCACTTATATTCCTGATAAGAATCAGAATATAGAGATGTATATAAGAAACATTACTGAGCTTCATAGTGAAATAGTGCCTATAAAAGATGAAAGTTTTTCAGAACGCTTAGCTAAAAGATTTGCAACAATCAAACGCTGGTTTCAAGAGATTGGTAGTTCAATTATAGGTAAAAAAGTTTTTCCTTTAACAGTCATAGCTATGATAACGCTTCTGCTTAAAATTAGTTGCATGATACACAAGAGAAGAAAACACTTAATAGAAAATAAAAGAATTTACAAACTCAGAAAGGAGAAAGAAAAAGAGATAGAATTAGAAGAGTTCCGTAGATCTCAATATGAAAAATGCAGAAAAACAGATGAGACTAAGGTTTAGAAAGGATCTATGACAGAATTTCAAAAGACAGAATTTCGACCTACACAAATATCGGCGTAATTATATCGATAGCAAAAATATCGACGCCCTATGTACAACATGGTAAGTACCAAAATATCGAAAAAATAATATCGATGTTAAAAATATCGTTGTTAAATATATCGATTTTTTTAAAATTTAAAATAACATAAAAAATACTGTAAAATATACTTATTAATTACTTAAACATATTTAAATATATGTAATAATGGTAAAAAAAAATAATAATACATATTTAATTTAAAAAATAATAATTAAAAATCATATATAATATATACTTACTTAACAATAATTACTATTCCCACTCCAGTGGGTGCAACAGTAGGGAAAACTGCCCCTGAACCCTAAAAATACCCCTTTACCCAAAAACCTAAAACTGACCCTGAACCCTAAAAATACCCCTTTACCCAAAAACTGAAAACTGACCCTGAACCCTAAAAATACCCCTTTACCCAAAAACTGAAAACTGACCCTGAACCCTAAAAATACCCCTTTACCCAAAAAATAAAAACTGACCCTGAACCCTAAAAATACCCCTTTACCCAAAAACTGAAAACTGACCCTGAACCCCAAAAATACCCCTTTACCCAAAAACTGAAAACTGACCCTGAACCCTAAAAATACCCCTTTACCCAAAAACTGAAAACTGACCCTTAACCCTAAAAATACCCCTTTACCCAAAATTAATTAATATTACAATTAAATTACTTCCCACCCTATTCCCCTATAAACCCACAACCCGCTCCAGTAGTAAAACATATAATTTAGTTAAAAATAAACATAAATTATCAATGTATTATTCTATTAACCACTTAAAATAATTCATTGCCAATTAATATTTAATAGCAAAATAAATAAATCATTAAAAATAATTATTTAATTACAAATAAATTACTTCCCACCCTATTCCCCTATAAACCCACAACCCGCTCCAGTAGTAAAACATATAATTTAATTTAAAAAATACATAAATTATCAATTAATTAATCAATTAATCAATTAAAATAATTCATTGCCAATTAATATTTAATTGCAAAATAAATTAATCATTAAAAAATAATTATTTAATTACAAATAAATTACTTCCCACCCTATTCCCCTAAAAACCCACAACCTGCTCTGGTAGTAAAACATATTATTTACTTTTATATATTTTTTATTTATAAAAACATATTAAACACATATTATAACAATTAATTTAAATACTTAACTAAAATTTCTAACACATATTAGTAAATCAAAATTACTTACATCGATATATATGCTATCGATATAAGTAATTTCGATATTACTTACCTTAGGGTCGATATTCTGGCCATCGATATTCTGGACATCGATATTCTGTCCCATCGATATTAGCAACTCGATATAAGTGTAAGTCGAAATTAAAAAATCGATATTTTGACTGTTTACCGTTTAGAAATACTAATATTAAGAAAGTCCAAAACATGTTCGAAGGATAAAAATTTATACATTTTTGGGTATTCTTTGGTGATTTTGAAATCACCAGATGAAGGAGTTGATGGAGCAGGGTGAAGAGCAAAATTTTGTTCTAACCTGTGAAGTTAATTTCCATAATATATAACCTGACTAATAAGCATGTGGTGAAAAGTATTAATCAACTTAGTTTAAAATTGCAAACATTACACGTGGGATTAACTAATGTGCTTTATGTTGCATACGCGGAGAAGAAAATAATAAACTAACTTTGTCTATTGTCTTTGTCAGTATTAAATGCGGCTGATTAACTAATGGCATGTGCTTATTATGTGTGCTTATGTTATGTCTTTTGTGACAAAAGCCTTTGGAGTTCGTGCAGATCCTGAAGACAAAAAGTAAATATGTTGCTGCTTACATGTGCTTCGGCTAGGTAACATAATTAATCTGGTTAATTATTAGAAGGGGGCGGGTAACAGAATGGGTCTCAATTCTTTAATTAATTGATGTCTTGTGTTTGTTTAATAATAGTTTCCAAAGTGAGGCCTAAAAAGTGGCTCGGAAAAATATGGCTGACAGAAATGCAGATGTGAAAGAAACCTTGTCCAGAGTGGAGCCTTGTATTTACGCATGAAGATTTTTGCTGCATAAAACATTATTAATAAAAGGAAGGAAAAAGACTTCTGCTAGAATAAAATGTGCTCTCGGAGAAAAGGCCCAAGGACAGGATCCGTGATTGTCTGCCAAGGTTAGGAAGTAGAAGGTTCAGTGCTCGAAGAAGAAAGATACATATTTGAGGAAGTCAAATGTCACGGAAGAAAAGACAATGGGCTTATGTGAAGCCCGGACTTGGTAATATTCAAAGATGACCTAATGGTGGACTGACATGGCTCAGCCAATGGAAAACCTGAATTTTGTAGAAATGTAGAGAGTTTTAGAAAGGGAAAAGGTATAAAACCTGACATCATGAGCAGGCCAAAACTCTTGCTTCCCGATTCCTGAATGACGTGCTGATGAACCTTTGGCGCACGTAAGGACAGCTGATAATAATTAATTATTTTCTTTCAGGTGAAGAGAGAAATAGACAGGGAAAAAGATTTAGGGTATGGAAACTGTTATTTGCTAATACTTCATGTTTCTGATCTTGCTTTAATAAATGTCAGTTCAATAATTCAATTTGCCTAATAAAATGCTGCTTTCTTATTTGCATTAAAATAAAGATTTTCTAAACGTAAATGCTCTTTCTTTATGAAGAATAAAGTCAATAAAAATTAGATTCGAAAAGACAAGCTGGTCTCGTTTATTCATGGTCTAGTTACTATCAGTTGATCCAATCGCCATATTTGGTTTGGTTTAATAAATGACAAATGTTTAAAACCATGGTAAAAGACGAAAAACTGCAGTTGTAAATAATAATGTAGATATAGTGTGAATAGTTTTATAAATCAAACCATTAGATTCAGTTGCTCAAAAATTGTCTCATTGGTGTTATGGGCCTATTTGAGGGTTTCATAATTAATGGTGAGTATTGAGGTAATAGATAGTGTTGGTGAGACAGTTTTTCTATATGAGCGCTGTATCAGGGGACATCCAGAAGGTTGTTATTGTGAATTTGCTCCACCAAATGTTTGTCCAGCACCTTTACAATGCTCATGGTCGGCAATGGAAGACAGGAGATGGGTCGATAGCTGCAAGGGTCTTGTTGATCGGGGGAAGATTGTTTTTATTAATGTTAGAGCCAACACTGCTTCCAGACTGAATGGAATACTCCAGACTGGCACTGGATAATGTCGGCCAGTATTGTGCCAATAGTCTGGGCTGCAAAGATGGCAACTAAAGGAGGGGAAGGGGCTCATGGCCTGCCCGATTTAGAGGTTTTGATCAGTTTTGTAAGCTCAAACATAGAAGGTGGCATTAAGTGGCTAAGCGAGGAACCCATATCAGTTTGAATTGGAAATAGCACAGCTGATGAGGATGTAGATGTAAGAGAGGAGAAGCATCTAAAATCTAGATAGACATATCTTAAATTTGACCTTTTCTGAGTCAATGTATCTGACTCTCTCCATCTTTTCTCTTGTCTACTGCAGACCTGTTTAAGGGCCCTTATGTCGTCAGAGATGATCTCATTTTATCTTGGTCCTTTTCACAGGTGCCAAGATGGTGCTGCCCAAGTCTGGCTAGATTGTCTTTCATCTTGCGGGAGACAATTACATGACCTTCATGATTATGCTAATCTGGATCCCACCATAAGCACAATATGGCTATTTAAGAAAATATCATATGACCCAGGAGGGACTTGAACCCACAATCCCCAGCTTCGGAGGCTGATGCCTTATCCATTAGGCCACTGGGCCTTGCTGGAAGCAATATGCCAATGGGACGTCCTTCAAACATGGCAGGGTTAAGAAGCCAGGAACGGAGATATACTGAAATTACAAAACACTTTAGGTCCTGACATTGTGGGTATTGCTTCTATATTCGATTGCCTAGAACAGAATGTCTGCCCTGGCTCCAGAAAAATGAGTCATGGGGAGTCTGACATCGAAATGATACATAATCTTATAAGAATGAAGGGGCGGCAGGAAGAGAAACACCCTATGAACTAAGTGTGATTTCAGGACTCCCTATTGTTTTGTAAATTCACTCTTGTAATGGCCCAAAGAAGGTGTTGGCATACTAGGGTGCACTGTAATACCAGTAAACAATGAAGAGAAAGGGTCAAGCAGGCGAACTCTCTCTTCAAGAGTGAGGATGGTGACATTTGAACTCATAGATTGCAGGTTCATCCAGGGAAGATGGTGTCCTCTGAAGTGAGTTAAGGATTCTCCCTACGGGAGGTTGGTGGCCTCTGCCTCAAGGAGCAGCATGTCTCTGAATATGGAATCAAACTCAAGGGCAGTCATTACTTTGATGAATAAGTGGGGCCTCTGGATTCAAGGGAAGTCAGATCTCTGATGACTGGGGCCAATGGATTCAAGGATGGTCAACATTGTCTGGCATTACACACAATAACAGTGTCAGAAGGAAATGTTTTTTCTGGGTTCTTGCATGACATTGTTTAAGCAAACGCACCCCTCATGTGAAAACAACTCTCCAAATACAACAGGAAACTAGCACTAACACAAATTGTCTTTCTGCAAGACACTTTCATTGTAAACCTCTCTCCCTCAGATATATTGTGAGACGTCTTCAACAAGTTGCACTCTGCTTAAAAAATGTTACGCAAACTTGCCTCAGGTGACATTTTGATAAGACTAAAGAATAGCACAAAATGTAGGATATCAGAAGCAAAACTGAAAGTTTTCCCAGCCCCAGTGGCAGAGGATCGTAGATGTCCCATGGACTGCACTGATTGAAGTTCACAGAAGAATATAGAGAGTGGGCGTAGTTCACAAAGGAGGTCTTGGAGAGCACGATGTACCTGACCCGTGTCCCTATCAAAATATAATGTCGATTCATTATCTGTTATGTTCCTCTGTAGTGCAGACTTACACTGTGATATCCCAATGTGTTTCCACTACCAATACTGAAGGTTCTGCTGCTCGGCATCAATGATTGCATTTAGTGATGTTTTAATGAGTAAACACAAATAAAATAATTTTCTTTTATTAAGCAGAGATGCAGCTGACCTTTGTCTGCCAGGAAGCAAGCTTTCTAAATGGAGAAGAGGAACAGCTAAAGCGAAGGAGTACACCACCTGAGCCCCAACCAGCAACACCACTGTTTTACTAGAGTTGAGTTTGAGGCATATCATAGCCATCGGTATACTGACTGCCTTCTTGCAGTCACAGATTCTGGCGCCAACATCCTTGTCCTCCATAGCAAGTGAAACAATGATTTGCGTGACGTCAGAATATAAAGTCATTGCAAAGCCATGAGATTGAATCTGTTCTGCCAAGGGGGTGACATTTATATTATAGAGAGTAGGGCTAAGTGAGGACCCCTGGGGGACCCAGCAGCGAAGAGAGAAAGAAGTAGAGATAAAGTCACCAAGGGGCATATTTACAATTACTGGTGCATCCTTGCAAATTAGCAGGGATGCGCCAGTAATTGTGCGCCATGCCTCAGCCACCCATGATGTGCCGCATTTACAACGTGAGTCCCTTGCTCACTTTGCCACTGGATTCAAGCCAGCCGGGCTGAAGACGGCTGGAATGCCAGAAACCCGTCCTCGGAAGCTTGTTTCCGGTCCAGGGAGACATGGCTTGGCAGTTCGGGCCGGACTGATCCCATGAGGCACAGGGTCAGACTTATTTGCATATAGCCATGTCTGAACTGGGGTGGCAGAGTGGGCAAAAGAACGGTGATGGATCAAACCCAGATCTTTTGACTGGGTGTGAGTGTTTGATTGATTCAGATGCTCCGTCCATCACCACCCCCTTTTGTTCCGTTTTTGGCCGCCATAAGTGTGGCAGGGTATGCTCAGATGTGAGTCCCTTGCTCACTTTGCCACTGGATTCAAGCAAGCCGGGCTGAAGACGGCTGGAATGCCAGAAACCGGTCCTCGGAAGCTTGTTTCCGGTCCAGGGAAGACATGGCTTGGCAGTTCGGGCTGGACTGTTCCCATGAGGCACAGGGTCAGACTGATTTGCATATAGCCATGTCTGAACTGGGGTGGCAGAGTGGGCTAAAGAACGGTGATGGATTAAACCCAGATCTTTTGACTGGGTGTGAGTGTTTGATTGATTCAGATGCTCCGTCCATCACCACCCCCTTTTGTTCCGCATTTACAACGCGGCGCAACATGGGGCAAAAACGGCACAGATGCGTCACGCATCTGTGCAGTAAAGGTATCGCATTGCTGAAGTTGCGTTGCATGCGCGACCAGCTCCAGCAATGCTCTGGGGGGCCCATTCTACTAATGCTGCGTCAAGCCTTACGCCTGCTTCAAGCAGGCGCAGGGTTTTGACGTAGCATTGGCCTAAAAGTGACTGAGTGAAATCTTGTAGATTTCACTCAGCCAATTTTAGGAGGCATTCCTGCGTCGGAACGCCACCCCTGCACCAGAACCCCTACTTAAGGCGCAGGGCTTTACAACGTGACACAACTCCCAGATGCGTCCCAGATGCGTCACCATGGTGCGTCTTTTGCGCCGCCGCTGTCTCACAAAAGTAACGCAACGGCGGCGCTAAAGGTGCGCAAGGGGCTTGTAAATCTGCCCCAAGTCTTCCTGATTGCTCGTGATCAGTGAGGTGCGAGTTTAACAACTCCCAACCTGTTCTGGTCACCCACATCCTACCCAAGCGATCCATCAGCAGCCCGTGATCTACAGTCTCAAAGGCTGCTGACAGATCAAGCAGGATCAGGGCGGCTCTGCTTCCCTGATCAAGAGACAGACTCATCTGCTCAGTCACTTTAATGTGGGCAGTCTCCGTGGTGTCCTCAGCACGAAATCTGAATTGGGGGGCAGCCAGAAGGTTGTGATTGTGAATTTTCGTCTCCAAATGTTTGTTCAGCACCTTTACAATTATATATCTACAGTCCCGTGCACACATACAATATTAGAACAAGCAATGCAAGTGTAATTAGAAAACAAATGGTACAATATTCAACGTAGATGTCTTGGTTTCTTTAATTGGTAATTCTACAAAGCAGCCAGCAACACATGTTTCGTCAGAGAAACAGTGATCTCCGGCTCTTCAGGGCTATATGAGTGTTTCAAAGCTCAGTGTAGTCCCTGAACCATTGTTAATTCCAACCCTGTAGGGCACAAGTGTCAGTGAAACCCGAGAATTCTGGTTGAGTGGTATACAGGTAGCTGAAAGGTGAGGCCACAGATGGTGTATTCGTGATGTGGGTGTTAATTCCAAACCGGCGCAAACACTGCTCGGTCAGCTCATGTAGCTGGAATACTAAAGCGATCTTCAAAAAGTATGTAGATAAGCTAATAATGCCAGTAAGGTCGCCAAATGGGACAAAATCCTCCCATCAACCGAAGGTCATAACACGACAAAACGCGGTTTAGCAGTGCCAATCTAGGTAAGACACGTGTGTGTGCCTTCCTAATCCATTTGAGTAATACAAAAAGCTAGCATCCTAGCGTCTCCGATTCTCTCCCAGACAGAATTGGAGCCACCATTTACAAGTACGTTGTGGATCGCGGGTTAGCTCCAAAGTTGCTAATGTTGCGCTATGTCACTTTAGAAATGCAGGGATGCACTGTATTTACAATAATACGGTTCTTCCCTGCATTTCTCCCTGCGCTGGCGCTAAAGTAAGCTGCCTAGCACCAATGCAGGCCCCCTTGCACCATATTGGAAGGTGGCCTGCATTGAAGGAATGATTGTTTATGTGCAGGAAGCTGTTCACAAATGGCGATTTGTAAGTTCTACGTTTGCTGCATTGTGCAGCACATATACAAGTTGCAAATCGTCATTTTTGTAATAATTGTTTATGTGCAGGAATGGACACCTTCCTGCACATAAACAATTATTTATAGTATTTTGCTGTTTCTGGGTGTGCTGCACAATGCAGCACACACAGAAACAGCCAAAATGAGAAGAAATAAAGCATTTCTCCTCGTTTCGCCATGTTAAGACCAGTATTTTTCTGGTCTTTATTCTGGCGCTGCCTCTATTTACTCCACCCTTTTAAATAGGGGGCATTGTCAAAATTAATGGGTGCTGTGGTGGAACGCCTACCACAACACCCATTGCTCACACCTTTCACGCTAAGTATAGCATGAACTGGTGCCTTATTTACAAGGCAACATTAATGCCGCCTTGTGAATAAGGCAAAGCCTCCAATGCAACATAAAACGTTGTTAAAAGTGACGTTCCTGTGGCGCTAGGGGCTTATAAATATGCCCCTTTGTGTTTTGTTTACAATCACCTCTTTTGCGGGCAAATCAGATTACATGTATGAGAGTGCACTGTCATGCCAGTAAAGTTCATGGGAAAGGGTCACGTTGGAGAACTCTCTCTTCAAAGAGGTGTAGATGGTGACCATGGAACAGAGGGACACAGGGTCTCTGAAAGAAAAGACTAGGAACTTTGAGCTGACGCAAGGAATCTCTTTGCCGGGTGGATGGTGAACTCTTTGAAAGAAAGGTGGTGAATTCAAAACTCAGGACCAGCTGCATGCTGAAAGTTGTATAGTGACCGCCTCACTTCACTGGCAATCTGATGGAAGGATGATGTGTCTTATGACCTTACTAAAGGCAGAGCTTTATAGACCATGGTGATCTTTGAAAGAGTTCTTTGAAGGCGTGGTGACCTCTCAGCTAATGGAAGATAGCTACCTGGAGAGTAGATTCTGGCTTCCTAACTCATGAGCGGGCGCTCTCTGAGGAGATGATGGTGATCTCGGAAGATGGTGGAGGAGGCTTCCTGGCGAGAGGCCTATCAAACCCCAAGTCAAGTAATGCAGGTGTCTGGACAGCGTAGAGTAATCTCTCAACATACGGTTAGCAGCCTTGTGGACATAAATGTTTTGCCTCTCAGCTCAAGGGAAGCAGCTAAAGAGATAAAAGTGACCTCTGAAACCAGGGGTGGAGGGTCTGTACAGAAAGATGCTCTTGAAATCTGATATTAAAGGAAGAACTCTGAGCAGAGGGTATAGCTCACCTCTGCTCGTATGTGAGTTTTCTGCGGAATGGTGTTGGATGTTGACTGCAAGTGTCCTCTACCTAGCAAGAGGATGTTGAATTCTGTTCCTGTGACATGTGCCCTTTTAGCGTGAAAAATTACATATTCATGATCTGATGAGGATTCAAACATACTGTTGTCTGCTGGAGCATCTTGGAATGCCAGTGTTCCTCTTCTTTTCCAACGATGGCGGCTGAGACCCAACAGCAATAGGGTCTGAAAAGGAATAAAGATCATCTTAGAGCCCAGAGGGATTATCAGGGGACACAGGAGACTGTTTAACAAGACAACGTCTTCCTTTTCATTCTCCTTTATTGGAAACATCTTTATGAGTTGGCATCAAATATTGTTGTGGAGACACTGCAGAACAGCTCTTTGAAGAGACCCTCTACTGCCGGGGCAATGTCCTGTCCTGACTTTCCTTTTTCTGCCCACTGGGGAACAGGTTTCTTAATCTCCCTTCACCTCCTGCCACAGTATCAGCTTTGCCCTGGCCCGGCAAGCTTCTGTTTTAGTACTGCAGCTGCGACCTTCACTATCAATCCAGTCCCATGCTTGTTATAAATTTGTGAAGGCAGGGAAGGGTCATAGTCTACCACTCTTAGCCTCACAAGGAAAAGCCGCTTATATTTGACTTTTATATCTGTCAATTTTTAACTATATCAAGTGACCTCCTTTGATGCTGCAGCAGCTCTGTATAAACCAGAAAAAGAATAGGGCAGTATTTTCGGACTGAATGGTACCTACCCTCTTAGTTACTTGCAGCATTGCATCTCCATCTATAACTGAGGAGTTTGCAAATAACTGCTCTCAGAGGGGAACATGAACGGGGCCAACACTGGAACTCTGTGCACCCTTTCAATGGCGAAAGAATTTGATAGGGTCGCCGGCCCTACATGAAGAGCTTCACAATCTTCCTGTGTCCCCTCCGGCAGCCCAGTCAGGTTAATATTGCTTCTGCGAGAGCATCCCTCCAAGTCTACGGTCCACATTTGTCCAACAAATGCCTGTAGTCCATGGCAGGGTCTTTACAAAGATTACAGACTGTACTCCCCTGCCCCAAACCCTCCAGACCAGACTCATCAAAACTGGATTATGGAAGAAGAACCCAGGGGGTAGTGAAAGATGCTGGCACCATTTCAAGCTATGGATTGTTTTTCTTCAGCATCTTGTGAGGTCTCAGCTGCAGCTTCTGCTGACCGCTGTGCCAAGGAATCAACAAAGAAGAGGTTTTATATTCGCATTGTCCTACATGCAGAAGCCTGCGTCCCACCTCCCTCTTCCTCGCAGGCACCCCCCGGATTCGCCGAGCCAACAGCAGAGGACGCTCCTTCTCTCACCTGGCAGCCAAAGCCTGGAACGACCTTACCCTGCACCTTAGGAAAGCTGTTTGCTCTGGGAATTCAAGAAGGAGTCAAGACCTGGCTGTTCAAATGAACAGAATACTGAGAAGCAGCTAGCAACTCCAGCACCTTGAGACCCTCATGGGAGATTTGCTGTGCTTAATAAATCCTGATTGATTGATTGATTGATTGATTGATTGATTGAAGCAGCCTCAGCACCTCCTCCCTGTGCCAACCTAAGTTTCATGCAGATGAAGCACAGCATAAGATCCAGACTCATACCTTTCACTCCCTCTTCACTGGATCCTCTGAAAAAATTGAATCTAGACTGCCTCAACGTCATCTAGATTATGTGATGTCTAACAGGGGTAAACATGCTGAGCAACAATTCTAGCCAGTCAGCTTTCTTTAGGTAGATCAAACAGTGCACTGTAGATCTATTTCCTCCTCACCATTCTGTCTATTCACAGTTCACTAAACTCCCAGTCCAGTGTTCGCACAGTCTATCATAAAGGTTATTTTCAACACACTATAAATTACAAATGGGATCAATAAAAGATATATGCTCTTTGCTCTTGCCTTCAGCAGAAAACATCAGCTCAAACGATGTCTCTGAGATGCTGTGTAGTCTAAAATGATCGCCTCTGCCATCGTTAAAGCATGGCGAAGGGGTACCTTACCCTTGTACATGAATGCTGTTCTTATAGTGGGGTGTGTTGAGGATGAGTAGCAGGAGAAGGCGGGATGCACAAGAAAGCAGGAGGCAAACAGCAGCAGCGGCTCATCCGCTAAGGTGGAAGTGCATCCACCACTACTTTTGAGCAGTGAAAAATGGGAAATAAAATGATACTAAAAAAGGTTAGTATAATTTTATTTTTCTTGCTTACTTCCTGAAGCTGAGCCGAGGGCGGACCATCCATTCCGACAGGTTGACACAGCCGCAGGAAACAGGATGAGTGGTGGCACTGCTTCCAGTGCGCATGACAGTTTGTTCAGCTGTCTTCGGACGGCCACACCTTCATGCACACTTAGATCTCTCCACCCGAGCTGTGCTTTACAGCCAGGTGGAGAACAAGCAGAAGGTCATAGTCCCTTAGTGAGCACCTAACTAGGGCGCTCACACCAATCACAGTGCTGCTCTCATGTTGGGTAATACCAGCATGACAGCAGCGTATGGAGTGGCATAGGTGACCCTGTGACATACAGGGAGCCGAGGAGCAGAGGCCAGAAGAGCAGAGTAGAGAGTACCAACATTTACCAGCAATCACAATGAGAAAATGTTAGCGATACTGTGCAGAGATCGTGGGAAAGAGATGGTTGAGAGTGCATGGGTAGATCATAGATTTAGCCCAACTGTCTTTCAAAGAGGAGAGTCTGAAGTTCCTTTTTGACAGTAGGGTGGCACGAGGTCATACAGAGGATCGAAAGGGGGAGGGAGTTTGAGATTCTTCTAAACTTTCCAGAAAACGGGCGATTCATATGTTTCATTCTCATTTAAAGGTGGGAATCTCCAGGAGAAGTGACTGTGAGTTTCTTGAACCCTAATTTGAGCCCAAGATTTTCAGGTAATGAATGGGAATTTTAAGTGGACTTGGAATAGCGAATATGTCTGAATACTAAAAAGGATTTGAATGCCAAATAAGTTGAACATTAAACAAAAAAATGAGTTTCAAATGAGCCTGAATAATAACCAGCATTTGAATATTGACCAAATTAGAATATTGAATGAATTTTGGGACTGGGACAGTACAGTCGTTCAAGTGTCTTTTCCATGGGACTTTGATAAATGCCAGGATTTCGAAAAAGATAGGAGTTATCGCCAAAATGTAATTTTACTTTAAATGTGCATTGTAGTAAAATGTTGCTGTTTTTGCTTAAAAACCTCATGCGAGGAGTGTTTACGTGTATGGCCATCATGCCCCTGTAGCTGGGCATACAGTGGACCGCGCATGGCACCCAGCCACCGTGGAGCTACTTCTATGAAAAGAGATGTAATTCGGTGAACCCTGCTCACAGGGGGAGGCATGTTACTAAGACGCGGTCTCTCTGAACGTGTTATTAGCAGGAGCTCCACCAGGGCAGGCTTTAGGTCTGGTGGCGCTCGGTGCGACAAGTTCCTCCTCTGAATCCCTTATTACCATCTGGCAAAAACGCTCCTCTTCTCTCTAAAGTCCTCTTTTCACATGAATTTCATTTGTTTTAAGGAGCTGTATTAATTTCCTTAACTTTACTAGCAAAAACGCTGTTTAATTTTGCAGTTATTACTGTAAAAACACTTATGGTGTTCCATGTCACCACGCAATCACTGCTTACATTTCACATGTTTTATTGTATATTGCATCCCCAACGAGGATTGTTTTTTTTTTTAAAAAGGTTGTGTTACTGTAATTTTTTTCAAGCAACATATGAGTCTTTTACAGGAATAGTAGATTGACACGGGTGCCAGTATATAACTGGCCCTCATTAGCGAATAAGAAAGCAAAACACGGGCCCACATTCGCAAATGAGGGCAGTTTTAAACTTCTAAAAACATGCTGTATAGCTGTACTGCAATGTATGGGAGACTGCATTCCTTTGTACTTGCAACAGGAAATGTTTTCTGAAATATCAAGAAATAGATAATGAAAGATGGCCCACTAGACCATAAAACAGGGCACAAACAACCACAAAAACAGCACACACTCTGACACTTGGTTTGCTGGCAGATTGCACTGTAGGTCAGAACTGCCCTGCTGCTCTTTTTAGGTCAAGCCTATAGGCAACGTGATTGCGCTGCTCTGCGAGGCATGCTGTATTCCGTCTGTGGATTTTGAACACAGCCACCTCACGCCCACAGCTTTTCATTGGTTGCACTTGCTTGGTCTGCCTTTGGTTATTCCATAATTTTCGTTGGTGAATAGAACTAATTTGACCCGCCTGGTGACTGCTTTGTTCCCACCATCTCCCTGCCCCTGCTAAATGGATCCTTTCAGTATAGGCCATATGTTTTGTTGAACTGCACAACATTTTCTTTCCGCCCTCTCCTTGCCGCTGGCTGGCACATGGTGCTGCTTGCAGTTCACTTACTCTCCTCCTTCGTAGGTAGTCTTTGAAGTTGCCAAGTATGTATATTTATTTTTATTGATAACATTCCTTAGATTCTAAAAAGCTAAGGTGGGTTTCATAATGCTAAGCAATGCTGGTCATGTGCTGAAAACATTTCTCATTGTTGACGATTTTTTTTATACCATGGGAGGTCGGACTCATGCACCCGTCTGCACGCAGGCTGTGCATGGGCCTGACTGGCCAGAAAGAGGCACTTCTGCCTTCTGCTCTGACAAGGACAGTGCCTACTTTTTCTGCTCTGCCGTGGTCAGCTGCCCCACTTCCATGGGCGTCCGCAGGGGGGGGGGGGGGGGGGGGGGGCAAGAGGGGGTGCTGGATCCAGGCCCGGTTCTAGAGGATGGTCCCTCATACCTGGGCCGACTTTCCTACCTAAAAGGTTGCTACAGCGCCGAGTGTGACTCTCAGCAGGCCACAGAGTGAGGCCGGTCCATTGTCATGGGCAGAATGACAATGGGCCGGCAGAGGAGGCACAGCATGGAGCATAGCTGCCCATCCCAGGCCTCAGGAGATGAGCAGCGCAATTAGCAAGTCTTAGGCAGGGGACGGGAGCTTTAGTCTCTCACAGCAGGCCACAACGATCAGATAAAAAGCTACGGGCGCCGGTAGGGGCGTTTGGGGAGCGGGGTTAGTGCAAACATTCTTAGTTTAAAAACTGAACTGACAGACCAGATTGAAATTGAAACTTTCTTATGAAATTCCATCCGTTTGTGCAATGGGGAGAATGCTGTATACAGCTAACAGTGAAAAAACTCCGGGAAAAAACACTAAGGACTGAAATAACTACATTTAAAGAACAATATGACTAAAAATGGAAAAAAAATGAAAATTCGATTTTGACAATGTTGTAGTGCAAAGTGTAATTAACCCTCCATGTTGAGGCCAAGGTAGACGTACCAGTAGAGGAGAGATACAGAGAGAGACTGAGCCAAAAGGAAAAATAAGAGACGTAGGGGGGAGCAGAGACAAACGGAGAGGGGGAGAGGAAAGAGGGAGAAATGTGTGACGAAAGAAGATAGGAAAAGAGGCGAGAGGGGGGGGACATCATTATAGATAAACACAAGACAGATAGAGACAGACAGAGACAAATGGAGGCAGAGACAGACAGAGAGACATAGAGGGAGACAGAGGGAGGGAAACAGGGACAGATAGAGACAGACAGATACAGGCAGAGACAGGGACAGGCAGATAGAGGCAGAGACTCAGACAGACAGAGAGACATAGAGGGAAAGAGAGTGAGAGAGAGAGGGAGGGAGACAGAGGGTGACAGAGGGAGAGGGAGACAGAGAGAGGGAGAGAGAGGGAGGGAGAGAGAGGGAGGGAGACAGACAGAGGGAGACAGACAGAGGGTTACAAAGGGCAACAGACAGAGGACGACAGACAGAGGGTGACAAAGGGAGGGAGACAGAGGGAGAGAGACAGAGGGAGGGAGACAGAAGGAGAGAGACAGAGGGCGACAGACAGAGGCCGACAGACAGAGGGCGACAATCAAAGGGAGACAATCAGAGGGAGGGAGACAAAGGGAGGGAGACAGAGAGGGAGACAGAGAGAGAGAGAGGGAGACAGAGGGAGGGAGACAGGGGGGAGACACAGACAGAGGGCGACAGACAAAGGGCAACAGACAGAGGGAGACAGACAGAGGGAGGAGGGCGACAGAGGGAGGTAGACAGAAAGAGGAAGAGAGACAGACAGAGGGAGGGAGGGAGACAGAGGGGGAGAGAGGGAGGGAGACAGGGAGAGAGAGAGACAGAGAGAGAGTGAGGGAAAGAGAAATCGACAGAAAGAGTGAGTGAGACAGAGGGGGACAGGGAGAGGGAGAGGGAGGGAGACAGAGAGATAAAGAGAGGGAGGGAGACAGAGAGAGAGGGAGGGAGACAGAGAGACAGACTGAGAGAGAGAGAGAGAGAGAGAGAGAGAGAGAGAGAGAGAGAGAGAGAGAGAGAGAGAGAGAGATGTGTGTATGCCGGGTCTGGTGGCTAAGTGGACGAAGGCGTCCTCTGCAGGGACCTGTGTTCAACCTCATGGTCATAGTTTTTTTGTTGCTCTAGCCTCTCCCCCTCCCCCACTGACCCCGCCCCCATCGGTGCAGCCCTCGGCCACAAACCACACTTTAAATTTGGCCCCCGAGAGAAAGTTTGTGAGTACCCATGCTCTAGAACCGCATCAACCTGATTTAGAATGTTTTTGTTTTTTTCCGGTCATTTTTAGTTTTTCCCTGTTTTATGGTAGTTGCCAGGTCGTCTGCTGTGGCGCCTCACAATATTTTTCTCTTCCCCCTATGGGTTTCTTTGTTTATTTAAGCTCTTTGTCTTATTAGATTTTTTTAATGTATTTAATACTTGTGCTCAATCATGTCGGAGGATGGTGATAAAGTTAAAATGTTGCCCCTCCTGGAAACAATTCTGCGGATGCCCATGCCCAC
Source organism: Lissotriton vulgaris (assembly GCF_964263255.1). NCBI lineage: Eukaryota > Metazoa > Chordata > Amphibia > Caudata > Salamandridae > Lissotriton > Lissotriton vulgaris. The sequence goes on along the minus strand of NC_141693.1, from coordinate 1,178,693,218 downwards.
TTCTCTTTTTTCCTCTTCGTCCCTCTCTTTCTGCCTCTGTCTCGCTCCTCCTCACTTGCTGAATGAAAGCGTGGCTTTGAGAAACGGCTCTTTCCCTCTCTTTCCTCTCCTTTTCTTCATTGTTTCCCCTGTGAAATGGATCCAAAAGAGAAAGAAACACTTTTCCTGGAAATATCTTTTTCGCACATTTTTCGATTCCAAAGTGCAACCTCGGGACTGGGAGAAAAAAAGGTTCTAAATACAAAAGATAACTAAATAAAGCAAGACAGAGTGGTGGCAAATTGGCCAGATTGGTTTTATTCACACCCAAACATATTAGCACCACTTTACAGAGCTTGCCAGTGAAGCGCTACTTTCACTTTCTCGTCTTTCTGTTGATGCGTTGAGTGGAAAACGTTTAATGTGAGCCTTATCAGCTGTTTTCCTAAAAATAACTATTTTTATTGATAGTATTTCCTGTATTCTAAATAGTCAGAGTGGGTTTCATAATGCTAAGCAATGCTGGTCGTGGGCTGAAAACATTTCTCTTTGTTGCCGATTTTTTATACCATCCATGGAAGGTCGGACTTATACACTGGTCGGCACAGAGACCATGCTTGGGCATGTCTGGCCAGAAAGAGGCACTTTCGGCTTTTGCTCTGACAAGGACAGTGTCCTCTTCTCCTCATCTGCCGGTGTCAGCTGCTCCATCCTTCTTCCTCTTCGTCCCTCTCTTTCTGTCTCTATCTCGCTCATCCTCACTTGCTGAATGAAAGTGTCACTTCAAGAAACGGCTCTTTCCGTCTCTTTCCTCTTGTTTCCTTCATTCGTTCGCCTGTGAAATAGAGCCCAAAGAGAAAGAAAAACTTTTTCTGGAAATGTCGTCTTTTTCTCACATTTTCTATTCCAAAGTGCAGCCTCAGGACGGAGAAAAAAAATGGTTCAAGATACAAAAAATAACTAATTAAAGCAAGACAGAGTGGTCGCAAATTGGCCATATTGGTTTTATTCACACCCAAACATATTAGCGCCACTTTACAGAGTTTGCCAGTGAAGCGCTACTTTCACTTTCTCGTATTTCTGTTGATGGTTGAGTGGAAAACGTTTAATGTGAGCCTTATCAGCTGCTTTCCTAAAAGTAACTAAATATTTTTATTGATAGCATTTCCTGTATTCTAATAGCCAGAGTGGGTTTCATAATGCTAAGCAATGCTAAAAACATTTCTCATTGTTGCCGATTTTTTATACCACGGGAGGTCGGACTTACGCACCGGTCAGCACGCAGACGATGCCAGGGCATGTCTGGACAGAAAGCCTTCTGCTCTGACAAGCACAGTGTCCACTTATCCTCATCTGCCGCTGTCAACTGCCCCATCCTTCTTCCTCTTCTTCCTCTTCGTTCCTCTCTTTCTGTCTCTGTCTCTCTCCTCCTCACTTTCTGAATGATAGCGTTACTTCAAGAAATGGCTCTTACCCTCTCTTTAGTGCTCGCCTGCTGATGCGCTTGCGCATAGCTGGTTAGGGCTTGCCTGCCGATGCACTTGCGCATAGCTGGCAAAGCTCTATAGTGGCTTATCCAGAGTTTAACCACTGGCGATTCCATGCAGTGCATGTGCGCTTTTTAGGTCATTGCGCAAGCGCAAGCCCTAAAAAGCGCGTGCACAATGCCACCAGCCGCCTGCCTGCCTGCCTCGCATTACCACATCAAAGGCAGCCCAGCCTCCCTCCCACAAGCTTCTCAGCGTGCGCTCTGCATTTCTCCTCCCAGCGCATTTCTCATCACCTAACTACCCACGGCCGGCCGGCCGGCCGTACTTTCAGTTTCACGGCCGCCAGGCCGTGTCTCCTTTTATCCAGCGCATTTCATACGGGTCTAAAACTTTTTTATGCTGGGTTTGCCCTGGCGGATCATATGTTAGTGACTTCCCCCTACCTGGCACCACCTCATTGTTGCATGCCTTTTACAAATGCGGTACCGGCACTTTTGTTTTAAACAACCTAATCAAAAGCGTGGGTGCCGCATTGCTTTCAATATAAAGAAATAGAAAAATAAAATTCAATGGAAAAGGGACTTGGGTCGGAGACTTGCCGTTATCTTAAGGGAGACACTAAAACAGCGTTTAAATACAACTCGATAACCTGTTCTTTCATGGTCCTTACCCCGGATTATGTGCACTTTTTATCTCTCCCTGACCTGGTCGCTCCAGCTCAGGTCCTTGGAGGGTCTCTTTACAGCTTCACACGCAGTGCTGCAGCGCACAGAAACATGGCTCCGCCGCTAGGGAAGTAATGTGGTTGTCAAGCTGTGGCGGATATGGCAGTGCGGGGACGGGTGACCATTTCATCCGCACTGAGCCGGTGGTGCCCTAAGAACATCCAAAGGGGGAGCATGGTCTTACATCACTATCGTGCACCGCGCAGGTCCAGATGGAGAATAAAACATGTATGGCTTGCCCACAGCCCTGAAAATGATTGCGCTCATTTACCATAAACAAAGAAAGCGCATTCAGCCAAGTCACCACTGATAGATTGTAATTTTCCTACTAATGATGTTGTGAATATGTTAGCCTAATGTGTCTAAACCAATATGCAGTTACAGCCTATTATTCATGAGCTGCAACCCACTGCGCTATTTTGTAATATGCAAGCTTCATTTGGATAGAATTGTTTCTGTAATGGTTAAGCTTTTGTCTTATTTTTGCCTTCTAAGTTAGAAGACTTGCTGTAGTACATTGCCTTCTATCTGTTAGGTTCCCATTATTGATATTTTTGTATACTTTTCTATAAGAGAGAGAAGCTTGTCTATGACAGACAGATTTCTAATGCTGACATTTGCTCTGCAGCTCCAATGTCTCATGGTACAGTTTTCCCCCCTCCCTTATGAGCAGAAAGTCCCTGTTTCAGCATTTATTGCCTCAGAGCTTCAGCTCTGTGGCCTTGAGGGGAAGATAACAGTGTTGCCTTCGCAGGTGCAGATGCCTCATGTATGAGTTCATTGTTCTCCCTCTGCTGAGACCAGTACTTTTCCAGTCTGGGCGTGGTTTTACTCTGCCATGCTATGTGATAATGTATTGCTGTGATGAGAGGGGTCAGTCCTCTCGATGCACTCCCTGGGTGTAGACCTGACAGGGCCCATCTGCAGATGAATATTATGGCCAATAAATATGTTTCTAATTCTTCTCCACTGCCTGGCTGGCTTATTATATGAGAATGATAGAATGAGTGAGGTAAGTCGCTCAGGTGGATTTGAGCCACTCTTATCAGATGGCGCCTGAATAGGGACTCCGCGATAAGGATCTTTCTCACCCGTAGGTGGGTAGCAGAAGGCCGGGGACCCTCTGGTCGGCACGGTGGGTCTGGGTACCCACTTTGATGCCGAGCTTGGTTCTCGCAGCGCTGCCCCACCCTGCTGATCAGGAGAGGTCTCGGTTCATGATCCTGCGCCGGGGTCCAGAAGGCGGAACTTTGGAGCTGACCGTGTTGGTCCCAGCAGCCGGCGGTGAAGAACAGTGGATGTCGGGTTCCGCGAACAGGAGGTGAGTGGTCCGACTGGTTATTGAAGGAGCTAGGGTGTTCCAGGGACTAGTGTGTCCCCAGTGGTTAGGAGACCGGTGTGTCTCCAGTGGTAAAGGAGCCAGTGCGCTCCTGGGGCTAGTGTGCTCCGGGGAACTCAGAGTGCGAGTGGTGCTCTGACAGACTTAATGGAGGTTGGGAGGACATTTGTTTGTGGTCATCCGACCGGGTGGTACTGTGGTGGAGGCGTGGCTCATTGCGGGTAGGCTCCGGAACTCACCCCGAACCCTTAGGGTGGCGGTTCGGCAGGAGTGGGTCCTGGCTCCCCTGTGGTAAAGTGCGCAGCGATCTGTAGTGCCACCCGGGTGGCGGATGTGTTCTCTATCTTCAGAGTTAGTGTACTGTTCGGTCTGCGGTAGGGTCCAGGTTCTCCAGGACTTGGTCGACGGGCCTTGTCCCATTATGGTAACACGTGTTTGGCAGGGACTTAATGCATAGGATGTATGTGCGTGGGCGAATGTAAGTGGTTGTGTGTGGAGATAGTTGCTTGGTCTTTTGTGTCCGGGTATGTGTGGGTTCCTTGGCGGTATCTGAATGAGTAAGTTTGGTGGTGTTTGATTGAGGGTGCAAGATGCCACGTTTCAGTAAGTTGCAATGTTTTAGGTGTTGCTGCAGTTCAACTGATGTCAGATTGGCCGAGAGCCAACCCGCTCCTGTAAAAGACTCTTTTAATTCTGAGATGTATGTGAATATGGATTTATCCTGATTTTGTTTAATATTTTTAATGCAGTTAAGATAGATTACTTACAGGAGAGACTGTTTGCTATGTACAGCTGTCAGAGCATTTTTAATTCCCTAAGGTTGTGGCAGAAAGAGGTTCAGCAAAGACAGATGAGAGGACTTATGATAGCCCAGAATATGGGCAGATCAACAGTTTAGTTTTAAAGGAAGACAAAATGTGTACATTTGGAATGTGCAGGATGTTCCCATTTAAATTTGCTTGTAATGGCTCAGGGGGCCAATGTGAGCAGTGATTAAGAGGATTGGGTATGTATTTCATGTAATATGTTTGATTTGGTTATAATTGGTTTGGTTTGAGAGCAGTCTGTGGGTTGCCTTTTGTTGGTGTAAATGTTTGTTTGAATGAAGTGAGTGCATCTTTTTGCATGAGTTAGATTGTCTGGTCCTTGTGAGCTACCTGAGATGGTTGTGCCTGGCTATCAGTGTGTTTCTCATGTAGTTTAAAAGTGCATGCAGGGCTGTGCTCTATGGAAAAGAATATGGTTTCTTTCATCCCCTTAATTTGTGAACAGTAGAAGATGAAGAAAAGAATAAGGATTTGATTACCAGTAATTAGAATGTATATTGATAAGAATGTAGAAAGTGTGTAAAGTTAGAAGGAAGTAAAAAAAAAAGAGAAATGTATTTTTTAAAATAGGGCATGTCGAAAAAGTTGGGAAAGGCTTCTTGGCTTTGTTATGCAAGCTTCATTTGGATAGAATTGTTTCTGTAATGGTTAAGCTTTTGTCTTATTTTTGCCTTCTAAGTTAGAAGACTTGCTGTAGTACATTGCCTTCTATCTGTTAGGTTCCCATTATTGATATTTTTGTATACTTTCCAATAAGAGAGAGAAGCTTGTCTATGACAGACAGATTTCTAATGCTGACATTTGCTCTGCAGCTCCAATGTCTCATGGTACAGTTTCCCCCCCCTCCCTTATGAGCAGAAAGTCCCTGTTTCAGCATTTCTTGCCTCAGAGCTTCAGCTCTGTGGCCTTGAGGGGAAGATAACAGTGTTGCCTTCGCAGGTGCAGATGCCTCATGTATGAGTTCATTGTTCTCCCTCTGCTGAGCCCAGTACTTTTCCAGTCTGGGCGTGGTTTTACTCTGCCATGCTATGTGATAATGCATTGCTGTGATGAGAGGGGTCAGTCCTCTCGATGCACTCCCTGGGATGTAGACCTGACAGGGCCCATCTGCAGATGAATATTATGGCCAATAAATATGTTTCTAATTCTTCTCCACTGCCTGGCTGGCTTATTATATGAGAATGATAGAATGAGTGAGGTAAGTCGCTCAGGTGGATTTGAGCCACTCTTATCACCACCCATCATGGTGACACACGTTTGCATACTGATTAAGTTTACAGATAGAGACAATGGCTCTGATATCATTAACAGTGGCAGGGGGTTTGCGATGCAAACAGCGCAAGATAAATAGCGCCATCATTTTACATTAGGCAGCCTTACACTTCCACTGCACATCAAGAGGGCTCGGCTTCGCTGCATCTCACGGCTGCTGTTTGTCTGATCTCAGACTTGCAAAGAGAAACATTATGTCACTTATTTAAAGACGATGAAAACAGGACAAATATGTCGCCTACATTTTCTTGTGGGCAGGAATAGCTTGCAATGAAAGGTAGTAGGCAGGATGAAGTGTGTTTTAGGAAGATGGGAAGAAGTGTTTTCTCCTCCCCTAATTATTCACTGACCACGGCCGGCCAGCACATCAAAGGCTGCTGCTCCCCGTGCGTCTCGTCACCCTTACTCTCCCCTATTCTACCCTAAACTATTTCTGCTTCTGCACAAATGCATCCTCAAGCCTTTGCTTTCAGGACAAGCTCATTTTACCGAGCTTTACATATAATTTCGGCTCAAACTTCTTAATCGAGGGAGACCGCAGAAAACATTAATATTCTTTCACAGTCTCATCAATCCAGAACGGAAGTATTGTCAATACTAGATGCCACAAAGCGAATATTGTTGCTTATTTATCTTATGCAACTAACAGCCCTTGACAAAGCCAATAACGCTAGCTTATTGTAGGTAAACTTACTTTTTGTATTATAAATCTAGATGCAATCACAGAGGCAGCAAAATGCCAGTCAGGCGGCACTCTATGATCTGCACAGGTTTTTAGCTGGGGTGTTTTAAGCCACACTCTTAACTGCATCGGCCACGCCCCTTTGAGAGACACCCCCTTCCCCCAGGTCTGATGGGGAGGGGAGCCCCTGAACTATCACAGCTCCGCTGGTACATCTTACCATGAATGAATGTTATTCATTAGTAATGTGTTCACCGGACAAATGTCACACTAGTGCTCAAAGGTGAAGTGGAAAGGAGGAGGGGCGAGTGAAAAAGTACTGCTTGCACCAGCAGTGGCAAATTCAGATCATCTACTCTAGTCCAGGAGGTGATACCCTCAGCTGGTGAGCCGTGCACGGTCACAGCGTGCGCCGTGCATATGGGGCTGGTGTATGACGCCATGGCCCCAAGCGTACTTTCACTCTCGCCCTCGTGACTTTCCTTGTAGGGGAGGCTCATTTTATTTGTGTATCCAACAGCTCGGGGACCCCTTTACAGCCCCCTGAAGGCACTGCATGTTTAGAACTCAGACTATCAGCTTCAGACTCGAGTCACCCCAGCTGCAAACGTGACATATCCATGCGGAGGTTCAAATATCTTTAAAGGCCACAAAAGAAATGAAACTGCAAGATTAAAGACGCGAGATGGAGAGGCACCTCAACTCATGACTTGTCCGAGCCTGTTACTCCAGATTAAAGATCTGATTCACATAGAAAGATGAAAATATATAACATAAGAAATAAGTCTAATATTCTTATTGAATTCCATTTGGGGACTTCTAAAATAATAATTACACACGAAATCGAAATACCCTCTCCCCCTCACTCCCCTCTCCCCTCCCTCTCCCCTCTCCTCACTCTCCCCTCTCCTCACTCTCCAATCCCTCTCTCCCCTCCCTCTCTTTCCCCTCTCTCCCCACTCCCCTCTCTCCTTACTACCCTCTCTCTTCACTCCCCTCTCTCCTCACTCCCCTCTCTCCTCTCCATCTCCCCTCTCCTCACTCTCCCCTCTCCTCACTCAACCCTCTCCTCACTCAACCCTCTCCTCACTCTCCCCTCTCCTTACTCTCCTCTCTCCCCTCTCTTATTCTCTCTCACCTCTCTTCTCCTATCTACTCTCTACTCTCTTACCTCTCTCCTCTCCTCTCGTCCCGCTCCCCTCAGCACCACCGCAGCATCACTCAGGGGCACCACAACATCACTATGCACCACTACAGCATCACTGAACACCACAGCATTACTCATCGCCACCACAGCATCACTCAGCACCACCCCATCATCACTCAGCACCACTCACCATCACCAAATCATCACTCAGCATCACCCCAGCATCACTCAGCACCACCACAGCACCACTCATCATCACCACATCATCACTCAGCAACACCACATTATCACTCAGCACCACCACATTATCACTCAGCGCCACCCCAGCATCACTCAGTGCCACCCCAGCATCACTCAGCACTACCACAGCATCACTCAGCGCAACCAAAGCATCACTCAGCGCAACCACAGCATCACTCAGCGCAACCACAGCATCACTCAGGGCAACCACAGCATCACTCAGCACCACCACAGCATCACTCAGCACCACCACAGCACCACCCCAGCATCACTCAGCACCACCCCAGTATCACTCAGCACCACCACAGCGCCACTCAGCACCACCGCAGCATCACTCAGCACCACCCCAGCATCACTCAGCACCACCCCAGCATCACCACAGCATCACTCAAAACCACCAGAGCATAACTCAGCACCACTCAGCATTACCACAGCACCACCACAGCATCACTCAGCGCAACTACAGCATCACTCAGCGCAACCACAGCATCACTCAGCGCAACAACAGCATCACTCAGCCCAACCACAGCATCACTCAGCCCAACCACAGCATCACTGGTTCAAATATGTTCTTTCAATGTTTCAAGCTGTTTTCAAGCTTTCAAGCTTTATTACAAATCACAAAAAGATGTTAATATTTCACTTCTGTTCTTGGATTTTCGTCACAATAAAAAACACTGAACATAATCTTCACAAAAGTTGTTTACAAATGTTTAAGCTATTGCCTTTACAAATTAAATAAATTATTTAAGTATTAATTATTTAAAAAAATTAAAAGCCATTGTTATTTGTAATATCAATACATCTAAGTCACGTAAATACAAAACATGTTGCATTACAGATGCTATAGGTGTTCTACCTGTATTTAAACCCTACTGCTTCAGGTGTTAGACTCATCATAAACCTGAAAATAAGAGACTATGGGGCAGATTTATGATAACTGGCGCATCCCCAGGGATGCACCAGTTATTTTGCGCCGCTGCTCCGCCACCCATGGTGCGCCGTATTTACAATGCGGCGCACCATGGGGCAAAAACGGCACAGATGCGTGACGCATCTGTGCCGTAAGGGTGGCGCATTGCTGGAGTTGCGTCGCAAGCGCGACGCAGCTCCAGCAAGACTCGGGGGTGCCCCATCTTTACAATGCTGCGTCAAGACCTACGCCTGCTTCAAGCAGGCGCAGGGTTTTGACGCAGCATTGGCCTGAAAGTGACTCAGTGCAATCTTATAGATTTCACTCAGCCACTTTTGCGAGGCGGACCTGCCCCGGAAAGCCCACCCTCCGCCGGAACGCCCACAAGTGGCGCAGGGCTTTACAACGTGACGCATCTGCCTAGATGCGTCACGTTGTAAATGGGTCATAGGGATGCGCCACGTTTACGCCGCAGTTGCATGACGCAAACATGGCGCATTCCCAACATAAATCTGCCCCTATGTATTTTCTGTCATTGGCTTCTTGTAAAACTCAGTATTTCCTATGTCAGTGGGTGCATGGCCAGCAGCAGAATCGGAATATGTAATTTAGATGTGGTGTTTTGTAAGAATCTCTCCTTCAACCCACAAGCAACCATATACCAGCATCACTCAGCGCAACCACAGCATCACTCAGCGCAACAACAGCACCACTCGGCAACACCACAGCATCACTGGTTCAAATATGTTCTTTCAATGTTTCAAGCTGTTTTCAAGCTTTCACGCTTTATTACAAATCACAAAAAGATGTTAAAATTTCACTTCTGTTCTTGGATTTTCGTCACAATAAAAAACACCGGAGACATTATCTTCACAAAAGTTATTTACAAAAATTTAAGCTATTGTCATTACAAATTAAATAAATTATTTAAGTATTAATTATTTGAAAAAATTTAAAGCATTGGTATTTGTAATATTAATACATCTAAGTCACGTAAATACAAAACATGTTGCATTGCAAATGCTATAGGTGTCACATTTGCGAAAGTTATAACTATTGCCATTGTAAATGACAAAGCTATTAATTTAACTATTTGAAAAAATAACACATAAAAAAAAAACATTTATAAGACCAATAGCTCAAACTTTCCTAATGCGAGCCCTATTGCATTTTCAATGCTTGTTTTCTTGTTTCCTTCATTCGGTCCCCTATGAAATGGAACCCAAAGAGAAAGAAAACTTTTGCTGGAAATGCAGTAATTTCTCAAGTTTTTCTATTCCGAAGTGCAGCCTTGGGACGGAGAGAAAAAATGCTTCAAAATATAAAAAATAACTAAATAAAACAAGACAGAGTGGTCGCAAAGTTGCCAGATTGGTTTTATTCACACCCAAACACATTATTGCCACTTTACCGAGTTTGCCAGTGAAGCGCTATTCTCGTTTTCTCGTCTTTCAGTTGATGCCTGGAGTGGAAAATGTTTAATGTTATCCTTATCAACTGTTTTCCCTATTTTAGTTTATACAATGTGTACCACTGCTCAGTGTTCATGGATGTGGTCTTTTTAAACCATACTGCTTACCTATTGAAAGGATACAAGCAATGGACATTGAAACTGGTCCATTCTGGGCACTGTAGTCATGTCCTTGACTTTTCAGGCAAAAACACTCCTTGATTTCTCAATAGTGAGTGTAAATGCATTAAGTTAGCCATGTTGTTCCTGCTTCCATTTCACATGCTTTACTTAATCTTGCATTCCCTATAAGTGTTTTCTTTTTCCATGTTGTTATTATTTTTTTTTCAGGCAGCATATTGCTCTTGTCTAGTGCATAATTTGAAATGAGTCGCATCCAGGTGTTTATCTCAGGGAAAAATTGGATTGTAGCTGAAGGCAGTGTGAGGTTCTCTCAGTGGGGCAGTATGGTGTTTCGTGGGGGAGAGAATGTGTCACTATAGCCAGAGCTGCCAAATTTGGAACTGGGGAACACAGTTCAGCATTCATGACCAGTCCACCAGTCCACTCTCCTGAGGGAGCACATTTCCATATTAGACCATAGAAGCCCTGGTTTCTTAGCACCTGCAGGTGGACCCTAGTAGTGGCAAGTGTGGGTTAACCTTGAAGATATGAAGATGGAGGATTTCAGTAAGATGTGGCAGGAGAAATGGCATAAAAGTCTAACAGAGTGAGGATACATACGAATAGACCAGATTCAAGCAAGAGACTCCCAATTTTGTAAGCCAAAAATTGCTTTGTTTTAGGTGTCTCATGCCTAAAAGCCAATGGCAAAATACATTCCCTCAATTTTATTATCAAAATCTCTCACTACCCTGTTTAAAAATGTTGGTAGGTAATTGATGTAGTTTTTATAAAATGCATAATTGTATTAACACAATGTAATTAATACATAATGAATTTGAGATATTCTGTTGGACATCTATGTGTATTTTAACCCTAGATAACGTAGGCCTCAATTTTAAAATGATTGTTGCTTTTTGCAGCCATCTTATTTTTGCACACAGTCATCTCTCTTCCTTCCCTCACTGTGCACACATCTAGCAATAGTTATTTTATAAGTAATGTTTTTAAAGACATCATTGACTCATGTACCAAATGAGACTTTGTTCTCAAGCTTCGGTTCTATGCTTTTCTCAAGCTTCGGTTCTATGCTGGGTTAGCAAAATGAATGTTTTCCCAATATGTCATCTTTTATGGCCACAATGTGATTCTCATATAAACTTAACTTTGATTTACAGTGATATTTGTACCAACTATTGAGGTATCTCAGAAGCACCGGGGATGGGAACTGGTGTATGCGAATCTGTGGGACAGCGGTAGAAAAATTGACTTTAGACATTGTATTGTTCATTCTCTATTCTGATTAGGTTAAATGTGTGGGATATAAATTTAATTGCATTCATGCATGGGTTCCTTTGTATTTTTCATTATATAAAGCACCCTTTTCTGAGGGTGTTGGGATCACTCTAACCTGATTTTTAGAAAGCGACACTGTTGGTCTTGGCTGTGATTTATGATTTATTTACTTGACATTTATTATATCTTGTTCTGCTATTTCATGATTTAGATGTTTATTCTTAGCTTTATTCTTTTATATGGCAATTCAATGGCTGCCTTTTTGCTAGTCATTTTACTTTCTATAACGGCTTAAGTATTTCAACAAACCTTCATGGTTTTCATCATAATTCTTGACAGTCTTTATTGTGAAGCCTAACGTGCTCTACACGTAATTCTGAAATGTTGCTGGATATTGAAAGTATATGTTGGACAGGTCCAGTTGAGGATCAACAAAACTCCCAGTCCATCAGAAGCGCTTTCATTTGACTTTAGCGAAAAGCGATACATCAGATGAGTTAGTGAACACAGATGCAAGTGGTATGAAAGAGAGAACAGGAGTGTCTGAGACTGTTTGAAGGACCCCTACCCTTTCCACAGACCGTAGTCATTTTTAATTCACAGTCTCATATTTCAGAATTGAAACATTTTCAATTCTAATCATTCACAACAAATTCACCTTTATTCATTTATCTGATACACCGTTTAACCATCGGCAAATCCAACCACGGTGGAATATGTCAAGGATCCGTAGAAAACCAAAGAGCCCCTTCAGAGGCTAAGAATGCCACTTGGTATCGATCCCAATCTGGAAATTTACAACCTCCCATATCATAAGGTTTCCTCAAATGCTTATAGGCTATTCTGGCTCGCTTATCGCTCCAGAGGGATTTTGAAGTGAGGGTATCAATTTCATGGAAGAAGGACGAAGACAACTTGACAGGAAGCATAGAGGACACAAAATTAATAATGGGAGTTATCATCATCTTCAAAGTTTGAAGACGTCCCCACACCACTAAATATATTTGGGTGACCATGTATCCAACAATTGTCTAACTTTAACTAAAGTTTGAGATTCATTATACAAGACGGTGTCTGTTAAATTATGACAAACCCAAATCCCTAGATATTTAATGTGCTTTGATTGCCATTTAAAGCCAGCATTCCCCACGTGGGCAGGAAAACTATACGCGTTTAGAGGAAACATCTCTGTCTTATCTTATTTGGAGTATACCCTGAAACATTAGAAAATACTGTAATAGTCTCGAAAATGGCAGGAATTGCATTAGCTATATCTTCAGAAAAGATTAGCACATCGTCTGCATAGGCAGCTGTTTTGATAGTGGTTGAACCAAATTGAAAGCCTTTAATGTCTTGATTAAGATTAAGTTGTCGAAGAAGAGGGTCAATAAAAAACAAGCATTGGAAATGCAATAGGTCTCGCAGTAGGAAAGTTAGAGCTATAGGTGTTATTTATTTTTTTGTTTTTTATTTATGTGTTGTTTTTTGTAAATAGCAAAATTAATAGCTTTCTTCTTTACAGAGCCAATAGTTATAATTTTTGTAAATGTGACACCTCTAGCATTTGTAAAGCAACATGTTTTGTATTAACAGGACTTATATGTGACTTATATGTATTGATATAAAAAAAATCAATGGCTTTAAAAAACAATTAATAATTAATACGTAAATAAAATGGATTTTATTTTATATTGCCAATAGCTTAAAGTTTATTAAATATATTTAGTGAAGATGCTGTGGTTGCGCTGAGTGAGGGTGAGTGAGGGGTTGAGGGTGAGTGAGGGGTTGAGGGTGAGTGAGAGTGAGGGGTTGAGGGTGAGTGAGGGTGAGGGGTTGAGGGTGAGTGAGGGTGAGGGGTTGAGGTTGAGTGAGGGTGGGTGAGGGGTTGAGGGTGAGTGAGGGTGAGTGAGGGTGAGGGTTGAGGGTGAGTGAGGGTGAGGGTGAGTGAGGGTGAGGGTGAGTGAGGGTGAGGCTGAAGGGTTGAGGGTGTTTGAGGGTGAGTGAGAGTGAGGGTGAGGCTGAGGGGTTGAGGGTGAGTGAGGGTGAGTGAGAGTGAGGGTGAGTGAGAGTGAGGGTGAGTGAGGGGTTGAGGGTGAGTGAGGGTGAGGGTGAGTGAGGGTGAGGGTGAGGGGTTGAGGGTGAGTGAGGGTGAGTGAGGATGAGGGGTTGAGGGTGAGTGAGGGTGAGTGAGGGTGAGGGTGAGTGAGGGTGAGGGTGAGTGAGGGTGAGTGAGGGTGAGTGTAATAAAGTCAGCAATCATATATCTGCTGGCGTTGTCTTACTGCTCTATACATGTTGCATTTATATCATGTTTATATGTTTAACAGCAATAAGATATTTGGTCCAGTAATTCCCAATATATATATATCAATGCCGTATATCTGCATGTTTAGATTTCTGCATTTATTCATTAACGGCTAATAGAAATGCCTTAAAATGCCATGTTTTTAATGTAATTATTCATATGGGACGTCAATGCGTAAAGTAAAATACGGACAGAGTAAATGTCAGGGCGAGCTCCGTTATTTGGCCACATTGTGAGGTGCCCGTTAAATTGCTATGCTCGTTTGTGCATCTATATAAAGCTTGTCCGAGTTTAAAAACGTAATTATCGTCGTTGTCTGCATCCTGCCTGCGTCCACATCCTGATTAGATACCATTACTTTGTAGTAATCTTACCTTGTTTTTACGTTCAGGTCGTATGTTGAAGCGCCGAGTAGTGTTTCTTTTCCTGTTTGTGACCGTCTTCGCATTCCCGCCACTAATAAACTATGGGAAGCCGCCTGTGCTATGATAGAAACAAAAAGCGGACTTTGCCGTTAGGACTATCGGCATATGTAAGCTCGTAGCTGCCATTAGTGGCGGTTAAAAAATTGGTGTGTTTACAGGCAGAGATCTATGTATTTTCGATTAGTGTACTTATTGGGTCAAAGTTAATTAAGAGAAGTTAATTATGAACATAGTATAGTCCGGTTTAAAATTGTTTATAGAAAATTATTACGGCACAGATTGATTTAAAAAAAAGAACAGAAATGCTTTCTATTTTCTATCTCAGCAATACGTTGAATAGGGGATTCATTTTAAACTTTGATCAACGTTTATATCTAGAGATATTGTTCCACCAGCATAAGTCACGGACACAAGTAGTCTAGAGCAGACGCGTCTCGGCCGGAGCAGGGTGCGGAGCAGGGAGAGCTGGCTTTGAAATGCACTTCACACGGCCGGCCGGTCGTGAAACTGAAAGCATGGCCGGCCGGCCGTGAAAGCCTTTGATGCCGCAGGGGGTGGAGCGGCACCAGCTGGGAGAGTAGGCAAGGCAGGCGGCTGGGGGCATGTGCACACGCTTTTAAGCTCAATGCGCATGCGCATTGAGCTTAAAAGTCACGGGCACTGCAAGGAATCGCCACGATTCCTTGCAAGTTGGATAAAGAGTGGATAAGCCACCATAGTCTCGCTTGCTCGATGCGCATGCGCATCGACAGGCGAGACCTAAAAAGTAGAGGAGATAACGGGCAACCTTGTCTAGTACACTGACACAGATTAAAAAAGGAAGAGGTAGCTCCATTAGCCCTGATATTTGCTCTAGGTTGCGCGTACAAACTCATCGCCATATTAACAAAGGACTCTCCAAAATTATGAGACTTAAGTACTGCATGTAAAAACGGCCAAGAAACCTTATCAAAAGCCTTTTCGGTATCGAAAGCAATGACTGCCGAACGGAGGCTAGATAACTTTGCTTTCCCCAGGCAAAAAGTCTGGATATTATCCCTAGCCAACCTGCCCTTAACAAAGCCAGTCTGCGATGGGTGAATAAGCGACGGAATATATGGTTCCAGGCATTTGGCCAAAATCTTGGCAAACATTTTTGCTTCCATATTCAAAAGAGATATGGGGCGAAAATTCTTAGGTTTCAAATGATCCTTACCCTCTTTAGAGATTACCACAATAGTAGCCTCGATTTACAAAAGGGGGTGGTGATGAACAGAGTGTCTGAGTTAAACAGACCACTCTTACCCAGTCCAAAGATCAGGGCTTGATCCATCACCGTTATTTATCTCACTGCCCCATCCCAGCTCAGAACCTGGCTATATGCAAATCAGTCTGTCCCTGGCCCAGTGCATCATGGGAACAGGGCAGACTAAACTACCAAGCCAATTCTTCACCAGAAAGGAGACAAGCTACCGGGGACCGGTTTCTGGCATTTCAGCCTTCTTCGGCCCGGCTTGCTTGAATCCTGATGGAGCAGTGAGAAAGGGACTCATGTCTGAGTATACCCTGCCACACCTATAGTGGCCAAAAACGATTTACAAAAGGGGGTGGTGATGAACAGAGTGTCTGAGTTAAACAGACCACTCTTACCCAGTCCAAAGATCAGGGCTTGATCCATCACCGTTATTTATCTCACTGCCCCATCCCAGCTCAGAACCTGGCTATATGCAAATCAGTCTGTCCCTGGCCCAGTGCATCATGGGAACAGGGCAGACTAAACTACCAAGCCAATTCTTCACCAGAAAGGAGACAAGCTACCGGGGACCGGTTTCTGGCATTTCAGCCTTCTTCGGCCCGGCTTGCTTGAATCCTGATGGAGCAGTGAGAAAGGGACTCATGTCTGAGTATACCCTGCCACACCTATAGTGGCCAAAAACGATTTACAAAAGGGGGTGGTGATGAACAGAGTGTCTGAGTTAAACAGACCACTCTTACCCAGTCCAAAGATCAGGGCTTGATCCATCACCGTTATTTATCTCACTGCCCCATCCCAGCTCAGAACCTGGCTATATGCAAATCAGTCTGTCCCTGGCCCAGTGCATCATGGGAACAGGGCAGACTAAACTACCAAGCCAATTCTTCACCAGAAAGGAGACAAGCTACCGGGGACCGGTTTCTGGCATTTCAGCCTTCTTCGGCCCGGCTTGCTTGAATCCTGATGGAGCAGTGAGAAAGGGACTCATGTCTGAGTATACCCTGCCACACCTATAGTGGCCAAAAACGATTTACAAAAGGGGGTGGTGATGAACAGAGTGTCTGAGTTAAACAGACCACTCTTACCCAGTCCAAAGATCAGGGCTTGATCCATCACCGTTATTTATCTCACTGCCCCATCCCAGCTCAGAACCTGGCTATATGCAAATCAGTCTGTCCCTGGCCCAGTGCATCATGGGAACAGGGCAGACTAAACTACCAAGCCAATTCTTCACCAGAAAGGAGACAAGCTACCGGGGACCGGTTTCTGGCATTTCAGCCTTCTTCGGCCCGGCTTGCTTGAATCCTGATGGAGCAGTGAGAAAGGGACTCATGTCTGAGTATACCCTGCCACACCTATAGTGGCCAAAAACGATTTACAAAAGGGGGTGGTGATGAACAGAGTGTCTGAGTTAAACAGACCACTCTTACCCAGTCCAAAGATCAGGGCTTGATCCATCACCGTTATTTATCTCACTGCCCCATCCCAGCTCAGAACCTGGCTATATGCAAATCAGTCTGTCCCTGGCCCAGTGCATCATGGGAACAGGGCAGACTAAACTACCAAGCCAATTCTTCACCAGAAAGGAGACAAGCTACCGGGGACCGGTTTCTGGCATTTCAGCCTTCTTCGGCCCGGCTTGCTTGAATCCTGATGGAGCAGTGAGAAAGGGACTCATGTCTGAGTATACCCTGCCACACCTATAGTGGCCAAAAACGATTTACAAAAGGGGGTGGTGATGAACAGAGTGTCTGAGTTAAACAGACCACTCTTACCCAGTCCAAAGATCAGGGCTTGATCCATCACCGTTATTTATCTCACTGCCCCATCCCAGCTCAGAACCTGGCTATATGCAAATCAGTCTGTCCCTGGCCCAGTGCATCATGGGAACAGGGCAGACTAAACTACCAAGCCAATTCTTCACCAGAAAGGAGACAAGCTACCGGGGACCGGTTTCTGGCATTTCAGCCTTCTTCGGCCCGGCTTGCTTGAATCCTGATGGAGCAGTGAGAAAGAGACTCATGTCTGAGTATACCCTGCCACACCTATAGTGGCCAAAAACGATTTACAAAAGGGGGTGGTGATGAACAGAGTGTCTGAGTTAAACAGACCACTCTTACCCAGTCCAAAGATCAGGGCTTGATCCATCACCGTTATTTATCTCACTGCCCCATCCCAGCTCAGAACCTGGCTATATGCAAATCAGTCTGTCCCTGGCCCAGTGCATCATGGGAACAGGGCAGACTAAACTACCAAGCCAATTCTTCACCAGAAAGGAGACAAGCTACCGGGGACCGGTTTCTGGCATTTCAGCCTTCTTCGGCCCGGCTTGCTTGAATCCTGATGGAGCAGTGAGAAAGGGACAATAGTAGCCTCAGCCACAGAACCGGAGACCGACCCTGACGAAACAAAGTTATTAAAAACATTTTTAAGACGAGATACTAAAGATGGAAGAAAAGTCTTATAAAAAAGAATACGAAGCCCATCTGGACCCGGAGCTTTCCCTGAGCAAGTGGCCTTAATAGCATGGATAATTTCTTCAGGATCAATTGATTTCCCCAGCTTTACCCCATCAGCATCAGAAACAGTATGAGTAGGAATCGAATTCAAGAATTTTTGGCATTGATCAAGAGAAGATTGATTTTGGGGAGTGTATAATTTGCTATAATATTCACAAAATACTTCTAGAATCTCTTTAGTTTGAAACTTCCTAGGTCCAGAACTGTCATTTATACAAGATATCTGTGCTGATCGAATATTAGAATCTTGATACTTTTACGTAGCCGCCAATACTTTCCCTGCTCGATTCTTCAGGAGCAACTGTTTGGACTTCTGTACCTGGACTCCAATATGAGCTCTCTAAGTTAAAATAGAGTTGTAAGAATATTTTAGATTCTTGATATCTTGTAAAATCAATTTACCTTTAGAGCATCTATATAGGCATTCTTTACTTTTAATATTATTCGCTAAAACAGAAAGTTCCTTCCTAATATCTGAATTCCTTTTTGCCATTTTTTTAATAATCTGTCCCCTAATCGTACACTTGAATGCATCCCATAGAACCACTGGAAACTTAACCGAGGACTCATTCTCACGGAAAAAGTTTGTGATATGTATGTTAAGCAGATCAACCTGAACCTGATCATACAAAATCTCTGTATTCAGACGCCAAGTGTGTGGCTCCCTATTTTCTCCCCCTCAACCTACGACAAACCGAAGACCTGCTTACTTTCAGGAGACGACTCAAGACCTGGCTTTTCGACCAGTAGCAGCGCCTCCCAGCGCCTTGAAACCCTTACGGGTAAGTAGTGCACTTTACAAATTAACTGATTGATTGATTGATTGATTGATTGATTGATTGATTGATTGGATAAGCGAGTAACCAACCACCTACCCTCTGAGTCATGCTCCGCAGTAACAATAGTCAGCCCAGAATTTTGGGAAATCATAGTCACCACTCCATTCTTCTTACCAGAGGCCTCAGAACAAACAACATCAAGAACCTACTCCTTCTGCAACAATAAAGCTTCCTTATACGCTATTTTAGTTTCTTGTAGCAAGACTAAATCACTAGACAGGCTTTTACAATAATCCAACATTTTTGCCCTCTTCACAGGATGATTCAAACCACGCACATTTAGTGAAAGAAAATTCAGGTCCGGCATAATAGCGAGGGACCAATGTACCAAATAACACTTGGTGCAAGAAAAAGGGAACACATAGGGGTCCATTAGTATGTCGGGCGTTGGCACCACCGCAGTGCTGGCGGGGCGGAAAAACGCCTTTTTCCGCCCGCAAGCAGCCATGCTCACGTCCGTGCATCGGGGACACACATCAACCGCAAACTAGCAGCAACGTTCCGTTCCCGGTCACGTCACCACCGCGGTCAACACATGTGCACAATGTAGACGGCAAGGCCACTCCAAGGCATGGGCAAGGCACAAAGACCACAGGGACACACCACCCCCAACCACACATCCACATACCCCATCAAGTCATAGGCCAGGAGCCCATCCTGTGCACCCCCATGCACGGCAACAAGTAACAAGCACAGCAACAAGCAAGCACATTACACACCCTGCACCACACAAAAAACAACCAGGGAGACAGCCGCAGCAGGAGTGGCTGACAAGGAACACACAACACCAGTGCCTCACACACTGAAGGCTGCCAATACTTCCCAGCACATATACACACAAACAAACACACACCATGGGTGTAGCCACAAACAGAACACACACACAGGGAAGCCTGAACAGATGCCTGCCCAAAACCAACACACAAACACCACAGGAACACATACAGAACCCCAACAGAAACAGACATACCTTGTCAGCCAAACTGTAGAAAGGCAATGGGAGCACAAACACAACATGAGTGCACAACATCATCACTCAAGAACAAAACACACACAACATACCACAAATCACGCAAGAAGTGCACCTGCACAGAACTACACTGCCACATCCAGCCAACCACACATGCACATGAAAGCAAAAATCAACAAACACCACAGGACATCAGGGGATGCACATCAGGCAATGCCAAGCCCACATACACACAGCGCTGTATGCACAAAAAGCAGTCTGTGAACACTAAGCACAACAGCTACACACAACAGCTACACACAGACATGACTGATACAACCTCAATACACACAATGCAAATCAGCACAGCACAAATACAGCACATATACAACAGCACACACAGGAAGTGAAGCAATACCACATCCAACACACATACATCCAACACAACAACAACAACAGGATGCACCACTCTGGGATACAAGAGCAGTATCATGTTCACCAGAGCACTGGGCAGCACACACAGCTGAAGTGCACTTGAGCAATCCTCACTGATAAATAGCTCAAGAACATCACACATAAACCATTGGGGCAATGTCCAGAGTGGAACATCACTCTTGGCCCAAGAACTGCACCACAAGGCAGAGTGTCACAAATGAAAGTGATGGGGAGGCACATACACATGTAAACCAAGGGGACAGCTGACATCCAAGTCAACTGACTAACATGTCAGTAGTAGCCATGTAAGGGGTGTACCATACACAAATAGAGGGAGTGCAGACCCACAATGGCTAGGCACAAATGGCACACGTAGGTGATGTCATTACACCACACACACCATGCCATACAGGAGGAGAAAAGGCACCATGTGCCTGCAATGCATGACAAACACAAACACAATGCCAGTGAGGAGCAGCAGGGCCACACAGTCTACACCAGTGGTTCCCAAACTTTTGACTCCTGAGGACCCCCACTGAGTCACCGCTGGAAGCCGGGGACCCCCAAGCAATTTCTATGATTTAAATTTCAAACATTAAAACAGTAATTCAGAAACAATAAATACGCGTGCACACAAAACAAATACTCAAACTACTAAGGATTTCAGGGGCATATTTAGAAGCCTCTATCTCCATGGGAACATCACTTTTTGCAACGTTCCCATGGCAATAGAGGCTTTGCCTTATTAACAAGGCAGCGTTAAGCCACTTAACATGGCTTAACGCTGCCTTGTAAATAAGGTCCCCTATCACACAATGCCTGAAAGGGGTGGGCAGTGGGTGTGCGTGTGGGTGTTGCGGTGGGCGTTCCACCACAACACCTATTGATTTTGATGATGCCCCCTATTTACAAGCGGTACAAAGGGGGTGGTGATGGACGGAGCATCTGAACCAATCAAACACTCACACCCAGTCAACAGATCTGGGTTTAATCCATCACCGTTCTTTAGCCCACTCTACTACCCCAGTTCAGACATGGCCATATGCAAATCAGTCTGACCCTGTGCCTCATGGGAACAGTCCAGCCCGAACTGCCAAGCCATGCCTTCCCTGGACCGGAAACAAGCTTCCTAGGACCGGTTTCTGGCATTACAGCCGTCTTCAGCCAGGCTTGCTTGAATCCAGTGGCAAAGTGAGCAAGGGACTCACGTCTGAGCATACCCTGCCAACTTATGGCGAACAAAGCGGTACAAAAGGGGGTGGTGATGGACGGAGCATCTGAATCAATCAAACACTCACACCCAGTCAACAGATCTGGGTTTAATCCATCACCGTTCTTTAGCCCACTCAAATTACTAAGGATTTTAGGGGCATATTGGGAAGCCTCTATCTCCATGGGAACATCACCTTTTGCAACGTTCCCATGGCAATAGAGGCTTTGCCTTATTTACAAGGCAGCGTTAAGCCACTTAACATGGCTTAACGCTGCCTTGTAAATAAGGTCCCCTATCACACAATGCCTGAAAGGGGTGGGCAGTGGGTGGGGGTGTGGGTCTGGGTGTTGCAGTGGGCGTTCCACCACAACACCCATTGATTTTGACGCTGCCCCCTATTTACAAGGGCAACATAAATAGGAGGTAGTGCCAAAATTAAGCCAAGGAAAACCAGGCCTTAACTTGGGAAACCGAGGAGAAATCCTTTATTTCTCCTCGTTTTTGTTTTTTAATGTGTGCTGCTTTGTGCAGCACACATGGAAAAAGCAAAACGCCTTGGATTGTTTATGTTCAGGAAGTTGACCCTTCCTGCCCATAAACAATGTTTTAAAAAATGCCATTTTGTAACTTCCATGTGTGCTGCATTAAGCAGCACACATAGAAGTGACAAAACGGAATTTCAAGATTGAAGCGGGACCTTCCTGCACATAAACAATCTTCCACTGCATACACACACTTGCACTATGGTGCAAGGGTTCACCGTTGGCGCTACACTGCTAAGTGTAGCGCCAGCACAGGGGAAAACAAAGGCTGCACCATATTCTTGTAAATATGGCGCAGCCCGCTGTTTCCGAAGTGGCGGAGCATGCCATTAAGCCAAGGAGGCTAACAACACTCTCTGCCACTTCTGTTGTAAATATCCCCCTTAGTATTTTATATTCAAAGAATTTGCAAAAAACAAAACATTTTAATGGGAAAGTTGGTGCTGCATCTCTGTGACTAACTTTTAAATGGTTGGTTTTATTTCGCAGTACAAGGCTCCTGCTACGGCCAGACTGGAAACCCAAAGTAGCCCTGGCAAATGTTTTCAGACCAGTCGCCATACGGTGCACATAAGTGCAGTGAGTGGACCTGACCACTACAAAGGGGGCTTAGGGAGGCTCTCCTTTCAAGAAATGTAGGAAACATTGGCGCAGTCTAAAACACATATATCATTATATATTAAATTGTATTGGCTTTTAACCGATAGTAAATGAAGACCTTACTATAACCAGGATACGACAATCTTTGTTGGGGTTCTTCAATGATTCCCTTATTATCATCCTTCAGCAGTGCCTCTCATCTCTCCATAGCCTCTCTGTCACATGTATTTAATTTGTTTTATAGTATCTCTCATACCATTGTAGGATGTCGGAGCACTTTATATTACATACATATAGAGACAATGAATCATACGTGTAAATCAGTGTATGGAAAATTTTACATAAGGCAAAGGGTACTACAATGTGTAGGATTCACATGTCATTCATACTAGTAGGCATTTTTAAAGAGTGCTTGATCCGGAGAAGCGCAAACTTGGGATTCAGAACATCAGCTAGTGGTTAGCATTGACTTTAAAAAATAAAAATGTATTTCTGCCCGTATAAACCTTTTTAGCAGCATCAGGATAATGAAAGACTTGGAAAAAACATAAGTTACTAATTTGTACCATGCAGTTTGCAAGCAGTTCTTTGATGACAGCTTATAGGTCAGTGTGCTAGATTACGATTGTCACTTATGAACTGCAGAGTAACAAAAAAATCTGTGACAAAAGCAGCAACCCACTGACCAATGCACATAAAACGCTGTTTTTTTTCCAAATGCATGGTACACGTTCTTTGCACCCTCTGTTCTGTGCTACTTTAGATATCTCAAAGCTGCAACTGGACAAAACTCTCATCTCTCCAGCAGGTGCATTAATCAGTGGCGTTATTTTGACACTTTTATTGTTGCTCTAAAACTGCTAATTAGACAAGGAACTTAGCAGTCCTTTTAAAACTGCGTCTTGCGGACCCTTGGGGGTCCGCGGACCACAGTTTGGGAAACGCTGGTCTACACAAACACACTCAAGACACATTGATGATCAAACAAACACAACACTGATGTGCAAGTCACACACATTGTACACTCATAAGTGACCAAAACAACAAGGATGATTAACACAGAGCTGCATGGACACACTGTACAGTGCACAACAGACAACTCACACAAGTGCATACTATCATTTACACAGGTCGGGACAATCCAAACAACAGGCACACAACTCCTGGGTGACACATGCATGTCTATTACAATCCAGGGGCACACACACATCCACAACCACTACAAAGTCACACCCTTCAGACTGCACACTTCTTCACCACCCAAGAGCACACATCTCACGTAGGACAGGGGACTAGGACTAAGGGCCAACACAAAATGACCAGAGACATACACAGCTGGGCACATATCCAGGTTTAACACACATCCATCATGACATTGCCCAGCCTGCATGCAAACCTGTGCACAGCATCACACCCTGTGCTAGCAGTGTACCCCAAGCTGACATGGCAACAACATAGCCAACAATAGCAAACCAGTAAAAAGAGAACTGCATGACAGGTAAAAGAGTCAATACAGATACCACAAGTATCAGTGTCTGAATGGACTGAATACCCTGTCACCCCTGTTTAAAAATGTGACGCAGGCAAAGAGCTTGGCAATGTTGAAGTGACACATAGTCTTTGGGGCAAAGGCCACCAAATGCACACACCAAAATAACTTTAATCAGCAAGGACACTAACAAAACACACAACAGGAGTAACTGTCCTTATTCACATATTGCACAGTAGACAAGAGCAAGGCACAAAATGCTGATCATATGCAAGATAATCTGCACAGGCAAACTCCAAAAAGGAAGGCAGGTGTCCATGGCAGGTGGCACAGCAAGTACACGAGAGGCTGCACAGGGCAGACTCCAACACAGCAGAGCAACAGGGCCAGTGTCCATGGAACAAGTGAGAGTACACCACAGCAGAGCAACAGGGCCAGTGTCCATTGTATAGGTGAGAGTACAACACAGCAGAGCAATAGGGCCAGAGTCCATGGCACAGGTGAGAGTACAACACAGCAGAGCAACAGGGCCAGTGTCCATGGCAGATAGCACAGCGAGTACATGAGAGGCTGCACAGGGGAGACTCCAACACAGCAGAGCAACAGGGTCATGGTCCATGGCACAGGTGAGAGTACAACACAGCAGAGCAACAGGGCCAGTGTCCATGGCACAGGTGAGTGTACAACACAGCAGAGCAACAGGGTCATGGTCCATGGCACAGGTGAGAGTACAACACAGCAGAGCAACAGGGCCAGTGTCCATGGCACAGGTGAGTGTACAACACAGCAGAGAAACAGGGCCAGTGTCAATGGCACAAGTGAGAGTACAACACAACAGAGCAACAGGGCCAGTGTCCATGCCAGGTGGCACAGCAAGTACATGAGAGGCTGCACAGGGGAGACTCCAACACAGCAGAGCAACAGGGCCAGTGTCCAGGGCACAGGCGAGAGAACAACCCAGCAGAGAAACAGGGTCAGTGTCCATGGCAGGTGGCACAGCAAGTACATGAGAGGGTGCACAGGGGAGACTCCAACACAGCAGAGCAACAGAACCAGTGTCCATGGCACAGGTGAGAGTACAACACAGCAGAGCAACAGGGCCAGTGTCCATGGCACAGGTGAGAGTACAACACAGCGGAGCAACAGGGCCAGTGTCCATGGCACAGGTGAGAGTACAACACCGCAGAGCAACAGGACCAGTGTCCATGGCACAGGTGAGAGTACAACACAGCAGAGCAACAGGGCCAGTGTCCATGGCACAGGTGAGAGTACAACAAAGCAGAGCAACAGGGCCAGTGTCCATGGCACAGGTGAGAGTACAACAAAGCAGTGAATGACAATTTAAGTTGCCAGGGAGAAATGCGGCGTTAGGACATGAGAAGCTGCACAGTGAGTGTGTTTGACTGTACCCTTGCATGACCAGCAACACACCCAGGTGGCAAACAATGGGCAGGACTAGCACATCTGTATGAGAGACAGGTGTATGAGGGGGACTGTCACTCACATTTGGCTGTCAGGCAGACTTGGAGCTGGCTGTGTGTCAGGGACCATCTAATCATATGGGAAGGATCAATTGTCCTGCATAACATCGGGTATGCGGGATTTGTTCTTTCTAGTCCGAATTAAAAAACCCTCATGCACGTGTTTATTGATGGTAACGTCAAGCGGTATATCTTGATTCTCCGCTAGCCCTCACACGTGTCTGCATAATCATAGGGTTTAGTTGTTATGCAACCTCCACCAGGAGGTAATACCCTTTGTTAAAATCAGTAGTGATCAGTGATAATGACAGTGATAGGGTGTAGTGAAGGTTGTTAAAAGTCTCTCAATCCCAGCTAAGTTTTTTAATAGTTCTGGTTTCTGGAGGCAGTAAAAACAATGTAGGTGACTGAGAGTGGTAATGACTCTCTCACACTAAAGGTGTGCTCTAGGTCGACATGTTTCAGCCCTTAATCCCCAGTCGGTCGGGTGGGCTTTCTTCAGGACCAGGATGTGAAGTGTATAGAGACCTCGGGCGTCTCCATATGTGAAAAGTACATATAGGTATTTCCTAATGTATCAATGTTGAAGGGAACATCACAATGTGCTGTTCTCATAAGGTCACTTGGTACCTGCGAAAAGATAGGACAAACTAGACAAAGGGACAGGGGTTTGGGGTTAACACAAGGCTAGTCAACTGGTTTCCAAATACCAGGAACATATAGAACGCACAATGGCGTAGCAACTAGAAAATAGCAATACTTCAGACTGACCTCCCTAACTCATGGTCAGGGTCAACTTCCTCGTTGATGGCAAATTCTAAGTTCAATGCCCTGTTGTTATCAGGAATGGCACGTTTTCTCTACTCTTTACCAGATTCTGGTCACCTGTTGTACGGTGACTAACGTCATGATTTGTAAAACTCATTTGTGGCTCTATTTGGTCAAATTGCATATGACTGGCTCAATTTCATACATACATGTTGTCGATTCGATCACACTCCTCCTCTATTTATCTACATTACAAACCATTCATTGGAAATACATTCTTTAAGTTTGTGGTTCCGGTTAGTCTATGTGCGTTTGACTAACTTGGTTTTACATAAACGTGGCTTCAGTTGCCTTTCACCTCTCTTAAAACACTTGTACATATCAGTACGAAACCATGAGGCCAGAGTCACCTCGTGTTGTTAAATATGTAAATGGGCATTACAGCATCTCTTGTGCTTCCACTCTTTTTCAAGTTAAGTGTTGGTTACATGCTGCGGCAAACATAAAACCGGTATAGGTCGCGTATCACATACCTTAGACCACGGTTTTAATTAACGTCATCAGGATCCATGTGGGTCAGGGAGGCCTGCTATAACAATGAATAATGGTTCAGAAACTGTTAGAAAGTTAAAGAGTACATTACGATTTTGTCGATACTCCATTCACTGCTACCTTCGGTCACTCTCTCTTGTGACTTGTTCTGACTCTGCCACTGCTGGTCCCGGAAACGTGTCTGGTTCAAACATCGCGCGTTTATGTGATATGGCCGGGATGCCTGTCACCCCCTCCCAACACAATCCCCAAGGATGGGAAGACGGACGCAGTTCTGAACTTTTGGAAGGCGGGAGGGAGTTACCCTCCCGGCCGTATTTATTAAAATATGAAACAAAATTAAAACATTAAAATAACAGTTTCATATCATGTACAATTTTCATTTATTACATTACGATGAAGACACGTTGATTGTCTAACCTTAACAAATCTCTAGTACATAGGTTTTCCTAGCCGAGTCTAACATCCTGCCAATGCATACTTTTCTAAATTAAAATGGTACATCCTAGCATTACGGGCCAACGGCAAGGTCGCAACCGGTGTCAGATCCCAACTACCAGAACTCCCCCCTCACGGTGTGAGGGCGGGCGCACAGAGGACTGTACCTCTGTGCCAACTACAATTTCCCTTGTCTTCGCGGGGGCCCCCTATTTAACTCGACGCCATCTTAATGGTCGTCCGAGGACTCGTGTGAGGTGTCTAGAAGGTAGCGTGGACCCCCCTCCCACCCCACACTGTTTATCATATCCGCCGTCGCGGATAACCTGGCCCCGGGAAATTCGTAGGAGGGGCATCCAGCCACCTCCTCCCCTGGAAGGGGCCTATGACCACCTTCCCTTAGGCGACCCCATACTTAGTGGGTGCCGCCTCCCCGTGTGAGGGGCCAATGGCCGCCTCCCCCCGGGCGCTCCCATCCATAATGGGTGGCGCCCCCCCTCTAGGGACCTTGAAATTACTGCTCACCGATCATGACCTTACCGCCCGACCAAAAAATAAATACGACGTTTGTTTACCTACTAAGGAAGAAAATAAACTCTAAATTGCAATATTTATTACTTATACAACGCTTCCTTCAACTAGACTGTTATACTCCGCTCTATCAAGGAAGAAAACGTTACGAAAAAATCACTTTATTGCAGTACCAACATCGACATTTTTATTAACGACTAAACCAGGAGAGAAAAGATGTTATCAAAGCAAAACATTTTATTGCAGTACTAACTTTGCCATGAGGGGCTGGTGGGTGGGTCAAAAATTGCTCCTTGTTCTGTCGAGGGCTCACGTGCAACGAGGGGTGCAGCTTCCTAGCACAGGAACAAGAGGATGCTTCTTCGGATTGCTGCTCCTTTTATTCCTCTTCGGGAGGGCGTGTACCCTCCTCCGGTACGCCTACGGGGCGTGGCCAACGGTGTAGGTGTCTAGGACAACCCTTCTTGGGCGGGAAAAGGCGCACCCCGGCTACGCCGCTTCGGGCATACCAGCCGTGACACGCCCCCCGCACAAAATGGTTTCCCGGGAGGATCCGGGCCCCCTACCATACGTTCGGGGGGACCGAGTGGTCACCCCTTTCCATATGGCCGGGATGCCTGTCACCCCCTCCCAACACAATCCCCAAGGATGGGAAGACGGACGCAGTTCTGAACTTTTGGAAGGCGGGAGGGAGTTACCCTCCCGGCCGTATTTATTAAAGTATGAAACAAAATTAAAACATTAAAATAACAGTTTCATATCATGTACAATTTTCATTTATTACATTACGATGAAGACACGTTGATTGGCTAACCTTAACAAATCTCTAGTACAAAGGTTTTCCTAGCCGAGTCTAACATCCTGCCAATGCATACTTTTCTAAATTAAAATTGTACATCCTAGCATTACGGGCCAACGGCAAGGTCGCAACCGGTGTCAGATCCCAACTACCAGAACTCCCCACTCACGGTGTGAGGGCGGGCGCACAGAGGACTGTACCTCTGTGCCAACTACAATTTCCCTTGTCTTCGCGGGGGCCCCCTATTTAACTCGACACCATCTTAATGGTCGACCGAGGACTCGTGTGAGGTGTCTAGAAGGTAGCGTGGACCCCCCTCCCACCCCACACTGTTTATCATATCCGCCGTCGCGGATAACCTGGCCCCGGGAAATTCGTAGGAGGGGCATCCAGCCACCTCCTCCCCTGGAAGGGGCCTATGACCACCTTCCCTTAGGCGACCCCATACTTAGTGGGTGCCGCCTCCCCGTGTGAGGGGCCAATGGCCGCCTCCCCCCGGGCGCTCCCATCCATAATGGGTGGCGCCCCCCCTCTAGGGACCTTGAAATTACTGCTCACCGATCATGACCTTACCGTCACAGGCCGGATAGTTGACCGGCTATCCGGCCCCCCCACAAACTCCTACTAAAGGTCATGCTCTTACAAACCCATTAACCACGCTATGAAATCTCCTATGAGTAAGACATTCCCCTCCCGGGATAAATGGACCCCATCTTCGACATACATGTGATCCCCCCGAATACATCCATGCGGAATACAGTGCAACTGCGCCGAGCGAAACAACCTACTGAGTTTGTTATTGACCTTCTTTACTGAATTGTTCAGCGCTGACACAGAGAGGCCCCCCCGCCACACCTTCCTGGGAATCATGTGTGACCATGCTATCGTGCACCTCGGGATCCTTCTCGCCAGCCAGCTAACAGTAGATAGAACCCCCTCGAGTAGTACTCGCCGACCGAGTGTCACTAAGTCATTGCCTCCCAGGTGTACTATGATTACGGACGGCGGTGACCTTGTCCGCCCTAACAGTCCCTCAACAAAACATTGAAACTGGTCAATACAGAGCCCGCCCCTTCCGTGGAAGGTCACCCTGTACCCGTATTCCCCAGCCGCGTGAATCACGTCACCTGCTTTGAATACGTCCCCGGCCCGCCTCACGTATGAGTGGCCCACGACCCACACCACTTTTTCATCAGCCGGTGATCTCTGACCGCTGGTCCCCAGGTGCCGGGTCGACGGCACAGTCCGTCCTGCATAGCATGCTCGCGAAACTGTAAACCAAACAAAGACAAGAAGCGTGAGTGCATGACAGTGGCTTCATAACATGTGCAACCGCACATACCTTTTATAACAGTTCGAGGACCATCGTCCCAGTTGTTTCACCCTTTCAACACTCTGACCCCTGGCTGTAGCCTCTGTAGCAGCCCCTATCCTAAAGGAATGGGTCCCGAAATCGCCCGGGTCCAAGCCCGCCGCTGCGATTGCCATCGTTAGCACCCGCTGAAACTGAAACCTTGTCAGTGGGGTGACGTCGATGTGTCTCAGCAAGCTTCCCCCCCATGCATCCGCCCTTTGCGCCAAATATTCCTCAACGCACTTCACCGGGCACATGGGGGACCCTCGCATGTGCTGGACAACAATTCTGTCTCCCATAGCACCCTGGTCGGTCTTGGACCTGGCTATCGTGATCACCATTGAATCACCCTTGATCAGAATGTGATCCCGACACAGCCCTCCCTCTACATCTTTCTTGTTTCTTGCTACCAGCTCGCTCACCCGCATGGCCCCATGGAATGCTAATGCGAAAGCGGCCCGGAACAGTACTGCTTCAAACTGGGAGGAACATGTCGTGGGGAGTATCGACATCAGCAGGGACAACCTTTCTAACCCAATCGGGTGCCTTTCGTCTACTTTACGACCCTCAAGGCGTTGCCAGCCCCGAAGGGCCTTCTTCACCAAAAAGGACGATGTGGGGTCCTTGATGCCATGTGCCTGCGCCATGAATGAAATGGCGGCCCGGTGCCTATTGGCTGTTGCCGCTGATCGGCCTGCCTTGTGCAGTGCTACAAGAAAATTCAAGACACACTCCTCTTGCCCCCACTGGACCCCCCCTGCCGGACCCAAAAATGCACAATAGGAACGAAACGCTCCTTCGTATGCCTTCCTTGTCCTGGGGGCTAGGCTTGCTGCCACGAGGTCTTGTAATCCGGGGCACCGAGTAGCCAGAGTGCTTCGGGAAATGGTGCCGCCGCTAGGTCCGAGGAAGGTAGATAACCTCTGAAAGCCTGCATGTGTGAACGAGAGAGTGCATCAGCAGCCTGGTTCAGTACACCCGGCACATGCTTCGCCCTAAATTGTACGTTCAATCTCATGCAAAGGAGTACAATTTCCTTCAGTAATCTCAATATCCACTTGCAGCGTGCTGCCTGACTATTTATACATTCAACAACAGTCATATTGTCGGACCAGAACACAACAGAGCGATCTCTGAACTCATCCGGCCATGCCATCAGAGCCACAAAAATGGGGAACAACTCGAGAAACCCGATGTTACCTGTGAGACCGCTGGTGTGCCACCACGTCGGCCATGTTTGCGCCGACCATCGATCACCAAAGATGGCGCCAAATCCCACGCTCCCCGCCGAGTCGGTCCACAAACCCAGCTCGTCCGAGGACGCTGGCGGTTTGTTCCACACCACTCGACCGTTGAAGTCCGCCAGAAATGCCAACCATATGCGCATGTCCTGGCGAACTTCTGCTGACAGTCTCGTGCGATGGTGTCCTTCCTTGAGACCAACCATGGCTTGTGCAATAGAGCGGGAAAAGGGGCGGGCCATTGGTATCACTCGGAGGGCAAAGTTAAGCTGGCCCACTGCTTGTTGTAGCTGATGGAGCGTGACTTTCTCTTTGCCGATGCACAATTCCAAGGAAGCCCTGAACTTTGCTACCTTCCCCAGTGGTAAACGGAAACATCCCTCCACAGAATCGAGCTCAATGCCAAGAAACTCGAGTGAAGTCGATGGTCCAACCGTCTTACCTGGTGCCAATGGCACCCCGAACCGTTCCATGAGAGTGCAAAAATCTCGTAACGCCTGCGCACATTGTGTGTCGCCGGCTGCCCCCAAGAACAAAAAATCGTCTAGGTAATGCATAACCTGGGTATGGCCAGTGGCCTTGGTGAATGCCCATTGCAGAAAAGAACTGAATTTCTCAAAATAAGCACAAGAGATGGAGCAACCCATTGGCATACATCTATCCATGTAGTAACGTCCTTGGAACACAAAGCCTAACAGACGCTGATCCCGTGGGTGTACCGGGAGCAACCGGAACGCTGACTCGATATCTGACTTCGCCATCAGCGCTCCAGGCCCCAGGCGATTCAACATGGCGACGGCATCGTCGAAGGATGCGTACCGCACCGAACAAACTCCCGGGTCAATTGCATCGTTCACTGACAGACCCCTCGGAGCTGACAAGTTATGGATTAGCCTAAACTCCCCCGGGTCTTTCTTGGGGACCACTCCCAACGGGGAACAGATGAAAGTACTTACTGGCGGGTGCCTATATGGATCGGTAACCCGGCCAAGGGCAACCTCCTTTGCAATCTTCTTTTCTACCACCGCCGGATTATGCAGAGCCGACAGCTGGTTCCTACACCATGACTCCCCACAAAAATCCCCCTCGGGGATGTGGAAACCATACAAGAAGCCGTTCCTCAACACCCCAGCGGAGACATGATCAGGTATTCGTTTAGCCAGGGGATCATTGCCATGATATCAATGGGGGTAGGTGGCGGTACACCATGGTCCTCATCAGACCTGTTTGGCCCCCCCTCTCCCCCCCGTATAACCCATTCTTGGCTCTACACGAACTCTCGGGGTGTGAAGAATTTCCGCAACCTGCACACTCATGCCTGAACTTACATGTCCCCTGAGGTCTCGTGCACTTGCCCCTGTTAAAATTCCAACAGACCCCTTTCTTACCCCCGTTCCCTCCATTCCTTGGTTGGTGGTCACCAGTGGGGCCCACTCGAAAGGGCGCCGCAGACTGACGGCGGGAAGGCCCGGACCCGTTCCCGCCAAGCGACGACGACTTCGTCGCGCCCGGCAGGAGCTGTTTCTGCCAAGATATCGAGTCGAGACAATCCCACGTCAGAGATGAATCGAACTCATTGGCCTTACGAAACTTCATGTCATAACCCATCCATTCATCACCTTCATATGTCTCATAAAAATCCATTATTCGTGCCTGGTAGCAGGATAATTCGGTCAAAACCTCGGGCTTACGCTCCCCAATAATTGCAGTAAACATCGCAAAGGCCCTGGCCCAATTAGAGATCGTCTCATCAACCCTGAATCCCGCCATCTTTGCTCGCCATACATTCGGGTGCCACAAATATTTTTGTGTCTTAACATACTCCATCTCGCGATGGTCGGTCAACAGGGAAAACATATTAACGTACTTATCGGCCCAGATCAACTCTTTCGTGGCCAGCGGTATATGCTGGACCACCTTCTCCCGTCTTGAGGGCAAAGACCCCTCCCTTGCCATTGGCAATGCATGCTTACCCGGCTCGATTGCTGTTCCCGCCGAATTTTCCACACCAACTGCCGGTCCTCCTGGGGTCACCTGTGTGGGGACACAAGGGAGATTCGCCTTCGCGGCATCTCGCGACTGCCGCAACTGCTGTATTAGTAACTTGGCCTCTTCGGCCGCGTCTGTCGGTGCCGTAGCACCCCCTGTCTTTTTACCAAGCCATGCGGCCAACTGGGCGGCCAACTAGGGAGGCATGTCCTCCTCGCTGGCGGGCGTAACTACAACCGGAATCGATTGACCCACGTCTGGAACCGGTACAGGGGCCTCTACTGGAATGACCGGGCTTGCCGGGGGTACCTCGGGAACTGGGACCTCCCCCCCTGCCGCCCTATTCCTGACCCTTCTACCTTGCCCCGCAGGGACAACGCCCGGCAATGCAGGGCCTATAGCCTTCTTCGGTCTCCCCGTATTATTCATCGCCGCCATCTGCTTCTTCATACTCGCCATATCTTTTATCAGTATTCGAAGCATCTGGTCAGTCCCAGACTTCTTTCCGGCCTTCTTGCCAGGCATCGTTCAACGGATATCCGATCCTTGTTGCTCAATACGGTCCTGGACCCTTAGGCTCGAAGTCTGAAAGAGAAACGCACAAGATTAAAAATTCTCAAAAATTGCTCCTTGTTCCGTCGAGGGCTCACGTGCAACGAGGGGTGCAGCTTCCTAGCACAGGAACAAGAGGATGCTTCTTCGGATTGCTGCTCCTTTTATTCCTCTTCGGGAGGGCGTGTACCCTCCTCCGGTACGCCTACGGGGTGTGGCCAACGGTGTAGGTGTCTAGGACAACCCTTCTTGGGCGGGAAAAGGCGCGCCCCGGCTACGCCGCTTCGGGCATACCAGCCGTGACACTCCCCCCGCACAAAATGGTTTCCCGGGAGGATCCGGGCCCCCTACCATACGTTCGGGGGGACCGAGTGGTCGCCCCTTTCCATTAAATCGCCAGTGTGAACAGACTACTGATGATATTAGCGGTCTGTTTTCTAAAGTAATATTTTTAAGTGCACATATATTAAAAAGGGCGGTTGCTATTGATTTAAAAAAATGTGCACGAGCCTCATTGTGGGTATAAATAAATTTACGTGAGAGCAGGTGATCGCGCGTTTATGTGATTAAATCGCCAGTGTAAACAGACTTCTGATGATATTGGCGGTCTGTTTTCTAAAGTAATGTAAATATATTAAAAAAAAGATTGATATTGATCTCAATAAATGTGCATGAGCCTCATAGTAAGTATAAATTAATTTACGTAAGAGCAGGTGATGACTTTGATTAGAAGTACAACGGGGTGCTTATTCTGCCAGAGACTTCACTAGTCCATCATACCTCATAGGCCTAAGTTTGTGAACAATTCAATTTGGAGAGGGCCTCTCGATATTTAAAGATTGCCAATGTAAAAATGTCAATCTCTTACATTAACACCATTCCCAAGCCATTTTCTTTGAATCCATTGTGATCCTGGAATAAAGGGGCTCTATGAATTACAATAAATGGTCCCAATTATCTTTGGATCTTTATGTGTTGTGGTTTTTATGCGACAACATACATTACAGTTCTCTCATTATCACTGTTAGCAGGTAGCAGTTGTTCACTGTTGACTCATTGTGACTGTAAGCAAGTTCTAGTTATTTCTCAAATGACTCTTTATTTGTAAATATTTCCCCACGGAATATTGTCATTGAGTCCATCTTGATCAGTTCTGAGTCTGTGCACCCACCTTTGCTCTTTCTCGAAGAGAATCCTTTCTGCGTTATGGTCTGTATTACTCAAAGTCTCCAGAACTACCCAGTTGAGGTCATTGACTGTGTGGCCTGCTTCTAGGTAATGGTTAGACATTTTGGTCGTAATTTTCTTACACTTGACATTGCTACGATGTTCACACAGGCGCTGCTTGATTTTTCTGCACGTCATGCCTATGTAGCGTTTTCCACATGGGCATGTGATCATGTAGATCACATGACTCGTATTGCAGTTTGTGTGGTTTAGAAGTTTCCATCTAAAGTCTGGCAATAACTGTATTTCTTTGGTGACTTTGGTAAGAGGACACACGGAACATGACCCACAGGGGTAGTGTCCAACCACCGGGCGGGCATCCCACGGTGAATTAGTAACAGCTAATGTTTTTTTTGGTGGTGGTCTTGTGTGGACCATAATGTCCTTCAGGTTGCGAGCTCTTTTATTCACAAATCTGGGTTTCGGCCACTCTATATTAGCTGAGGTGAGGATTCCCCAGTTTTTGTTGACAATCTTCTTCAGTTTGTTACTTGCCGGACCATAGGTAGTTACGCAGGTTAAGACGTCAGGTTCTTGCTCTCTTAGCATAAGTTCTAGGAGTCCGCCTCTATTTTGGTTCTGTGCTCTCTTTTTGCATTTTTCAATGACTCTTTTGGGGTAGATTCTTTTCTCAAGTTTTCCACTTAGGACGTTGGCCTTTTGTTTATATTCAGTGACCTTGCTTCAATTCCTGCGTAGCCTGAGGAATTGACTATAAGGGAGATTCTCCCTTAGTGGTCTAGGGTGGAAACTTTGGTATGAAAGTAGACTGTTTTTTGAAGTTGGTTTATAATAGGTCTTTGTTTGTAGAGTTAGACCCTCCGCATATACAGTGATGTCTAAAAAATCTAGTTGTTTTTTGTTTGCTGTGTATGTGAACTTCAGCCACTCATCTCGAGTGTTGATCCAAGCATGGAAGTTAGCGAGGCTCTCCATATCTCCTTCCCAGATTAAGATGACATCGTCAATATATCGACGCCAGAATAATATCTGTTCTTGGTAGGGATTGACGGGATTGTTTACATGTTCCACCTCAAAAGTGCTCATGTATAGTCCAACGGCAACTGACGCCGCGTTTATGTAAAACCAAGTAAGTCACACGCACATAGACTAACCGGAACCACAAACTTAACAAATTTTTCTCCAATGAATGGTTTGTAATGTAGATAAAAAGAGGAGGAGTGTGATCGAATTGACAACATGTCTGTATGAAATTGAGCCAGTCATATGCAATTTTACTGAATAGAGCCACAAATGAGTTTTACAAATCATGACGTTACAGTCACCGTACAACAGGTGACCAGAATCTGGTAGAGAGAAGAGAAAACTTGCCATTCCTGATAACAACAGGGCATTGAACTTAGAATTTGCCATCAATGAGGAAGTTGACCCTGACCATGAGTTAGGGAGGTCAGTCTGAAGTATCGCTATTTTCTAGTTGCTACGCCATTGTGCGTTCTATATGTACCTGGTATTTGGAAACCAGTTGACTAGTCTTGTGTTAACCCTAAACCCCTGTCCCTTTGTCTAGTTTGTCCTTTCTTTTCAGAGGTACCAAGTGACCTTATAAGAACAGCACATTGTGATGTTCCCTTCAACATTGATACATTAGGAAATACCTATATGTACTTTTCACATATGGAGACGCCAGATGTCTCTATACACTTCACATCCTGGTCCTGAAGAAAGCCCACCCGACCGACTGGCGATTAAGGGCTGAAACATGTCGACCTAGAGCACACCTTTAGTGTGAGAGAGTCATTACCACTCTCAGTCACCTACATTGTTTTTACTGCCTCCAGGAACCAGAACTATTAAAAATCTTATCTGGGATTGAGAGACTTTTAACAACCTTCACTACACCCTATCACTGTCACTATCACTGATCACTACTGATTTTAACAAAGGGCATTACCTTCTGGAGGAAGTTGCATAACAACTAAACCCTATGATTATGCAGACACGTGTGAGGGCTAGCGGAGAATCAAGATATACCGCTTGACTTTACCATCAACAAACACGTGCATGAGGGTTTTTTAAATGGGACTAGAAAGAACAAATCCTGCATACCCAATGTTATGCAGGACAAGTGAACCTTCCCAGATGATTAGATGATATATGACCAAAGGAAACTGAATGGATCACGTATTCCTTCCCTCCTCCCCCCCATTGATCTTGGATGTGTGTCAGGGACAGCAGGAGCACTTGACTGGGGAGACAGAGGCCCAGGTGATGTAGAGCTATCAGTGGTTTGGCAAGCTGGAGGGCTGTTTGGACCAGGTGGTATAGTGGCATGTGGAGGGGGAGTCATGCAGACCTGTGACACTGTGTGGGTGGGAGAGGTTGGAGGGGTGCCCTTCCACTTCTTGGGAATACAAAATGGCTTCCCTGTCTTGGGGTTAATGGGAACTGGTGATGACACAAGAGGCACACACACCAACTGTCCCGCATCAGGTGCAGACACTGGCACTCCCTCTAGTGACGTGCTGGATCCTGCGGAACGCTTTGTCTGGCTACGCCTCTGGGCCACCTTCCCCTGCTTGCCAGGTGTCCCACTTACAGTGCCCTCCTTTGCCTCTTTGCCAGGGTGGCCCGACAGTGCCCTACTTTGCCTCTTTGCCAGGGCTAGCCCCTACAGTACTCTCCTCCACCTGCTTCACTGGGCTTGGAATTGGAGTTGATGTGGTGGGGGATGTGGCCCTGTGCCCTTCCTAGGTGTACACTTGCCATACAACACCTCCTCAGTGGGCACAGACTCTGCACACCTAGTTCTGCGTGAAGTTTTAGAGACAGTAGAGTCCTTTGCTGGTGATGCCTCTGAGGCATGTGAGCCTGATGTCAGCCTCATTGTTTTTTCGGCCTTGCTCTTCCCTGACGGACTCTTGTCTTTGCATTCTGGGCTGGCTCTGCTCTTCTGTGGGGATGGTATCTGTGGGCGGGACCGCTTGGGTTGTGTCTGCTGTGTGCTCCTTGTGCTGTATCGGGTCTGTGACGCATGCGAACCGTGGTCACTGTCATCTGATGTGGCCACTGACTGGGGGGTTGACAAAGGCACCTGAGCAGGAATGGGAGCATGTTCCTGTTGAAGAGCAGACGTCGTCACGGATGACAAAGCCTGGACTGTACGGTGTAGCCCACCCACATCAGAGTGTATGCCCTCCATGTAGGCAACCACCTCGTCTAATTTCTTGTCATGGTCAATGAAGGCATTGAGCAGGGCGGTCTGGCCCACATAAAGCTGGCGCAGGAGCTCTACAGACTCTGCACTGAGGGCAGCAGGGGGGACAGGTGCAGGCTCAGCGGTGCCAGGTGGGAATGTAACTCGTCCCCTCTTACTGACACGGACATGGGCAGCACCAGGTGAAATGGATGGGAGGCTGGGCACTGGCCCCTGTGTGGTAGATGATGTTGCAGACTCCCCATTCCCTGTGCCTGCCAACATGGAAGCATCACCGCTGGCACCAGATAATGTAGTATTTTGTGTCTCAGCAACGGATTCCTCCTGAATACTACGGTCCCCCTCAGATGCACTGGTGAGCTCTGTGTCACTGGCGTCCGGTGCAGCTGTGGTGCTACTCTCTGCACCACTGGTTTCCGGCTCCCGTTCCTCCGTGTCCACTGGTGATTCTGCATGAGAGACAGACGTAGGGTTGTGTTAGTGTCATCATCAGGACAAAGCAATCTAATCAATGCAGTACAGGACATGCCCAAATCAACATGGTGACCACCACACCCTGCAATCACATTGCAGCAACACACTACATAGACCACAACAGTGCCTATAACCCTGAATATCTGCCATGACTGAGCCATGTTGAGGCCACACAGCAAATACACCCTGCCCGTGGATGAAGTGTACCAGACACACAACTTGCCCTGCCCACACCTAGGGACATGATGTGGGGACAACACTCATTGCCACTGACAGACCTTTAGGGAACAAGAGAGGACAACACACACACCAATTAGGACATGACAGTCCACAATGCCAAGTAGGCCATGCCAAGCACCATGTGGTACTCTGGGGTACCTTGTTGCCTCACCGATCATGGTTCATACCCCTCAGTGGCTTGCAGACATCACCAGTCCCATGCATGTCTGCCCACTACATACCTCACATATCTACCTGTGTCTGTGTCTAAAAGCACTGTGTGCATGACTAGGCAGCATTCAATAAGCATGTCCTGTGAACATATGTGTTTGTAATGTGTATGGCCTCGGGGCACATGGACTCGCCAACATAATAGCCATCTACAGAAGTGTGTTCATGTGCAATTATACAGGGCTGAGATGGTGCATATCTTCTATTCAGTGTGAATGAACAGAAGCAAGGACCATGTAAGTTCGGTGATGTGTTCTCGTTTGGGTGGGCAGGCACTGGGCCTAGTCTCTGGGTACACACTGAGTCAGACAACAGGGGCACACAGAAAAATTCACCCGAGCAATTACTGTCCTGGCACCTACATGTCCAACATCCTATGGCTCTGTATGGCTGACAATGTAACACACTCCACTCACACATACAACTGCAAGCAGGGAAAACAGTGACATTGGGACACACGCACTCCCTCGCCCTGGAGACAGCTTGTTTGTCAGTGTATGACACAACCCCACACCCTCAGGCATGTACTGCAGCAGCACAACTACATGTCTGACACCCCCCTACCCTCCAGCTCCCTTTAAGATGACTTACTACTACATTGGGGCCACCATGCAGCCTTGGGTACTGTGCCAGCACCTGGTCCACTAGGACCTCCAGCTCCTCGCTTGTGAATGGACTGGCACGGATCTTCTCTGTCCTTGCCATCCCTGTGGACATGGAACAACTGTGAGTGGTGAGGCGTCCCAGGCAGCAGGCACTTGAGGCAGCAGCAGGAGAGGGTCCCAGGCAGCAGGAACTTGAGGCAGCAGCAGGAGAGGGTCCCAGGCAGCAGGCACTTGAGGCAGAAGCAGGAGAGGGTCCCAGGCAGCAGGCCCTGTGAGCAGTGGAAATGAGAGGCTCACTCCCACAGATATATAGCCCCCTGGGGTCGTTTGTAAGGTGCAAAGCTGCAACAATTGGTTGTCCAGGTCTGCCTCATTCAAAAGCATCCAATGACCGCCTCCGCGGTGGCGGAGCACGCCTTCTGCGATTTTCAAAACTGCATCATGCCACCGCAATCATCGCTCCCATTAGCTGTGGGCAATGCTCCATGGCGGTGATGCACCGCAGGGGCCCGGGTGCGCTACCGCGATGGTGCATCGTTCAAAAATCATCCAATGACCGCCTCCGCGGTGGCAGAGCACGCCTTCCACGATTTTCAAAACTGCATCATGCCACCGCAATCATCGCTCCCATTGGCTGTGGGCATTGTCCATGGCGGTATCGCACCACAGTGGCCGTGCGGTAGCTACCACGATTTGGGTGGCGGAGCTTGACCACCGCCATCTACCCATGTCTCAATGCCAATGGCTACTGCACTTGTGAAGGGGGTGGTGCTGGTTTCACGCCGCCGTGGCCAGGCGGTAGCTACCGCGATTTGGGGCCCATGCAATGGCAATGTCCATCGTGAACACTGCATCAGTATAGTGCAGCAACATGGTCAAGGGCACATCATTAGGCGCACAATGCCATTATTCCATATAATCCACAGGTGGACGCACGTTATGTGTTACGCACATTGGTCTGTGGTCCCTTCCATGTCACTAATGCATTTGATGGTTGATGATGCTTCACAGTGTTAAGCTGGTGTCAATAATGTGTAAGAAATCAATGTGTTGTGGGTCAGTGCTGACCTTGGCAAGGCTTGTCTCACTGTATGGTGTTGTTACTTACTTATGCTTTCATATCAGCTCATGCTCACAAGTGACAGTTTTCCAGCTACTGTGATCATTGGGTTGTGGATGTGTGCCAAGTTCACATGATGCATTGAGGTGTGACAGGTACAGCAGATGGGTATGAGACAGTCATGGTCATTTTACACACATTGGTGGATGATACGGTACGAGGCGTGCACATGTGAAATGTGGGGTTCAGTATGTGTGCATTCACATTGACCTGTGTGTTGTTTGCGGCACTTGTGTATTGTAAATGGAGAGGTGTGCCCTCTGTGTGTCTCAAATGTCCACTCATGTAACCTGGTGTGCCACGCATCTCTCACAGCAGTCTTTGGTTTTCCATCACATCCTTAACGGTATGTGCTGTGGCCATCTCATGATTGTTGTCAGTGACATTTGTCCATTCACTTCTCAACTAGGAGGAGGCCTAATCTCATAC
Source organism: Lissotriton vulgaris (assembly GCF_964263255.1). Classification (NCBI taxonomy): domain Eukaryota; kingdom Metazoa; phylum Chordata; class Amphibia; order Caudata; family Salamandridae; genus Lissotriton; species Lissotriton vulgaris. The sequence goes on along the minus strand of NC_141693.1, from coordinate 1,178,651,997 downwards.
GTCACGTGACAGTGCTGGAGGACATGGAGGATATAGCGATCATTCGCAAATTCCTCCCTCCTTTGAGGTGGTGCAAAGCCACCCTGCATGGCTTTGCATGGCCTCATAGATATGGAGTAAGACATAGCAGCGCCAGTCAGTGTGTTGCCTTACTCTGCTTCAAGTAGGTATTCCATGGGCTTTGTGTGGGGTTCCCAAGCAATACCCATGGATTTTGATGCTGCCTCATATTTACAAAATCAAGTAAACCTGGGGCAGCTCCAAAAGCGGATGCCTCCTCAGCAGAGGCGTAGTACGAGTTACTTACCTTCGGTAACAATGTATCTGGTAGAAACGATTCTAGCCGATTCCTTAACGTAGAATTATCCCCAGGCGCGAGACTGGATCCAGAAAACCTTTTTGCCACAGCATCCCTGCGCGCCGGAATGGCACCACGCGACTACGACCAGGCATTGTCCGTGTACGTGACATCAGTGAGGTAACATAAGTCCCACCGTGGCGCGCCTACGTCAGTCTTTTCCTTTTCCCCGTGCAATGCGGATCCGGATCATGCTCCGGGCCTGTTCAGGCCTTTCCCTTTCGCTATTGTGTGTGTATGGAAACGGTGAGCGATTGCCTTCGGGCTTTAAGATGTGCTCGTCTTGTGGGTGCCTGATGTCGGCGACGGATCCTCACCCTATCTGCATGTGGTGTTTGGGGGAACACGACAACTCCACTGATTGCGAGGCGTTCCAGCAGATGAAACCGGAGTCCTGCGGGGGAGCGCCGGAGGGAACTTCTCTCAGCTCGCATGTCCAGGTCGGCGCCTGGCCCCTGCGGAGGGTTTTCGGGACCGTCGCGTCCATCTTAGACATCGTCCCTCTCCTAGGTCGCAAGAGCGTCGCTCACCTGTCGGTAAGTGTTGCAGCTTGTCCCCGAGGGCTCGTTCGTGACCTCTTGGGGGCGTGGGCTCTCCGCGGGTGGTGCAGCCCCGCGTGTCGTGTCATACCATTCCAGCCCTTTCACATTGGTATAGGGCAGCACAGCAAGAAGACTTGCAGTGCTGCCACATACCAATTCCTCATAAATAAGGCCTTTACCTACACCTTTGACTAAACCCCCTCGCTCACTGACTTTGGTTTGCTAAACACAATTTAATATTATTTCCCCACCATAAAGATTATTTGTTGTGGTAATTTGGGCATTTATGTTGTTGAAAGTTATCGAGGATGAGGAGTACCAGGTTCTAGAATTTTTGTCAGAAGGGGGTCCTTATGCCTAAAAAAGTTTGACAAGGGAGTCTTGGCATCAAAAAGTTTGAAGACCTCTGGTCTACAAAGTTACCTGTAAGGGTGTTAGAATACGATCTATCTTAACATGTTTTTTTTTACATTTTACTTTTGCTTCAGCATTAATTATTTTCTTCCTCTATACTGGGGGAGTTGTGTAGTATGGTATAGTTAAATATATTTGTGTTTATTCTTCTATGTGCATTACTCTAAAAAATGGAATGAGTTGAGGATTCCTTGCTTCATCCTGGCAATGAGTCGGAGCCTGGCTGAGGAGGTGACTAGTCTGTGGTGGCGCAGGTTGGCCTATTGCGGGGTCAGCAAACAACGCTCACAGATGACAGTACACAGTGATGGTATTCATATGCTAACCTCATGATACGAGAGGTTGGCTCTTTTATTCACTAACATATGTGACCACGCTCGACTAGTCAGCATCTGAGCATTGATGGGGAAAAGCCTGTAAGGCTATGGCCAATGCTTTATTGCACCCTCCTCATGTGTGCTCCCACTGATACATCCCGGCATGCACCCTTGAGCGAGCACGTACGCAAACAATGCATCCCTCCTTGACCTTGGAAAGAAAACAACATAACAAACCAAACAGTTTCAAACATATGACCCACACTGAATGTTTCTTCAAGATAATATTCAGGGCCCTCCAACCTCCCATGGTGGTTGCGCGGGCTGGTCAACAGACAGCCCTGGGGAACTGAGAGTCCTAGTCTGACACAAAGTTTCTTAGCTGCTGGGACGGAGTGGGGTTAGCTCAGGGATGGTATTGTTGGCTTCCTCCATGTTGGCTCAACTGCTGGACCTCTGGGTGGTCTCCTAATACTGGTTCTGCAGAGGAAATTGACCCCTCACCGGGGCCTGTTGGTGCCGCTGCAGAGGTAGGGGGCTTGAGCACCCTGGTAAAATAGGGACTTTTAAACAGTGTTGGGAACTCTGGGATCAGAATGTCAAATTTGCTGGTGTGGATGTGAAATCCGATTGAATAAGGCCCAGATCCGGGCAATCGGATAGCTGATTAGGCAATCACTGCCTTTTTTGTAGACATAGATATTTGTTTTAGTGCTGGTGTCCTGATGGCAGATGTTGTTGTGAAATACCCCTGCCAGCTAAAGAGGTTTGTAGTTGCCGAAGGTGAAAGCTTTTCTTTTTGTGTGGCTTACTTTGTACGGTACAAACTAACAACAGGAGAGTAAGGGTATAATCTTTCACTCTCTTACCCCTACTAAATTATTTTTAAACAACAGAAGAGTGAAAGACCAACAAACACCCACAAACAAATATGTGAGGGTTAAGTGGAAGGGAAAGAAAGATAAGGGAACTCAACACATATAAAAAGGATTATTTAAGAACCCTCACTCACCAACCTAGTGGTGACATGCTTCAGCACTGGGTTCACACTGTAAAGACCTAATGTCTTTCCAGTGAGCTACAATGCCTGGTTACAGCAGAGCGCCTTCTCCGCTACACTGGCGACAAGGCCAGTAATGTAAATGTAAATTGATACTTGTATAGCGCACTACTCACCCGCAAGGGTATCAAGGCGCTTGTACGAATACCGTTGTGGAACACATCCTGGCTTTCCCTGTGAGGTGTCCACTCCTGGGCACCCCCAGGGTGAAGGCCAGGCATCCTTAGCGTTCTGGGGGCCTTTGTGAAGATTAAGCTAGCTATTGCCCAGAGTTGCAGAGTGGGACTCCATGATTGGAATAGGCACCGAGGCGAGAATTATCAGGTCCGTGGAATTTTGAGCCCAAGACCCCCCGAGGCGGGGAATTGAACCCTGGTCCCAGGCTAGACCTCTGCATCTGGGTTTGCCGCTCTAATCATTGAGCCACACTTCTCCCAGTACAACCCTCGACACCTCTGCAGCTGTTGTAGTGCATGCAATATAAGTCCCTTGCACACGTGAACCAGGTGTTAAACCACTGATGGTTTAAAAGTTTCAAAAAAGTCTCAATGTTCAATCTACATTGTATTAATTCTTGTTTTATTGTTCAAAGGAACATACGAAAAGCAGCCGACACGTGTTTCATCGCCGATGGGAGTTATCCCGCGACTTCCTCAGGGCCAAAGTATATGGTGCCTCAGTCGGGCCCGGCGTCTGACGTAAGAGTTAAAGGTGTGACAGTCCAAGAAATGCAACAGGTGCAGTATTACTTTGGCAGAATGCTGAGGTCGTAAGAGGCCTTATCCTGTGGATTGCACGTATTCCCGAAAACGTGCTGCAAGCCTCTGATAGCACGGAGAGTATTCCGTGTCTCTACAAGCGGGTGCGCTGTAGAGTGTCATTGCCGGTCTGTGCGGAGTGATTTGTCGGTTGGTTTTCGTGTGTTCCATTGAACAATAAAACAAGAATAAATACACTGGAGATAGAACATTGAGACTTTTTTGAAACTTTTAAACCATCAGTGGTTTAACACCTGGTTCACGTATGTCCGGGACTTATATTGCATTGACATTGTGTAGGGCTTGACCTTACACACATTGTGGGGTTTTAGGGAATTATCCCCTTATCTGGTAGCACCGTACCGTACACTTTAGATTCAGTTTACACTCAACCCTTCATTGAGCTGGGCGCCTTTTTCCAGAGTTACTCAAAACCCTTCAGACAGCTTAAATAGCTGTTATAGTGCAGTGTATACTGTCAACTGCACTGGTTACTCTTTGTCCCCCAACCCACAATCCTGGCTGATGCAAGCCCACCCACCCAGAGCAACAACGGGACTAAATCGTTTCCTACGGCCCATGCTGCAATGCACACTCAGACCGGTGGCCGTGCAGACGTCAATTGTGGTGTTAGGTGCCCCGTCTACACAACTCAACGCTGTTGTGCCCGCCACCCTGGGCCCGCCACCCTTCAACACCTAGCGGCTGCAGCATTGCAGGCTGTCTGACTGCTGAGCTGTAGGTTGGGCGGGGCCCACGCAGGACGCTCCCTCCTCTTGTGTCACGATAACCAAGCTCCTCAGGATCAGGGCGATGCTCAAAGGGGTCCACCTCCTGACTTCCCCACACTCTGACTGTGTGTAAACAGAGTATAAAGGTAATCAAGCGAGGGATGGTGTTAGGGTAGGAACAGCCGTGGAAAAGGGAGACCTGCAATAAAAAGTACACAATTAATGTGGTACAAATACCTAACTACTCTCATATAATTCTCTCTAGAGTCAGAACCCTACCTACCATAGGATTATTCCTGGGGTGTACACTTTTCTTCCTTTTCCCTGACAAGATACTTCTCTCACCGTAGGAAGTTGTTTACACCTGAAAAGGGAAACACACGTAGTTAGCCTCAAACCACTGTACCATGTATTATGCACCTCCCCTCCTTAAGGTACATACATACCCCCTGTCCAACACCCTTTAATCCAATAGAAAAAAAGCCAACTCCAGAACCAGGTAATTGTTCTCATTACCAGGAAATCACTAATAGGGAATTCATAAACATAGCTCTGTAAATGTTAGGAGAAAACACTGATCCTTGAGTGTGCAGCAGAACCAGAGTATGTCACATTAAGCACATCCAGAAATGATCGGCAGACCAAGTAGAAATAGTGCGTTAATCCGGAGTGCTCTTACATCAAACATGAAAAGAAAACAAAGTCTCTTTTCCCAGACATCCCATCAGACGTCCTGGGAGCTTACCGGTCCTCCGATATCATGAATGCTGACACCAGTGTCTGGAAAAGGAGCCCAGCGGGAAACGCACTCTGGTCACTCGCAGCCGTGAGCAAAGGAAGGCTGACAGGAGGAAACAAACGTCATACAAAATTGCCTCCGTAGTACGATAATTCTGCCGCAGCCACAAGCGGAGAAAATCAAGGGAACGAGGCGTTCATGTTCAGCCGAGCGGAACGCTTCAGAAGGCTTCAGGCTGCTTCCAGCAATAACCACAGGAAATAATCCTGTGCGTCTCGGCCGAGAACGCAAACAATCCAAAGACAAGCATTTACAATGCAATGGTTTCGCCTTTGGAAAAGTTAGAGCTATTGGCATTGTAAATGACAAAATTTGTATTTATGTGTTGGTTTTGAGAACAGATAAATAAATGGCATTGTCATTTACATTGCCATTAGCTTAATCTCTCGCAAATGTGAGACCTATTGTACCCTACGGACGAGCTCAGCAGACAGCAATTACTACCACACACACACACCCAGAGCCGCACACACACACCCAGAGCCACAAACACACCCAGAGCCAGCCACACACACACACACCCAGAGCCAGCCACACACACACACCCAGAACCACACACACACACAGAGCCACACACACCCAGAGCCACACACACACCCACCCAGAGCCACACACACACACACACAGACCCAACCACACACACACCCAGAGCCACATACACACACACATATACCGTTTTTTTCAGAAAGTGAGCCTCCTATTGATGAAAAACGAAAATGAGGCAACCAATGGGACAAAATACAAAGTCTCACTGAAACAAAAGACTTTGAAGCCAAACAATGAAAGATAGACTTTTTTTTTTGTACTCTGAAATGGTCACATGTCAGTAGATGTATTCTTATTTATTTTATTGGAATAAGTTCTCTTAAATTCTCTCTTTTTGTAAAGGTTTTTATTAACCATATACAATAAAAATTTTACTTACTTACATATACCCAGAGCCACACACACACACAGAGCCACACACACACACACACCCAGAGCCACACACACACACACACACAGCGACTTTATGTAGTTATTCAAGCCTGTCCCTTTTTAACCTCTGCCTCCTTTTGCCACCGTGGGTTGCATTTTCAGTGAAGCGGATTTAGAAATCGTCATCTGTGTGTGCATACCCACATACACACAAAAAGTACTAGGTCAGCAGATGTAAGGGTAGCAGTGAGAGGCGGACACCAGAGTAGGTCATTTTCTCTGCAAAAGTGTAGGCTGGGCACGAGGCAGCTGGGCCTGGCACATAACCCCTGCCTGATTTAGTTCCTTACAGATCAGGTCATGTTATTGACAAGTTGGTTACAGTCAAACTAACACATACAGTTCCACATACTGGTATGAAATGGAGTCCTGTAACTGCACAGAGCAGCAGTGAAAAACCCATCAGGTCACCTACGTACAAGAGCTCACTTTACAAAGTATTCTGCTTCCGCACTGGTCACCACCAATACCCAAGTTAGACTCGTATCAGACTAGAATTGTGCATGTGCGATATCACAGGTGCCACCGACTGCTGAAGCGGGAGGAATGCCCCACTGGACAGCCTTCCCCCTCACACAAGGTGCGTGGTGAGGGTCTGTTTCAGATACCACTGCAGCCCAGTCTACTTCCGTCTCCAGACATCCCCCCCACACCTTCCTAGAGTGCACTAAGCAAGACATTCCGAACCTAAATTGCTGACCACCATCACCGTATTGTAGATTGAGGTGGTTTGTGTGTCGTCAGAGTACATCTGTTTGTAGAATTTTTATTAGCCTAACAGTGGCTACGTGAACTTGTAAGCTTTTCATGGGCACGGTAATATGGCCAAGCCTTGGGCCCCTGACACATTTTAAGGTTCAAGATGGACGACAGAAAGTAAATTGTATTCTCAATGCTCTTTTTATGTAATAATTGTGTCACTTTAGCACCACTAGCTGCAAACTATTGGAATGTTATGGGGCTATAGCTGAGGAAGGTGGGTACTTGATAATTCACAAAGTTACCACTACAATTCTAAAAGTCCATCACACTGCATTGCCCTTGGGTGCAAACATGACAAAGTGAACAATTGAAGGTAGAGTAATGCTGCCTTGCTGCGTGATTAAAGATGATGATTTTAGAAGCTTTTTTATATAATACAGTTCTATTGGTGTAGGACTTTCTGTTGCTTTTGAGCTTCCATTGTCTCTCCACGTGTTTAAGGCAACACCTCAACTAAAACGTGCCCTCACCCATAGCATGTATTACCATGTTGCTTGCGAATGTCGTCCTCATATCTGCCTCCTTTACTCTTTCACTCTATTTATGTACGATCATATTTACCTCGCCAGATTCTGGTATTATTCTGGAAATAAAAGCCTCCGAATTGTATAATATGATGCAGGTCTAGACACAATACTTCACCTGTGGCTTCCAAAGATGGAGGCAATACCCCCTTATGGCCTCTAGAACTATTCAGGTCGCCAGATGAGCCCTGCAGAACTGAGCAGAATACTCCAGATTGATAGTTCCAGAAATGTACACAATACTTAAGATGAGAGTCAGTCCTGGGTATATTTCTCCATATAATGCCTTTAAAACTGAACACATTGTTCAAGGTATGGTCTCCAGAACTGGAAGCGGGGGGGGGGGGCTTCTAGTGCTGGGCACAGCAGCCTAAACGTGGCTTCTAAAACTAAGCATGATATTCTTCTTAATACCTCCAGCCCTGGGCTCAAAACTTTAAACGAAGGCTTTAGAATTAGTCCCAATACTTCAGATTTAGCTTCTAGAACGGGGCGTAATACTCAGGAGAAGGCTGCTAAGGGGCACTAGATATGAAATCCTACAATGTGCGTTGTTCACCAGTCAGTACACCAGATGCAGTACTGGAGATGAGACCTCGAGAGCTGCACAATATACCCCAGATGAGGCCTCAGTACTCCGGATGGGGAGTCTAGCTCTGGACACAAGGCCCAGAAATAGAGTTTCCCCTTCTTGCCACAATACCTCAGGCGAGTACCTCGGAACCAGACACCATACTCCGGGGGCGTTTAGAGCTCAGCACGGTCTTCCAGACGAGTCCTCTTGAGATCGGCGCTACACATACCGACACGGAGGTCTCTCTCGATAGTGACATGTACAGTGGTAATAGCCCCCCGCCTCCGTCATACCTCTCTTTATGATTCCTAGCATCCACCCCCAGCGCCTTGTCACCATGTTCGGGCATTAAAGAACATTAACGGGCCGGATAGAAGGTGGGCGACGACATTGAGTTAATTCCCAAGGGCGGCACGGTGACGTGTCCCACGTGTCTGCTGTTTGTCGTGTGAGTCCCTGGGCTGTTTTGGTGACCTGTTGACCTTGTCACCAGAGCCTGCGCTTCTCCAGTCCTGTGAGAGCACTTGACCAAAGGAGCTCTCGGAAATCAAAGACCTATTAATACACAGAAATGAAAATAAACAGTGCCAGGGAGAGCAGAGGGAGGGGCTGGCTGTTGGAGGTACAAGGCTTCCGGCGGATCGGAGGGCTGCCACTCCATTGCTGGAGGGGCAGCAACCAGCAAGGGTACTGCTGCGTCACTCACGCGTCCGGGCATTGCCTCCCAAAGGTTTGTAGGCTTGGGGCAGAGTCAGTCATTGTGAGGCTACTGCCTCCTGGAGGCGGATAGGGCTGAGGATGGTCAGTCACCCGCCATGAACAGCACAGAGCGCCGCGGTGCCTCTCAAATGCCGGGAGGGACGGAGTAGTCATTCTCACGTGACGCTTTTCTTTAACATATGATGTGTCTGCCTCTGGCACTGTTCCAGCTACGCCAGGATTAGACAGGTACCGGCCTGTGACATACCGCCGTGCCAGTCCTCTTGTGAACTTGTGTGGGACCATAGTCATCACTGTGGCATCTAAAAATACCTTCCAACGGGCGGCTCGTGGGAAAGGCACAGGGCCCAGCTGTTCCCACGGACCGGGCCCTCTGAGCCCAGGCAGAGCCCCACTGCCTGGTGGACACGCACTCCCAGTCACCCAGGTCCCTTCTATTTCCAACAGTGTGTCATTTCGGTTCAGTTGGCTTCTCCTGGGGCCTTGTACAAGAGCTAAATCAGTGCTCTGGCCCGTTTATCACAGTAATGCTCTACTTTCGGGTTTCCGCTGGGCCTGGTTGTGGTGCACAAGGGATACGGAAGCACCTAGCAGAATTGTCTTTGCATGCACTCAGCATGTCTCGTTTCTCCTGGACCTTCACACTCGTGCCTTGCCATATAGAGTGCCCGGGGGGGGAGGGCGGGGGATAAACAAATGGATCGCTGGCGGCGGGATAACTCCTCGGCGAGAGGAGTGGGCGGGAGGGAGGAGGCACGGACAGCCTCTGAACGACCCCATACTTACTGTACACACTTAAAGCATGCAGTAGTAAACCCGCTTGAAATATGCCTCATTACTTACAACCATGCTGGAGCCTACTGCGCCGGCGTACTCATGAATGACAGACCTGAGCATCATTTTTTTAGATGAACATTAACAAGGTGATTAATAACTAATTTCTTTAAAAAACTAAATATTAACAAGGTAACTTATTAAACAAGTCAGGTCCCGGGCCGGCAGCCAATCACAGCGCGGCCCGGGGAATGACATCACGGGGGTGTCCCGTGCCGGCAGCCAATCACAGCGCGGCCCAGGCAACAAGGGGAGGGACTTTAAAAAAGACACGGAAACCCCCCCCGAATCGTGTTCTGAGGGGGAAAAAGTGATTGAGAACGATGTCTTCCAATGGCTAGCCTCTATTTATGGAGCTAGCCAATGGAAGAAGGGGCGGTTTCAAGTCCCCACTACTGAGATAACATTAGATTTCGCCCTGCGCGAGCACTGCTGCGCAGTGCTACCGCCAAGGCGAAGCCTAAAAAATGAGCAGCGTGTTACAGAGCAGCCGCTCTGCAACGGAACAACTTCAGCACAGAATCCCGTACAACGCTCCATGCGCAGTACGCGTTTATATCAGTAAAGTCCCTCCCAGCAGGACTGCCCCCTGGGATATGTAGTTTTGACTCACGGAGTCATGAAACTTGTAGGCACAACTCGTCAGCTTCTGACAGTTTGCCTACGGAGGAGATACTGACCTGAGGCAGTGGCAGATGCTCCTCACTGGAGTGAGGCAGAAGAAGAATAACTGAAATAAAAAGAATACTTATAGTGAGAAATCCATCATATACCAGCGAAGGTCTACACAAAAAGGTCAAAGACACACAGTCCAACACAGCAATCTTTTTCCTCATAGCTGACCACTCACCAACAACAGGGGGAATGCCCGCTATAATTCCCCCAGGCGCACCTCTAATAATAAAAGAAAATAAATACAATAATAACAGCTAAAACACGGTAAAGGCAAAGCAAGTAACTGCAAGCTGTCCAAGTCCCCTGCCAAGACCAGTTCACTCCGTCGCCTGCCACGTTCAGCATGAGCAACTAGCAGCAACCAGGAGCAGCTGCTCCCCAGAGGACTGCTCCCCAGATCCCACAGGACTATAGCCACGCAGCAGTGACGCCACTACCTCGCTTCAGCGAGTTAGCTGATCCTCCGTCAGCCACCCCCAGGAGGCTGTCATGTCTAGGACACCTGAATCACTACTTCCATGGCCTGAGAGAGGCAGGTGGTGCCATCAAGAGATTCCTGCTCATGTATTTTGGAGAAGCTGAACTGTATGAACTCTTCGAGATGCTGCCAGACACAGGCGAGGTGATGACTTTGACACAGCGGTCAGAGCCCTCAACAAACACTTTGATCCTCAAATCAACCTGGATTTTGAGCACTTAACACTGTGCCAAGCCATTCAATCAGACACAGAGTCGGTCAACATGGTCTATGCTCGGCTGAGAAAGTTGACGTGCACGTGCACTTTCCACGACCAGAGGGAGGAGATCCGAGCAGCCATTCAAGGGTTTTGGTCCACAGTGCTCCACTGACGAATTCTGATACAACCAGTAACACCCCTGGATGATATCCTCATCCTCGTATGATCCCATGAACTACTGAACTGGCGAGCAGAAGAAATAGAAGCTGCCCACAACAAACACCTGACCATGCCCTGTCCAGTAAGGCCTAGTACCATTAAAGCAGAAAGGGTAGATGCTATACAAAGACTCCCAGGCCCGACTCGCCTGCCACCGCAATAAAAGTCTTGTGCGTCCTGCGGTAACTGTCGGTTAGAGCACTCCACACCAGGTGTATGCTTTGTAAGAGGCAAGACATGCACAAAATGCGGAAGCCAAACCACTTAGCCAAGGTGTGCCGCAGCGGAAGATTCTGAACCCCAGATAGCAAATTTCAAGGGACAGCAGTGGCACTCAAGCACCTATTGCTGGAAGACATGCTGGACCCAGAAAGTGCCCCCGAGCATGGATCTAGGGTCAACTCGGATGATGAAGAGGAAGACTTGTGAGCACTCCCACCTCTATCTCTATGGAAATGAGTTGTGACTGACCACAAGCCTCTCATCCCTCTGTTCACATGCACCACATGCCTACTTCCCCCCAGAATAGAACGATGGGTAGTGCAACTGCAGGCGTACCCGTTCAACATCGTCTATAGCTTAGGCACCAACACCCCAGCAGACTACCGGTCTCACCATCCCCTGCCGGAGGGAACCCTGCATCTGGCCCAGGGGAGGAGCGAATTGAAGAGGTTGTCCAAATGATTGTCCAAGAGGCCTGCTTGAAGACACTGACACTGGAAGAGCTTGGTGAAACAACGAATCAAGATGAGAATCTGATAAGGGCCAAAGAAGCAGTGTCACAGAAAAGATGGCAGCAATTCCTTGATGGGTCCGATTGCTGACCACGGACAATCAACTCACAATACAACAACTGTGGAGGGTCCGACATGAACTAAGTGAAGGGCAGTACAGATTACTGCTCCAGGGCCAAATGATTATTGTCCCAAAGGATCTATGGGTCAGGGAGATCAGTCTAGCTCACTTGAGACACCAAGGAGCAGCGAAGACCAAGGCCCTCATATGCAGTAAAGTATGGTTCCCGGGGATGGATGCCATGTTGATGAGACCGTGCACAACTGTCATTTATGGGCCATCATGGGCGGGGAGCAGCTACCCGCACCTGTCCTCACTAAGAAGCCAAGTCTGGAGCCATGGACCAAAGTCAGCATCGATTTTCAGAGTATCCACGATGGCCGAAGTACAGTTGTGATGATGGACTCGCCCTCAAAGTTTCCTTTCGTGGAGGTGGTATCATCTACAGCGTTCCATCAGGTTAAGGCGGTGGTGGATAAAACATTTGTGATGCTGGGTCTCCTGAAGGAGATAAAGTCAGACAATGGTCCACCATTCCAGGGACATGAAATCCAAGAATACCTTACCTCCCTTGGCGTCAGACACAAGCGAATGGGGAAGAGGAGCGGTTTGTGCGGACTCTCAACCGCACCCTCTGGATAGGAGTTGAGCAAGGCGAAGAGGCCGAATGCTGCCTACACAAGTTTCTAAATGCATACTGAAAGACCCCACACAGCGCTACCAACTGCGTGCCAGGGCAATTGCTATTTCTGAAGCCTACGAGGAATAGCATTCAAACCAGCTCAGAATGGCACCAGGTGGACTTCAATAGAGAGGCCACTCAAGCTAGAAGAGAAGTTACAAACTGGAAAGCTAGTATAAGCCAGAGATTCGCAGTTCCCCTCAGTACAAGTGGGTGGGAGTGGCGTCGTCAAGAACAGATACTCTGGATGGAAATTTAGAACACCCTATGAACCGGAAGTTTGGAAAGTCATCTTGGTTAATGGCACAAAGATCACCATTCAGTGAGGTCCTCACACAGTCACAAGGAATCTGTTGTGGTTTAAAAAGGTGGCTGCCTTCACACAGGTAGTTGAAGGGGAAGCCGAGTTGGTAACTGGAGAGGAGCCCGCCAAGTTGCAAATCCGCTCTCCAGCGAGAAGTAGGGGATGCCCATCACTGTACCAAGGATGTGGAAGCAGCAGCTATGGCCAGAAAAGTGGAAAGACTCTCGAATATAACACTGTGAATGAAAGCCTGCCTGAGCAGGGGCTTGGAAACAACTCGGGGGGCCAGCTGTATGGTCTCTGGACAAACCCTGCTCCCAGGCAAGGAATCAAAGACTTTGTATGCAACCTGCTACCGGAACAATAGAGGGTTTGGTCGATCTAACTAAAGAATAGAGGGATGTAGAGAGCCATACGGCTTCTGTATTACTTTGTTGCAAATTGTGTCTGTGGTGTTGCTGCATTTCACTTTGGAATGTGTCCTGCATCATTATGAGGTATGTTGGAATATAGGGTTCTGGGTGTTCTGGGGGCGGCAGTTGGACTGAGCCGAGTTGCAAAGTGGCTTTATTTGCTATCCTGTGCAAGCAGAGCTGAGAATAAAGGAAGGTGTTAAACTACAAGGCCTAGTCTTTACATTACAAAGTTGGCGACAAGCTCAACTCTGCAAGCTCCTGCATGTCAGTGTTGTAATTGGCCAAGGATGTGTTAAGCGGTCAAGAGATTCAAGCGACAGAGGTGGTTGAATATGGTTTTAAAGAAGTTAACTGCAAGCACTGGAGTTGGTTTAACGGATTTACAAACAGTGAGCAGATGTACGGCAGAGAAGTGAGAGACGTCTCGAGGCTGGAAGGAGGCATAGGGGTCTTGTGGAAGGCATTGTTGCCCTGCGGTAAGGAAGAGGTCACTTGAGGAGTCTCATGAAGAGAGGCGACGTCACATGCTTCTACGGTGAGGAGGAGGTCACATGAGGTGAGACAACGTGCGAGGAGTTTCAGGAGAAGCAACGTCGTACGTCCAATGTTGGTGGTGGCCATTTTAGTTTGGGACGGAGCATGCTAGAAGTGGGCGACGTCTTTACATCATACGTCTGAGGTGGCCATTTTGGTTCGGGACGAAATACTGTATACTCGGTGATACGCACACCATGAGTATTGGAGTTTGTTCATCCAAGCGGCATACCTACTTCTTCTGTGATACACACACAATGAGTATTGGAGTGCGTTCACAGTCAGTGGCGCGCACACCAGTTAAGCGTTTACTCTACAATTAAGTTTTATTATTATTACTATTAATATTATTAATTAGGCACAAAACGAATCATCCCCAAGGGAATCTCTCGGTGCCACAATAACACGCACAGCAGAAGTGGAGACAACTAGTTAGTGATTGAACAGTCAGTTTTTAAGAACTTTTTTAACCTGCATGAGGTTGGTGCAGGTGCGAATGTGGGCTGGCAGTTTGTTCCAATGGCAATGAGCCAGATACAAGAACGTATCTGGTTTTATTTATCCTCATAGGGCACAGCAACCGCTGGCCGCTAGATCTCAAATGACGGGAAGGAATATATGGTTTTAGCTTCTTTCTTAGGTAGCCTGGACCATTCCCCTGTAGTGTTTTAAAGGCCAGACACTGAAGCGTAAACACTGTACATTTCCTAATGGGCAGCCAGTGGAGAAGTTTCAGGAGGGGTTTGGAAGGTGTTCGAGAGGGCCGATTAAGAACTAGGCGAGTAGCTGTGTTCTGTACCACCTGCAGCCTTGAGAGTAGATCTTCCCTTATCCCAACCAGTAGGGAAATTCCATAGTCTAGTCTACTTACTAGTAGAGCCTGAATAAGAGATTTTCTTGCTTTGGGAGAGATCCATGGGAATACTTTCCTGAGCATTCGCATCAGGCAGAAGCATGTGCCCGAGATACTTTTCACTTGTTCTTCCATGGAGAGTTTGTCATCCAACAGGACACTGAGGTTTTTCACACATTTTTTTGGAGTAAGGGGTTCACCCAGCTCAGACGGCCACCAATCAGTAGACCAGAACTCCTCCGCCTTTCCGAATAGCAAAATCTCGGTTCTGTTTGTGTTAAGCTTTGCAAAATTTGCAGTCATCCACGTCGCCGTTTTTAACATGCAGTTTTTTAATTTTTCTCTGGGCGTAACGGGATCTGTGTCAATAGTGATTATCAATTGTGTGTCGTCCGCATACGAGATGGCATCGAAGCCACAATATCTAATAATGGTGGCCAGAGAGGACACATAGATGTTGAATAAAGTGGGGCTTAAAATGGATTCCTAGGGGACCCCTTTGTCTACAGTCATGGTTTGAGATGTAAACGAATCTAGTTGGACTAGCTGTGTTCTGTCCACGAGGAAGCATTCAAACCATTTTAGAGCCATTCCGCTGACACCTATCTCTTGTAACCTTTGCACTAGGATTCAATGAGAATTTGTGTCAAAAACTGCTGACAGGTCGGGGAGGATCAACATGGTTGGTGTCCCCTCATCTAAGGCCAACTTAATTGTATCCGTTACTTCCGTTACAGCGGATTCAGTAAAATATGACGCCCGGAAGCCTGACTGGGAAGGGTCCAATAAGTTATTCAATTCAAGAAATTCAGTTAACTGCTTATTAACTGATGGGAAAAATGAACGGACCTCTAACCTGCGCCTAAAACTGGCAAAAACTCTAGAACTAAACCTGAATGACTACAGAAGCGCACAAGGTGTTTCCTCATCAAAAGCATTGGTGAAGTGTGCAGCTTGGAAACCTGCCGCCGCACTTCACACCTGGTCCTGTCCATGCGCTCGTGACCAGTAGCACGAGACTAGGCCAGCGATTGCACTGGCACACATCGATTTTAGGCATGCCAGTCCAATCGCTCGGCATTTAGTCACAATAACCTGAGGTCCCCGGTAGATTGATACAGAGCCAGGGTTTTGTTTGACTGATGTTTCAAATATGCAGGGCAGCACATGGGTTCTTGCAACCCGAGCCCTGACCTTACCCCCCCACCCTACCGCAGGGCTAAGGTTCCGGGCTAGGGTTTGGGTTTGTGTGGGTTTTGCAGATGAAGAGCCTTAATCAGTTGTGGGGTATGAACATCAGTTTGCACCTCCCAAAACCCCTCCTCAGGACCGTAACCTTTCCAATACAGAAGATAGAAAACTTTACCTTGAACTAGTTTAGAGTTTAAAATTCTTTCAACCTAAAAATGTTCTTGCCCATCTACAACTAGGGATCTAGGTTTTCTTGTCTCTTTAAAGTTACGAGATACCTTCTTCAGTAAGGATATGTGAAATACTGGATGAATCTTCAACCATGTTGGAAGACTTAATTTATAAGTCACAGGATTCAAAACCTGTTCTAATGGGAAGGGTCCTACAAAACGTGGCTGGAATTTTCTATTTCCCTTGAGTTGTAAATGTTTAGCATTCAACCAAACTTTATATCCTTCCTGCAGAACTAATTCCTGTCTTCTATTCATATCAGCATGCTACTTATAGCGCTCCATAGCTAACGCTAAATTCTTGGTGGCAGATTCATGTACCCTGCAGGCACAGAGACTTCTTGAGTTAAAATCACAGAGTTTGGATGTCTTCCATAATTTAAATAGAAAGGGGAATATCCTGTAGAGGCATTCTTCTCATTATAATGAGCGAACTCTGTGGTCCATGACGTTCTTATGCCCAACTTTTACGTCAATACTGGCATTCCTAAACACCTTTAAGGTATAAATATACCTTCACTTGCTATGGGAAGGCACAGTGCAGTTCAGCTACCTACTTGCACGACGCGGCTTGCCACAGCAAGTCCCGAAGGAAGTCAAGTACCCAACTGACGCACTGACCAGACGCTGTCATCCTCCTCGCTGAGAATCCAGCTCCAGTGCTTCTGACTCCCCTTGCAGGGTGTTATAGATCGAGTCCTGGGAAAGAGATACCAACCTCTCTCATTCTAAGGTATGGAGCTGATTAGAACCTAGAGAGACCTTTGGCAATTCTTGGCACAACTAAACTAAACTATAGCTAAAACAGCGCCTACTTCTTCCCTCGACCTAGACTTAGGTTAGGTACACTGGGGTAGGATTATTTTAGAAGCACCAGTTGAGTATTTTAGCCTGTCTTATTTATGTATGTATTTTTATATATGTCATAGCTAGAGACCATGCTATTACAGTACTATTTTAAATGACTGTTAACCCTATATGAATTATACTTCGCATTCTGTCTTACGATTGTAGCAGTTCCTATCTCTTGCATAAAAAAGAAGACTGTGCAATAAACCTTTTTATTGAAACGCCCGTCTCCCTATTTCTGTGCAACACCTCTGTAGAAACAAAGCATGCGTGATTGACTGAGTGAAACGGTAATCTATTGTTTCCACGACTCTGAAGATATTGTTCCAACTCTAAGGGAAACAAAGTTGTCATGTTTATGGGGTTGTCAGAAACTAATCCCTTCTTGTTCATCCAAGAAAGTTTCTAGTGATCTCTGAGCTAGCTGGCACACACAAGTAATTAAGTTTACTGTACTCGATAGAGACATACTGACCTCAGTCCTATGTCAAAACGATAGCGTATATTATTCCAATGCGCAGAGACTATTAGGGATATAGGAACTACACTACAGACCCTCGGCCAGAAATCAAAACTTTTGGGATTCCATGTATCTTAATCAAACTCTGATTTAACCCCTTCTGTGTTTGCGTCGGCAAACGGCCGACGCAAGCACTACCTACCGGGTGCTGCGCGCGACCAACAGCCAATGCAGCGCCGCCCACTGTGTCGCCGCCCCCACCGCGGCGGAATGTCCGCCACGGTAAATGGGTTAACTGTGTGGCTATTTGTTTCGCTGATGGGTTTCCCTTCAAGGTAACGAGATGCGCCATGTTTTGAGAAGGTGTCCACCATCACCAAAATTGAGTTGAATCCCTGGCTAGAAGGCAATTCCACTCTTAGATCCACCGTGACTGTGGGCTTAGGGTAAGGGGGCTAGGTAAGGGCCTCAACAACCATTGAGAGGCCCGCCTATCCATCTTTCCCAATGCACAAGTCCCATAGCCTTCCACGTAAACTCGAACATCCTTGGTGAGCCCTGGTCACCAGAACTGTCTCTTCAGCATCTCCTCGGTACGATGGATTACGGGATGACCGGCCAAGGGACTGTCATGGCAATCTGCCAATGCTTTTTGTTGGAGTTCTTGGGTCGGTAGGACAAGGTTTTGGCATGGAATAGCAACTCATTGTGAATTTCTCAAGCGGAATCTTCTTGAACCCAGTTCTGCATTTCCTCTGGAGTCATAGCTTCTTTGATTTTGTCAACTAGAGTATTCTCTACTGTTGCTCCTATGATCTTTGTCTCCGGAATAATTCTTTGCTCACAAATGAGATTCTTTTTTCCATCAGTGTCAATTCGTGACAATGCATCCGCTTTGCCATTATTTTTCCCTGGCCGATAAGTAATTACAAAATCGTAATCTGCAAAGTACAGAGACCATCTCAATTGACGTGGCGTTAGAGCTTTGGCTGACTTTAAGAATTGAAGGTTTCTGTGATCGGTGAACACTGTGACCACATGCCTCGCTCTTAGAAGATAGTGTTGCCATTCTTGGAAAGCATCTTTAATGGCAAGGAGCTTATCAGAAATGGTATAGTTTATCTCTGCCGGTTGTAGTTTCCTGGAATGGTATGCGACCAGGCGCAACTGTGCAGTATTTGTGTCTCTGCGATAGCACCCCTCCAATTGCCTGCTCAGAAGCATCGGTCTCAAGGTAAAATGGCTGAGTAGGATCAGCGTGCAGAAGAATGGGTGCTGTGGTAAAACTTTTCTTCAGTAACTGGAAGGCACCTTCAGCCTCTGTAGTTTATTGAAATGGGACTTATTAGTCCAGTAATGGGTGCGACCTTTAAGGAGAAATCTCGAATGAATCTACGATAGAAATTCTCAAACGCAATGAAGCTCTGTATTTCTTTCACAGAAGTTGGTGGGCGCCAATTCAGTACTGCCTTAATCTTCTTGACATCCATAGTTAAGCCTTCGGGAGAGAAATCCACAGACTTCACTCCAAAAGCACTCTTTTCCAATTTAATGTAGGGGTCATTTTCTTTCAGACAGTGTAAATCCTTTTTGACTTGGTATTGATATTCTTCCTCAGAAGAAGAGTAAATCAAAATATCGTTGATATAGGTGATAGTGCATTGGTCTATGAACTTCTTCAAGACATCGTTTATGAAATGTTGGAATGCTGTGGGGGCATTACACATGCCGTAGGGCGTGACTTGGTACTCATATAATCCATACTTGGTTCTAAACGCGGTTTTCCTTTCATCGCCACTCCGCACTCTGATTAGATGGTAAGCCCCCTGCAAGTCTACCTTCTTGAAAATGTTTGCATCTTTTAATTGATCCAGAAGGACGGAAATCAAGGTTAACGGTTAGCGGTTCTTAATCATAATTTTGTTCAAGACCTATGACGTCCATCCTGTTTTGGGATGAAAAATAGTGAAGAGGAGACCGGGGACTGGGAGGGTCGGATGAACCAGGTTTCCAAGTATTTTTGTATGTAATCCTTCAAGTGATGATTCTCAGATTTTGTGAGCGTAATTATCCAGCTTCAAAGAAGAGCGCCCCAGGCTCAAGATCAATTTTACAATCATATGATCGATGAGGGGAAGCTTCTTTGATTCCGACTCACTGAACACTTCAGCAAACGCCTGGTATTCGGCTGGTAGGCTCTCAGTTTGCACAGCACTCACCATAATCTTATTTTCACATAACAAGGCTGCTGGGTTTCTCTCTTGTCTCTCCGACTACTCACAGGAGCAATGCTCCAAGCAATATTTGAAGTTTAACTTCACCGTCCTCTCACTCAAGTTTATGGTGGAGTTGTGCTCCATCAGTCAAGGAAGACCCAGAATGATTCCAAACTGCGGGGCATCAATAAAAATAGAATTGAATCTCCTCTGTATGACCTTCATTAGAAATGAGTTCCATGACCTCCGTATGACTGGTAATGGGACCGTACGATAAAGTAGCACCATCGACAGCCCTCATTGCTTCACTTTTCTCCTTAAGTAAGGCCTTCGGGTCAACTCTAGAGGCATATTTGAGGTCATAAAAATTTGCTGTAGCACCCGAGTTCAGCATCACAGCTACTCCAGTAGATGTTCTCGAAATATCAGAGTCATTGTCATGATGAGGTGCGGAGCAAAGGACTGCAAGGTGTTAGCAATTTGGTGATGAATTGGAGTTGTATCTTCGTTAGCAACCACCAGCCCAACTCCCTCTACTGGTGGTGCTGCAAGTTTTCCTTCTTAAATGTTTTATGTTTCTTTGGGCATCCTTTCACAAAATGTCCACTGGTTACTCAATAAAGTCATAGATTATTTAGCCTTCGCTTTTCTCTTCCTTGGAAAGTGGGCTTCTAATGGTTCCTATTTGCATAGGTTTGACACGTTGCTCTTTCTCAATAGATCTTGTAACATCAGACCTTGACCTGTCGAAGCGCGGGACACTCGGACGAAATTCTTGTTTTCTTTCACCTCTTCTTTCAGTTTGTCTATAATCGATTTCTAAAACCAGGTCTATTAAGGCCGATACCTCTGTGTGGTGATTTGGAATTTGCGACAAGGCATCTTTCAAGTCGTCTTTTAAACCGCGATAGAACAAGGCAGCTCTTTTGGACTCTGGTCATTCTGTTTCTACAACAAGCTTGTTGAGTTGTGCAAGGTATGTTACTAGTTCTCGATTCTCTTGCCTCAATTTTAACAGTTCATGATCTGTAGCCTGCCTACCTTCCTACAATCAAAAATTCACAGAAATTCTTTCTTGAATTCATAGAAATTATACAAGATTTGTGCGTCTTGAGTGACCAAGGGCATTGACCACGCAGCTGCATCCTCATTGATTCATGCAAGGAGCATTGGGTCAGGAAGATCTGGGCCTTTTGGGGATCCCCACTAAAGCGTTCAGGTGGTGCCAACGGAATAACAGGGGCCAAAGAGTGTACCACTTGGGTGGTGGACCCTGAGCTAGCCACTGAACTGGGAATAAATATGTTAGCTTCTGAAGAGGGAGAATGAAACTTATCTCCAGAACCTTCTCTCTTCATTTGATCTGCCATTTCTTTTGTCTCTAGTCTAGTTGCCTCAATCTCAGGCTTGATAGCCTCTCTAATTGCAATTAAATCTTGCTGAATCACCCACAGGACCTTCCCTAAGTTCTTTAAGTAGAACCCTTCTGCCATTCTGCTCGGTGAGTAAAATTTGTGGCCACTTCACTCTGTCAGTGCTCAATGCGTACTCACTTCTAGTTCCGGTAATCTCGAGAGCAGAATGATGAGAATGGCCCAATTCTCCCCAAAGGCCTTCCCATGAACCCCCAATAACACAGGAGGTTGCGTGAACCATGCCGGGGGAAAGGGGTAGGGACAGAGAAGAGACTACCTGGCTTGTCTTTGGTTCTCCACTCTCTCACTTCTTCTTCTTTCTTTCACTTGTCTGCAATTTGTTTTTCTCTCTACTCTGTCTCTCTTAGTGGGTGAACTAGAAAACAAATGATATCAATAATACCTCCTACAATCTCCCTCCTTGGTTCTCTCTTAACTGTTTGCTAAACTCTGGCTTCCTTATCCTCTAAGCCTAAGGCATTAGCTCCTCTTTGTAAGTTTAATTGATAACAAATTATGTGAAGTGAAGTTTTAATTGACTTTTCCTTTTTTACAGGCGTTCTATACTCCACAGGGTAGAAGACTTGTATTGCAGTAAGTATTTCACTAGACTATTGTAACTCACTCTTGTTTAGCGTAAACATATCAATACTCTTATGAAAACTGTACTATTTTCTCCAACAGGAGAATACTTGTGGTTTACTGTGTCAGCCGGAAAATGCTGTCTCCAGGGATTCAGCCAAACCCACTGTGAGAAGACAGCCACCCGAGAACTGCTCGGGACTCTGGTAAGTATGCCGGTTTTAAAGTGAATATTTAATATTCACGGAAAACTGCCTCACTAACTGACCGACGGTGGAAACGAAATGGACCTCTAACCTGTGCCAAAAACTGGCAAAAACTCTAGGACTAAACCTGACTGACTAAGTAAGCGCACAAGGTGTTTCCTCATCATAAGTGTGGGTGAAGTGCGCGGCTTGGAATGCTGCCGCCACACTTCACGCCTGGTCCTGTCCTTGCGCTCGCTACCAGACGCGAGAGACTAGACCAGCGATTGAACTGGCACGACTCCATTTTAGGTGTGCCCATCCAATCGCTCTGCATTTAGTCACAATAACCTGAGGACTCCGGTACATTGATACGGAGCTCTGGAATTGTTTGACTGGTGTTTCAAATATGCAGGGCAGCACAAGGGTTCTTGCAACCTGAGCCCTGACACTTCACAATAGTTAATCTGGATATGTGGAAGGAAAAATTTGAAGGTGTGATTGGTGAGGAATTGAAGGTGTGTGACGTAAAACCAGAACGTTTTTTTGGTGAAGCCATACCCATGGTGGGATGCAGGGATGTTTCATTTGTGTTTAAGGGTCGAAGAGCTGAAGGAAGAATGTATGTGGCTGAGTATGGACCTTGTGTATTGGGTTGGAGAGATCAACGAAGTTTGAATATCATTCTTAAGCCTAATAGTAAGGAACAGGTGTTGGTGTTGAATGAAGGAGACACTGTAAGGAAAAAGCTGTGTGAAGACTATAAGGAGGTGTTTTCAGAAAAAATTGGATTGTTGAAAGGATTCACACATAAGATTATACTTAAGGAGAACGCAGTTCCAGTATATTTCAAAGTAACAAATGTTCCTTTTGTTGTACGAAGTGAAATAGAGAAAGAGTTCAATAGGTTGAATGAGGCCGGAGTGATTAACAAATAGAGTCATTGGATTGGATGTCTTCGGTGGTAGTGGCCCGGAAGTCCAACTGCAAAATTTGGCTACGGGTGGACTTGAGAGGTGTGAATCAACAATTTCAGGTGGACAAACTTCCCTTACCAAAAATTTGTGAACCTTTGGTAAAAACGAAGGACATGAAATGGTTTTCTACGGAGGGATTTGTCATCGGCATATCACCAAGTCCAGTTACACGTTCAAAGCAAGCAAATAACAGCATTTGTTGCACTGTTTGGGTGTTTCCAATATGTGTGGCTGTTGATCTCTCCCGCTCAGCGCGGCAACCCGAGCTATGGGGTCTAACTTTTCTCGGAACCAAGGTCTCTAAAGAAAGCAAAACAGATCGCCCATGAAAACAACATCGTGCACACCGAATTTTCACTGAGACTGCCCCTTAGGTGCCTTGAAGCCTCATCATTTGAACAGTAGGATCATCATTTCACTGACTTTACAACTCTTAACTCATTCAAAGCCAACAATCAGTCTCTCAAGACCCAGTCCTAGTCCTGAGGAGAACCCCCCAGCAAGTCGGGGTTTGAAACGCGTTGTCTCTAGAGTATGGGTTGACTAACACAGGGTGTGCCTCGAGAGAATCCGCTTGAATTTTGTTCCCCCCTTTAGACAATACCTTCTCTAATTGTGTAACCCTGTTACTCATGTCACAGGCAGGACAATAGGCGTAAGCCTTATTGCTAAACAAGACAGTGTCCGCCTAGTTCTAGTTTGTAAATAAGGACTAATCATTCGTACTGTTTATTAGTGTTTATACATGTTTATTTTTGTTTTGATCTTTTCACACTAGGTCTAATCACAAATGTGCTGTTTTAATGTGTTCATGTGTATTATTTATGTAAATGTTTCACACTCACAAGGTGCATCCAAATTATGTGTTGCCCATCTCATGACATGAAATGAATGGTACAATTTTGTTCTTGAAAAAATCACAAGCTTAGGTGAAATAAAGCACGAAGACTTTATAAATGTGTGTCCAAGATTCGATTCAACTTGGAAGTAATAGCCTACCTGGTCATTCTGTTTATTGGAATGGTCCAGGCCAGGTAGTGAGAGGACCCAAGCCTTTTTCTTGTTCTTAGTTTAGGCTGGCATCAGCAGCCTCAGTTTTCCAGAGGTTGAAGAGTGAAGTCCCGAAGGATATTAAAGGGGTTTTGTACTTCCAAGACGATGTTCTGATCATGGGGAAGAACAGTATGGAGCATGATCAAAGATCAATGGAGGCCACAGAAGTGTTAAAAGCAAAAGGTTTGACAGCAGAGTTTGCATAGTGTCTTTTTGCACAAAACAAAGAGATGTATTTGGGTCATGTAATCGTAAAGGATGGAATTTCACCTAAAAAAGAATTACTTGAAGCATTAAGCGAGGCTCCAGAGCTGGGAAATAAGTAAGAACTTCGCTCATTGTTGGGACTTGCGGAGTCCTACTCAAAATTTGTGAAAAATTTTGCAGAAACATCATACGATTTAAGGCAGATGTTGAAACAGCGAAGTAAATTCGAGTTGGGAGAAATGTGTGGAAGCTTTCAAAATGATAAAAATGAAATTTGTAGTGCAGCACCTATCCAAAGGTTTTGATCCAGATTTGCATAGTATACTTAAAGGGTTGGGTGCAGTGCTTACTCAGATTGAGGATGGTGCAAGAAAAGTGATGATTGGTTTTGCTTCAAGGAGTCTCACACCTGCTGAAGAAGTGTACTCTGTAATTGAGAGGGAGACTCTTGCATGTGTGTGGGGTATGGAGCACTTCCGAGCATTTCTGTGGGGTACCGAATTTGATGTCTGAACCGATCACAAGCCATTAGTGAACTTACCCCTGGAGCTTTGTGAAGGCCTTAGCGAGAATTGGTAGACTTTCGAATAGGTTACAAGACTATAATTACAGAATTAAGTATGTGCCAGGGGTACACAACAAAGTTGTAGATTGTTTGAGCCGCATTCCTTTGCCTGTTAAAGAAGTAATGAGAAGTAAGTGGGATGATTACCAAATTGCATTTGAGGAAGATGAAGGGTTGAATTCTATTAAGAGGGAAGAGTGGATGGCAGAATATGAAAAAGATGACTTGCTCAAAAAGGTGAAGGCTTGCATTTTGGAAGGTTGGGGTACCATGAAGCCAGACAAAGCAGGGGTGGGGAGTTTTTGGGAAGTATGTAATGAGTTGGGAGTGGAGTCTGGATTTGTGATGAGAGGTGAAAAAAATGGTATCTGCCTTGGTCTTAGAAGGAAACTTTTGGATTTATGTCATGAAGGACATTTCGGAATTGTAAGAACTAAAAAAGGAGTTAAAGCTTCATATTGGTGACTGGGGGTTGATCTTGAAGTTGAGAGTAGAGTGAGGAATTGTTAGCCATGTGTTAATTCAGATACAAGTCTATAACTTTGAGACCTCCTTTGATACCTATGGAGTGTCCGAACATGGTTTGAGTTATGTTGACGGTGGATTTTGTGGGTCCAGTGCAGTCCTTGTCAGGTGAGAACAAATACATTATTGTGTTAGTGGACTAATTTAGTAAATGGGTAGAGTTGGAGGTTGTAAAGAGGGCTGAAGCAGACATAGTGATGATGGTTTTGGAAGATGTTTTTTTGAGAGAAGTGCTGCCAAAAAGGCTTCTGAGTGACAATGGAGCACATTTTACAGCGTCAAAGGTGGAGCAGTTTTTGAAGAGAAATGGTGTACAGCATGTAATACCTTTGGTCTATCATCCAGCTGGAAATGGTGCCATTGAGCGTTTTAATTGTGTGATCAAAAGTACTATTCAGATTGCATGTGAGAATAAGAGGAGATGGCGAGTGGAATTTTAAAAAATGTTTTGAGGTTACAGATTGACACCATCCCTTACTGGGTACAGCCCATTTGTTTTGATGCGAGACAGGAAGCCATTTACTAAGGATATCATTGGCTGGATGGATAGTACTAGACATGTGGCATGGTCACCTGCAGTGGTCAAGGGTAACATCATTAAAACACAAAGTGTATACAAAAAGAATTATGATTTGAGGAATGCAACTAAGGTGGAGATGTTAAAGGCGGTGATTGGGTGAAGGTTAAGTAAATGGGTAAATTGGCAAAAGGGCAGAGTGTATTTTCTGAACCATTGAGGGTGGAGGAATGTTTAAAAAACTCAGCGAGACTGAGTGATAATCGTTTGTGGCACGAGTCATCTTGAAAAATGCAAAGGTGTTCATAAAGGTAAAGGAGGAGATGTTGGGGGCACGTTGGAATTGAGTGCTTGGTTGTGGGAGGATGAAGTTAATGAGGAGCATGAACAGGTCCTGTGTGCGCCTAAGGTTCTGGATGGAACTATGGTGGAACAGGAGTATGTGGATGTCGGTAAAAGGAGGTTGGGTAGGATGGGAAGAGTTATTCACACTCCTTACAGGCTGAAGGATGTTGTGTTATGTTAGCTCATGCTTATTAGAGCTCATTGTTTTATTCTTGCGTATGTTTTCAATGTAAAGCAATTTATTTTTTGTAGTTAGTTTCCTAATAATTTGTTAAATTCTTTATACTGTGGTTACTCATTGTATGCAGGAGGGGGATGTGTGGTGTTGCTGCATTCCACTTTGGAATGCATCCTGCATCATTATGAGAGATGTTGGAATGTATGGTTGTGGATGTTCTGGGGGTGGCAGTTGGACTTATATGGGATGAGATTTGGCTGAGCTTGCTGTTGTGTGTGAGCAGAGTTGATAATAAAGGAAGGTGTTAAACTACAAGGCCTGGTGTTTACATACAGTGTCATGGATAAATATACAGGCGGGTCCTCGGGGCAAGTGACTACGGTGTGTGCGTACTGTCACTTCAGTGCAGCGTCTAGCGAGGTCATAGCGGGGATAACCCAGCGCCTCCCCCACTACAGGACTCGTCCTCCTCTCACCACCAGTGGTTGAAGTGGGCGGGATCAGCAGGGCACGGCGTACCCCAACTTCTTTAATTCCATAGATTTCGTTCCCCTACTTTTTTAATTTGAACAAGTGTCCCAGGATGGCAGAAATAGCCAAGGCCTATAGATAAGGCTGGGCATTGGTGGCTGTTTGGGGGCAGGCTGGGCAGGGCCGGCAGAGAAGGAAAATTACCCTGTCTTTTCTTCTTGCCCAGAGAATACATCAACAATATAGACTTCTGCTTTGCTGCTTCGGCTGCCCCCACCCCATTTCTTTCTTCCTCTTATTCCCTTTTTTTTTAATGCAGATTTATATAGCGCAAACTCGACCAGAAGGTATTGGAGTGCTTTACATGAGCACCGGTTATGTTACACAAAGAAACATTCAGGCACGGGGAGATTAAGTGATTTGCCCAGAATCACAGGATTTGGACGCATCACCGATGCTCGAACCTTGGTTTCCAGCACCAAAGTCAGCAGTCTAGCTGGCGGACCACATCCTCTCCCCATTCTTTCTGGCTAGCAACTCCTCTCACTTACTGAAAACTGTGACCTCAAGAAACAGTTCTCACCCTCTCTTTCCTTCCATTTCGTTTATTTGCTCCCCTGTGGAATGGATCTAAAAAAGAAAAACACTTTTGCTGGAAATTTCATCTTTTTCTGACATTTTTTTTCCAAAGTGCAGCCTCAGAAATAAAAAGTTAAAAATATGAAAAAGAAAGAAAAAAAGAGCGGTAGCAAAGTGGCCAGGTTGATTTTACTCACACCCAAACAAATTAGAGCCACTTTACAGAGTTTGTCAATGAAGCGCTACTTTTGTTTTTTAGTCTTTCTTTGAACAGCATTGTTTCCCCGGGCTCTGTATTCAGGGAAGTGGTCTTTATACCATACTGCTTACGTTTTGTAATGATATAAGCAATGGACATTGAAATGGATCCATTCCAGGCCCTGTAGTCATGTCTTTAAATTTTCAGGCAAAAGCACTCACTGATTTCTAAATAGTGAGTTTAAAAGCGTTAAGGTAACCATGTTGTTCTTGCTTACATTTCACATGCTTTGCATTCCCTAAAAGTGTTTGCTCTTTCCAGGATATTTTTACTTTTTTTTTTAGGCAGCACATTGCTCTTGTCTAGTGCGTAATTTAAAATGAGCTGCATCCAGGTGTTTATATTGGGGCACAATTGGGTTGTAGTTGAAGGCAGTGCGAGTTTCTCTCAGTGGAGCAGTGTGGTGTTCAATGGGGGTGAGGATGTGAATCTATTGGCAGAGCTGCCAAATTTGGAACCGGGGAACCAGGTTTAGCCTTCATGACCAGTCCCCAGACCACTCTCCTGAGAGAGCACATTCCCATGCTAGACCTTAGAAGGCCCTGCAAGACCTTACAAGGTCTGGTGTCTTAGAACCAGCAGGTGGACCCTAGCAGTGGCGAGTGTGAGTTCACTTTTAGTCTTGTGGGCAGGCCTATGAAGGAGTACACCCTAGAGCAACAGTGACTCTGCCACTGAGGTGACAGGACCCTTGAAAAGGGCCAACTCTAGGATGGTGTAAGCAGTGTGACCACATTGGCTGCTTACTTTGGGTGGGGGCATCGTGCTTGCAAGTATATATTGGTTTTAAAAGCACTTGCTGCCTTCTTCTTTGACTCCAGCAATGTTCAGCAGCAATAAAAATGTCATGATAACTCTGGTGAATAATGTTGTTCCTATAGAGAGATCGGAGTTTTGTCTAGTGAAAATTTTGACTCATGTAAAGGTAGCAAAGAGGATTAATATGCCTGATGCAAAGAACATGTACCATGCAGATCACAAAGTGAGCCTAATCTAAATAGGTCAGTGGGTTACTGTTCTTATCAGAGAGATCATTTTGTTACTTGCAGTTTATAAGTTAAAATCCTAACATAGAACAGTGAGTTATTAACTGTTATCTAAGCACTGCATACGAACTGCAAGGTATAAATTAGAGCGTTATGTTTTCCTCCCTGTGTTCTTTTGGATAGAAATCTATTCTGAGTATTAAAGAAAACCCCCAACCATGGTATTAAAAATTCAATTATGAGTTTATGTTTCTCCAGACCAATCACTATCAAACTAAGCAGCCTAGTAGTATGGTTGTGATGTGCCTCCTACACCTTGTAGTCCTTAGTCTTATGTAACATTTACTATACAGTGCTTTACACACATATAATTGATTGTCTCTGCGTAATGTGTGTGACGTAAAGTGCTCTGACACCCTATACTGGTATTACTGGTGCTGTAAATCAAATTAAATGCATCTGAGAGAGTGTGGTTATGGAGACTTGAGGGGCACTGTTAAAGGGTGGGAGTGAGGGAATCGACGGCTGAGGTGGTCATTAGGGGGCACCAACAATCATTGTTGCACAGGGCACCACCAGCGCTAAAGCCCGCCCTGCCTTTGAGGCTAGTCTGCCTCACCCATTGGTACCTCCACTGGCCTTGTTTCAGCAGTAGTAGCTGCAACTCACCAAGGATCGGCAATGCAGGATTTGCACGCACACCAAACTAAGTTCGCACACTTCACAGTCTCTCTGCTTTATTCACAAGCACTTTTAGCATGTACTGCCTGCTGCGAGGGCACTGGAATTATGCAGCAAAGGAGGACAACATTATGCCCCAGTGTTGACTATATTATGCAGCAAAAAAAAGGCTGTAGCGTAATGCAGTATATTTTCTGATATTTTATTATTTTGACATTTGTACACATGCTAACAGTCTCTGCAAAGATTTTGCCATATTTGTCCTAGTGTAACATACAAATGCATCAGTGAGAAAGGTGATCAGTCAACCTTTGCAAAGGGCCGTCCACTTTGCAGCAACACAAGTAATATTTTTGAGTAACTTTTGATGTGTTTGAGCTACAAACAATTTATTATTTAAAATAGTCCGATTATGCAGCAGATCTTGTATTATGTGGCAAATATGGAAGAGCGATAATTATATAGAAGATATGTGCAAACTAGGATATTTTGCCATTAATGTTTGAAATGCTATTGTGAAAAATGGAGGAGAAGTGCTGATGACAGAAACTCCATGGCTTGGAGACAACTGGCTTGTGCTTCCACTTTTAAGTGTATTTGGGACATTCTGTGATTGGAAACATATCCAACTTTGTGAATGTATTTTAATGTCAATAACTCATATTAAACCTTAAATCAACATGTGTATCCATTGGTTGAATTAAATAACATAAGCTTTAACTGGGCAGTGAAATGCCAAACAAATACTGAAAATTGGGATGTTGACCTCAGACTCCGCCCACTGATCCAAACCTTGGGTTATTCCCGGCCTATTCCGCTCACAGTACCCCTACTTTTGTCCCCCCATTTCGACCACTGCTCACCACCTTTTGAATTCCACTTACAGCTCTGCGTACAGTGTTAGTATTGTATAATGTAGATTTTCCACAGCCTTGGTGGGCTGAAAATCTGGATTTTATTAACACCGTAGCTGCGTGTAAACATCCCTCCCCAGTGCTGCGCTGTCCATTGGAACCAGTGCTGAATGGACGTCCAATGGTCGTGCGCAGCACTGGGGAGGTAGCGCTGCTGACGACCGTTGGCCGTCAGCAGCACTTAAGGGGTTAAGGACATGGAGGCAAATATTATGCAATAAATCCTTTATTGTCACCACTCAGCAGCAAGAAGAAAACAACATGTTCTTAGAACAAAGAATATAGAACTCCTAAGAACATTCCAATTTCCACAAAACTCCTTTACTCCATGTACTCTTCCTTCTGACGTTGCCTGCTTAAAGAGAATCAACCAAAATACAATTTCAACTTCCAATGTCTGTGAAACTTGAGAACAGAATACGGAGTCTTCTTTCTTCTTATAAACGTTGACATGAATCAAAATCCCATATTGTCCATTTAACTTGAATTCTGACCTGCATAAATACAATATACAAATATTAGGGCTTCGGGTTAAGGGAGGGATAATATTTGCCTCCGTGTCCTTAATAAAATCCAGATTTTCAGCCCACCAAGGCTGTGGAAAACCTACATTTTATGGCACGACACGGAGGCCAACATTATGCAAGTTCAAAGCATATCAACAATACATTGAGCTGCACTCTCAATTGGTTTAAAATAAAATTTCCTGAAAACAGAATCTGTTGACCAATTAGCACTTTTCAAAATATCTTGTAAACTGCCTCCTAAAATTCTTGCTTTAGAAGCAGCTGCACCTCTAACAGAATGTGCACCAAATTTATTTGTATCAATACCTGCTTTTTCCATTAGCATTTTTACCCACCTTGCCAAAGTGGGCGCCGATACAGCTTTAAACGGATATCTGAAAGAAATCAATAATTGCTCCACCCCAACAGGTCTAAAGGGTCTAGTTCTACTTTCATACTCTTTGACACAATGCACCACACAAAGTTTCTCTTTCTCCAAAAGATAAGGATTAAAAACTGAATTCGAATTTGTCTTCGTTCTTTGTTTGATATAAAAACATATCCCCTCAGGAGTGTAACATCTGCTTGAAATTTCTAAAGCACGAACATCTGAAACCCTTCTAAAAGAAAGAAGGCACAACAACATAGTAAGCTTAAGAGTCAAATATTTCAAACTTAAAAACCTATTATCTTCCCATGACTCAAATAAAAGTAAAACTATAGAAACATCCCAAAGAGAAGTGCACCTTGGACCAGGAGGAACAGCCAGTCTAATACTTCTCAACAACCTCTTAACCATAACGTCCTGACCAACAGAAATACCATTCACCAACTCATGCCCAGCAGAAATAGCAGATCTATGTAAATTCACAGACCTATATGCTAAACCACCTTTAAAAAAACCTGTTAAATAATTCAAGACATTGACTACATCTGCTGAAACGCGATCCAAACCCCTTTCCACACACCAACCATTCCACTTATTCCATGCTGACTTATAAACCCTCCTTGTTCCAGGAGCCCATGATTCCTCAATGAGTTTCGAAGCCTCTGATGAAAGTCCTGGCTTACTCCAGACTCTCCTGAAAGTTTCCAAGCCAGAAGAAGAAGTTGACCTGAAATCACCAAATCGTGAAACTCCCCCAGAGGACCTCGCAAAACCCCTTTGAACACAGGAAGAAGGACTGGAAAAGCCACACTTATTTCCAACAACATAGGGTACCAAGCTTGTGAGGTCCAAAACGGGGTTATCAAAACCACTGTTTCCTTCCACTTCCGGACCATTACCGTCACTCTGCTTATCATTGAAAAAGGGGGAAAAACATATGGCTGCAGACCTCTCCAATCCTGCAGAAAAGCATCTACACCCATTGCATCCGGTTCTGGATGCCAACTGAAAAACCACTCTACTTGTTTGTTCATCCTGTTCGCAAAAAGGTTCAATTTCATTAAAACCATTCTGTCCAACATCCAATCGCTTGAATCGTAAAAGTTCCTGGAATAACAATCAGTCACAGAATTTGAGTTCCCTGGAATATGTTCTGCTTGAAAAAAAATATTCCTTTCCAAACAGTACTCCCAAAAAATCTTTGCTATATCTGCCAGACCTTTCGAACGAGGACCTCCCATCCTGTTCACATATCGCACTGCAGAAACATTGTCCATTTTCAAAATCACAGAACATTTTGTCGTCTGTTTCCCAAAACATTTTAAAGCGAAAGATCCTGCTAACCATTCTAAACAATTATATGTAAATTCCTTTCCTGACTCGTCCAACGACCTCCAGAACTTAACGAACCGCATCTTGCACCTCATCCGTCCAAACTTGCATCCGATTCCACAATTAGATCCGCATTCTCTCCAAAAATTGCACGCCCATTCCATGCTTCCATATTCCTCAACCACCAATTCAACTCTTGTCCCGCTTCCTGTGAAAGACATACACTCTCTGAATATTTCAAACCATTTCTTAAATGGAAAGCTTTCAATCTCTGAAGAGCCCTGTAGTGTAATGGGCCTGGAAAAATTGCCTGAATTGTTGATGACAAAAGTCCCTCAATGCGTGCCAACATTCTTAATGAGATACTGTCCATTTTCAAAACATTTCTTAACTCCTTCCGAATCCTCTTTAATTTTTCCCTCGGAAGTCTCAACACAGCCTTTTCTGTATCTACCACAAAACCTAAAAATTGTGTCTGTTGACTTAGAACACACTGAGATTTCTTCCTGTTTATTACAAAACCCAACTCAATCAACTTGATCGCCAATTCCGTATGAGAAAGAAGAGTTTCTCTGTCCTGATCCATTAGTAATATATTGTCTAGATAAATTAACATTCTCACACCTCTCTCCCTTAAAAAAAGCTGCAACAGGACGAAGAACCTTTGTGAAGCACCACGGGGCTGATGACAGGCCGAACGGTAGACACACAAATTTCCACAACTGGTCCTTCCATACAAACCTAAAAAATCTCTGATGTTCCCTCCAAATCCGAATTGTCAGATAAGCATCCTTCAGATCTAGTCTTGTCAACCAATCCTTCTTTACTAACACATCTTTCAAAAGATGTATCCGTTCCATTTTGAAATGGTGATAAACCACCCAATCGTTCAATTGTCGCAAATGTATTACTGGACGCATACTCCCTTTGTCCTTTTTTCACCACCAGGAAGATACTGCTCATAAATCCTTCCACATTGTCGCCTTCACAACTGCACCTGTCTGAATTAAATCTCTCACTTCTATATCTATTAAATCCATATGTTCTTTTCCGAATATTATTGGATTTGGAACCCTTTCTTGCACTGGCATAGCTATGAACTCTATCCTGAAACCCTGAACAGTTTCTAACAACCAAGGATCCTTTGTTATTGTCCTCCAGTCTGCCACCCAATTTTAAGTGGATAACAGAAAGGTCTTGACTTACCATTCGCACCTCTGCCTCGTCTCTCTCCTCTGTTAAATCTTCCTCTACCACGTTGTCTTTGAGGAAAAATCCTCCTCTGAAATATTGTTGACCTTGGTAGCCTCTTCCATATCCTCTCCCGGCCAAGCCAAAAACACGCTCATTAAAACTTTCTTTATCTCTCTTTGAGATTTTTGTAGGCTGCTAAACGCACCTACATATTTGGATAATTCTTTAATAAATTCATCACCAAAGAGAAGTCCCTTAGCCAAAGGACCTTCCTTTTTAATAGCAAGGTCTACTAATTTCGGGTCAATTTTAAGCAATAAACTTTTTCTCCTTTCTATTGATAAAGCTGTATTTGCGTTGCCCAACAGACAAGAAACCCTTTGATTCCACTCTCTTAATTCCTGTATGTCAATATCACATTTATTAACATAGGCTTCCTCAGCCATGTCAAAGAAATTTGATACCGGGCCTACCACATCCAATAATCTATCCTGACAGGATTTTAAACCTCTATCTATACCTTTCCTCGGATCACGTCCCCTTTCGCAATAAAAGCTATCATTTTTTAATCAAGTTCCGGTGTCACTAACACCTTATTATCCACCAAGGGTCGTGGACATTCAGATCTAAGTCTCACCCTAACCTCTTTAGAGATTTCCCTTCTCATCCAATATTCAAGATATTTCACAACATGATCTGAAGGAGTCCACTCCAGTGAAAAAGGATGTTTAATAAGAAGTGGATCGAACATGCTATCACCCAAAGGATCTTTAATACTATTACTCTCTGAAGCAGAAAAATCTTCCTTCCTATCTCTTTTTACTTGAGGCTCCTCTTCAGAATCAAAATCAGAACTACAACTGATTTCTACCTCTGCACTCTGTAAAGACGGCTCTCAGTCAAGTTCCTTTACCAAGTACTTTATTGGCAACTCTGCTAAGCACAGCATAGACGATCACAACATGTCGCCATTCCCTCATCAACTGTCCCTCCCTGGAACCCCACGCATGCACTCTTATTCTAAGAACACTCAAACATTCTAACCAAGAATACTACAACACAAATACCACAACACAACACATCTTCCCCCTTAACAATAATAAATGAGCAAAGGAAAACTATATACAACATAATGGTTGAGCAAAGGAAAACTATATACAACATAATGGTCTACAACACAAAACATCTTCCACCTTAACAATAATATTGATGAGCAAAAGAAAACTATATACAACAAAAAGAAAAGAAAAGGCAGTCCTTAAGTCTGTGAGGAGTATTCTTCCAAATCTTCCCAGTTCATTTCCTAAACAATTACCTCCTTCAGTTCTTACATCTTCCACTACGTCTTCCCACAACCAATCCTAGAACATAGCTGCAGCCTTCCCAACATCTTCCTCTTCCGTTTTTTTACATTTTTACATTTAACAATTCGACTCACATGCCATACCAGACACCCCACAACTCTACATGGCTTAGAAAACACACTCCCTCATTTAGCCACTTTTCCCCACGTCTTAGTTTTTACCCAGTCACCTACTTCAAATTCTTCCACCCTTGTCACACTTTTTTTGTCAAAGTTCTTTTGGTACACTTGTAGTGCTTTTATAATATTTCCCTTAACTCTTTCCGGTGACGTACTATCCATCAATCCTATGTCAACTTCCGTGAACGTTTTCCTATCACTCATCGTCACAAATGGACAAAACCTACCCTCTCCATTCCTGCTCTGGACTGGAACAACAAAATTAATGGCAAACAAATTCCAAACAATCTCAGAACATTTTCCAGGTGACAAAGATGGTTTTAACTTTGTTAAACTTTTATCCGAATCAGCACACTCCTTGCATTCCCTTACTACTCTTTCCAACTCAATATCAACACCTGCCCACCAAAATGAACTTTTCACTCTCTTCTTTGTCCTAACAATTCCAAAAAGTCCTTCATGACATGAATCTACTATTCTTTCCCTCAAAGTTCTAGGTGGTATGACTTTTCCTCCTCTGTAAACAAATCCTGATTCTACACTCAACTCACCTCTCACTTCCCAAAAGCTCCTTTCTTCTTCTGCATTCGGTTTCCCCTCACTCCAAACTTCAAAAACCTTCTCTTTTATTTCCTCCACCAACCCATCTTTACCATAATGCAGAAGCCACTCAATTGACTTCTCGAACTCTTCCTCCACCACAGCAATTTGATACCCATTCCACTCACTCCTAATCGGTAAGGGCATTCTACTCAAACAATCCGCAACTTTACTTTGTACACCAGGAACATATTTAATCCTGTAATTGTAATCCTGCAATCTCATTGAAAGTCTTGCTGTTCTGGAATATTCCATTTCCCACACACAACCAAGGGTCTCCCTTCCTTTTGCAGAATAAAGTTCTTCTGCTGGTGTCAAACTCCTTGATGCGAATCCAAAAACAACGTATTTCTCTCCACCATCATTTTGTGTTAAAACCGCACCCATCCATACCGATGACTCAACCCTCTCAACCATTCCTGAAGTCTCCAACCTTATTAATTCCTTTCCCAATTCATTCCTTACTGTAAACTGTTCGTTTCTTACTTTATAATTTACATGAACAGCATTCTCTTCTAATTTTATCTCATGTTTGAATTCCATAAGCACGCCAATTTTTCTTGAGAACACATCACTAAACTTTCCCTTAATTTCTCTCGCTAAATCATCATCTGTAACTTTTTCCGCTAAATCATCATTCTCATCCAACACCATAACCTGCTCTTTTGCATTCGGATTTAGTATTATATCCAAGCTTGCCTGATCTTTCCATCCTAAAACACTTGGTCCATTTTGCGCAACATACATTCTTCCCTCTGCCACTTTCCTCTTAAACACAAATGTCACATCTCTACACCCCACCATTTGAATGCTTTTCCCAGTGAATCCTCTTGGATTTATGTCACTTTTCATTAGATTAACACCAATCTCCTTCACAAATTTTCTCTTCCATATATCCAGATTAACTATAGTATATGGCGATCACGAATCTGCCACTAATATCACTTTCACCCCGGCCACTTCAATTTCACATTTGGGTTTACTTCTTCCTTTACTTTTTACATCCAAAATAAAATCTCTTATCATAAAAACATCATCGTCTTCATCTGAATCGTCTCCTTTAACTTGTTCCCTCAACTCATCTTCTCCCCTTGTCACATACTTTATCCTTGTAGTTTTATCTCTTCTATGACAAACTCTTGCATAATGACCAATTAATCCACATACTGTACATTTTTGATCTCTTGCTCTACATGTTTGGCTGTTCGCTAAATGTGTATAACTTCCACACCTAAAACATGCTAAATTAGTTGTGCTTTCTCTTCTATATTCATTTTTTGTTGCTTGAAAATATTTCTTCCCCGTCTTCTCTTCAACAAATGTATCTTTCTTCTCTGCACCAACTCTGTATGCTCTTATAGTTTTCCTCACAACACACACTTCTTCTCTATCTTTTCCTTTCTCTTCTTCCAGGGCTGCTTTTGCACATCTGACTGATACTTCAGCCTTTCTTACTACCGCTAGCACCTTATTCAGTGTTCCATCTCCCATGGTCCATAATCTTTCTTGCGCCCTTTTATTGTTTGTGAGCATAATGACTTGATCTCTTATTAACTCTTCTTCTATCTGTCCAAATCTACATTTCTCCACCATTCTTTTCGATACGCTCAAATAATCATCAATCTTCTCATCCTGTTCTTGCTTCCTCCTGAAAAACTTGTATCTGTCAATTGCCACACATACCGTTGGTGCATAATATCTCTCTAAGTCGTCCAACGCATTCTCTTATACATCCGTTTCCTCTTCACCTCTTTCCTTCTTTTGCATCCGCACATATTGCCTGATTCCTTCTGGTCCTAAAGAATGTAGCAATATCCCTTTTTTTATTTCCGGTGTCATCTCTTCATTTTTGATAGTGAACATATAATTATTGAAATATACTTTCCAATCTTGCCATCTTATTTTTGGTTCTCCAGGTTCTGTTAAAAATGGTATAGGTGGCGTTAATGTTAAAGTTTGTGCCGCACACATTTTCAGAAAGTATAATTTACGCTTCAAATAAACTTTCCTTCTATGTTTGAGTTTGTTCTTCCTTTACCTTCCTTTTATTCTGCTTTTATTACTTTACTGTTGCAATTTCATTCTTTAAAACGACTTTTCAATCCTTATTCTGCTTTTATTACTTTACTGTTGCAATTTCATTCTTTAAAACGACTTTTCAACTCTTAAAATGCTTTCCTGACCCTTAACGATCGTTTCCTTCCTTAAAACGAATACGAGCCTTCCCAACTCGTTAAAATGGCCGCTGACGTGGTGACGTCACACGCTAGCCAATCAGCGTGTGCGCATTCGCTTCTTTTATCCCGCGTCACAATCACAAAGACGCTGCGTGATCCGACTCTGCCGCTGCTGCTTGCAGTGTCTGACTCACCAGTGCCAGAATCACCCTCACGCGCCTCTCACTGCTTGTCGCTGCACCCGATTCCACGCGCCTCTCAGCTTACACGCGCTACTTCGCAGTGTCTGACTCACCAGTGCCAGAATCACCCTCACGCGCCTTTCTCTGCTTCTGTCGCCGCACGCAATTCCACGCGCCTCTCAGCTGACACGCGCTGCTTCACACGGTAACACGTTATTTTCCTCTTCTTCCTTTTTAATTTAAAAAGTCATTTACTTCTCACTTCGTCATTCCGCTCACCTACGTCTTAGTCAATTTCGCCCTCAGTTCCTCTTTCCAATTATCCTCGTCCTCCGTGTATCTTCTTTTCACTTCACTTCACTTCTTCTCTTCAAACTCTGTGGGTCCACGCAGAGTTGCCCAATCCCACTCTCGTCGCCAGAATTGTAAAGACGGCTCTCAGTCAAGTTCCTTTACCAAGTACTTTATTGGCAACTCTGCTAAGCACAGCATAGACGATCACAACATGTCGTCGTTCCCTCATCAACTGTCCCTCCCTGGAACCCCACGCATGCACTCTTATTCTAAGAACACTCAAGCATTCTAACCAAGAATACTACAACACGAATACCACAACACAACACACTCTCAGAGGAATCCTCGCACACAACGTATTTACGCCTATGCATACTTTTTGCTGCTTCATCTCTTTGGCCTCTTACATGCCCCTCTTTATCTCCCGTGGCATCCTCTAATTGCTTGTCTGAACAGCATACATGTTCTACACAAGAAGATTTTGACTTCTTACCATGTTCCTCTCTACTAGAAACATGTTTTCTTTTCCTTGAAGCTTTTTTACCCAATCTCTGCTCACAATCATTCTCTTGCGCTGAATAGAAACTTTCCTCTTCATGTCCTCCTGCCTTTAAAGCAGACATCATTTCTAGTTTCTTTTCCATGCGTAAAGAAACTTCAGTAGTAATCTCCTCTATTGCCTTATTTATTCTCTCTTCCATTGAACCTTCACCTTGCTCCATATTAATTCACCTTACTAATGCTTAAATATTCCAAATATTTTTAAAACTCTTATTATGCACTAAACATTAAGCACATAAATCACAATAACGCTTAAAAAACTCATTTTTCCTTTCCCTATCTGATTCACAATTCACCTTGCGTCTAAATACCGAATCTCTCACACACAAATGCCTGCTCAAGGTTCTGACTGAAAAAAGCCTCCGTAGCCTCCTGATTACGTCATTGCATAGCAGCAACGGAGGAAGATCCTTCACCTACCTGGCAGCCAAGACCTGGAACACCCTCCCCACCCACCTACGACTCACCCAGGACCATCTCTCCTTCAGGAAGCAACTTGTAGTAAATAGCTGGAGACCACAGGTATACCATAAGAGGTTTATTGCAGGAAAGCAGAGTAAAGCAACCTCAACACAAGCTGGCCAGGCACAAACTGTCACCAGCTAGAACACTAGAAGGAGACAGAGCCATGTACATTCTGGAATGAGTGACACAGGTAAGAACTAAGGTAGAGCATGGAAATAGAGGAAAGATAAATATACAACACATCTCCTCTCGTAGAATAAAAAACAAAAGGTGAAAGAAAACTTAACACAAAAAGGTAAGCATGTCATGGAAAAGAAACTTAACACAAGACTAAAGAAGATTTGCGAAAATAAAGATAAAAGTTGCAAACATCATAGTATCTAAGCGTTGAAAGGGACACACGTCACCCCTCTAAAACACCTAATCGCAACAGAAATCATTCAAATAAGCAGGGGGTCTATGGGACCTTTGAGGTCTGGTGGCAGGCAAAGGGGAACTTGGATCAGCAATAGGAATGGGATCAGTCACAACGGGATCAGGAGCATCCCCTCCACCATCGCCCCTTACCAAGGCATTTACAGGAGCAGGCACCACATGAGCCGGATCCTGAGAGGGAATAAACATGAACCCTGAAGAGGAGAGATCCTGGACAGGGACGGAGGGAGAAAGAGCAGGACCAGGACCAACACCGGGACCAACACCAGCTTTCTGATAGAGGGCAACCCTCCTTAAATTCCATTTTTCCCCATTAGAGAGGACAACATAGTGAGGATAGACCATCTTAACAAGGAATGGACCACGGAACTTGGACAAAACACCTGAAACACGGCCAGACTTTACCTTGACAAGGTCACCTTTCGCAAGTTTACCAGCAACAACTTTAGCAGAGGACTTATCACCTACAAGAGGTTTGCGTGAAGGACCCTTAGAGGGCAGACCTACAGAACTCCTACTAGAAACACATTTACCAGGCAGACCCACAGGACCCTTACAAGAAGGCTTAGGGACCACTCTGGACACATCACCCAAAAGAGACTGACAGACCAAGTCCTTGAGCCAAGAGGGAATGAGTTTGGTGCTGGGAACCCTACCCCTCATCATCTCAAAAGGGGATCTGATGTGAGAACCATGAAGGGTGGTACAGTACGCATATACCATTTCACTAACAAGAGAAGAGACAGAAGAACCACTGGAGAGAGCCATTTGAACAGTACCTTTCACCAATCTGTTAAGGCGTTCACAAAGACCATTACCCTGGGGGTTGTAGAGGGAAGTCCTATGGTGGGAAATACCACAATCAGACAAAAAGGCTTGCATGTCATGCGAGACCAACTGTGTGCCATTGTCGGTTATAAGAACGCTAGGAAAGCCTTCTCTGAAAAACACAGACTTAAGATGTTTAATCGTAGTAGCCGTAGTAATATCCTTAAGAAACTCCACAGACAACCACTTGGAATGGCAGTCCACAATGACGACAGCAAACCTCTGAGAAAGAGGTAGTTCGGCCATGGGACCTATGAAATCTAAACAGATGGTGTGCCATGGAATTTCAGGGAACTGCAGCACACCCATCTCAGACCCCACAGAAACCTTAAGTCTCTTCTCACCCACCTTGCAGGTATAACAGTCCTCAACCCAAGAGGAAACCATGGAGTCCATACCGGGCCACCAGAAGTTCAACTTGAGACGCTGTTGCGTCAGGGTTTGGCCAAGGTGACCCTCATGTGCTAGAGAAATGAGTTTTGGTCTCAAGTCAGCGGGAGGCACAAATTTGTCGCCACGCATTATAACGTTGTCACTGCAAACAGACAAATCATCAATGACCTTAAGAAAAGGACGGACAGAAACATGGAGACAACTCTCCCTGCGGGAGCCCAACTTGATCAACTGGATGACTTCCTGTAACACACTGTCCCTGGACATGGCATCCACCCACTCAGAACGAGAAAAGGAGCTCTCAGTTAGCAGAAGAACATCATCAATCCAAGCAACATTCTCATCAAAACCCTCTAGACTGAACCCAACATCAGCACCAGACGGAACAGCCAACCTAGACAGACAGTCAGCCTGGAAGTTCCTCCACCCAGAGATGTGAGAAATGTCAAAATTGTATTCCTGGAGTTTTGAGGCCAACCTTGCCAACCTTGGAGAACCAAATGCCCCTCCCCCGGGAGAAAGGATGCGGATGAGGGGTTTGTGGTCAGTCTTAAGATTGAAACGGATGCCCCATAGATAGGGTCGAAAATGGTGAGCACCCCACGCAGCAGCCAAAGCCTCTTTCTCGATAACAGAATAATTCTGTTCACATTTTGAAAGAGTGCGTGAGGCAAAAGCAACCGGCCTGTCGCCGTCCTTGTGGGACTGAAGCAAAACTGCACCAAGACCATAGGCACTGGCATCTACCAACAAAGTGGAGGACTTGGCATTATCAAAGGGTGCCAGAACCTTAGCATTGCAGATGGCTTCCTTAATCTCATTGAAGCACACTTCCATTTCAGGACCCCATGAAAACTTGCAACCCTTCTTCAACAAGGCCCTCAGAGGCAAGGTCTTCTCTGAAAATTTCTCCACAAACTTGGAGTAGTATTCGATTAAGCCCATGAATGACCGCAACTGGTCCTTGTCAGACGGGCAAGGGGCTAAGCGTATTGCATCAAGAAGGTTCTTCTTTGGTCTGACTCCATTGACTGAGATTTCATGTCCCAAGTACTCAATGTTCTCCACCAGAAAAGAACACTTCTCCCTACGTAATGTAAGGCCAGTGTCCCAGATTCTGTGTAAAACATTCCTAAGAACAAGGTTGTGATCAGCCACAGAGTCTCTAAAGACCAAGATATCATCTTGAAAGAATACCACATTTTTGAGTCCCTTAAAGATTTCGCTGACCAACCTTTGGAAAACACTCGCTGCCGAAATCAACCCAAAGGGAAGACGAGTAAATTGGAAAATCCCCTCTGGGGTGATAAAGGCAGTAAGATGTTGCGAGGATTCATGGAGCTTAACCTGATGGTAGGCACTCTTCAGGTCGAGTTTGGAGAAATATCTCGCCCCCTGAAGAGTGGAAACCATCTCCGTAATGTTGGGTAAAGGAAAGGTGTCCGCAACGACACACTTGTTTAGGGACCTGAGGTCCACACAGAATCTCAATTTTCCGTCTGATTTCTTAGAAATCACGACGGGCGAAACCCATGCCGATGCTTCTGTAGGTTCGATCACCCCAGACTGGAGCATCTCTTCAATTAAGAGTTTCACCTCATTGCGGATGGAGATGGGAATCCTCCTTACACGATGTTGCACAGGCAAACTACCCTTCTTCAACTTTATAAGATGGGCATACCCCCGAAGCTCACCCAACTCCTCCCTGAACACAGACCCAAATTCAGACAGAATAAACTCAATAGAGTCATCATCAACCACCATTATTTGGTTCTTTGCCCTAGGATTGATGACGATGTAGAGGTCATATTGATGTACCCACCCTAGGATGGGAGGCCCATCAATAGAAACATAAACCTTCCCAAAAATAGACCTCTTCTCGAATGTAATCTCGGATTCAAAGTAACCAAGGATTTCAATTTTCTGGCCATTAAAACCCTTAGGGGAAATATCACTACGATGTAAGTTCACCCCCTCCCAAAAGGCATCAAAAGTAGACTTAGGTATAATGGTATGACGAGAACCAGTGTCAACCATCAACAACACCTCGTGGGAGTCAATCTTGAATATGGCTTTGGGTCTGGTTTGTCTTGGATCATCACAGATGACATCAACATCATCAATGGCCAGGAGTCTGTCGGGTTCAACTCCAGAATCATCAACGTAGTCATCAACAATATTCACTCTCTGTCTGGCTTTTGCTTTGCACATCTTGGAGAAATGTCCAACTTTCCCGCACTTCAAACACTCTTTGTTTGAGGCAAAGCAAAACCTCGCGTCGGAAGAGTGACTGCTACTGCCACACCTGTTGCAGACTTTGCTCACTGAGGTTTTCTTGGCAAAAGGTCTGGGTCTGTTTTTCACTACAGCAACATTGTCTCCAGAACAGTGTTCACACTCCGCAACACCACCTTTGTCAGAAACCACAGAAACTTCTTGATGAGGAGAAGATTTGTGTGAATCTAGGGCCTTCATGCACTTACTAGACTCCTCAATTACTTTGGCGAGATCAATAGCATCTTTCAAGGTCGGGTTCTTAGCTGCCCATAGCCTCTCTTGGATTTTCTTACTTGAGCACTGGACAACTAATTGGTCTCTTATGAGCTCGTCGTTCATAGAACCGAACTTACACTTTATTGAAAGCTCTCTAAGTCTGGCCACGAAATCATCTATCGTTTCTGAATCTTTTTGGCGTTGTGTATAGAATTTATAGCGGTTTATAATCAGATTCTCCTCCTTTGCGAATCTGATCTCCAAACGATCAACCGCTTCTTTAAACTCATCAATGTCATGTCCACTAGCTCCAAGAGTGATAGGTAGGAATCTAAAAACCCTCTGCCCTTCCTTG
Organism: Lissotriton vulgaris; assembly: GCF_964263255.1. Lineage (NCBI taxonomy): Eukaryota > Metazoa > Chordata > Amphibia > Caudata > Salamandridae > Lissotriton > Lissotriton vulgaris. The sequence continues at coordinate 1,178,608,400 of NC_141693.1, read as the reverse complement.
CCCAGAGTGCTCAAAAGGATAGCCTTTTTCCTTTTGGCTGAAAATTCCTGTCCATCCAGCGCTTCCAGGTAATTGTCAAACATTATGTACCAGTCCTCCCAAGGTATGTCAGGGACACCAGGTTCGGGTAAGAACTGAGGAGGCAAAGTTACTACAAATTGTTGTGCCATATTCACCAATTTGGCAGAGTGAAAAGTAAAACAAAACAAAGGTTTTGCACAACTGGTCAAATTAGAAATTATAGTAACATACCTCTTTCCATTCAAAAAGTGTCCAAAACGATATTTGAGCGCTGCGACAGGGATAGGCAGGAGTTTAAACTTGAAACGACGAAATTTCGCGTTAAAACAACTTAAAATGGCCGCCAGTCGAAGTCGAGGCTTGGAAGACAAACACTTGAAGATAAAGATGGCCGCCGCTGGAAACGAGGCTAAGAATACACTCAGGTCGAGGCTTGGAAGGCAAACACTTGAAGGTAAAGATGGCCGCCGCTGGAAACGAGGCTGAGAATACTCTCAATCGAGGCTTGGAGCGCACGAGGAGCGTCTCCCAGGCAACAGCAGGCAAGAGCGTCTCGTGGTTCACTCACAGATCGGTCACGTCAGCGCTGCGCTTGAGCTCCGCTGACTCACTCGTTATCAATGACGTCAGCGCTGGTTGCGCTCGAGCTCCGCTCCCTGGTCCAGGCCCAAATTACTCACAATTACCCCAGATGGGCGTCTTCTCTCGGAATAGAAGCGGACCAAAGAGAAATTGACAAGACCAGCACGCCGTAGGTTCGTTTCTTGTTGAGGATGCTCCGCTGAAATCCGCTTTCCGATACAAATCTTGAAGGAATCAGGCATCAAGATGAGGTCTTCAAAGATACTGGCCAGCAGGTAAACGTCGCCAAAATTGTAGTAAATAGCTGGAGACCACAGGTATACCTGAGACCTGTAGGTGACCCGGCGCTATATAAACCCATAATAACAATAACAATAACAATAACAATACCATAAGAGGTTTATTGCAGGAAAGCAGAGTAAAGCAACCTCAACACAAGCTGGCCAGGCACAAACTGTCACCAGCTAGAACACTAGAAGGAGACAGAGCCATGTACATTCTGGAATGAGTGACACAGGTAAGAACTAAGGTAGAGCATGGAAATAGAGGAAAGATAAATATACAACACAACTCAAGACCTGGCTTTTCAAGCAGTAGCAGCCCTCCCCCCCCAAACTTCACAGACGCGCGTCAAAACTGCAACGCTTTAAGACGCGTGCAAATGCTGGCTCGAGAACACCTACAAGCTCGAGCTCTACGCGCCTTACCGCCTGTCCTCAAGATACCGGTAAGCACTCAAGCTCTGCCCACGTATCATTTCTAAATGTGCTCGAGCACGGACAGTAAACCAACTGAAAAGATTTATTCCTTCAAATTAATCACATTTTCCTCATTTTTTTAAAAATTGCTTTTCCCTTGTTTACCACAATATTAAATGATTTGCTTAGTTTCAAGACAACATACGATAAAGGAAGAACATTTTCCTATACTAATATTTTAAAATATACTCAACCTGAATATGTTTAATACATTTCCTAGACTCGAACTCTTAAAAATATTTCAAGTCATTTTTCAATTAAAAAAGTATATTCCTCTTACTATTTTTTTTTCAAAACACAGCATACATTAACTCTTAACTTATCATGTCATACAAACTTTATTTAAAATTAACCTACTTATCCAAACCAACTCCTTTAAATATTTTAAATAATTTTAACACTACTGTGAATATAAAATTGTACTTATCTCTTTGAGCAGCAGCAATAAAAGAAGAGTACATGAAGTAAAGGAGTTTTGTTGAAATTGGAATGTTCTTAGGAGTTCTATATTCTTTGTTCTAAGAACATGTTGTTTTCTTCTTGCTGCTGAGTGCTGGCAATAAAGGATTTATTGCATAATGTTGGCCTCCGTGTCGTGCCATAAAATTCAAAGGCTCCCACGGATATTTTGGTACTGTCATTTCTCAATGCGTGTCCGTCGTCACTTATCAGTTTCAGAGAACTTTTCTTGGCTAAATTTTCTTCGCGTGTCTGTCTATATCATTTAGAAGCTATACGAGGTTTTAGGCTTATTTTCAGAGGCGCGCGGTCCTACTGTTTTTACTTTAGACCTATCAGCGTAACTTCCGGTTCGAGTTTGCTTTTCTGTCAGTGGCGGCAGCGCACAGATGGTCATGGTGCAGTCTGTGCAGAGTGGAAATTAGGACTCCTTGCGCGTCGGGGAGGCCTGGGAGAGATTCTGAGACAGTGTCCACGGATATCTGTGAGGCGGACAGCAGGAAACATTGTCAAGTGGCAGGAAAAAGACTGCGACTCAGAGAAACAACTTGGGAAACTCCGTGCAGAAAGGCCACAGGAGACCATAGAGATCCCGGGGGGGAGCTCCTTGTGGAGTAACGGGAAATTGAAACTGAGGACAGCTAGTGAAACTGTTTGGAAGAGAGACTGGGAATATAGTGAAACCTAGAAAGGACCAGGTAAAACGCGGTGTGGCTCAGGGAGGCTGGGCAAGACGGAGAGGACCTCGTTTCCACAAGGAACTCTAAAGTTCTTCGAGAGCGGAGGAGGCGCAGCTGCATCGGGGAAAGAGGCGCGAGGCTCCGAAAGATTTGGGCAAAAGCCTGAGGGTTTTGACCCATTGAGGCTGAGAATAAAGAGACTGTAAGAGTACCTACAGCCGGGAATAGTGGCTCTGGGTGTTACTGAAGAAGAGTGGGGTGAGCAGAGCAACTAAGACTGAAGTCCACGGAAGGACTTGTTGGGACCTGGTACCGATGAGGAAGACCCATACACTTTAAGACATTTAACAATGTCGGAGTCTAATACTCCCCGAAGGTCGGGGTTCAGAGGTGGTTCCCATCGAGGGTCAGGGCACACTCCGGGCCCTGTGCCATCACCCAGGACCCCAGGACTCCCCCGCTCGCCAGGCCCCGTATCTTCTCCTCGTACACCAATGCTTGTAGGCTCGCCCGCACCTTCTGATGAGCAAGAGGAGGTCCTGAACTCGGGCGCCAGCAATGGAGCTGAAGGGGATGATACAAGCCGCAGGCAGATTCGGCATCAATACCGTGAGCTCATCAACAGTGTACAACGTAAGTCTCTTACTTGCAGTCATCTGACTTAAGTCTTAAACTGGGTGAAACAAACAGCTCATCTAAGGCAAGCCGCGCATGCGTGAGGTTAACACTAGCTATTTAACAGAACATTCGAGCTATACTCCTTACTTCTTAATACACCTTATCGCATTCAGTACTGTAGAACTCGCTTGATGCTGCATAAGCAGTTCGATTAGCTATCAAAGCAAACACACTACCTTGCATAACGTGAACACATTCAGTGCAGCCGAAGTTGTATCCCAACATCCAGCGCCACATATACCACATGAACCAACACCACACTCACACCGGTGGTCGAAGTGGGCGGGATTTCAGGGGCACAGCGTGCCCATACTTTTTTTAATTTAAGGAAAACAGTTCCCATACTTTCTGTGAGAAGATAACCGTCCCAGGATGGGTATTTCAGAGAGCTGAAATTCATTCGCTGCAGTGTAGGCCAGAAAGATGAACAAACCTCTTGCCAGGGTGCCTGCTTGTTTGAAACAAATGTAAATGTGCACAGCAGGTCAATTCGCAAATGTAAAGGGTACTTGGAAGCCGGTATTGACTTTGATTAATGGAATCACTTGACACTTATTGATGACGCATTTTTTTGGAGTGATAGTGGAAAGAAATAACCAACCGAACTGTGAAGTGTGTGCTTTTTAAAGGGGTGTAACACAGGCCTCTGCACCCCTAACTATTCTGTGCTGCTCCAACCAGGATTAAATTCCGTGACTCTCTGGTTACAGACACAGACCTCTGCAGTGCATGAACTACTATATGATAGTTTATTTCCCACTGATTAATTTAACTTGCATTTTTTTACATTTAATTTCTGCGTTTTTATATGTATGTACCTGAAGATGAAAGAAGGAAAAAAGTAAGACAATATTTTGTTTTTTGATATAGCCACGCCTTTAACCCCCCCCCCCGCCCCCACTCTTACCTGCCCTGTCCCCATTGCCCACTGCATCACAGTTCCCTTACTTTTTTTGAATGCACTTCGACCGCTGACTCACACACACCTATCACAGACCATACAAATTGTAACCTGTCGCTTTCCAGTATTCAAAGGCAAACTGAATGAAACTGAATGCATTCCTTGGATGCCCCAGTACACTGCTGTCCAATCGTAAAGAAATGTAACCAGTTTTAGGCTCAAAGATCATAGTTAGCATCGGTTCGCTCTGCCAAGCCCAGTCTTCCCTGATTTTTATGTTGATCAGAGGCATCAGCAATGTTGTCAATTCAGCTGGGCACTAATCTGTTGACCCAGTGTGAAGTCAGATTAGTGAGCTAAAAGTTTGCTAGATCTGCCCCTAGTATTTTATCATCTTTCATAAGTTGCTCCGCTGCCTCCCTTATAAATATGCACACCCATACTTTGGTATGACGTTTTTTGCTACATTCAAACACACAAAAGATGACAGGAGGATGCTTTCAATAAGTCTAGCACCGTTCGTGTTTTTGCTGCATTCACCACAGATTTAAGGTATCATTTTGATGTGAACACTCACAACCTGCTTTACCTTCCCTAGTTCTGGCATGCTCTACATTTCATAGGTAGTCTCTTCAGTTTACTTCCTACCTTCACTTGTCCACTGCCACAGAAGCCAAGGTCAACCTAACGCTAATATTTTGCTCTCATCTCAATATGTCCATCCCCCCTACATCTGCCCTCACATGTCTACTTACCCACTGGTCAGCACACCGACTACTAAACATGCACTAAGCATTTCCTGCATGCTGTCCACAACAGTTCCATATGCCAGTACACTGGCACTGTCACTCAGCACCAGTGCTTAGTTTGTAATGTAATGGTAAGGGCTGATGCCTAAAGCTGTGCTAAGAAGTCTGCTGCCGGCGCTATTAAATGTCAGGGTATCAAGGTTGTGTAGTCCTGAATCCACCCCAAGTGTCTTTAATATACTGCCAAACAGCCCTTGCCCATTTATCTCCCTTGCTGGTTCCTTCTTTCTCCCTTAGTGGTGGTTTTCAGACATTCTCTTCCTACACCTTACCACTTTGTGTGTTTTCCCCCTCTTGCAACCAGAAATTGTCTGACATAGGAAAATAAGTGCAGGTACCCAAAAATTAGTGCTGGTGCCATCCACCAGCTCAAATTAAGCACTGTTCAGCACAACACCAGTTCCCTCTACCCACCCTTAAAGCAATGTTCCTAAACCATGGCTCTGAATGCCATGTTGCTCTTAACTCAACGCTTGTACAACTTTCCCCATCCCTTGCACTTTCTGTACTGACATCAGCAGGCCCATCATCCCATGGGCTTGCAGCTGCATGTTTTATTTCCTTCACATGGTTTGACAGATAATGCCACAAAAGTTGATGGTAGGAATGCTTGCAATATGTCTAACCACAGTCAGTCGCTCAGGGTAGCATTCCAACCCATCGTTATTTTGGCCACCATGCCACCTCAGTTTGCACCCAGCCATATTAATATCAGCCATGACCATGCTCCAAAGCGAACATTCATGCACACCAGTCTTGACCATGCCCCAATATGAACATTCAACCCGAACTGCCAGGCCTAGTCTTCCCCAACCCGGAACACAAGCAACCCAACAACATTTTTGCCAAGATTGGGGCTTTTCGGATGGGCGTAGCTTAGTGACAGTGAGAGCAAAACCCATATCTGGGCATACACTTAGCCTCTGAGGGCATTGCATCTAACACAGAAAAGGTGATCGGAGAAATGCTTCCAATAAGTTTAACCAAAGGCAATTGCTCGAGGTAGCATAAAACCCCATTGTTCTTTTGAACATCATGCCTCCTCAGCAAGAAATTACGCTACACTACCTCTGGCGTCCGAGCCTTTAGGAGCTGTTTGGTAACGTAACCTGTGACAACGCATATTTTGATCATGGTCATTCAAGACAATCCAGAATACTGCAGCAATGTGCCCAAGCACTAAGCTCCAGTCAGTGGTAGAAATATGATTGCTATACACATCAGTAATTTTTTTTGTTATAAAAAAAACAATTACACATCAGTAATTTAATGTGATTTCTGAACATGGATGTTGGCAACTATTCCCCCATATGTCGTCATTAAAGAGCAGTGAACAAATACACAACTAACATGTTCCTGTTGATTACACATACATCTTGTAGTCAAAGGCCGCATGGAGTCTGTCCCCTTCCACCTCTTTAAGCATGATCCAAAATCTCGCTAACACACCATTTTTTTTTTGTTTACCACATAGACTTTCCTTGGTAGCATTTTATTTAGAATCGGAAGGTACAGGTTTCATTCTGCTGCTTTGTCTATTTCACAAGTAGCTGGGATCGTTAATCAGTGCTTACTTGAAAGTTTAGCCAGAGACTGGCTCAACATTTTCGACTTAGTTAATTAGAAATACAAGATCAGCTTAGATGTAGCATCTTAAACAGACCGTTCAATGCCATGGCGCAGTAGAGTCCAGGTACGAAAAGGCGTAGCTCTAGGTGGCGGTGTTGCAAGGGGTCATAGCAGTGGCCTTTAGGTGGAAAGGCAGTTCTCTAGACTTAGTATTGTCTCCTGAAGTGTAAATGTGCATGTGCACACACTGCGTATCACATTAGCTGTATTACTAAATGTTCTCCCTCTAACTCTTCTGTCATGTGTGACAAGTGTTTTGATATGTGCTTGCTTTCCTTTAGTTCTGCAACTTTTCAAATTTGTTTTGTGCAGAGAATCGGGAGGACATGCTAAGTTCACGGAGTAACAAGCTCACAGAAGCCCTGCAAGAATGTAACAAACTCTTTACAGGAGGTAAGTCAATCTCCTCTCAGATAAGACTCTGCTGATAGGTATCCAGTGGCAATGTCGATCGCATGCTTCACCTTGTCTATGGCCAAATATGGGTGCATTGTATTTTGACTTTAATATAAGGCACAAGGCCCTCTGTATTACCAAAGGCTCCCAGCAACTTTTTTCCTCTTGCACACATGACCCATAATACTTTACTTGCACTTAGTAATTATGAGGCATGTGATCTAATGTCCTCCAGCTTTGCCTGTTCTGCAAGTCATCTACATCGTCAATAGATGGCAAACTCAAGGCCATAACTCTTTAAATTATGCTAGCCATACTTCGAGCTATGGATGGGATTATGAGTATTTTATGGTGGTTCTGCCCCAGGCAATCTTGTACTACTATATAGTTGCAATAGTTATGTAGAATCTGTGACCTATATTTGAAAATTACATCTTACTTACCAGGTTATAAATTGATTGTTCACTGAAACTTAGAATAATAACATAAGCCATTAAGGATCAGTGCAAATGTGATGTTACTGAAATTTTGTTACAGATTTCTTTTTGTTCTGTATTTGTTTATTTCTATATCCAAGCTTTGAAAAGAACATTGAAGAGTTACTGCTGTAGAACTGTGATTACGTGTAACTAGAGATGAGGAAAGGAATAGTCGCAAGACTAGAAATGGCCAACGAGCTTCTTGGTGTATTAGTTTAAGCTAGGATTACGGAGTCTAGTATGTTAGATATGTGAATCACAGATTATGGCACCAGAAAGTTTCAGTGCCACAGAATGATTAAAAATGTTCTACGTCTTTAACCAAGCATCATTTGAAGTTCCACGCTCAATGCAGAACCGTAATCTCATTACTGCTGAGAACCAAGAACTGATCAATGAGCGTGGAAAACACATTTCTTCCTACTGCTTGAATCCAAAGCTAGCTTTCTTTAAATGCTCCGTGATATTTAATTCAATTTAAATTTGTTTGATTGAAATCCTAAGAATTCATCACAAAAATATCTAAGACTATACATGTAGAATATAAAGGCTAAACACTGAAATGTTACATACAGAGCCTACACAACTTAAATAGTTGTGAGTTTGTTTTGTACTCAATACAACCTAGCATACTACCAATGTAATGTACGTAGTTGCTAATTTCATTGTGCGGACATATAAATTGCAATCTGAAGAATATCCAAGCCTAAGAAGTGGGCTGAGCTGTGCTCCTCCTCCAGAAAAGAAACTTGAAATAGTCCAGCCAGAGACAAGGCTTCTGAAACCAAATGAAAAGGAAGAGCTCTATACTACACAAAAATGAGTAATTGTTAGGAATGCTATTGAGCTGTTTAATGGAGAAGTTTAAAAACGTAGTTCTGTTGCTGATTAAAGCCTTCAAAGGTAATAAATAGGAGTAACCTAAAACCAAGTGGAGTCTTTGATTTTTTATTAAAGGGGAAACTTAAATACTTTTGAGTGTTTGATCAACAGAAGATGACAAAAAGCTATTCTATCATTTAGAAAGCTCTTAAGTACACTGCCGTCCAAACTAGAGGCCCACACTGAAGTGTGCTTCAGTCAGGTACCTGGTAACAGTCACACAATGTCTTTGAGGTAGTTTGTTTTCTTCGTTGCTGCCATGTTTACAGTGAAGTATTTTTCTTTTTGTTACCTCATTTATTCTCAATAAACATATTGTCGGTTTTATGCATGTGTTTGTTTGCCATTCTCTTTACCAACTCTGCACGCTGCAGAAAAATAATTATTCACTATATCCTTATTCAGCAAACCTGATTAACATGTGCTTATGTATGGTATCTGATCACCTGGTCGGTGGAGAAAATGGCATAAAAAAGACCAGCTATTTACCCTCAAATTCCTGCTTTGCGGAGAATATCCTTTACAGAGTTGAATTTCTATTTCAGATCTGTTCTTTCATATCTGTGCAAATCCCTCCTCAATCTTAACTCTCCTGTCAATCTCCTCTGTGTGTGAGCATATTGAGAAACCAAGATGCTTTCTTCCCACAGTATCTCAGGCCAGAGAGGCAGCCCTTGATGCCCAGTTCCTGGTGTTGGCAACAAACCTGGGGAAAGAAAAAGCCAACCAGTTACATTCAGATATGACTGTTTTTGACCCAACAGCGTTTGCTGAAGATCTGGTAAGAATTACTTTTTGTTTTGGGCTCCTTCCTTGAGCCAGCGTGCTGTTTAATAAAAAAAAAAAACTTTGGTCAGTATTAGAAATGCAATCTGAATACACACAGTTGATGCACATATACAAATACATAATTAAAAAAAACAAAAAAACACCAGTTTCACAGTCAAACATAAGCAGTAGCTATCGAGCTAATGCTCCCCATGTAGAAGCGTGGGTGGTGGAAGTTGTAAAATGTCTCCTCTTGTACTCCTATATTTTCTTTAAGCTCTTTACCTAGCAGCAATATCTGTCCTGTAAAGTGTATTATCTTTATCTTTATAGACTTAGCCGGAATCAGACCTGTCCCTATTTTTTTATTTTTTTTTTATTGATCTTTTTTGACAAAAATGGAAGATATGAAGGTTACAGAACAAGCTACAGCTCAGTAATGCCTCCGACTATAGCGTGTATGCCATACTATACATTGTCTTTAGGCGCGTAAGTAAAAGGTAACATTAACAGCTGCTTTGCTGAATTTTACTCGTTATGACCTTGCAAAGATGAAAGGCTTGGTCTGCCTCCGCAAGGCTAAAACTTGTGATCTTCAGATTACAGTCATACTTGCATTCCCCTTCTCTTACCTTTCTGCAGCTGTGCTCAACCAGAAAGTAATGAACAGGTATGAGCTGGCAATGTATTACTAAATTGTTCCAAAATTAGAATAAAAGTAGCCCTTTGCTGGGCTTAGCAGCCACTAGTGCCCAGACGTGCCTGTTAAAAGGGGCTGTGGTACAGGTTCTTCTTAGGATATTCAAGCAGAGTCCCCCTTCATATGTGGGTGCCAATATGCACGCACAATCTGCATTCGTGTACTTGCGATCAATCAGCCTGCAATGAGATTGAGGTAGAGCTGTCTACAAACCATGTAGAAATTCAGTGTTTGCCCATGTACCCTGATGCTGAGAAAGGATGTTAGAGAAGCGTGGGGGAGGAGCCGCAGAATTCAGACCTAGAGTTGGACTTTTGATGTCCTCAAGTTGAAGGGTGCCGAGATGGTGTAAAGATTAAGGGATTCAATAATTCAGTCGTTTGATGGCGTATAAGGTAGCAGGAGCAGGTGCACTCTTTTTGTTTATATAAAACTGAATACATTTGATTAAAATATAAAAAATGATTACTGATTCTCAGTCCAGCTGTGTTAATCGAGATTTTTTTTTTGTGTGAAAATCTCTTTATTGCATCAATAATTAATACAGTCATGCGTTCATTTCTCAGTTACAATACTGTACTTTCTACATTGTATATCCGACTGTACAATTATCATCTTATCTTTCAATTTTCTTTTTGTAGTACTCCCACTTATTCGTAACTTCCCCCCCACCCATTCACTCTTAGCACTCTTCAGATCGCACACCTCCGTACCCTCATGGTAAAGTCAAACATATCTATACATCTGCGTATTGTATTCTTCCCGTTAACATCTCTCCCCTCTGCTCGTGTGTGCTCACCCTTTAAGTCGTGTTTCGTACTTTGTCATGCTGCCCCATCGTTCCCTCCAACCAACACATTGTTGACATCGTAATGAAAACATGCAGTTTCTTGTGTGCAGACCAGCACCCTACATCATTATTCTAGAAGCGAATCAGCACAAGCCTCAAATTCTGCTAGCATTGTATCCCATTCCAGCGAGATGTGCGTTTTCCTTAGGCCTCTGCATTCTTCCCTTCGCAGTTCCATCCCTTCTGCTCTGCCCCATCGCATCACCTCGCCGTGCCAGCCCTCCACATCCGGAGGTCTGGACGATTTCCATCGCATTGTTATTAACCTTTTTCCTAGTAGCAGTGCCAAGTCAGCGAAGCGGGAGGCTGCGCTCCTCTTTTTTTGCCTGTGGCCTAGACCTAGCAAGCTGTATAGTGGCGATGTGTAAGGTCAACCCGGAGCAACCTCCGCTAGAGTTTTATGAATAGTTGTCCAGTAACGGCCTAACTTGGGGCAATCCCATAACATGTGCAGCAGTTCTGCATCATCCGCTCTGCATCTGGGGCATGTATTCGCTGTGTCTGGGAACATGACATGTGGTTTCTGGGGGTGAGATATGCCCTGTGCACCACCATTAATTGGATGAATTTAAATTTTGGATTGCGGGACACCTTTTTAGGGAACTTAAGTATCTTCTCCCAATCCTTATCTCAGAGTACATGGCCCATATCACCATCCCATCGTGCCCGAGTGGGTTGCAGCGTGATAGCCCTGTCGCTTCTGATGCCAGCCGTCAGCCACCTCGTCAGGTGGCTGCCCGTCCCCATCAGATATTGCATTGTGAGGAGCGAGTTCGTGGGCGATTCTGACCCATCCCGTGTCCAGGTCGAGGTTATGTAGTGTGTGACCTGCGCGTGGAGCAGAAATAACGTGTCAGGGGTATGATGCTGATGTACAAAGTCTGTATGTGTCATGATAGCGTTCTCCGTGAAGAAGTCCCCTACCTGCAGGACGCCTGCTTGCTGCCACGTCCGAAGTTTCTGTTCCGTCAGGATACCGTTTCCCAGTGGTAGTCCCAGTAGGGGTATAGTGGGTGCATAGGATGTCGCCGCATTAGTGTATTTGACCGCTTTCTTCCAGTACTTTATAGCTAGTGTCAGGAGATATGGCGCTGTAGCAGGTACTCTACTGTTTGGTAACAGCAGTCGGTATATAGTGCCCTTGTTCTGTCCATCTCACTCATGCCTATTTCGTGTAGGTTGCGCCCCGCTAGCCAGTAGGCCAGCCACTGGAGTTGACTAGCGTAACCATAGGCGATCAGATCTGGCACCCCCATGCCACTCCTGTCCGTGGGTAGTTGTAACTTATCCAGGCTGATAAGGCGCCTGCCGCACCCCAAATCAACTCAGTCAACAACGTGTTCAGGGACCTGAGAAAGGTCATCGGAACCATGAGGGGCAAATTAGTGAAGAAATATATCAGCCTGGGTAATATCACCATGTTTTAATTGCCACCTTCCCAGCTACTGACAGGGGTAGCGTGTTCCAAAATTGTATTTGCGTCTTGAGCGTGTTGGTTGCTTTGCCCAGGTTACCGTCCAGAAGGTCCCGGGCGTTCCGGTACACCTGTATTCCTAAATATTTGAAAGTTGTAGGTGCCACTTTAAAATAGTGCGGTTCGAACCGAATGTGCGTATTTTCTAATGGATTGTTGAAGCCGTAACCATAAGACTTCGATTCATTAATCATTAGCCCTGATATGGCCCGGAAGTCACTGAATATTGCCGGTAGCGGATCCAGTCCGGCCGTCATATCCTTAATGTATAAAATGATGTCATCGGCGTAGGCCAATATTGTATGGGGTATTGAGTGTCTCTGTATCCCTTTCGTGTGTGCTAGCGTTCGCACTTTAATTAGTAAAGGCTCCAAAGCAAGTATGAACCGCAACGGCGATAATGGGTACCCTTGCCGAGTGCCCTTCGTTATGTCAATTTGCTCAGAGATACACTTGTTAGTGCGGACACGTGCCGTGGGGTGTAGATACAGCAGCGTTACCCATTCGATGCATTCATGTGGGATGCCAAACTTGCCCAGTATCGCAAACATATAATCCCACCTTAGGGAATCGAAGGCCTGTTTTAGGTCCAGGGAGATGCACCCCTCTCTTATTTCTAGCATCCTCTAGAGTCATTAACTGGCTCAATCTCCGAAGGTTCTGTGCAGTACTTCTACTGGCACAAAACCACACTGATCTGGATGTATTAGTGTTGGGATATATTGGGACAATCTGGATGCCAAGATCTTGCTAAGGATCTTGTAGTCCGTGTTTAGCAGGGACAAGGGCCTGTAATTTTCCAGGTGCAGGGCATTCCTGCCGGGTTTCAGTAGGGAGACTATTAGCGCCTGTAGTGTGGTAGGTGGTAAAGTGCGAGATTCCATCGATATGTTGTACAGAGTATGTAAGTGTGGGGCCAGTATGTCAATGTACGTCATGTTAAACTCGGCCGGCAGGCCGTCAGTCCCTGGTGCTTTGTTCCTTGGCAGCGCTTTGATGGCCTGTCTAATTTCGGCCAGAGTTATATTGTTTGATAACTTTTTCTGTTGTGCGGCCGAGAGTCATGGAATGGTTACGTCTGTCAGGAATGACTCCAAATCCGCATCCGTTAGTGGTGCATGCGGGCTATACAACTCAGTGTAGTAGTCTTTGAACGTGTTGTTGATGCCTAGTTGTGTTTGGACTACCGCCCCAACCAGTCTCTCACTTCTATTATTGGAGCGGCCGGTGGAGCGTTGCGCACCAATCGAGCCAATAGCGGACCAGATCTATCTGCCTGTGTATGTTGCCTGCATGTATATTCTCTGTAGTCTATTACGCACAGTTCCTCCAGTAGTTCCGCGTGTCGTATGTGTGCTTCTTGGAGTTGCGTGAGGCTGCCATGTGTGCCCGCTGCCTCGTTTTCAAGCATAGCTAGGTTATCCACCACTTCCTTGAGCTTCTCTAACACGGAGTATTTAATGCCCACTTTTGTACCCATCGCCACACCACGTATGGTCACCTTAAAGGCTTCCGATTCTATTTGTCGGGACCCAGCTGTGTTTTTGTTCTCAACAAAATATTTTTTAATGGCGTCTGACACTGTTGTCCTAAAGACGGGGTCCTCCAATAATTCAGGGGATAAGCGCCAGGTCTGGATCGGAGTAGGGAGCCTCCCCCATTGTAGCAACAGCTCCACCGGGTTATGGTCTGACAGCGTCTTGCCCATGTGGGTAACCGAGTCAATGGACCCGGACAATGTAGTGGAGCAGAAAAAACGGTCTATTCTCGTGTGCAGTTTGTGTGTCGGGGAGTAGAACGTGTATTCCCTATGGTTTGTGTTTTTGATTCGCCATGCATCTGTCAAATCCCAGCCACCCGCCCAACGTGCCAGTGCCTCCGCTTGTTTCTTGCTCTCTGCTGCATTTAAGGGGGGGTGGGATCTGTCAAGGCACAGATCTAGCACCGCATTGCAGTCTCCGCCAATTACCCAAACATGCTCCGACCACTCCGATATCACCCCACTAACAGTGTCAAAGAATTTTGACTGCTCTGTATTGGGGGCATAGATACAGCCCAGTACCACTATAGAGCCGTCCAGCAACCCTTTTACGAACACGTATCTCCCCTCTCTGTCTACCCGGTGCTCTAGTTTTTTAAATGGGACTGTGTTTTTAATCCAAATAGCCGCCCCTCGGGAGAATGCGGAGTATTCGGTGGCATAAAACTGACACTTCCATTTTCTGACCATTTTGGCGCCTTCCGCGCTGTTTAAGTGTGTTTCTTGTAGGCACACTATTGCCACTTGACGCCTGTGTAGTTGAGCCAATATCCTATGTCTTTTATGTACCGAACCCATGCCTCTCACGTTCCACATGCAGAGTTTATATGTGTTAGTTGTTGCCATTACAGTGATTATTTGTTTCTTGTGACTTAGCCAGCATTTTCAGCCCGTGTGTCGATGTGTGATACATTACGTGTGCTATCTTAGTGCTTAACTTCCCAACTGTAAGGTCCCTTCCTTCTAACTGTCTAGGACCAAACAACAGAACCCAACAGGGGTAAAAACACAATTCCATTTTGCCTTCGCCTGGGGGGTGTGCCCCTTCGTTCTGTCCCAGAGTCTGTTAACAAAAGTCTCTCTAGTTTCCGCCCTGTTAGCTGCACAGATCCCATGCTGTACACCCCCTTTCCAAAAATACTTTTAGGCATATGCATACATTTCCAGCCTGCGTCTCTTAGCCAGATTATCAAAATTCGTTTGCCATCTGCGCTGTGATGCGTGGAAATAACTGCAAGCTAGTGTCTGATTCCGAAGCCATTGTGCGCGAGCTGCCTTTGCGTTTCCGCCCCGTGTCTGGCATCATGGGCCGCCAGAGCATCCGTCGTCAGTGGTGCAATCTCCGTCGTGCCTTCCCCTCCTGTCGGTGTACGGGTTCCATTCATGACAGTCTCTTTGTCCACTGGGTCCCTTGGGTCTGGTCTTGTATCCATATTGTGTACAAAATGGAGGGAAAAGGAGGTACTAAAGAACAGGTCATCCTCCTAAAGAGATATATGTAGAGAAAGAGCCCAATGTCTGGGTTCAGAGACCTGTCTCGTGTGGTGGCTAACTCCCAGATAATATCTAAGTGTAGCCCAAGAAGAAAGAAAAAATGTCTTTCTTATAGTCCCCTCACTCACCGGAGTTTCCTCACGGTGACATGCTTCATCATTGGGGTCCTCCCAGTTCTCTACGAAAAGGGGCGTGCTACGACTTGCGAACTACGTAGGAGCACTGTAGTAGTGAAGGACTATGTGTGGTGTAGGAAAAGTGGAGTGGATGGGTGTATGTGAGTTTAAAAATACCGTGCTAGTGGGCCTCCATGTTTTATTCTGCTCCTAGACCGGTATGTTAAAAATGGGGTTATACTGTGCGCCAACCAATAATGTAGCTAGATTCAGTATATGGTCAACATGTTTCACGCTACCCCTAGCGTTTCGTCAGGACCATACAGGGACCAGCCCCGTATTGTGCCACTCCTAAAAAAACCTAGAATTAGGATTAGGAATCTGGTAGTGCGAAATTATATTTACAGTGATTAACGTTGTTCCTATTTGGTACACGTGTGGTTCAACATACATACGCTTGGCTTTTTGGGCGAATGTATTGCTCACTGATGAACCTGTAAAAGAAATGAATAGAACACAATTAAAAAACACCTCGCACCTATGTCAGCAGAGATCGGGGACATATGCGTCCTTCAACATGTACGTTTCAGATACACGCACATAGATGCACACAGTCTATATGGTGTGGTTTCACCATATTGGTGTGTGCACACTTTCAGGTCCGGTGTCTGCTCGCCAAACTGCACATGAAGTGAAATTAACGTGAAACTTCGTAAACAGACATACGGAAGTGACTATACAAAAAACAGTGAACACACATTTAACACACAACCAGAGAATAATCCAGATATTTACTTTTGTAGGTGCTTAATAGCACATCATGGTCTCTTAGGGGGGCGGTATTGCGTCGGTGGAAACAATGCTAAAAGAATTTCAGGACTGTAAAACACGTGGTTAGTAATCAAGCGTTTTTCGTAAGAGTCAAAGGCTTCGTATTCTCTTCCCTAGCTTAGGGGTTGAATTCGTTACACTTACTTCCGAATCAGCAATGCCGCGCAGTGTTACCAAGTTGCTTCCCCTCGGACCGCATCTTACAATGTGATCCGCGGGCTTGGTTTTTGTTTTCTCCGGTTTCTGGGTTGGAGCTAGACTGTCTTGCTCCGGCGGCCATCTTAGGTGGATGTAAAAGAGCCTTGTATCGGTCTTTCTTCAGTTTCATTTGTTTTAGCCCTTGTTAATGAAACAGTTTCATAAAGCCTCGTTTTTAAAAAAAAACCTCGTTTTCATAAAAAATGGGAATTCTTCACAATGCAGGGGGAAAGAACGTTCCTAAAAAAACTTTCATAGACTTTGTAATTTCAGGTGTACATAGCAAAATAACAACCTCATGGACGAGGTAAAAAAGGAGATTCAGAGTTGTTACATTAATCATAAGATTTTATACTGGTTTTAGGGACTTTGCAGTTCTAGTATATATCATGTCAGCGGTTGAAAGCACCCCAAGGTATATCATCGTTCAGCCCGCTTATATCTGTCTGCAATCTGAAAACCCAACGTTGCTCACGTTCATGAAGAGTTTTTTCAATGTTTTCTTTATTCCTTACACACTCGAGGTCTACCCATCTTAAGTCGTTTGGTGTGTGTTTTTTTTTCAATAAAATGGTTAGTCATGTGTGTGGTGGACTTCTTGCAACGTATATTGCTCCTATGTTCCACAATTCGTGTGCTGACCTTTCTTGAAGTCATGCCCACATAATGTAAATTGCAAGTACAAGTGATCAGGTATACCACCCCACTTGTGTTGCAATTAGAAAATTGTTTTAGTTGCCATGTGGTATTGTTGTTAAAAGTGACTGACTTGGTCACTGCGGTTAGGTGGCAAACACTACAATTGTTACATGGTAAATGGGTAGTGGTTGGAGTCTGTTGGTGTTGTCCACTGGTTTTGGTCGGGTATGGACCAAGTAGTCTTTTAGTAGTCCAAGTAGTCTTTTAGGTTCATTCCTGGCTGAACATGGGTTTTGGGATGTCTAGATCACCACTGTTCAGTATGGTCCAGTGTTTTCTGACGATCTTGCTGACCTGGTTGGAGACTTTGTCAAAAGTTGTAATGCAGATGGGTCTTTCATTAGTTGAGGATTTTTGTACCTTTGGTTCCAGGAGGGCATCCCTGTTGTTACTTGCTCTTTTACAGGCTACCTTTATTATTTTCTTTGGGTAGTCTCGTTGTTGTAATTTTTTGCTTAGTTCTTCCGCTTTCACTAGGTAGTCTGATTTGTTAGAACAGTTTCTTCTCAACCGCAGGAATTGTCCAAACGGGAGGTTTTGTTTCAAATGTCTCGGGTGGAAACTGTTGTAGGTTAAGAGGCAATTTCTCGAGGTTGGTTTGTGGTGAGTAGTAGTTAATAGGGTTCCATCTTTAGCCCAAATATTCAGATCCAGGAACACCAGATGGCTTCTGCTCATGGTGTTTGTAAATTTTAAAAAAGGATCTTGTTCGTTGAGCCAGGAACAGAAACTTTTGGCCTCCTCCTCATTGCCGTTCCAAATCAACAGAATATCATCAATATAACGCTTCCACATTATTATGTGGTTGGTATATGGTTTGTTGATGGTCAGGATTCTCTTTTTCTCCAGATGATGGACATACAGTCCAGCTACGCTCGGCGCAAAAGTGCTGCCCATGCTGGTCCCATGTTGTTGGCGGTACAATGTCTCCTCAAATCGGAAAAAATTCTCTGCGAGGGCTAAACGACAACACTCAAGAACTATATGTCTTGGTGTGTGATATGCCCACTCTTCCTCAAATAGCACCTCTTCTAGGATTTCCAATGTTTCTTTGTGCGGTAGGCTAGTATAAAGGCTCTCCACATCTAGACTTATCAAAATGCTAGATGTGGGGTCGAAAATCATGTCCTTTAATAGGCATAGTACATCCTTAGTATCTTTGAGGTAGGTGTCTGTCTTCTGAACTATTGGGCGAAGGAAAGCATCAGCGTATTTAGACAAAGGCTCTAAAATAGAGCCTATTCCA
Organism: Lissotriton vulgaris; assembly: GCF_964263255.1. Taxonomy (NCBI): domain Eukaryota; kingdom Metazoa; phylum Chordata; class Amphibia; order Caudata; family Salamandridae; genus Lissotriton; species Lissotriton vulgaris. The sequence goes on along the minus strand of NC_141693.1, from coordinate 1,178,590,210 downwards.
GAAACTATCGGTCTCCCAGGTGGTTGCTCCAGGTCTTTGTGGATCTTTGGGATCGTGTAGAAGTAGGGGATTGTTGGTCTTGAGTTTACTAAGAAATCAGATTCCTTTTTGTCCATACAGTCATTGACTGAGCATTCCTCAATAATGTGTGCAATGCAGATCCGTAATCTTTCAGTCTGATCCTCTTTGATGATGGTGTAGTTCTTTGTATCTGCAAGTAGACGTAGGCATTCTTGTCTATACTTTACAGTATCTTGTAAGACAATTGCTCCTCCTTTGTCCGCTGGTTTTATTGTGATGGTGTTGTCATTTGATAAATCATGGATAGCTTAAAATTCCAATTTGCTCGTGTTTTTGAAAACACTAATGGTATTAGGGTCCAGATCTTTTACATCCTTCATCACAGCTTTCTCAAAAGCTAGCAATTCAACTGGTAAATTGTGGGGCGGTGGGACAAAGGTTGATTTTTTTCTTAAGACCTGTGTCTGTATCTTTGGTAGTTATCAGATCTTTATCTTTAAAAAAGACCTGGAGTTTCAGTTTCCTTATGAATTCCTTTAACTCACAGCACAGTTTGAATTTGTCAGTTACTGGGGTGGGAACAAAACCTAGTCCTTTGTTTAATACTCGGGTCTGAACTTCCGTTAAAGTTACAGAGGACAAGTTGACCACTAAATCTGGGGTGGTATACCTGATCACTTGAACTTGCAATTTACATTATGTGAGCATGACTTCAAGAAAGGTCAGCACACGAATTTTGGAACATAGGAGCAATATACGTTGCAAGAAGTCCACCACACGCATGACTAACCATTTTATTGAAAAAAACCACACACCAAACGACTTAAGGTGGGTAGTCCTCGAGTGTGTAAGGAATAAAGAAAACATTGAAAAAACTCTTCATGAACGTGAGCAACGTTGGGTTTTCAGATTGCAGACAGATATAAGCGGGCTGAACGATGATATACCTTGGGGTGCTTTCAACCGCTGACATGATATATACTAGAACTGCAAAGTCCCTAAAACCAGTATAAAATCTTATGATTAATGTAACATCTCTGAATCTCCTTTTTTACCTCGTCCATGAGGTTGTTATTTTGCTATGTACACCTGAAATTACAAAGTCTATGAAAGTTTTTTTAGGAACGTTCTTTCTCCCTGCATTGTGAAGAATTCCCATAGTTTTTTATGAAAACGAGTTTTTTTTTTAAAAAACGAGGCTTTATGAAACCGTTTAATTAGGGCTAAAACAAATTAAACTGAAGAAAGACCGATACAAGGCTCTTTTACATCCACCTAAGATGGCCGCCGGAGCAAGACAGTCTAGCTCCAACCCGGAAACCGGAGAAAACAAAAACCAAGCCCACGGATCACATTGTAAGATGCGGTCCGAGGGGAAGCAACTAGGTAACACTGCGCGGCATTGCTGATTCGGAAGTAAGTGTAATGAATTCAACCCCTAAGCTAGGGAAGAGAATACCAAGCCTTTGACTCTATTACGAAAAACGCTCGATTACTAACCACGTGTTTTACAATCCTGAAATTCTTTTAGCATTGTTTCCACCGAGGCAATACCGCCCCCCTAAGAGACCATGATGTTCTATTAAGCACCTACAAAAGTAAATATCTGGATTATTCTCTGGTTGTGTGTTAAATGTGTGTACACTGTTTTTAGGTCTCGCCTGTCAATGCGCTTGCGAGACTATGGGGGCTTAAACAGACTTTAACCAACTTGCGATTCCATGGCGATTCCTTGCAGTGCCCGTCAAATTGAAGCTCAATGCGCAAGCGCATTGACATTAAAAGCGCGTGCACATGAAAGCGACAAGGCTCCCTCCCACGGCAATCCCCACCCCAGCCGCCAGCACCTCCCCTCTCTCTCCCCGCACACAGCCAGGCTCGCATTTCTCCTCCCCCTCCCCATCCGACAGCACCTCCCCTCTCTCTCCCAGCACACAGCCAGGCTCGCATTTCTCCACAGCCAGGCTGGCATTTCTCCTCCCCCTCCCCCTCCCCAGCCACCAGCTACTCCCCTCTCTCTCCCTGCAGTTTCACGGCCGTGTCTCGTCTTAAACCCTTAAACATGCACAACTCAATTTTTACACACTGAAACAGACTATTTTTTAAACAAAATTCGGCAGCCTTCGACATCTGTTCCCCAGCCCCCAGCCGCCAGCACCTCCCCTCTCTCTCCCCGGACACAGCCAGGCTCGCAATTCTCCTCCCCCTCCCCAGACGCCAGCACCTCCCCCCTCCAGCACCTCACCTCTCTCTCTCCCTGCACACAGCCAGGCTCTCATTTCTCCTCCCCCTCCACAGCCGCCAGCACCTCCCCTCTCTCTCCCTGCAGTTTCACGGCCGTGTCTCGTCTTAAACCCGCATTTGACATCTTCGCGTTGAATACTAAAACATGTTGGAAGCATCATGTTCTTAAAAGAATTTGTATTAACGAACACACATTAATTAGCCTTGTACCGAAAACAAAAAATACACTCCCTAGATGTGTGGTAGTGAACGGCAGCGTTCAAATGCTGGTGAGCCCAACAAAATCAAAATACAATGGCAGCCCTCCATCTGTTTCGTGTGCCTTGATGTGGTGGGGGGCTGAGGGGGCTTTCAATGCGGCTTCCCTTTGCAGGCTCAGTTTGAAGCCCTGGTCTTAACTATGCAGCCTCGGCACTCGATACAAACGGAGTAGCAGCAGAAAGGAACGGGCTGCAACTTGCAAAAATCAACGACTCCAAGCGAGCATGCACAACTCAATTCGCCAGCCTTCGCCATCTGTTCACCAACCGCAAGCAACTCCCCTCTCTCTCCACGCACATAGCCAGGCTCACATTTCTCCTCCCCCTCCCCAGACTTCACACACTCAACACCCTCACACACCCTCAATCACCCTCACTCAACATCACCCCCTCACCCTCACACCCCCTCGCCCTCACCCACAGTCACACACTCAACCTTCAAACTCGCACACCCTCACTCACCTTCACACCCTCACAACACTCACCCTCACTCACCCTCAAACTCTCACCCTCACTCACCCACACCTGTCACACTCTCACACCCCATTAGCCTCACCCCCTCATGTTCACACACCTTCACCCCTTCACCCTCACACACCCTCACCCCTTCACCCTCACAACCCTCACACCCTCGCTCATACTCACTCCGTCACCCTCACTCACCCTCACACACCATCACACACCCACACACCCCCTGACCCTCACATCCACTCACACTTACACCGTCCAAGTCCACCCCCCATTAGCCTCACCCCCTCATGTTCACACACCCTCACCCTCACACACCCTCACACTTACTCACGTCACCCTCACTCACCCTCACACACCATCGCACACCCTCACACCCCCTGACCCTCACATCCACTCACAATCACACCGTCCAACTCCACCCTCACAACCCTCACTCATACTCTCACCGTCACCCTCACTCACCCTCACCCTCACACACCCTCACACCCCCTGACCCTCACATCCACTCACAATCACACCGTCCAACTCCACCCTCCAACTCCACCCTCCAATATGACTGCGCATCACAACAACTCACACTCGCACCCACTCACACCCACCCTCACCCTCGGCCTCACACACCCTCACTCATCCTCACCCTCCCTCACACACCATCACTCACCAACACACCCTCACCCACAACCTCAACGCCCTCACACACACTCAATCACCCTCACCCACTCACCATCACACACCATCACTCAACACCCCCTCACCCTCACACACCCTCACCCTCACCCACAGTCACACACTCAACCTTCAAACTCGCACACCCTCACTCACCTTCACACCCTCAAAACACTCACCCTCACTCACCCTCAAACTCTCACCTTCACTCACCCACACCTATCATCACACACTCTCACATCCCATTACCATCACCCCCTCATCTTCACACACCCTCACCCAATCACCCACACTCACACCGTCACCCTCACTCACCCTCACTCACCCTCCCACACCATCACACACCCTCACACCCCCTGAACCTCACATCCAATCACCCTCACACTCACACCGTCTAAGTCCACCCTCCAAATCCACCCTACAACACCACCCTACAACTCCACCCTCCAAAATGACTGCGCATCTATGTTAATGCAAGCAAAGCTTTTGCAGTGCGGCTTGATGTGTACCTTACAAAAAAAATGAAAACATTTTACATGTATAATATAAAAAAAATTACTGATGTCTTTGTTTTTGGATTCAGCGCTAACCGCATCAATCAACATTACATAGGTCTCTTAGCTTCAGAAACAACGCTTCACAACATTAATACATTTGAAGTGTACAATATTCACGGAGAAAAAATAAACACTTATAGCCATCATCACAACAACTCTCACTCACACCCTCACCCTCCGTCTCACACACCCTCACTCATCCTCAAACTCCCTCACACCCTCACCCACCATCACTCACCAACACACCCTCACCCTCAACACCCTCACCCTCACACACCCTCACTCACCCTCACCCTCACTCACCATCACCCCCTCACCCTCACACACCCTCACCCACAGTCACACACTCAACCTTAAAACTCGCACACCCTCACTCACCTTCACGCACTCACACCCTCACAACACTCACCCTCACTCACCCACACCTAGCATCACACACACTCACACCCCATTACCCTCACCCCCTCATCTTCAGACACCCTCACCCCCTCACCCTCACACCTTCACTCATACTCAGTCACCCTCACTCGCCCTTACACACCATCACACACCCTCACACCCCCTGACCCTCACATCCACTCACCCTCACACTCACACCGTCCAAGTCCACCCTACAACACCACCCTACTACTCCACCCTCCAACTACTACTCCACCCTCCAACTACTAATCCACCCTCCAACTACTAATCCACCCTCCAACTCCAAACGTAAATAGCATTAGGCAACATTTAATTCAATAACAAAACATCGGATTACACACTTGTAGGTATTCAAAAAAGAAAACTTAATGCATCGCGAGGACAGTGCACCAATTAATACATAAAAACGCAAAAAAGGATTGTTAAATATAACATGTTTTACGAAAAAAAAAAAATCCAAAGAAAAAAGGGAAACATCTGAATACACAGCGAGTAATACACCAATTTAAAAGGGGACAAAGACATCTAAAGGACACAAATTCACAACATAAAGCAGTTACTAAAGTAAGGGGAAATAAATAAACCATTAAACAATGGTGGAAAGAATCCACAAAACCAAGAAAGTGCGTAATCACAAGAGCACGAGACCTCGCATCCTAATTGCAATTCTTCCATAAGTACAATAAAGTATTCCACTCAAACTACACAACAAAAACAATACAATTTTTAAAGGTGGCTTCATACTTATACTTTGCCACAATTAATGCACATCTGTAGTCGGAAATTTAAAAGGAGGTAAACATTGTCTCTAATGAGCAAACACAGACAAAATCACTGCGCATCTATGTTAATGCAAGCCAAGCTTTTGCAGTGCGAATTGATGTGTACCTTACAAAAAAATGATAACTTTTTACATGCATTATATAAAAAACGTTACTGATGTGTTTGTTTTTTGATTCAGCGTTAACAGCATCAATCAACATTACATAGGTCTAGATTAGCTTCTAAAACAACGCTTCACAACATTAATACATTTGAAGTGTACAATATTCACGGAGAAAAAATGATCACTTATAGGCATCATCACAACCACTCACACCCTCACCCACCCTCACCCTCAGCCTCACACACCCTCACTCATCCTCACCCTACATCACACCCTCACACTCTCACAACCTCACACCCTCAATCACACTCATACCCTCACACACCATCACTCACCAACACACGCTCAGCCTCACTCACAACCTCAAACCCCCAGACACTCACATCCACTCACCCTCACACCGTCCAAGTCCACCCTCCAACTACACCCTAAAACTACAATACCACACTACAAATCTACCCTCCAACTCCACACATAAATTGTGTTAGGCAACATTTACCCTCACCCCCTCATCCTCACACACACACACTCACAACACTCACACCCTCACTCCTACTAAAAGAGTCACCCTCAATCACTCTCACACACTCTCAAAACCCCAAACACTCACATCCACTCACCCTCACACCGTCCAAGTCCACCCTCCAACTACACCCTATAACTACAATACCACCCTACAACTCTACCCTCCAACTACAACTCCACCCTCCAACTCCACACATAAATAACGTTAGGCAACATTTATTTTAATACGTAAAAATCGGATTACACACTTGTAGCTATTCAAAAATTAAAACTTAATGCAACGCAAGGACAGTGCAGCAATTAATACACAAAAATGAAGAAAGGGATTGTAAAATAAAACATTTCTTTCACAAAGATCATAAATGCACACAAAATAGGCAAACATCTGAATACACAGCAAATAATACAACAATTTGAAAGTGGACAAAGCGAGCTAAAGGAAACAAATTCACAACATAAAGCACTTACTAAAGTAAGGGAAAATAAACCATTAAACAATGCCAGAAAAAATCAAAAACACAAAGTGCGTAATCACAAAAGCACGAGACTCTGGTGTTGCTCTGACTGATGCTGCTGTTGCACGAAGTGTTTTGGTGGTGCTAAGTGCACAACCAGAGGAATACCGTACACCAAAACGGCATCAAAAGAGCACAACTCAACAACACAACAGCACTACTAACTACCACCCCAACACCACAAATCAACACAACATTATCACTCAGCAACAACACATTAACACAATGCACTCCCTCACACTCACAACCCTCAGGCTCACACCCCTCACCCTCACATCCCTCACCCTCACATCCCTCACTCTCACATCCCTCACTCTCACACCCCTCACCCTCCCACCACTCAAGCCACAGATGGGTGTGCGATGGGAGGACGCTTAGCTTGCAGGGCTGTGCTTCTATCCCCTGCTGCACTCTCCTGCTCTCTAGAAATGTGGCATAACAACAAAAGCTGCCATCAAAGTCACGTCAATACAAATCATGTGGCATTCCAAATGCTATAGGTGTCACATTCACAAAAATTAAAACTATTGGCATTGTAAATGACCAATCTATCAATGTAGCTATTTGGAAAAACTACACACAAAAAAAAAAATCATTTACAAGACCAATAGCTCCTTCTTTTCTAATACGAGACCTATTGCATTTCCAATGCTTGTTTGTATAGTCACTTCCGTATGTCTGTTTACGAAGTTTCACGTTAATTTCACTTCATGTGCAGTTTGGAGAGCAGACATCGGACCTGAAAGTGTGCACACACCAATATGGTGATACCACACCATATAGACTGTGTGCATCTATGTGCGTGTATCTGAAACGTACATGTTGAAGGACGTATATGTCCCCGATCTCTGCTGAGATAGGTGCAAGGTGTTTTTTAATTGTGTTCTATTCATTTCTTTTACAGGTTCATCAGTGAGCAATACATTGGCCCAAAAAGCCAAGTGTATGTATGTTGAACCACCCGTGTACCAAATAGGAACAACGTTCATCACTGTAAATATAATTCCTAATTCTAGGTTTTTTAGGAGTGGCACAATACAGGGCTGGTCCCTGTATGGTCCTGACGAAACGCTAGGGGTAGCGTGAAACATGTTGACCATATACTGAATCCAGCTACATTATTGGTTGGCGCACAGTATAACCCCATTTTTAACATACCGGTCTAGGAGCAGAATAAAACATTGAGGCCCACTAGCACGGTATTTTTAAACTCACATACACCCATCCACTCCACTTCACTTTTCCTACACCACACATAGTCCTTCACTACTACAGTGCTCCTACGTAGTTCGCAAGTCGTAGCACGCCCCTTTTCGTAGAGAACTGGGAGGACCCCAATGATGAAGTATGTCACCGTGAGGAAACTCCGGTGAGTGAGGGGACTATAAGAAAGACATTTTTTCTTTCTTCTTGGGCTACACTTAGATATTATCTGGGAGTTAGCCACCACACGAGACAGGTCTCTGAACCCAGACATTGGGCTCTTTCTCTACTTGTATCCATATTGTCAGTCGCTTCCTCTCCCATGGCATTTTCCATAGGATCTTGTGACGAGCCCGGAGAAAGCGCCACTTTAATCCATTCCGACGCGTCTTCCGAAGTGTCGAAAAAAGTAAGTCTTGTGCTCGTGTATAACTTTGAGGCGTGCCGGAAAGAACCGGGCATATTTCAGGTTGCGTTCCCGCAGGGTACGCTTCACGCCCAGAAAGGAGGACCTTGCTTTCTGTACCGCTGGGGTGAAGTCCAGATATATCGATATACTGTTCTATTTTCATATTGTATCGGGGTTTTCTCTCTCGCCGCTTTTACGACTGCGTCCCTGTCTTTATAGTGTAAGAGGCGAGCTATCAGTGGACGAGGGGGGCCCCCTGGTTTTGGCGGCCTTGGGGGTACCCTGTGTGCGCGCTCCACACTAAACAGCGGGGTGAGATCCTCAGGGGCCACAACCGTCTTTAGCCAGTCTTCCACAAACTGCGTCGGATTAGCTCCCACACGTCGATCCGGAACGCCTAGTATGCGTACATTTTTGCGGCGCGAGCGCCCCCGCATCATCCACTCCGTCCGCAAGCCTTTCATCTGGCGCTCCAGTGCCTCTATTTTCGTAGAGTGTTCTGTCGACTGTGGGATCAGATCATCCAACGCTAGCTTATGTTCCGTGACCTTTTCTGACAGTTTTTTGTGATCTGCCTTCAACAGGGTCAAACCAGTGGACATCGTGTCCATTCGGGCTTCGAGTGCTGCCCTCGAGGCCCTAATTTCGGTCAGGATCAAATCTAGCGTTGCCTCTTGCGATTCCATGCCCGTTTGTGGGATCACTTTTATTGGAGGATGCCAGCGGGTCATCGGAGCTGGCTGAGCGTAGTGTGGCGTGCACCACTGTGTCCGGCTGTCGGTTTTTATTTCGCACCATATTGAGACTCCCTGTAGTGCCCCCGGTGGTTTCCTCTACAGATTCCTGGGCACCCCGTGTTGTCGTACTTCTGCTATACTCCGTGATGCTCCCCTCCACTCAGGTACACTGCGTCGAGGTTTCCTAACTATGATGTTGTGTGCACGGTATCTGCCCTGGAGGTATGGGCTCTTCAGGTATGTCTTTCTCAGAGCCAGCAGACAAGATTCCCCAGCTATACTCAGAGAAGTCACTTTCGGTGTGGCTCCACAGCTGGTCCAGGGCCGGTCCACTCTCAGCGGCCCAGGGTTCCGGTCCACTCTCAGCGGCCCAGGGTTCCGGTCCACTGTCGATCTCGCTCCTGAACCCGATGCCCAACGCACAAGATGGCGGACGTCTGTTTCAGGGCTGCAGGAGAACGTTGCACCTCATGCTGGGACCCAAGGCTCATCGACGGCGACCTCCAGCTAGAATGTGGCTGCACCGGGCGGCTCTCCCCCGGCGCCCCCGGCAGCGGGTGTGCTCTGAGTCACCCTCCCGTCTTCCGCCACCTTCCCCTGGGCGCGTTGGGCCGCGCTCCGTGAGTCTGGCGGACCTCCCCTTGGCACTCTGTTTGTGTTCCGCTGTGGTTTGTCGAGAGGCGGGAGACCCCCTTCAGCCCGCTTCGCGTCCGCCGCATTCACTTGTTCCTTTCCGATTCCCGAGCGGTACCCGGATGTTGGGTGTCACCGCCCGGAAGTCATCAGCGCACGGCCTGATCTTCGACTGTGGGCCGCGGCTTCCGACGGGATGGTAGGCCTCTCACCTCGGGACGCCGGGAGACGTTATCCGTTGCGGTCGGAGTTCGCAGCCGCCACCGTTCTCTGCCCAGGTCCTCTACTCTTCGTGCGGGTGTGATTTTAGGGTATTCAGCAGCAGTTCATGCAGGATAAATAGCTTATTTTCAGGGCCGTTAGACGGAGCAAGCTCAGCTCACGTCTACCATGGTCTGCTGGTAGCCACGCTCCCGTGTTAATCGAGAAATGACAGCATACTTTCCACGGAGGATAGCTGCATTTAGGCCCAGTAGAAAATGGTAAGCTCAAACAATCTGATCCTACCCAAACTCGGATTTATGTATAGGAACTTGTCATTTTGGTAAGATTCTGTTTTCTTATTTCACAAGAGAACAAAGACGTGAGTAGGCAGCAGGATATTGCCTGTTTTAATTTATATATACTAGTGAGAGGTATGTACTAACCAGATGAGGAAATCTGGCAGTGTAGAAAGTGGAAGACCTTTGAGTGTCTCCGGAGAAACAGTACCTGTTAGTTTCTAGTGAGTCAAAAGCGCAGCAACCCCTGAAAAATTGTGAGAAGAACGGTTACAAGGAATTTGAAAATATCAGTGATGGCTTTTATAAAGAGATCATTGGGACAAGTCATGTTGACAGGCTTTCCAGGAATTTCTGATGCAAGCCTTTTCAGTGGAGTAGTTTCTACGTTAACGAGCATTATAACTTTAATGATATTGCATTCTATCATTTACTATGCTTCTTACACCTGAAGAGAGTACAAATCGCTCCAGTTGGCATCAGCCTACACTAGGGTCTTCAGTAACAGTGATGGGTATTTTATCACCATTATAGTCATCTTAGTGCCATGGCTGTCACCTGTACTTTGTAGTAATCTTATCATTTCCCTATGCTGTTCACCAAAGCTTGTTGCAGTTTACCCCGCACCATGTGATCACTCAATGATATAAGTGCTAGTTGCAAAGTCTTACCCAATCCTCCTGAAAAAATCCTTTGACTACCTTTACCGTATGTACAACAAAACGTGCGCTCTTTGCCAAAGTAAGCCACATGCTCAGACATGGCCTGAACATATTTCCAATTCACTTCTTAGGTTATTACATTTACCTTATTCTACCATTCCCACGTTCAATATTACTAGACAGCCAATTCCTCCCCCTCCTCCGCCCAAAAGGATCCTTTTACTATCATTCAGCCAGTGATGTGCCCTATTTGAATTGTTCTGCCTTAAAGCATTAAACCACAGATCCTCTCATATAAAGTTCTTTTCTTTCTGACCCCAATTTTGAATCATTTATTCATGACTTCCTGGGATCATAACCTGACTGTCTCAATTATATGGTTAGCATGTCTCTTTAAAAAGCAAACAGCTAAAATATGTTCTCAGTTCCACTCCCTTCTTCCTCGAAAGCTACTTCTCTAACCAGAATCTTCTCAACCCATGTAAGAAACTGGGTTGCTGTTGCTGTCCCTGGGAACCAGGTCCCCAGTACCAGTGGTCTTTCTCAAAACTGTATAATTGTTCCCCCAATTGGCACTGCCTTCAGCACCCTCTGTAAGTCCCCAGTTAATGTTAACCCTGGTGCCTGAGGTACTAAAGAGGGCCCCCAAGGGCTGCAGCATGGATTGGGCCACCCTAAGGAACCCCTCACAAAACTCCTGCAGGGCTGCTATTGCGGGCTATGTGTTTTGGTGCGGACAAAAATAAAAACACGACCCGACACCCATCTCCGTGGGCCAGGTCCCCTAAAACTGCATGTAGCACTTGTAAGTCAACCCCACAGCAGGCCTTACAGGGCATGCCTGCATGAGCACATATGCCCTAGTGCAAGTGAACAGACAAGCCATTTTAGAACATGTGTTGGACACTGGTGAGACCGACCCCAGCTACATAATGGCTTCACTGAAAATAGGGATGTTTGGTATTAAACGTCTGTTATTTACAAACCCACCCTGATTCCATTTGTGGATTTGTAAATATATGCTCACAGAGGGCACCTTGTAGGTGCCCCCTGAAAGTCTACCAGCCTCTTGTGTGTTTGCTGACTGTACTCCGTCAGCCTGCCACACAAATCCCAGTTCTGACCTCCTAGGATGAGGGCCTTTGCTCTCAGGAGGCCAGAAACAAAGCCTGCCTGGGAAGAGGGTGTTCACGCACACCCTCCCTCAGGATGACCAACTAATTAGCACTCCTGGTCAGTAAACTTCAAAGAAGCTTCTTACTTTGAGGTGCAAATCTGGCTCCATTCCCTGGAGAGGAGGTGACTACGCCACTTTTGTCCAGAGCCCTTTGGCACCTGAACAGGTAGGAAATTAGCTAGTCAGGTAAGCATGCCACCCCCGACTAATGGCACCCCTAAGGGGGGCTAAACTTTTCTAATGTAGCCTTCTTTGTGATGGTATACTTAGGAATTCTGGACAGGGTTATGCCCACTTTCTACGGAAAGTGATTATATAGGGGACTTAGTGACCCCAAGGGTCAGTAGCCCATTGGCTACCCTACACTCCCCTAACACCCCTACCATACACTCCCCTAACTCCCCTAGATTCAGTATTTAGGGGAGCCCCTGCCACAAGCGAACAGATCCTGTAAGAACAGAAGATCCAGCAACTGACTTGGCGTCAACCCTGCCGACCTGCCTATTGCCTTCACCAATTGCACCAAAAGTCGACTGTCCTACAACGGCTGAGTCCCCAAACCCCAGGTGACCTGCCAGCACTTCACCCAGGAATCAAGACTTCCAGAGAAGCAGCAGACCTGCTTCCCTGCATCCTGTAGGCATCCAAAGACCCCTGGAAGGACTCTGTGACAGCAGAAACCCAATGCCTGAAGACACCACTGCACCTATCATTCCAAGTGTGAGTTAAAGTGGGCCAACGGTGTCAGTGTGGTCCCCCAGCCCTCCAAAGGCCGAGACCAGTGTGGTGACACCTCTCAAGGACTCCCCAACATCGCCTGCAACCTCTGCACACAGGCCTCTTCTACTGCAAATGCTCCCGGTAAGAAAAACCCAATGGATAAGGACACCTCTGCACCCGTCCCCCCAGGGCTGCGGGGAAGAGGACCAACTGTGTCCCTACATCCCGAGCATCGTGAGGCCTGAGTACCCATGTTGGTTCAGCACAACTGGCTCCTCCAGTCAAAGCTTGCAGCCTCTTTTTTTAATTTTTATTTTATTTTTTTGCAGCCTCTTTTTACTCTGACCGTTCTTCATAGAATAACATTGGGCACCCAATGCTGTTTTGCACTTTTGAACCCGGCCGCCCCAGGGCCGCTGGTGGTGTTCTGCTGGTGCCTCCTTGGGCCTTGCCCACCACTGTAAGTTGCTGGAATATAACCGAATTCCGCATGAACTTTTTCTCCCATAGGATAACATTGCAGCTTCCTGAAAGCAGCAGGCACCATGGCAACTCTGCTCGTGCAGTGATCTATTGGTGGTGCTTGAGACCGGGGCGGGCCCCTTGGAAGGTTTAGCCTTGGGTTGTTGCCTACTCTGTCCATGCCTTATAATGGCTCTGTGGTTGAGCCATGGCTGAACTAGCTCATTAAGGAGCCAGGCCATTCCTAAATGCCACAGAAAATTCTGAATCTTCAGACTACTTGGGATGTACATTTCACAACAAACAGTATTTAAGAACATGATAAAGACTTCAAAATATAGAAAGTGTTTTCTTTATATTTGCAAGTGTTTCCATTTAATACATTAGATCACAACATTACATTGACATTTGTTTGAATTGAAGGCTTATAAGTATGAACTTTGAAATATATACTACCTCCTGACAGTGGCCTGCATGAACAAAATGAGCCAGTTGTCCAGTGTCCCTAAGGTCATTGCCAATATTGTTGTTTTAAATGTGGAACGTTACAGGCTATTGAAACATGTATAAGTGATGTTTTTGTACAGGTTCCATGTTCAACGGACATTCTTGAAATTGTTCTCATTTGTTACTATCAAGTAAATTAATTTGACTTGGATCACACAATTTAGTCATGCGGGAAAGCAAGAATTTGAACGCAGGTTTCCTAGTTACACGTGGTGCCGTTAAGCCCCTGACTAGAGACATTTTTCCTCTATGCTATTTAACAACATAGGACAGTGTTTTTGACCAATTCTGTCCGATGAATAGTACTTTGTTAAATAAATACAGATCACGTTATGCTGACACTTTCCTTAAAAAATAAATCTGTTACATAATGATGGCAAGTGAAGGCAGGACACCATAGATAGTAGCAAATGCTTCCTCCGGTTTTACATAGCTATTGAACACTGTCAAACTGCATTAAAAAAAGTATAGGTACTGTGATGCTGAGTGGACTAGAGGTGGGGCCAGTGAGCGTGGAGGTGGAGTCAAAGTTAACTACATATAAGAACTCACATCTATAACAGAAATGCACTACATTATTATATGAAACATCTATTGGTTAATGGGATCACTGCAGATGTGTATGTGTGCAACCAGAGAGCCACATAATTGAATCCAAGTTGGTGCAATTGTGACTAGTGTATTTATAGTGCTATGAGGTCCCAACCTGTGACCGAAAGCTCTGGAAATGTGCAAGTCATTATTTTAAACTTGTATTACACACAGTATACGCTAGAGTGCTACAAAATGTGCAAACAATAGATTTAAGATTGAAAAACAAAATTACTTCCAAAGTATTACACTATACTTTGGAAGTAATTTTGTTTTTCAATCTTAGTAATAAAGTGTAATAAAAGTAAAAGAAACTCTCCAAGAAACACTCCAGGTTAATTAGGTAAGCAGATCCTTTAATATGCAGCCAAGAGTATCAGCGTACAGATTGAATGCCGTTTAACCGCACGGCAACACTATTTAAGCAAGACCTTTCCATTCAAGCAACAACACAGACACGCGACTCAAACCTGCATGCACGCCGCAACATTCAAAGAACAACATGCAGACACGCGGCACAAATCTACATACACACCTCACGCGAACACAACACGCGACATACACACATTCAAACCATAACACGATGTTTATTGTTTGTGAATGACGCGTGTGCGTTCACGCGCGTCATTTCAAACGATAACCATATACTACACATAGACTGTAGTAAAACGCTGATTGTATTTGGTGCAAACATTTTTTATAACTGTGCACTTAAAGCAGCCACTATACTGCTCAGCTGGTAGCACCTTTACAACACCCCCCCTCCCCCCCAAAAAAAGAATGAATCTTTGTTATCAGAAGCTTCATATGACTCCATCAATTAACACATATACTAGTTTCCTAGCAGCCTTTTTACATTTATGAATTAACCATTTGCTCACATAAAAAAAAAATGTAGGCAGCTGGCTTGTTTCTTTTTTAGCTGTCTGCACCTCCCGCAGCCTCCGATCAGATACTGCCTCTCTCTTAGCCCGAGGCATCTCAACTGTCAGAAGAAATGCTAAAATTCGGACAAATGCCTTCTATTGAAACATCAGTCATGGACATTAGGGCAAATTTATGTACAGGCTGTGCACATTACAGACAGGTGGTCACCTTAGGCTGCGCGTACACCTCTAGGAGAAGATTACGTTGTCTATGCATAGCGTGTTTGCTTATTTTCACAGCAAATTCAGAGCTTAAATGCAATCCCCCAAGAATCCTTCCCCAAGTGCAATTCAACCATTCCATATCATCGCTTCTAAAGCACAGTCCAGCACAAAGGAAACAAACCCGATCACGGCCATTGTGTGGTGTGCTCAGAATGTGGAACTCACTGTACTGGTTGCTAGGTATCTGGAATATTTAGATTGAAGCTGCAACTGATGAGTGGTTGAGATGGAGTGGATGGGTTCCTGTTTGTGGTGAACTTCAACTAAATATACCTGTAATCTTCATGGCTAAAAGGCCTTTGCCAAGACAATATGTCCCAAAGGCGAGAGCTATTGATTTTGTCAGTGCGTGATTTTTTTTTTTTTTGGCAGAATAAAAATACATTTGGGTTGGGGTTGCGGTAGTGTATCTTTCATCTGCTCCCACTGTGAAAGCGAACACCACTATTAAACCTAAGGGTTTAACTTCAAAATTAAAATAAACCACAGAATAGATGCGATGTCCCCACTTGGCCTTCGTCTGCAAGCCCACCAATGCACAGATAACTTCATGCTCCCCTGGGCTGCCTACATTGTGAGGTGGAGAGTACTGTTGCAGGCTTTTTGCACTTTGATTACCCATGTTCTCAAAGTGCAAAAAGCCTGTGGTGCTGGCCAGCCCTCCTCTGCTGCACCCAGGCAGGTTTGGAGAATATTACAAGAGGGAGGGGCAAGAAAGGAAGCACTTTACCCTCTCTTCCCATTAATTTTTCCTCAAGAGATAGAAACCAGAGCATTCCAGTAACACGCTCTGTTTAGGTGGGGTCTAACCGACATTTCCGTTTTGTTGGAGCTTTGATACATACAGTGCTGCTGGCTAAGATGTAGCAGTTCAGTGTGAGAAAGGAGGTGGCATTTCTGCCTGTGATGTATATTTTATAAGTTGGAGAAGCTTGCCTTTCTGCTTTCCATCTGTACCGCACAATAGGGATCCCTGATGTCTGATGCTACAGTAATAGCTCAGGTGAACTCTGTTGAGGTGAGGTCTTGCCGGAGCAGTGCCTGGAGACACTACTGGACCGTACGTCTATGACTCTGCAGGTTAATTAGATTGTTGCTGACACCAGACTTGGGCACCATGCCCTTAGCCACTCCCCTCCTTTCCCCTTCCAGTGCAGATCCAGCTGTCAGGCCTTGCTGTAAGCACCATATTCCTTTGTAACCACTGAATAATGATTTATTAAATGTTTACACAGCAATATTCCCTTAGTTTGTTTAAATTTCGCAGTGCCCTCTGGTGTGTACTGCTGTCCGACGTTTAGATCAATTTTGCTGCTCCGCAAAAAAAGTCCTTCCTTGCCTCAAGAAGCACATTGGAGCGCAGACTGATCCCTGAGTGAGATTAGGCAGGGAGTTTAGTGACCACCCCTGCTTCCCACTGAACATCTTAAACTGGCTCCTGCTGAGAAGAGTCTTGTGGATCAGCTGTCACTTAAAGCCAGCAAAACACCCCTACATACCTCACCCACCAGTCCCTCAAACTTGCTAGATCTGGTATGTTATTTACCATTACAGTTAGATATCTCCACATGGGTCGACATGCTGAGTTATTTATTGTTTTAGCTCAGTTTTTGTGTTGGTTCTTTGAACCAAGTTGGGCCCTTGTCTTGACTCTTCCCATGAATTGTCCGGCTTGCCCAATTCTAGATATGTTCCATCAGAAGTTCCTTACGTCCAAGGGTGGCCTGAATAATATGGAAATGCCTGTACAGTTGGGATACATTTGTAGGTAGAGCTGTAGCGGCAGCGAACATGCGCTGCTTGCTCTGCAAAGCATGCAGTAGTAAAGTATGAGGAGACAAGCTGCTCTTACACTCCGCCCATATTTTTCATTGGTTACTGTGTTTGTCCTTCGTAAATTCTGTCTTCTTATTGATTGAGGATTGTTAGTCCCGCCTTATTATGCCATGTCATCATTTGTACCCTCCCATGGCTACCGGCCCCTTTACTTCAAATGTTACACTGTATGGTACGAGTTATTTAGAGCACTATTTTTTCCCCCTCCTGCCTGCACTCCTGTTGCCGTGCCTTCACGCTCTCCTACCGCCCGCACTCCTGTTGCCGTGCCTTCTTCCCCCTCACTCCCGTTGTCCGTGCCTTCTTGCACCCCTGTTGCATCCCCACACCACCACTGTCCGTGCCTTCTCGTACCCCTGCCCACCCACCCGTACTCAAGTTTGTAATGCAGTATGTCTTGCGTAAATGCGAGTCCTGCTGCATTGCAAATGCTTGTTTTAGTATAGCACCTCATACCATACAGCTGCAGTTTCTAAGCACTGTAAATAATAAATTACTTAATTTACAGACCATCGAGAGGATAGAACACTGAGTCAGCCCTACTGAGAATGGAATTTGTGGGCTGTGGGACGCCGCTTTGTTCCCCTGGCAAATTTTCATCTCACTTAGCTATCCCCCCAGCTCTGAGACTGCAGGAGTCCTGATCGATGCTGGATCCCGCAGGACCAGATGCTTTTGATTTCTGCATGTCTTTTCACTTGTGCAGCTTGTGAGGCACTCCTGCGGGAAGTGTATTCCACCCACGAGGCAGATCTGCAGCCCCCTGCTCCCCTTGAACCTCTTGTCTGGCATCAAGAGAAGAGAATTGATGCTGGCTGCAGTAGAGCCTGGTAACACGCATGCACCTCTGCACCCTTAACCTGGGTTGTCTGGTCTGGGTGGTGGTGGGCTACTGCTTACCCTATGTGAGGCTAATATTTGGAGGATCTCTGATCTTCAGTTTCCTACATGGGGTTCACTCTTGAGACCTGCTGGCCCTACGCCTCCTTACAGGGTCTCCCGGTACCATGTGTTCAGGAGGGAGAAGGTACCAGCTGCGCTCCAGTAACTTCACCTGGTCCTGAGCATCACTGTGAGTCGCCTCTTTTAAGAATTAGCAGAATGCAAGGAAGGACAAAGAGAAGTGAGAGGGTACGGGTCTGAGTCTTCATCAGCCTCAGACCAGCAGGCACCACTTTCCTTCCCCGGAAGGCTGCGCTGTGACACAATCATTAAATACAAATAAAGCAGAAAAAATAACTGGTTAGTGTTGGGAATTGATTCAACTTTTGAGCATAGTAATAAAGAAATTGAAATCCTTGCCGGATTGGAAAGGAAAACCAATGAGGGCACTGTAATTTCTGAGGCAAAGGCCGCTATTGAAAAAGTCAGTAAGACAATTATTGAATCCCAGAAAAGTGAGCGTAACCAGAAGATTAACAAGGTCCAAAGGGACACTTCTAATCTTAGCCAAAAAAAGCACATCCTTGCTTGGCTGGGGCAGGACGTAGATAAAAGCTGGTCCTGCTACAATATTTACTGTAATTCGTTTCATCAACCTCTGAAAGTTAAAGCTCCAAGTGGCCCCAAAGAACTGGAAGTAGGAAGCATCAGGCAGATTTCTGCAGCAGCAACCCACTGAGCTATTTTACTTATCTGCCTGGTGGGTGGCTGCTGCTGTCATTGTGGCGGACAATGCCATTGTTTTAATCTTTTCGTCTGCTGTGACTCCATTTTGAGCTTGACCCATGGTGCCCTGTAGTCCATTATCAGCAGCTTGTATGTAGCGCCGTGCAAATCATTATACCTGTATACATTTGGTGCACTCCAGGATTATTTGAAAGTTTGGCGGTCCCTGGTTTGGAGGACATTACGTGTACACAGGGCGTGGACTCTGTTACTGGGGGTTGCTGTGCGACATGTGAAAGGCGGTGATAGAAGCTTGTGCGGCGGTAGATGATGGAAGGGCTTGCCTCATCCAGTCAGCATGGATAAAACTGGAGTCCCCGTCTGTGCCGTGAGTCTTCAAGTCAAACGTAATGCCCCTGTCTGGACCTCCAGCCTCACCAATGCACCAAAATAGCTAAATAGGAGAGCACAGAACAAAACCTCTATCCTCTCCCAGGAGTAAGTCATGGCATGTGTCCATACGCTGCATCTAAGATCTAGAATTTCTGTTTGAGGAGCCGTGAGCTTTGGAGCAGGTAATGTCGGGCCACTGGAATGATTCAATTGTGCAGCTGTGGCGTTTTTCAGCGCTTAATTTATATAGGAAAAAACAAGCATTTACAATGTACCAGGTCTCTCATTTACGCGAGTTTGAGCTATTGGCATTGTAAATGACAATGCCTTTTATATATTGTTGGACCCGGCCCTTTTGGCAGGTTCACCCCGAGACTTTTTGCTTTTTCCTAGCCTGTTTCTGGAACCTGGTGGTGGTGATTTTAGGCCTCTGCGCACTTTTTCGCTGTGGTACAGTGTAAAGTGCTTGAGCTCTCTGTGTATGTGTGGTGAGTGACCTGCCCTCCCATAGGAATGAATGGGGAATATGTATGCCCATGGTAGTTCCTGATGTGTGTGGAGTGCAGGGGCGAGTTTGATATGTACGAACTCGTGAGATTGAATGCTGCGTGATGGTATATGCGGCATGATTGTGTCTAGTCTAGAAGTGCCACTTTTAGAAGTTGCCATATTTGTGTAATTTGTGTCTGGCTTGTGTGATTGGCTGGTGAGCCTGGTCCAGGAGTTCCTGGGCCTGCTTGTGGATTGACTGTCTGGTTTGAGGGTGACAGGGGCTGGAGAGCCCAGGAGGTTGTCTGAGTCAACCCATGGATGAAAGGCAGCATCTGCTGCCAGGGAAGTGGGAGGAGATGGCACCTGATAGTGAAGGGCTGTGCCTGCCTGACCACAATGCTGTCTCCACCCCCCCCCCCCCCCTGCTGGGCGACTGCCACCTCTGTCCCTGATACTGAAGGGACTTCCTTATAACCAGTTCTAGCTGGTTCTCACACTGCCTGCACAAAGACTTTTCCCTGTATAAGAAGGGACTGTGTCCCCTTCCAAAATGTTCTTGTTTCTGACTTGAATCTACCAGGGGCGGGCGCTGCCCAGGCCCTGGATGCCTGGAGGACTTCTGGGGGACCCCTCTGCCTTGCCTGGGCTGATGGGGGGGGACTTGGCTTTGCCCTGGATTCCTGCTGTTTTTCTGGATTCTGGAGACCCTTGTGCTGGGTCCCCTTTGCTTCGCCTTCCTGAAGGACTTTGTGGAGGACTTTTGGGGCACTAGCGCCTGAGGAGCGCTTTGATTGTACTTGTTGCTGGACTGGTGACCTTTGGCTGCCTTTTAGCGCTAGGAGAGCTTTATTTTTCTGTTGTAGCGCTTGGAAGCGCTTGACTTGCTATTTTTAGCGCATGGAGCGCTTTAAATTTCCTTTGGCGCCTGGGAGCGCTCTATCTGTGTTCTAGCGCTTTGTTTCCCCCAGCGCTTGAGAGCGCTTTTATTTCCTGTTTATTTGTTGAAATTTACAACGGGAGTCCACCCCGTGCTGTGCGAGGAAATCGCCGCCGTGGCCTCGACAGCGCGACACGAGCCAGTGGGCTCGTCAGGAGGGCCGCGCTGCCATTGGCTGGCCCCAGGAAGAGTTGCCGCTCAGCCATTGGCTGCCCACCGGAAGTAGAGGTCCGGCCCGCCGCCTGGTTGTGGGCGGGGCCGGGAGGACGTGTTTTCCGCTTCCCCTGCATGGTGGAAGCCTTTGCCGGTGTTGCCGGTCTCCCATGCTTGGAGGGAGACCGGAGAAGAAGCGTGACCTGTCGCGGGGCTCCCGTGTGCTGAGGGAGCCCCGGGAAGAAAAGGAAGCTGAGCGGCATGAGGAGAGAGCCCCGGCAGACTGCGGGAAGAGGACATCGTCCCCCGCCGCCTCCGTAGAGCAGCCGGTGAGTAGGGCTGCCCGGAGGGGAGGGGGGAGATGGCACGAGGGATTGCAGCACAGAATTGAGCGGCCCGCTTGATAGAGGGCCGCTCCGACGTTTCCCTCAACCTGCGCAGAGTCAGATGACTCCAACCGGGGGCACGTCCTGTTAAAGGGCCCGTGGGGGTCCTGTTGTTCCGTGAGCCCGTGTCTCCCCCAGAACTTTCCAGAGCGGGGCGGCATGTTTCTTTGCAGAGCCCCGTGGCTCCCCCGATGGCCATTAGTTGCTGAGTCCTTAGTGAGGAGCTCCATCGTCGTGAGGGGACATACATGATTTAGGGTCCCTGTGAGATGCTTGCAAGGGCCATGTTTTATTTGAAAGGCCCCCGAAGTGTCCGTGCTGAGCCTGTGGCTCCAACTCGTGGCATGCACTTTTCTTTAGGAGCCAGTGTGCTCCCTGGGGGCAATGTTAACGGTAGAGCCTGTGTGGCTCCAACGTATGGGGCATGTGATGCCCAGAGCCTGTGTGGCTCCAGCGTTTGGCCATTTTTAGTTAGAGTGGGCACCGGAGCACATTGCCGGTGCCCGCCCCCTCCTGCCTGCGAGGAATTTGTTTTTAGAGCCTGTGTGGCTCCCACATTGGGTGCAGTTTGCGCCCAAGGGTCAGTGAGGGCCCTGGCGCACTTTTGATGATTCACAGCTGCCCAGCAAGTAGTGGGCACCTGCACCATTTAGGCCCCTGACATTGAGACACAGGACGTCTTAGCCCCAACAAGGCCAGTTGGCCTAGGGACTGCCACAGGTAGTGGCTTATGTAGAGTTTTGCGCAATTGTATGGTTATTGCACCTCTGAATGTGTTTTCTTGCATCATGTGTTATTCCTGCACCTCTGAATGTTTTTAGGCATCATGTGTCTTCTTGCGCTGCACCTCTGTATTTTATTGCATCATGTGCTTTGTTCTGAACACCGCTGAATGTGTAGGTTTATGCATCATGTGTTTCCCTTGTCTTACACCTCTGAATGTTTTTAGGCATCCTGTGTTTTTCCTTTACTACTCCTCTGAATGTGTTTCATGCATCATGGGTAATGTGTTCTTGTGTAAACCCCTAAATGTATTTTATTCTTAGGTGGTGGTGTTTTGCCTAGTATAGTTATACTAGAGAGGTTATGTGTCCATGCGTGATCTAGGCCTATGGTTATTAGTATTGCGTATTGTGTACCTACCTTTACCAGTAGTTACTGGTTGTGATTTATAACTGTTATCTTGTGCTATACATATTCTATTTCTAAAAGTGTTGATTCTGACATTGGCCCATGTGGCCCTGTCCTGTACATAATCCCTTGTGAATATTACCCGTGCCAGTTGGCACCATGTATTTTGTGTGATACTATCTGATGTGTTTTTACAATACAAAAGTTATTTTATAATAACCTTGTGTGGAGTTCCTTTTGTGGTGTGCCTAGTATGTTGCTGTTGTGCGCTGGCGCAAATGCTTTACACATTGCCTCCAAGTTTAGCCGTACTGCTCGTGCCAAGCTACCAAGGGGGTGAGCAGGGGTTAACCTGGCGTGTGACTCCCTTGCCCTGACTAGAATGGTGGTTTCTGCCTGGCTTTGGCGTCAGCCTTAGCCTACCAGAAATAGCCAGTTCTAACATATATGTTTTGGGTTTTAAACATAAATAAAGGGCATTGCCATTTACAATGCCAATAGCTTAAATTTGCGTAAAATGCAAGACCTATTGCATTGCAAATACTTGTTCTACATGGCACACAGGCTCTCCGAACTGGAGGGTCCCAAACCAACTGGCTTCAGTAAGTCACTATTTCCTGATTGGGGAACACAGCTTTTTCCCCCCAGCATATTTAAAAAAAATTATCATTCAATATTTACACTGATGATGGGGAATATAGGAAGCACTGCCCTGTGTGTGTCTGTCTGTCTGTCTGAAGGAGATAGTAAACATGTGAAGTTGCTGGTGAGAAAGGTAAGGAGTAATGTAAGGGAAGTTAAGTGTGTAGGAAGGGTAAGTAAGTGAGCTTTGCAAGGTAAAGTCAGACTTGATGGAAGGTAACAGGTGTTTTCGAGAGGAGTATTTAATTGAGAGGAAAGTATGAGTGCATTTGTGTGATAATGGAAATGTCTGAGAAGTGTGCGGGACAGAAAGGATCTTTGAGAGAAGGTGTTGAAACTAGAAAACGTGAAACGAAGATGTAATAAAGAAACATGAAAAATGACAACGGGACAACTGTCAGGAAGTACAGTTTGTGTTTTTGGTGAGCTTGAGGGGAGTGAGAAGGATGGATAGGGCAGGGTATCTGGATGGACAGAAATGGGTATGTGCGAATGGAAAGTGTGCGATTACTTTATGTGAGGTAGAGAAAGGGAGGAGGAGGAATGAGGATGACTCATTTAAGAAGAGCAAGGAGGATAAATGATAATTTAGTTCAAGATGGCAGCTATGAGTCTTAGTAGAGAGCGAGGCAGCCAGTTTTTTGAGAAGAGAATACTAGGTGTATACCTAGGCTGCACCAGTAAGGGTGCCATATTTCCAGTGCAAGCAGCAAACATGACGCCATTACTTCAGTGGGTAGAACAGAAAAAAGTACCTCTAATTAGTGTGGCAAATATTTTGTGCTAGCCTGTGGTCCTGAGAGAGCTGGGATTGGTAGAGAGGAGGAAGTAAGAGAAGGGGGGAACGGGGGGGGGGGAATAGGTGGTGTAGGAAAATGCCCCTTTTTGACTTAGTCACCCCCACATTTTGCCTCGTATTTGATGTGATTTTGACTGGAAGTACACTGGGTTCCTGCTAACCAGGTCCCCAGTGCCAGATCTCATTCGCAAAAGTGTACAATTGTTGATTCCATTGGCAATACCTTTTGGCACTCCCTGTAAATCCCTAGTAATTGGTACCATTGGTACCTAGGGCAAGAAGGCTAAAGAGGGTCCTTAAAGGATGCAGTACAAATTGTGCCGCCCTAAGGGACCCCTCCCCAAACAGACTGCCACTGCAGACTGCGTGTCTTCGTGCAGACAAAAGTGAAAACATGACATAGCACACATTCCTGTGTGCCATGTCCACAGACAATGCATGAGGTATAAGTAAGCCACCCCTACAGCAGGCTTTACAGCCCTAAGGCAGGATGCGCTATACTACATGTGGGGACAAATCTGCATGTGCTGATATGTCCACGAGCTGGTCAGTTCTATTGCTGCCTGTACAAGTCATCAGGGAAGGCATTTTAAGTACATGTGTTGGACACTGGTGAACATTAGTCCCCATGATGGCTCCACTGAAGACAGGGATGTTTGGTATCAAACATCTGATACTAATAAGCCCACACTGATTCCAGTGATTAATTTATTAATAGGCTGCCCCCCAAACCCTAGCACCTTGAGACCCTTGTGGGTGAGTAGTCGTGCTTAACAAATACTTATTTATTGATTGAATACATGCTCCCAGAGGGCACCTTTAGAAGTGTCCTCTGAAAATCTACCAACTACTAGTGTGCTAGCTCACTGGTCTTAGCCTGCCTACCACAAAGGGAAAGGGTTCAAAAGGGACCCCCTTCCTGATTGCAAATGCATTACCACCTCCTATGAGGTGTCTGTAAAATAGCAATGTTTTGCAAACAGAAACATCAATACATTAGATACTGATTTGGTGTTTGGAAGGGACACCATTCAACACGCTCCTTCCAGCAACTGAATCTGTATCCATTCGTAGTCCCATTTTGGTAGTAGAAAAATCGTTTTAGACTCCTAAAAAGGGATTAGTTCATGTGGAAAATGTTTAATGGTCACAAATGCCAAATTGCTATCTATCTGATTTCCTGCCTTTTTTCTTGTAGGTAAATCAAGGGTGAAACAGTCTAGTGGGTGGCCGGGCAGATGTAGCCTTTCAAATGCTGGTCTAAGCATCTAACTGTTTAACCCCTTCCATGCTGGTGACGAACCCCAGCCGTCATGCACTACGGTGCTCGTGTGCTGATGACGGCTGGGGTTCGTCATGCCCCGCCCGTGTTCGTCCGGCGGCCGCACAGGGGAAAAATCGCGGCTGCACGGAAGGGGTTAAAGGGACAACATTAACACTCCTTGGAAAAACAAGATGTTTATTTATCAAAACAATTCAAGCAACAGCTAAATTTGTGTGAAGAGACACTGAGGAAGGAAACAGAGTGTTTGGCACTTCTCTTCCGGAGTCCAATGCTTGAGCTAGGGTTTCGTTTGACTTAAGTTGAGTGCCATGTGCCGTGCCATGAACAGATGAGGCCCTGTGATGTCCTTTATGTTTCTCTGCACTCAGTTGTCAGGAGTGACAATTTTACTCTGACACAGATAAATTTACTTTTTAGCTAAAAGACCAATGCTTAGTGTGATGATGTGGTTCATCAGTGCATGCATGGTCTGAGTGGGCATTCTGTAATACTGTGACCATGTGATAAATGTTGGTGGCTGTGTGCTGGGTGAAGTTAGAGAGTTGATTATAGTTGAAGGGCGGATGAAGCCCTAAAACTAGCTATAAGGCTGTGGCTGTAACCTAACAGCCCAACGTAAAATAATTAACTTATCTTGTAATTGAAGCACTTGCCCTCCAACTACAACAGTTAGCTACTCAAGGAAGGTTTCTACATAAGGTGCCCACCCATTCTTGAGGCTGTACATAATAATTTAGCACAATTCCTTTGATAGAGAACACTTAACAATGTTCATAATTCTTTAGAGTATTTTTTAATTACATAATCTCAGATCTCGCTCTTTCCTTCATACTGTTATATGTTCTATTTTTGACATGAGTCCATATTAACCCCTTGACCGCAACGCAAATTTCGCTGCAGTGCTGGGGAATTAATAAGTGGGCGTGTTTGGGACGGCCCACGGCCGTCATGCCCACTAAGATTGGACGGCTAGGGGCAGTCCGACGAACCCAAAGTGTTAAGGTTTCCTGGGTAGAAAAGCAGAGGCCCTCTATTTCTTTTCCTTACTTCAAAGCAGCTTGAACGCGACTGACCAACTCATGTAAACAATGAAAATCAGCACGCAGTTTACCCACATCTAGATAGCCATCTTATGTAGCACGCAAAGCTGCCCAAGTCCAGAGGATGAAAGAATACTTTAGCCAGTCATTGGCCTCTGCCACACGCTGGCAATTCCACAAACAGCCACATTAATGTTATGTTGTGATTTACTTATTAGTATTGCTTTAAGGCTCGTACATTTATTTATTAGTATTGCTTTAAGGCTCGTGCTGTTGCAAGCCTCTAGAATGTTTACCCTTGCATCGACTGTATTCTCTCCTGTGTGTCAGTTACGCTCTGGCTGCTTGGCTATTAGATGTGTTGCTGGCTCCGCCTGTGCTTCTATATTTATGCTTCAATAAACTACTTGAAGAATCACCTTCCGGCTCCTTCTTAACAACTGGCGACGACGAGGGATCTGAATCTTTATTATTTAATTTTTACGCATTTTTAAAAAAAAAAAAAAAAAGGAAAACAGCTTGGACACTTTCAACCATACCGGAGGATTCATCAACCTGTTCTACACTCCCTGCACTTATGGACCGCTACTCCGCCTGTTCTTTTTTAACCAAGGATGGACTTTGTAAAGCTACTTAAGGTAGGCCCAGAAAATCGTTACCACTCACGATTTCAGACGACATTGCCTGCATCTTTTGATTGCTGAACAGAGTTCCACTCGCGCTCCATGTTGCGCGATCTCTGCTACCTACGCGACTCCCCTACGTCATCACACTCGCAGTATTGGTGTGACGTGTGACGGAGGCGCGTAAGGTCACGCTGCGTGACCCTGCGTAGCGGCCATTTTGGGAGATCACTTCGGCAGTCGGCGCTTGTCAATTTCACACGCCGCTTCACGCTGCCTTTCTTCACAGTGTTAACACGCAACAGGCAGAATTAATTCTATAAGCGGAATCACTTATTCACCATTTTTCACGAGGAGCACAGGTGAGACAGTCGGAACACTTACTTTTACATTTACGTGCAGTATCTTATTGTTCTTCTACTATTTTCTTTTTATTTAATTTTGTTTACTTCATTTTATGGATACTGGTGATCAAACTGGTGATCAAACCAAAGATACTGCAATGGCCCAACAAAGTTTCGTTATTAGTCCCCCACAACCTTTTTGGGCTACAGGTTCTCAACCTGACATGAAGTGGGTGGAATGGAAGGAGTATTTTAATAACTATATTTGTGCCATTGATGAAAATGGCAAAATGAAGCCTGAGCAAAAGAAAAGGATACTATTACACTCCTTGGGGCCTAAAGGTTTAAAAACCTTTTCACGAATGCAAAAAATGGTGGATACTGACTTAAGTGAATTTGATAACGCAATTGCTGATATGGACAGGTATTTTGCTCCCAAAGTATGCATAGGTGTTGTGAGGCACAAGTTTTTCCAAAGAAAACAGAAGAAGGAAGAATTGGTTGATGAGTGGCTGGATGATTTAAAAAAACTAGCTATTGACTGTAAGTTCGACAACCTACATGATGACCTCATTAGAGACCAATTGGTTATGCATAATGACAATTCACCTATTCAAGATCGACTTTGGGTCAATGGTGATGCACCTCTTGATGATGTACTTGCTATCATGAGGAAGTCGGAAATGTCAGGGAGATGTGCTGTCATTGTCAAAGACACAGTGAAAGATTTAGACAAAACATCATCTGCAGTGTTCAAGATTCAAGGATCAACAAAGTATCAGACCAAACAGTTTCAGAACAAGAACTTTAATCAACCGTTCAAGAACCAAGCGAGAGACAACAAGCCAGAGGACAGGAAATGTTACCGTTGTGGTAGCAAGGATCATATGGCTTATTTCAAGTCGTGCCCTGCTTTACGGAAGAAGTGTAGTGTCTGCGGTCTAATAGGACATTTTAGCAAAATGTGCCGCAAACGCAGCAATGTCAAGTGTATTTGGAATGATGATGGCAGTGCTAGTGAGAGTGGTGAGGATGAGGATGTTTGTGTCAAAAATGTAAGTGGTAATTACATGCTAAATATCACTGATGAAGCAATGGAAGGTAAACCAATTTGCGAAGTGTCCTTGGGTGGCATTAAGGTACATGTATATGCTGACTCGGGATCCCCATACACTATTATAAATGAGGAGGTATGGAGGAAGAAATTTACTAGCAAATTAGGGGATAAGTTGAACCCTTCAGATGTTAATCCTGTGAGTTACACAGGCGATAGAATTGGTTTATTGGGTTTTAGGTGGCTCACATTCCTATTTAAAGGTAGACTCACTAGAGGCAAAGTGTACATAGCCAAAACGGGACCATCTGTCCTTGGTTGGTTCGACCAGAAAAACCTCCACATCATCCTAGACCCTAACAGTAAGGAGAAAGTCTTAGTTGTAGATGAGTGCAGTAAGATTGAAGACACCTTGAAACGTAAATTTACTAAAGTGGTGAGTGGTCAATTAGGCCAGTTAAAAGGTTTTGAGCACAGAATCATGCTCAAGAGTGACGCACTACCTAAAGTGCATAAGGTCAGACCCATTCCCTTGTTAATTAGGGATGAAGTAAAAAAAGAAATTCAAGGTCTTCTTGCCAAGGGTGTTATCGAAGAGGTAGATTCCTCAGAATGGATTAGTCCAGTAGTTGTAGCGAGAAAATCCAATGGCAAGATTCGTTTGTGTATCGATTTACGCCACCTTAACAAGAATATAGTAATTGAACGTTTCCCTTTACCAAAAATTAACGAGATGGTTTCTTCTTTAAGAGGGGCAACGTGGTTCTCCACGGTAGACCTTTCAGCTGCTTACCACCAAGTAGTTTTGAATCCTGAATCTAGACACTTAACGGCTTTTATCACGCCGTTTGGCTGCTTCCAGTTCATAAGGATGCCATTCGGCCTTGCTTCAGCCGCAGCTGTTTTTCAGCGTTTAATGCACAAGTTGTTTGGCAATATGGATGGCATTTGTTTCTTTCAGGATGATGTTTTGATTGCAGGTAATGACAAGGAGGACCACGACACTAAACTCTGGAAAGTTTTCGAGACACTCGGCTCTGCAGGGTTAACTGTCGAATTGTCCAAATGCAAATTTGGTGAGAGAAGCGTTTCTTACCTTGGCCATATAATCAGCGAGGAGGGTGTCAGGCCAAAGGCATCTCTCATTGAAAGCATTGTTGCTTCGCCTGCACCTGACTCCAAGGAGGAAATCAAATCCTTTTTGGGAATGGCAGAATACTGCGCTAAGTTTGTTAAAAACTTCGCCTCTAAGGTATTTCATATCAGGTCCTTGCTTAAGAAAAATGTGAAATTTGAATGGACCAAGGAGTGTGAACGTGAATTTGCTGAGATTAAGTGGGAACTTCAGAAAGTAAATGCCTTATCTAGCTTTGATCCCAATTTAGATTGCTGTTTGACAACCGATGCTAGCGACAAAGGTTTGGGCGCGGTGTTATCACAAATTGGAGAAAATGGTAAGGAGAGGATCATTTTGTTTGCGTCCAGAGCCTTATCCCCGGCAGAAAGCAGATATCCTATCATAGAGAGGGAGGCCTTAGCCTGTGCATGGGCTTTAGAACATTTTCGTGCTTTTGTGTGGGGTAAGATGGTCAACATTAGGACAGACCATAGACCGTTAGTCCATATTTTGTCCACGGAGGGCACTGCAACCGCTTCAGCTAGATTAGCCAGGATCTCCATGCGCATGAAAGAATACATATATAACATCACTTACGTACCTGGGAGAGACAATGTGGTAGCCGATTGTTTATCAAGGTTACCTTCCCCTCTAGAGGAGTGCGTGGACGACCCATGGGGGAAATTCACGGTGGCGTTTGTACACGATTCTGG
Organism: Lissotriton vulgaris; assembly: GCF_964263255.1. Classification (NCBI taxonomy): domain Eukaryota; kingdom Metazoa; phylum Chordata; class Amphibia; order Caudata; family Salamandridae; genus Lissotriton; species Lissotriton vulgaris. The sequence continues at coordinate 1,178,560,340 of NC_141693.1, read as the reverse complement.
AGCTCCAGCTATCAGCAGGGAGGATTGGTCAAGGGAACATAGTTTGGACAAGGATTTGGTACAAGTTTCTAAGTTTATCTGTCAAGGGTGGCCTAAAGAAAAGCATATGTCAGGCAGTTTGAAGTCATTTTGGGAAATCCGTTATGAATTATCATTAGAAGGAGACATGTTGATGAGGGGTGATAGAATCGTCCCACCTGTAAGTTTGAGAAAAAGGGTTTTACAAATGTGCCATGAGGGACATTTCGGCATAGTAAGAACTAAATTAGCAGTCAAAAATTTGTTTTGGTGGCCGAAAGTTGACAAGGAAGTTGAGATTTTTGTTAAAGCGTGTTCTGTGTGCAGCTCAGCCGACAAGTCCTTGAAGACCTTGAGACCAACCATGAGTGAAGGACTTATTCCTAGTCTCCCGTGGGAGACTATTGCTGTGGACATTTTTGGTCCAATTGGGGTTGAGAAAGAATACGGATTGGTTGCCATTGATCTTTTTACCAAATGGCCTATAGTTAAGTTCGTAGGGAATGTGGATACCAAAACTGTTTTAAAGTTTTTGGACAAAAATTTTTGTAGTGGAAGGACTACCAGTTAATATCCTAACGGATAATGGAGTTCAATTTTTATCAAAAGATGCTAAAGAGTACTTTGCAAAATGTGGCATCACACATAAAACCACCTCTTTATACAATCCCAGTGGGAACGGGACAGTTGAGCGCTTTAATAGAGTTATTAAAGGTATTTTGCAAGCTGCCAACAACAAAAACTTAGATTGGAAATTGGAGGTGCAGAAGGCGGTGTGGTCCTACAAAGTCACCTTGAATAATTGCACTGGTATCTCCCCTTTTGTTGTGATGAGAGGTAGACTACCCAGATGCAAGTTTAATCCAGGTTGGGTTTTCAAAGACAGCGTTCAGGAGTGGTCCCCTGAGGAAGTTAAAAATAGTCTGGTTTTGGCTCACGATAAAAGCAAGGTTTACTATGACAGACGCCATGGTGCTAGAATTGCTGTTATAAATGCTGGCGATTGGGTAAGAGTTAGGAAACCTTACAGAGTGGCCAAGGGTGAAAATAAATTTGATTCACCTAAAATGGTGGTTGAGGTTCTCAGGAATTCTGTCAGATTGAACGATGGCAAAGTTTGGAATTTAAAGGATGTTGCCTTTGACTGTTGCCAAGACCATGGTGTGGAGAACGTGGAGCCAGAGAAGAGATCTTCTGGAGATTTTGGTTGGATTGAGGATTATTTTGAGAATACTGATCTACAGTCTGTTAGCGCCAAATTTGTCACTTCCTCATTTAGGGGAGGGGGAAGAGGTGATTAGTGATCCTAATGTGTGTGATACTGATGTTAGTGATCCTATTGTGATTGATACTAATGTAACTTCTTGCCCTGCTCTTACTCACGCTAATTCTGTTCCAGCTTTACCAGTCACAGATAACTCTAAGAGGTTGAGAGTTTCGCCTGGTTGGCTTAAGGATTATGTTAGGTAGACTTTGTTTGGTAGATTCCTTTTTCTTATTGTCCTTGTATTGTCTCCCCTTCCCGTTTACCTTTTTCTCCCTCGCCTTTCCTTTTGTTCCTTGTAAGGGGGGGGGATGTGTTATGTTGTGATTTACTTATTAGTATTGCTTTAAGGCTCGTGCATTTATTTATTAGTATTGCTTTAAGGCTCGTGCTGTTGCAAGCCTCTAGAATGTTTACCCTTGCATCGACTGTATTCTCTCCTGTGTGTCAGTTACGCTCTGGCTGCTTGGCTATTAGATGTGTTGCTGGCTCCGCCTGTGCTTCTATATTTATGCTTCAATAAACTACTTGAAGAATCACCTTCCGGCTCCTTCTTAACAATTAATCACCTGTTTAATTATTTCTCGCACAAGAGTCCGAGGTGCAGGAGTGCTAGTCACTTCCAATTGCATGCCCTCTTCCCCATTTCCTCTCTGCTTTTTCTCCTTACTTCCTTAGTTACGATTCCGTAGGTCAAATGTTTACAGATTTCTTAGAATGAAAGACACGACTGCTAAAAAAAATTCAATAGAAACTAAACACCTGACAAAGGTGGAAAATTATATTATTGCATCATAGTCAATGGGAAAGTAGGAAAACGGACTGAGATAAAAATCATAGACACATTACAGCGGAGTTAAATATGTGTAAAGATGAGGCGCAGACAGGAAATGGTAGTTAAGGATTTATTGTAGGAAAGAGAGCCGTCCAGCTTGAGGGGGAGAAGAGCAGCTGCAACTGCCACACAGGGAATCCGGGAGTGGAATGCTCTGTGCATGGAAACCCCACAGGTGACATCACAGGGTTCAGTAATGGAATAACAACAAGCAGTAGACAATGCAGATCACCACAATATGTTTTCCCCATTCCCATCCCTGAATTTGTGGAATAAGTCGGTCATGCAGTAGGAGGAAAGACAAAGCAGGAAACGCCGAGGGATCTGTGGTTTTGTGGCAGGCAGCAAGATTTAGCAGTTGCGATGCCATCATTCGCTATTCCTCCAAACACAATTGAGCAGGAATTGTAAATCCATCCACACCCTTTCCAGTGCATCAGGAGCAAACAGCAACATGCGTTTAAATGGATTTTTATAATGCAAATTGACGTAGAGTATCAACTCAAATGATATACAGCTGCTTCTGAGGTGTGTTTTATGCACTGTGTGCATGTCACTTTAGAGATTATTTAGAGAAACTTTAGACCCTGTAAGCCTAAAAGTGCAAATGCCAAAACAAAGCAGTATGCAGACAGGCATGGGTAGCAGAGTGAACCTTGCGCATCAGGGAGGCATGCTTTCCGAGTCTCTCATGGTGGCCCTTACATAACTCGTTGTGACCCCTTAAAGGCCTTAAAGACATGTTCTCTAGGTATTGCTATAAGTAGTGCTTGATCTACACATTTGCTCACACTACTTCTCAAGCGTTTCACAACCGTAGATACCATTGCTACGCCATAATCATTATGGTACACTACTGGAATTGTTATGAGGGACACCTCCATGATTTTCTGCACTGTATTTGTTTGACAACTGTAGTTTTGACATATCGTTGTACTGGAATGATAAAATAAAAATGTCAGATTTAAACTAAAAAAAAAGACATGTTCTATAGGAAGCAGTTTAACTGCAAGGGACTAGTGACACATTCTTATGATAGTGAGCTTTGGTCTCTGGTTCAGAGAGCTGATTTGCGGGGCTTAGCATGCCTCATCAAAGAGGCAGGTCTTTAGAGTTCTCTTGAAGACATGCTGCCAGGGCAGGTCCCTCATATATTGGGTTCAAGAGTTTAAAGCCCAATACATTGATAGCTCTACCTGTGTGCTTTTTTAGGTTGATTCTGGCTAAGTGACCAATTTGGCATTTCCCTACATATGTATAGGTTCTGTAAGTGCTAGAGATTGTTACCTTGTAGTCCTTGTACAAGGTACACAGTACTTTGCATTTAATCCACTGGGAGGCTATGAAGCTCTTTCAAAGCTGGCATAGTTTTGTTCTGATCTACGTAGCTTTCATCAATTAGGCAACTTCAGTGGTGGTTCGTCCATTGGGGCGTTGCCCCACTAGCCATGGACGACCGTCACTGTCACGCATTCGGCACTCGTGCACCGTCAGTCAAAAATAAAATTATGAGCGCACTCTCACAGTCTACAATACAAGCCAGACAGAATCATGATTGGAGTGAAAGTCATCGCGGAAGGGTGTGGGGGGCGGTTCTGCGGCAGTGAGTGGCAGTGTGTGCACAGCCAGCTGAGCAGAAGTAATAGCAGCGCGGCAGGCAGGCCAGCTGCAGTGTTCACATTTTGGACAAGTTATTTTTATGACTTGCCCACGCATGCGCACACACGCAGTAGCCCCTTCCCTCCTCCTCCCCCCCCCTAGCACTCAGACAGGCAGGGGCCCGGGTCCCCCGGGTCTCATTATGGCCAGTATTAGCCCTGCTCTTAGCCAATCCTGGCGCAGTTAATGCTGTGCCAGGATTGGCTGAGTTACCGCGCAGACTAAGTTCAGGATGGTGTCCGAGAATGTCAAAGGCTACCGGAAGGCTCAGACTTCTGGAATACGCGGCAGGCAAACGAGAACGACGCCTGGGTGAATGCAAAGAGCACTGTTTGCCATTCCAGTGCAATCCAAATATGCACTTTATGTGTGTGAGTTATTGCTTAAAAGCCATTCGCGGTCCAGCAGCAGGGCTGCAGGCCGTGCATGCATATCTTTTTTCAGGAAGCATTATTCCTTCCTCGACGAGTAGGGCCGGCTCCGCGGATAGTGATATGACATACGTAGATGCCTCCTACTGCTTTTTTAGGTCTCGCGACCTATCGATGTGCGCAAGCGCATCGAGCGGAGCGAGAATTCAAGTGGCGAAAACATCGTGAAACTAAAGGGCTTTCAGCCCCGCGGTTTTCATGCAGTTCCCGTGTACATGCACGCGCATCGCATGCAAGCCCAGCCTCTCTCATTCCCAGGCTCTCCCGCCCCCATCCGGCATCAGGCTTCTCCTCCCCTAGCAGCACTCCTCCCACACCAGCAACTCCCCCCTCCCACGCCAGCACCTCCCCTCTCCCACGCCAGCACCTCCCCTCTCTCTCCCCGCAAACACAGCCTTGCCCTCTCCCACACCAGCACCTCCCCCCTCCCACACCAGCACCTCCCCTCTCTCTCCACGCAATCACAGCCTTTCCCTAGCAGCACTCCTCCCACACCAGCACCTCCCCCCTCCCATACCAGCACCTCCCCTCTCTCTCCACGTAATCACAGCCTTGCCGCACTGCCGAGCCTGTCCCAACAACACAACCCAGCTCCGTCACATGGCTTCTGCTTTGCTCTTCTTCCACCACCTCTCCTAACCACTGCTTCTTAGCGCTCGATACATCTCGCCACCCGACCCCCCCTCTCCTACCAACCCCACTTTCGCTCTCCTCGCACACCCCACCACTTCTCCACCCATTTTGTTCAAGTCAGGTAATGCCACATTATGTCATGCAGGGGGTACATGGGTCTTCAAGATATTGATCCTTCTGGCCTCCCAGGAACCAGTGCAAGTCTTTCCGTGTAGTTCCTTTCTCAACCCTTCCACTCTTGGCAGACCGTCCGTTTTCCCTTTTGATCACGTCAGCCCGACTCACATCCGAACGTCTTTTGGTCCCGTTTCTATATCTACGTACCTAACTCTGCCGCCCACATTCACCACTTCACCGGGCGTCACCCTTGGCGGTCCGGAGAATCTTCTAACTTAAGCAGCAGACCCGTGTTTTTCGGTAAGCCACGTCCCTTTACTGTTTTCGACACCTAGCTCACTCCGCAGTAAGTTTTGTTTTTCCTGCAAGCTAACTCCTGCACATCGCGAGCACCACCCCTCGCTCACTCATTATGTACATAACGTTCACATATTTCATGATAACGCCCAGCATGACGCCTTACTCCCAATTCTCATCTATTCCCATCACCATTGCGCTGTATTTCCTCAAGTTTACTGCTCTTTCACTTTCCCGCTGACCCCAGTATGCAGGCACTCGCATTCCCTTCTTTAACACGCCCATATGCATGCAGCACATTCCTCCGTTTAACCCTCGTGTGATACACCAGCCTCGGTCTCCTGCCAAAGTTTACTGACACACGTTCCTTTGTTTCTTCAGACTTATGACGCACTGAAGAAGAGCCAGCCTAGGCTCAAAATGCATTGGGGTGAACTAATACTGCTTTAAAATGAAGCCCACGCTTGAGTTATCGTTGGCATGAGACACACGATTTGCGACAAAGCAAACTAGAATAATAAACTTCGCCACCCGACCCCCTCCCCTACCATTCCTAGCTACCCCACTTTCGCTCTCCTCGCACACCCCACCACTTCTCCAACCCCTGCCCCAAAACCACCGCTCCCACTTTCCACTAACCCCGCTCTCGTCTTCTCCTGCCCCCAGCGTCTCCCCTCCACCGAAGCCCAAGTTCTCCCCTCACCCTCCAACGCTACTACTCACAGCCTACCCACGACCACCACAGCCATCTCAACAGCGCCACAGTCTCTGCCCGCAATACTCTAAAGTGAACAATTAGATGAAGATTTTCTATTGTACATTCTCCTAATTATCGTGTAATATAATTTATGTAATAACAAATAAAATGACCCCTGATGGAAGCCTGAATTATTTAAAAATGATCAAGTATTTATAAGATGGCACTTGGTCGGCATTTGTCTGTTGTAAATGGAAGGACACGTATGACTCGGCTTCTCACTTGTGTGGCAGGGCGTAGCTGCATGCGATGCGTTGGTAATCTGTTGTGAAGGCGAAGGCCTGCAGAATACTACATAAAGTAGTTTTGTTTGTGTAGCATTTTAAATCTGTTTGATATTACACCTTTAACATATCAAGCAAACTCGCATTGCATCAGGATTTTTTTTTTAAAGTAAGCATGGATTGCAAATAATAAAATAAAGGCCACTTTGTAGGTATTCACGTTAATTTAATAAATTCACTTTAAAACCGGAGATTTAAGTTGTTTACAATTTTTTTAACCCCACACAACATTTCTGCAGGCACACCATTTTTTTTCCCTCCTTGTTTTGTTTGAGGTCACCACAGGAGCCCACGGAGCTTCAAAGTGAGCGCTCTCACCTTCCGGATTGGTGTTGAGCCCTCCTCCACCCTCCGAGCACGAATGCAACGTTTCCCTCAACCCACCCTTCCCCGTGCATAGAGTGCGCAGCCATCCATGTCCTTACCTAGAAGAGGGGAAACTTTTAAGCCCTTTTTGTGGCATCATTGACCAGCTTGCAACACGCACTCATTAAGCTGGACAGGACGCTTTGCAATCAAACTTTTTTAGATGAAGATTTATTTTATTGATAAAGTACCCTGAGCAAAGTTGTATTTGCTATCTATCACTCTATTACTGCATTTGAAGCTTTTATCTCTCCTTCTCTGCGAGCTTTCCAATCGTTCCTGCCCCCATTTAATTTGTTTCCTGTCTCTTCATTGCTTGCCCGTCCCCCAAACCCTGTGCCTTGCTACGGTTTTCAGACTGCCGATTCTGCTGTGAAACCACTGTTTTGCCCTGCCTGTGTTTATGCTGCATGAGTTGTTTCTAACCCTGCAACAACCTTAATTGCAAGGGGGTTATATACAAGGGTATGGTCGGTGCTTAGGGGCTACATGTCTGTGGCCAGCTCACCATGATTAAAAAAATAAATATTCATTAAAAGGGAAATCACCCACGCAAGCCCACTATCACCCACGCAACACCACACTCATCCACGCAACCACACTCATCCACGCAACCACACTCATCCACGCAACCCCACTCATCCACGCAACCCCACTCATCCACGCAACCCCACTCATCCACGCAACCCCACTCATCCACGCAACCCCACTCATCCACGCAACTCCACTCATCCACGCAACTCCACTCATCCACGCAACGCCACTCACCCACGCAACGCACGCAACGCCACTCACCCACGCAACGCCACTCACCCACGCAACGCCACTCACCCACGCAACGCCACTCACCCACGCAACGCCACTCACACACGCAACGCCACTCACCCACGCCACTCACACACGCCACTCACTCACCCACGCCACGCCACTCACTCACACACGCAACGCCACTCACTCACACACGCAACGCCACTCACTCACACACGCAACGCCACTCACTCACGCACGCAACGCCACTCACGCACGCAACGCCACTCACGCAACGCCACTCACTCACGCAACGCCACTCACGCACGCAACGCCACTCACGCACGCAACGCCACTCACGCACGCAACGCCACTCACGCACGCAACGCCACTCACGCACGCCACTCACACACGCCACGCCACTCACACACGCCACGCCACTCACTCACACACGCAACGCCACTCACTCACACACGCAATGCCACTCACTCACACACGCAACGCCACTCACTCACACACGCAACGCCACTCACTCACACACGCAACGCCACTCACGCACGCAACGCCACTCACGCACGCAACGCCACTCACGCACGCAACGCCACTCACGCACGCAACGCCACTCACGCACGCAACGCCACTCACGCACGCAACGTCACTCACGCACGCAACGTCACTCACTCACGCACGCAACGTCACTCACTCACGCACGCAACGTCACTCACTCACGCACGCAACGTCACTCACTCACGCACGCAACGTCACTCACGCACGCAACGCCACTCACGCACGCAACGCCACTCACGCAACACCACTCACGCACGCAACGCCACTCACTCACTCACGCAACGCCACTCACGCACGCAACGCCACTCACGCAACGCCACTCACGCACGAAACGCCACTCACTCACACACGCAACGCCACTCACTCACACACAACGCCACGCACGCAACGCCACTCACGCACGCAACGTCACTCACGCACGCAACGTCACTCACGCACGCAACGTCACTCACGCACGCAACGTCACTCACGCACGCACGCAACGTCACTCACGCACGCACGCAACGTCACTCACGCACGCAACGTCACTCACGCACGCAACGCCACTCACGCACGCAACGCCACTCACGCACGCAACGCCACTCACGCACGCAACGCCACTCACGCACGCAACGTCACTCACGCAACGTCACTCACGCACGCAACGTCACTCACGCACGCAACGCCACTCACGCACGCAACGCCACTCACGCACGCAACGCCACTCACGCACGCAACGCCACGCACGCAACGCCACTCACGCACGCAACGCCACTCACGCACGCAACGCCACTCACGCACGCAACGTCACTCACTCACGCACGCAACGTCACTCACTCACGCACGCAACGTCACTCACTCACGCACGCAACGTCACTCACGCACGCAACGTCACTCACTCACGCACGCAACGTCACTCACGCACGCAACGCCACTCACTCACGCACGCAACGCCACTCACGCACGCAACGCCACTCACGCACGCAACGCCACTCACGCACGCAACGCCACTCACGCACGCAACGCCACTCACTCACTCACGCAACGCCACTCACGCAACGCCACTCACTCACTCACGCAACGCCACTCACGCACGCAACGCCACGCACGCACGCAACGCCACTCACTCACGCACGCAACGCCACGCACGCAACGCCACGCACGCCACTCACGCACGCAACGCCACTCACGCACGCAACGCCACTCACTCACGCAACGCCACTCACTCACGCAACGCCACTCACTCACGCAACGCCACTCACTCACGCAACGCCACTCACTCACGCCACTCACTCACGCCACTCACTCACTCACGCACGCCACTCACTCACTCACGCACGCCACTCACGCACGCAACGCCACTCACGCACGCAACGCCACTCACGCACGCAACGCCACTCACGCACGCAACGCCACTCACTCACTCACGCAACGCCACTCACGCAACGCCACTCACTCACTCACGCAACGCCACTCACTCACTCACGCAACGCCACTCACTCACTCACGCAACGCCACGCACGCAACGCCACGCACGCAACGCCACGCACGCACGCAACGCCACTCACTCACGCACGCAACGCCACGCACGCAACGCCACGCACGCCACTCACGCACGCAACGCCACTCACGCACGCAACGCCACTCACGCACGCAACGCCACTCACTCACGCAACGCCACTCACTCACGCAACGCCACTCACTCACGCCACTCACTCACTCACGCACGCCACTCACTCACGCACGCCACTCACTCACGCACGCCACTCACTCACGCACGCCACTCACTCACGCACGCCACTCACTCACGCACGCCACTCACGCACGCAACGCCACTCACGCACGCAACGCCACTCACGCACGCAACGCCACTCACGCACGCAACGCCACTCACTCACGCAACGCCACTCACTCACGCAACGCCACTCACTCACGCAACGCCACTCACTCACGCAACGCCACTCACTCACGCAACGCCACTCACTCACGCAACGCCACTCACTCACGCAACGCCACTCACTCACGCAACGCCACTCACGCACGCAACGCCACTCACTCACGCACGCAACGCCACTCACGCACGCAACGCCACTCACTCACTCACGCACGCAACGCCACTCACTCACGCACGCAACGCCACTCACTCACGCACGCAACGCCACTCACTCACGCACGCAACGCCACTCACGCATGCAACGCCACTCACGCATGCAACGCCACTCACGCATGCAACGCCACTCACGCACGCAACGCCACTCACTCACGCAACGCCACTCACTCACGCAACGCCACTCACTCACGCAACGCCACTCACTCACGCAACGCCACGCACGCACGCAACGCCACTCACTCACGCAACGCCACTCACTCACGCACGCAACGCCACTCACTCACGCACGCAACGCCACTCACTCACTCACGCAACGCCACTCACGCAACGCCACTCACGCAACGCCACTCACGCAACGCCACTCACGCAACGCCACTCACGCAACGCCACTCACGCAACGCCACTCACGCAACGCCACTCACGCAACGCCACTCACGCAACGCCACTCACGCAACGCCACTCACGCAACGCCACTCACGCAACGCCACTCACGCAACGCCACGCACGCAACGCCACTCACTCACGCAACGCCACTCACGCAACGCCACTCACGCAACGCCACTCACGCAACGCCACTCGCGCAACGCCACTCGCGCAACGCCACTCACGCAACGCCACTCACGCAACGCCACTCACGCAACGCCACTCACTCACGCACGCAACGCCACTCACGCACGCAACGCCACTCACTCACGCACGCAACGCCACTCACGCAACGCCACTCACGCAACGCCACTCACGCAACGCCACTCGCGAAACGCCACTCGCGCAACGCCACTCGCGCAACGCCACTCACGCAACGCCACTCACGCAACGCCACTCACGCAACGCCACTCACTCACGCACGCAACGCCACTCACGCACGCAACGCCACTCACGCACGCAACGCCACTCACTCACTCACGCAACGCCACTCACGCACGCAACGCCACTCACTCACGCACGCAACGCCACTCACGCACGCACGCAACGCCACTCACGCACGCAACGCCACTCACGCACGCACGCAACGCCACTCACGCACGCACGCAACGCCACTCACTCACGCAACGCCACTCACTCACGCAACACCACTCACTCACGCAACGCCACTCACTCACGCAACGCCACTCACTCACGCAACGCCACTCACTCACGCACGCAACGCCACTCACGCAACGCCACTCACGCAACGCCACTCACGCAATGCCACGCACGCAACGCCACTCACTCACTCACGCAACGCCACTCACGCAACGCCACTCACGCAACGCCACTCGCGCAACGCCACTCGCGCAACGCCACTCACGCAACGCCACTCACGCAACGCCACTCACGCAACGCCACTCACGCACGCAACGCCACTCACGCACGCAACGCCACTCACTCACGCACGCCACTCACTCACTCACGCAACGCCACTCACTCACTCACGCAACGCCACTCACGCACGCACGCAACGCCACTCACTCACGCACGCAACGCCACTCACGCACGCACGCAACGCCACTCACGCACGCAACGCCACTCACGCACGCACGCAACGCCACTCACGCACGCACGCAACGCCACTCACTCACGCAACGCCACTCACTCACGCAACGCCACTCACTCACGCAACGCCACTCACTCACGCAACGCCACTCACTCACGCAACGCCACTCACTCACGCAACGCCACTCACGCACGCAACGCCACTCACGCACGCCACTCACGCACGCCACGCCACTCACGCACGCAACGCCACTCACTCACGCACGCAACGCCACTCACTCACGCACGCAACGCCACTCACTCACGCACGCAACGCCACTCACTCACGCACGCAACGCCACTCACTCACGCACGCAACGCCACTCACTCACGCACGCAACGCCACTCACGCACGCAACGCCACTCACTCACGCAACGCCACTCACGCACGCCACTCACTCACGCACGCCACGCACGCAACGCCACTCACTCACGCACGCAACGCCACTCACTCACACACACACGCAACGCCACTCACGCACGCACGCCACTCACGCACGCCACTCACTCACGCAACGCCACTCACGCACGCAACGCCACTCACTCACGCAACGCCACTCACTCACGCCACTCACGCACGCACGCCACTCACGCACGCACGCCACTCACTCACTCACGCACGCCACTCACTCACTCACGCCACTCACGCACGCCACTCACTCACGCACGCCACTCACTCACGCACGCCACTCACTCACGCACGCCACTCACTCACGCACGCCACTCACTCACTCACACACGCAACGCCACTCACTCACTCACACACGCAACGCCACTCACTCACTCACACACGCAACGCCACTCACTCACTCACACACGCAACGCCACTCACTCACACACGCAACGCCACTCACTCACACACGCAACGCCACTCACGCACGCACGCAACGTCACTCACTCACGCACGCAACGTCACTCACTCACGCACGCAACGCCACTCACGCACGCCACGCACGCAACGCCACTCACGCACGCAACGCCACGCACGCAACGCCACTCACTCACTCACGCAACGCCACTCACTCACTCACGCAACGCCACTCACTCACTCACGCAACGCCACTCACTCACTCACGCAACGCCACTCACGCACGCAACGTCACTCACTCACGCACGCAACGTCACTCACGCACGCAACGTCACTCACTCACGCACGCAACGTCACTCACTCACGCACGCAACGTCACTCACTCACGCACGCAACGCCACTCACGCACGCAACGCCACTCACGCACGCAACGCCACTCACGCACGCAACGCCACTCACTCACTCACGCAACGCCACTCACTCACTCACGCAACGCCACTCACTCACGCAACGCCACTCACTCACTCACGCAACGCCACTCACGCACGCAACGTCACTCACTCACGCACGCAACGTCACTCACTCACGCACGCAACGCCACTCACGCACGCAACGCCACTCACTCACGCACGCAACGCCACTCACGCACGCAACGCCACTCACTCACGCACGCAACGCCACTCACGCACGCAACGCCACTCACCCACTCACGCAACGCCACTCACGCACGCAACGCCACTCACGCACGCAACGCCACTCACGCACGCACGCAACGCCACTCACGCACGCCACTCACTCACGCACGCAACGCCACTCACGCACGCCACTCACTCACGCACGCAACGCCACTCACGCACGCAACGCCACGCACGCAACGCCACTCACGCACGCAACGCCACGCACGCAACGCCACTCACGCACGCAACGCCACTCACGCACGCAACGCCACTCACTCACGCAACGCCACTCACTCACGCAACGCCACTCACTCACGCAACGCCACTCACTCACGCAACGCCACTCACTCACGCAACGCCACTCACTCACGCAACGCCACTCACTCACGCCACTCACTCACTCACGCCACTCACTCACTCACGCCACTCACTCACGCACGCCACTCACTCACGCACGCCACTCACTCACGCACGCCACTCACTCACGCACGCCACTCACTCACGCACGCCACTCACTCACGCACGCCACTCACTCGCGCAACGCCACTCACTCACGCAACGCCACTCACTCACGCAACGCCACTCACTCACGCAACGCCACTCACTCACGCAACGCCACTCACTCACGCAACGCCACGCCACTCACGCACGCAACGCCACTCACGCACGCAACGCCACTCACGCACGCAACGCCACTCACGCACGCAACGCCACTCACGCACGCACGCCACTCACTCACGCAACGCCACTCACGCACGCAACGCCACTCACTCACGCACGCAACGCCACTCACTCACGCACGCAACGCCACTCACGCACGCAACGCCACTCACTCACGCACGCAACGCCACTCACTCACTCACTCACGCAACGCCACTCACTCACTCACCGCCACTCACTCACCGCCACTCACGCACGCAACGCCACTCACGCACGCAACGCCACTCACGCACGCAACGCCACTCACGCACGCAACGCCACTCACTCACGCAACGCCACTCACGCACGCCACTCACGCACGCCACTCACTCACGCACGCCACTCACGCACGCCACTCACTCACGCACGCCACTCACTCACGCAACGCCACTCACTCACGCACGCAACGCCACTCACTCACGCACGCAACGCCACTCACTCACGCACGCAACGCCACTCACTCACGCACGCAACGCCACTCACTCACGCACGCAACGCCACTCACTCACGCACGCAACGCCACTCACTCACGCACGCAACGCCACTCACTCACGCACGCAACGCCACTCACTCACGCACGCAACGCCACTCACTCACGCACGCAACGCCACTCACTCACGCACGCAACGCCACTCACTCACGCACGCAACGCCACTCACTCACGCACGCAACGCCACTCACTCACGCAACGCCACTCACGCACGCAACGCCACTCACTCACGCACGCAACGCCACTCACTCACGCACGCAACGCCACTCACTCACGCACGCAACGCCACTCACTCACGCACGCAACGCCACTCACTCACGCACGCAACGCCACTCACTCACGCACGCAACGCCACTCACTCACCGCCACTCACGCACGCAACGCCACTCACGCACGCAACGCCACTCACGCACGCAACGCCACTCACGCATGCAACGCCACTCACGCAACGCCACTCACTCACGCAACGCCACTCACTCACGCAACGCCACTCACTCACGCAACGCCACTCACTCACGCAACGCCACTCACTCACGCAACGCCACTCACTCACGCACGCAACGCCACTCACTCACGCACGCAACGCCACTCACTCACGCACGCAACGCCACTCACTCACGCACGCACGCAACGCCACTCACGCAACGCCACTCACGCAACGCCACTCACGCAACGCCACTCACGCAACGCCACTCACGCAACGCCACTCACGCAACGCCACTCACGCAACGCCACTCACGCAACGCCACTCACGCAACGCCACTCACTCACGCAACGCCACTCACTCACGCAACGCCACTCACGCAACGCCACTCACTCACGCAACGCCACTCACTCACGCAACGCCACTCACTCACGCAACGCCACTCACGCACGCAACGCCACTCACGCACGCAACGCCACTCACTCACGCACGCAACGCCACTCACTCACGCACGCAACGCCACTCACTCACGCACGCAACGCCACTCACTCACGCACGCAACGCCACTCACTCACGCACGCAACGCCACTCACTCACGCACGCAACGCCACTCACGCACGCAACGCCACTCACTCACGCAACGCCACTCACTCACGCAACGCCACTCACTCACGCAACGCCACTCACTCACGCAACGCCACTCACGCACGCAACGCCACTCACTCACGCAACGCCACTCACTCACGCAACGCCACTCACGCACGCAACGCCACTCACGCACGCCACTCACGCACGCAACGCCACTCACGCACGCAACGCCACTCACTCACTCACTCACGCACGCCACTCACGCACGCAACGCCACTCACTCACTCACGCACGCCACTCACGCACGCAACGCCACTCACTCACGCACGCAACGCCACTCACTCACGCACGCAACGCCACTCACTCACGCACGCAACGCCACTCACTCACGCACGCAACGCCACTCACTCACGCACGCAACGCCACTCACTCACGCACGCAACGCCACTCACTCACGCAACGCCACTCACTCACGCAACGCCACTCACTCACGCAACGCCACTCACTCACGCAACGCCACTCACTCACGCACGCCACTCACTCACGCACGCCACTCACTCACGCACGCCACTCACTCACGCACGCCACTCACTCACGCACGCCACTCACGCACGCAACGCCACTCACTCACGCACGCAACGCCACTCACTCACTCACACACGCAACGCCACTCACGCACGCAACGCCACTCACGCACGCCACTCACTCACGCACGCCACTCACTCACGCAACGCCACTCACTCACGCAACGCCACTCACTCACGCAACGCCACGCACGCACGCCACTCACGCACGCCACTCACTCACTCACGCACGCCACTCACTCACGCCACTCACTCACTCACGCACGCCACTCACTCACGCACGCCACTCACTCACTCACGCACGCCACTCACTCACGCACGCCACTCACTCACTCACACACGCAACGCCACTCACTCACTCACACACGCAACGCCACTCACTCACTCACGCAACGCCACTCACTCACGCAACGCCACTCACTCACGCAACGCCACGCACGCACGCCACGCACGCACGCACGCCACTCACTCACGCACGCCACTCACTCACGCACGCCACTCACTCACGCACGCCACTCACTCACTCACGCCACTCACGCACGCCACTCACTCACTCACGCACGCCACTCACTCACGCACGCCACTCACTCACTCACTCACTCACACACGCAACGCCACTCACTCACACACGCAACGCCACTCACGCACGCAACGCCACTCACGCACGCAACGCCACTCACGCACGCAACGCCACTCACGCACGCAACGCCACTCACGCACGCAACGCCACTCACTCACGCACGCAACGCCACTCACTCACGCACGCAACGCCACTCACTCACGCACGCAACGCCACTCACTCACGCACGCAACGCCACTCACTCACGCACGCAACGCCACTCACTCACGCACGCAACGCCACTCACTCACGCACGCAACGCCACTCACTCACGCAACGCCACTCACTCACGCAGGCAACGCCACTCACTCACGCACGCAACGCCACTCACTCACGCACGCAACGCCACTCACTCACGCAACGCCACTCACTCACGCACCGCCACTCACGCACGCCACTCACGCACGCAACGCCACTCACGCACGCCACTCACGCACGCAACGCCACTCACTCACGCACGCCACGCCACTCACGCAACGCCACTCACTCACGCACGCAATGCCACTCACGCACGCAACGCCACTCACTCACGCACGCAACGCCACTCACTCACGCACGCAACGCCACTCACTCACACACGCAACGCCACTCACTCACACACGCAACGCCACTCACTCACACACGCAACGCCACTCACTCACACACGCAACGCCACTCACTCACACACGCAACGCCACTCACTCTGCCAATAGGTCTCGCAGTAGGAAAGTTGGAACCATTACAATTGCAAATAACAATGCCTTTTATTTTTTTTTCACTTTAAAAACAGAAAGGGCTTTGTCATTTACAAAACCAATAGCTCCAACTTTCCTACTGCGAGACCTATTGGCAACGCCAGTGCTTGTTTTAGCAGCTTCCACTATCTTGAGAATATCGGCAGAGATATCATCGAAGCCCATCCAAGAGGTGGGTGTGACGTGGACCCTGGCTTTCGTCGATGTGACGTGGAAGCGTCCATTCATTAGTATTCAGCCCTGCATGGGTGTCCATAAGTAATATGCTTGGGCCCTATCAGTATGACGTACTACAGCCGGCTCCTCCACCGCCGCGGACACCACCAGAGTCTTCCTAAGTGGATTCACGTACGTAAGATCGTTCAGCGTAGAAGATCCAGTCCATCCATTTAACTCATCACAAAGGCTGCTCATAGCAGCGATGAGCTTAAATGGTGCACTGGAAGGCGTTAATTAATTACCCTCAGCACCCGTGAGTGGAGATTGGTCAGATCAGACTATATAATATATAGGCACGGAAGCTTTATGGAATGTGACCCAAATGACAGAGTTGTCAGGCCTCATGTGTGCAGTTGAATGGCTCTTGGAAACTTGTTGCTGTTCAAAAAACTTGAGGGAATTCTTTGTGGGCACATTCTTCACATCCGCTCCACTTGCAGTTCCACCGAGGTTTTCAACACACTGCTTCCTGGACCATGTGTTGTTGAATACAGCCTAAGGCGAGATCGGGGGC
This sequence comes from Lissotriton vulgaris, assembly GCF_964263255.1. NCBI lineage: Eukaryota > Metazoa > Chordata > Amphibia > Caudata > Salamandridae > Lissotriton > Lissotriton vulgaris. The sequence goes on along the minus strand of NC_141693.1, from coordinate 1,178,542,408 downwards.
CTTCCCTTTGCTTCTGCAGCGTCCCCGAATTTTCAGGTTAGTGGGTGCTGGCCAGGTGGTGGGTGGCACATGATTACAGAGAGTAGCAGATAGAGGCACCTGGCAAAAAAACGCACAGTTCTATACACAGATAATGTAAAAAGGGACACAACTTGTTTCTGGACTCCCTCAAACCTATCCAAACAAGGCAGATGTGCTTGTGTTAGATTGCATCTGCACCTGCCCATCCTTCCTAAGAGCCTGGGGGGGCCTCATGGGTTCTTTTTTTTCTTTTGATAGCTGTTGTTTATTTCTCTGCATTTATGATTATTTTGGTATTAAATTCACGTTGCCAGTGTGTTCTTAGTTTTCCTAGGAGCATGGGGGCCTCATGGGTACTTTAGCCTTTGATAGCTGTTGTTTATTCCTCTGCATGTAAGTTTATTTTGGTATTCTATTCATAATGACAGTGTTTTTTGTTTTCATATTCAAATACTTGTATGTGTTTTTATATCGGAGAGATTGTATGTGTGAAATTGTGAAAGAATGTTCTTGCATGTTCTCTCGCCCTACGTCACTAATTACCCAAAAACTTTTGAATATTCACACAATGATGTTATAAAGGACCATAAACACATCATTTTCAGTCCCTTGTTTGGAAAGAGATCAGACAAGGTCGCTGTGAAGGTGCCGAGTAGCTGAGAAGGGGCGGGGGCAGAGTTGGTGCAAGAGGAAGCAGCACGCCAAAAGAAATGCAAACATTTGAATTGTGCTGTTCTCAACAAGAGTCTGACTGGCTTCTCTTGCAGAAACTCCCCTCCTGGTACGAGGTTACACCCATAGCAGAATAGTCTTAGCACAGGGATAACTTTCAAAGGTAGGGACACGTTGGTTAAGTGGAATAACACGATGTGCAAGTAACTGGTATTTAAGATGTACACTTTTTTTTAACAAAGAATGACATTTTAAAATTGCCCATAATCCCTGCTCATTATGTAAGCAGCTACCTATGTCATTATTATATGAAATCTCTTTATAGATGTGATTTCATAACTACCTTTTTACAATTGCTTTCTCAATGTTCTTGCTTTCTCAAATTTACTTGAAAATGCACCATTTGCCGACTTTTTTTTAATGAAAAAAACCCTTATGGAGGTCGAGCGTCTCCGGGCACTCATACCGAGGTTTTACGCCTCACCACTTTCAAATGTCACCAGCCGCCAATCGGCTACTTTATTCTGTAAAGTTTGAAACTTCAGAATGTCTTTCAACAAAATTCTAGAGACATGCATGCTCTGTATTTCACTTGAAATGTATTTCCAAAAGGTATCAGTTTAATTGGAACAAGCAACGTACGCACAATGATAATGTGATTGTGTTTATTTTCAGGACTTCTGTAATTTGAGGAGAAGAGGCTCTATGGATAAGACAGTTCAGACCTCAAGAAATATATTTGTGCCTACTCCTCTGTGCAGCAACCTTCTACAAAATACAAATAGACCGTGTTTGAGGTCTCTCTTTTTAGGTCATGCCTGGCGTTAGGAGCGCACAGCGCTGCTCTCAAAATGCAAGGGCGTTTTGTAATTCATTCAAGATGTGCACCCGTACGTAGGGACAAAAATGCATGTGCATGTGGACAGCCCAACGCCATCTTTGTTTTACTTTATATGGACTTGCGCACGGAGAGACAAAAAATGCACGTTCATATGGACAGCCCAACGCCATCTTTGTTTTTACTTTAAATGGACTTGCGCGCTCTCGTCCACTTGCGCACTCTCGCTCCTTCTTTCCTTTCACATTTCCTGAAGCATTCAAAGAAACTGCATTTGTTTTTCCTCACGATCTTCCTGTGTGCGTTACTATTCATTGTCGCTGTGCTTCTCTGCACGCCAAAGCTCCAGGTTACTGTTGCCTACTGTTTTGCCCCATCCACACCATCCACACCCATGTAGCTCTCTCCACCATGTGTGCTTCTCTGCACCTTCGCGCTCCACGTTATGTTTTGCCACTTTTACCCTAAGCCCACCCGCTCCCCAGTTACTTTAAATACCGAGGTGCGCCTCTGCTCCCTGCTGCTTTCGTTGCTTCAGCCACTTTCTCAACCCACTTCTTTTCCTGTTTAAGTAAAACTTTGTATAAAAAAAACCTAATTTACCAATCTATTTCGGATCTGTAAACTGACAACTCAAGATGGATCAGTGGCTCCCCCCATGAGCGAGAGACACTCCTGTGCATTGCCTCAGCCGCACACTCAGGTCCTGAGGTGTTTGGCAGAGTCCCCTTTCCGTCACATTGCCCCCCCCCCCTTTCTCTCCCCCGGTTATGGCTGCGGGTGACTGTCATCCAGCGACGAGGCGCAGCTCCTGTGTCCTATACTTTCTCTATCTCAATCATGCTCAACAAGGAGATCTCACCCCACTAGTATGTAAGGGCTCACTAAAGATCATCTGTACTGGCATTGCTGGTAGCAGTTTCATTAATGCTTGAAGAACTGTGAGCAAGTGGTGATGACTGAAAAGTTTCTGTTTCCCTTCTCATTGAAGGCACACCACCAAGACTGGGCTACATTGCAGTTCACACACACTAAACATTAACCACTGGCCACGCTGCTCTGATAAGACTCCTCCTCCTCCTGCTCCCTTCATGTCTTCACAAAGTGTTGCTCACACTGGACCTATCCTCTTTCTATCCGTCATATCTACTTGTTTTATCTGAGTATTTTATGATTGTTTTGTTTATTGTGTCTGTATACTCACTTGAAATGCAATTTTTGCAGCTCATAAATCATTTGCATTTCCCGGCGCGCACATTACAGGCACGCTGAAGTGTATCCAATTCCAAACATTGAATTTAGGGGGAGATGTAAAACCTGACCGGGTATCACAGCACTAGCGAGGAGAGCAGCTGTAAATGGAGCCAGCGCGCGCTGAAGTAACAAACGGGGCGAGCTAATTACTGCCGGCTTAATGCCTAAAATTAACAACAGAGGGAGGGTTGCATGATCCCGGCGCTCCCAGGGAAAAATACTGGGCATTGGGGGCAGAGGTGTGAGTCTTAAATCGGAATTTATGTAAAATCATCAGTACGTTTCTGTGACTGGCACATGCATCGCCCTCAGAATCACATTGGGGCTGAGACGCGCTTCCAAGATGAAGGGAAGATCCAAAGTAGAAGTGTAGCACACGCAGAGGAGTGGGCAGAATGTTGATCCATAATCATCACTCTTTCTAATTGCAGCCTTGCAATGGAAATTGGATTTAGGAGATAATTACAGTGAAACACGCAAACAAAGATATGAAAACAAAGCCAAGGAGAAATTAAATTGAATGAGTCTTTTATAAGTACATATGCATTTTAATATTTAAAACGCTATTAAGAGGTTCCGAGACAGGAAGGGAAATTCTTGAAATTATCATTTTTAATTTAAAAAAACCACAACAATAAAACACTGCCAATGTGCCTCCTCTGTTTTTGCTTTCTAAAATAGCCCCGGCAAGTAAACAAAAAGTTAAACCTCATTCAAAACCCGGCACTGCTATTTTCTTTGCCATTTCCCAAACCTATAAAGCATTTTCGTAGGGAGGAAGAGAGGTTTCCACTCAAGATCACACACGGTGTCTGTATGAGGACATGTTCATTCTGCATGAAAACTGCAATAGGTCTCGCCTTTCATTAAGTTAAAGCTATTTGTTTTGCTGTACAATACCATTAGCAAAGCAAATGGCTTTAACTTAATCAAAGGCGGGACCTATTGTCTTTTCAATGCTTGTTTAGGTAGATAGCACATGGAAACCTCTGCAATTCTTCTGTTAATTTGCTTCTTTTATTGAAATTGATTTTGCCACACATTGAATTCTTTGTTACATGGGAAGAAGGGCCAGCACATGCTTCACAACTGCAAATGCTGCATCATCAAGGCCAGAGAGTAATAAATGACATATTCAAAAGCTATATCTTTTTCATAGTTGTCGATTATCAGGCAAAAACGCAACACTCCAATATGCAATGAATAATTCTATCTCCTAGACAATGACCTGCAGGGTAACTTAATTTGTGAAATAGAATATATTAACCTTTGACGTATACTTTCAATTTACGGCATGATAGCTTCTCCATTCTTGCGTGTTGAATAATATGCAGAAGTCTCCAGTGTGATAGATACCTAAAAAAAGAGGCCTGAAAAACTGTCTGTTCATTTCTATGTTTGCACTCTTAGTTGGCAACAAATAGTTTTGTTTCCCCATTGGCTTACGCTGTGTAAATGTTTTTATTTCTCTCCTCATCCTGTTTTCATTTGAAGTTGAAGTTCATGGGTCTGAACCGTCTGGAAAGTGGCGGTAAAGGAGGTGATGGAACTGACAGTGAAGATGAAGGCTTATCAGGGGGATTTCTACCAAGTGACGCCTGGCAGAAACTGGGCAAAGAAGCGGAGAAGCACTTCCGGAGGGCTCCAGCGTTTCACTACATGTGAGTGCACAGCTTGGTAAGAGTTTGCATAGAGTAGGGGACTCTCAAAGTGGGGCATAGTGTTGAAGGATAGCCCCCTCTCGAACTGATTAAAATTGAGCATATTTATTTGCAGGCCAACTTTTATAGAAAATATGTTGTTATTTTTGGAATATTCACCTGTACTCCTAATTAGGAAAAAAAAAGTAATTTAGTTTAGGTCATCAAACAATTATTTATTTAGACACACCTGCATATTCTGGATCTGTTCTTTACACCACAAAGTCTTTAAAAATTATTCAATAACTCTTCCTATAGAAAAATATATTGACTGCAAATGGAAGGCCTTTTTAGGGCTCGCCTGTCCCATTACAAAGGAATGGATAGGGGAGAGTTTTAGTAGGCAAAATAATTGTCAAACCAACGGCGGATTTTCAACAGTTCACATGAACAAGCACGCGCTTTTCCCCCACAGGCACCATCTGTGCGTCCACATCAAAGCAATCAGCCTCCCTCCCACTGGCATCTGAAGCTTCCCCCAACGTGCTGTCGGCCTCAGGCAGGCATTTCTCCTCCCCTAATTATTCACTTCACTTTCACGGCCACCAGGCCGTGCATTTCTCTTCCCCCCCCACCCCCCCACCCCTCCTCCCCACAGCAATGCCAAGAGCTTGTTAAAGTTACCAGGTGAATTCAATAAGCGTTTTATGATATGTTGGGAGCTAGTTTGTGAGAGGATCGACTTTTACTGTGAAGTGTAGTTGCCCTTGTACCAGAAAATACATTTTGGGATTGGTGAGCTGGTCTAGGTGGGCTGACCTTAGACGTGTGTTTGAAGCAAAACCTAATCCTACTTTTTCATGTTAATTGCATTCGTATATCAACAGCCACCATTAAAATAGCATTGGGCTCCCTTTTGCAGTAATCTGGGAAGGCCATCGATCTCTTGCGCATGTTGGCACATGATTATGAGGTTAGCAGAGAGTATGTTATGATATTTAGTCTAGGATTGTGTGTTAGCAGGACAGTAAATTGTGTTCGATCTGAAAGATCTTTTTAGTTCCACTTGTGTATGGGTGGATGCGCCAAAAGACCTTTCCATTCCCTTTTTTTTCAATGGATTGCGTGGTCAATTGTCTATGTTAAGAAGTAGTAAAGTGTCCTAACGTGAATCACAATCCTGGTAGGTAATTATGCTGTGATCTTGTGTTTGAGGGCATGGTAAGTTAAGGCTGAATTTATCTGAGTGATTCCATGGTGTATGTTGTGTGACAGTGTTTCTTGTTCGGCAGCCCTTTGCTATCTACAGGGCTTTCATGTTTTGTTCATATGAGGGTGTAAGGTCAATTGTAAATCTCACTACAAAAGTATCTACATAAAAAAAAAAAGTAGTATCTTTGGCCCACCCCCACCTGAGCTAGGGAAAATCAGAAGACACAGTCCTCTTAAAACCGCTTTAATTTTATTTATTATCAATCCGAGAACTTCACAAACCCAAAACACAAGACAGGAGATGAAAAGAAATCTGGCCAATCAGTTTTTTTTTTTTTTTAAATTAATATGGGTAGATGATGATCAGAGAAGCGGAGTTCATGGGCCTCTGTGGGCTGCCTTTCCAAGTATCCCTCTTTCTAAGCCAGATTGACAGATTGGCTCAGTTTAATGCTAACAAAAATCATTTTTCAGGGATCAAAAATGGCACTAGTCCTGCAGGTCTAGAACCTTGGAAAATCCCCTCGACCTAACTGCAACCTACTTGACCTCCGTCTCTGAAAACGGAGCAAAAGTGACAAGATAACAAGATTTAAAGGTATCTTTATTGCTCATTCCCTTTGTGCGCAATTAAAATGCCTTTACATTTTGTTATCTTGTCACTTTTGCTCCGTTTTCAAAGACCGAGGTCAAAAGTTAGTTTGTCTTCCTACTCACCAGAAAGGGCGAGTAAGACCTAAAAATAGCTTGTCCTCATCAATTCTCCCTTGCAAATGCGAGCGGGCGTGTGGATTTGTCGAGCCCTGTTTTTCCAACACAAATTTAAAAATTTCTAAAAAAAACCTACTGTTCGGATTTGTACCAATACCTTACTGGTCTTAATGTAAAATATAGTTTCCTATTGAAGGAGTTGATTCTCTTTTATAGCCTGAGCGGATGCCAACAAGGTCTGCTAATGTAAACATCACTAACAAAATGCCCCCACAATTCCCCATTTTCCTTTACTCTCATAGGTAAGCCTCTCAGAATGGGTTTGTTTTGGTATATCGTTTTTGGACTATACCATCAATGTTCTTGGGTGGCAGCTCAAACTGAACACCATACGTGTAAGTTGAAAAAGTCCCAGTCATTTTTGTTTCTCTCTAGGTTGGGAACTTTCAAAATGGACCCCCCAGTGGTGCGGCAGAGGGTTGAGAGACAGAGAAAGAAGAACAGCACAGAGGAACTGCGGGCCATGCCAGCACAGGTAGGACTGAATCTGGGGCGGTCTCATCAGATCTCTTTTTCAACAACTTTTTTTTTTTTTTTTTTTTTACGAATGTACTGTTGCATCAGTCAGTAACAGCAGCAGACTGAGGCCTGCCTGAATGCCATAACATCAGAGGTCATATCTTCATAATATTAAATTATCTTTTGTCTAAGATTATTTTAACCTCCTTTAAGGTTTAGCAAATATATTCCGGGCCCTTAAAGGGGGTTAAAAAATCTACTGCTCCCTTGTTCCTATATAAATGGTTACCCCACTATATAGGAGTTCAAGCAACACCCTACCCTTTATTTGACAGCCCATGTTGAGTATTCTGAGTAAAAAGTGTATCATGCCGCTTGCCACTATGCTTCAGCCTTGACTGAGCACAGAGTAGAGGAGCCCCCTACACATGCGTGAGGATCCATCTGGCTGAGGTAGTATCTTGTTCCGAATCTCTTTTCTCCAATCACCAGCTATTAGCTGCTGCCCATGAGAGAAAGATGCCAACCGGTGGCAACCCTGGATTTTAAGAATATCCTCAGATCGCCTAGCCTGCGGGTTACCAGTGTTGCTCAGCAGGTAAGTAGGAAGCAGAGCATTGTTGTGTGTAAGTGAGGAAGTATGTGTGATTGTGCAAGTGTGAGTGCATTTATTTCTGTCCGAGTTGAGGTGCAAGGTGGTTCTTAATAATTGCCACTTATTCAGGAACTGCGTACTGATCATGATTGGTGAAAGAAATTCAAAAACAGAAAAACTTTGCATTTGCATCTTTTTTCTCACTTTAGCATGTGCCAGTTTGTGTAGTAATAAGAGCCATGGGTCAGTTGGCTTGCAAGTGAGATGATGGACTTGCTGCTTAGAACATTCTTGGAAAGAAATAAGACCATGATCAAATGGTCATCATGCGTGATCTGACAGACATCTGATCTTTGAATATTTAACAAGATATGTGTTGAGTTTGGGGACATAAAGCTGCAAATTACCCCTTGACACCAAAGAAATTACATCAACAGTAAGTTTCCTCACCTCCACAAGAATTGCCATTAAAAAATCAGTTTAGAATGCATTCATTTTTTCTACATCATTATATCAATTTATTAAAAACATAGTTTTCATATACTGATTTTCAGTTTTAAGAAAGCTCAGTTGTACCAAACAAAACTCATAATTTTCTAAAGAACACATTTTTTTTGGTCAAAATATGCATTTTTAATTTTAGATCCCCTTAGTGTCATTTTCATTAACTACAGCCACTGACGGCTATATCATGTGGACAAAATCTTCCTCAGATGGCAGATGGCCACCGTTAATGCCAAGGATGCCTATAATATTTAAAGAAGGGCCACCTTGATGCCAGGGCCACCATTAATGCCAAGGGCGTGCACTATAATGTATACTACACTTCAAGGGGCCATGCCTGAGAAAAAAATAGCGAGCGGAACTTGGATAAAATGAAAGCAAGTCTATTGCTTAACTGTAGGGACTAGATGTAATAAAATGCAGAAATCGGCACAGAAGTACATTTAGACATATTAAGAATAAGGACTGAGAAAGATTGTGAACAGGCTTGATAATGGTATTAAGGGGTCAAAAGTTCTAAAGCTTTTGGAAAAAGATAGATGCCATAGTCACTAGAAAAACGATAACTGCTTTACCAGCTGAGCAAAAAGTCTGGGTTGAGTACCTGACAACAATATACAAACTAAAAAATATCCAAGAGGAACTTTAAATTAAATACTAGAAAACCTAGTAATTGAGGGAGCAATAGACCAAAATACTCCTACTAAATCAACCCATGGGTCCCCCAACTTACTGCTTTCATTAGAGCTCCAAAATCATCTAGAGCACACAGGTCTGGTGGGATTTCGGCTAATATGATGAAACTCCAGCCAGAACTTTGGGTAACTGTGTTAGAAACACTATCCAGTGCAATCCTACAACACCATTCCAGAATTCTGAAAATGGAGTTTTTTCAGAACTGAAGTCAACCTGACAACTATAGAATGCACATATACTTCTGGTAAAATCTACACCAAACCCTTATTAATCAAACTTGTATGAGTTGTTTTCCCTATTACCAAAAATGAAATCCAGTTTTGGGACTAATCTCTCTATAGATTTTTACTCCTGAAATTACTCCTGGTAAAATACTCCAAAAGTATGTAGATCTAGCCACAGTCTTTGCTTTACTTGATAGGAAAGCCCTGTGGATTAAGATGCTGGCACAGGGCATCCTGTACCTTTGCTATGGCTTATAATCAAATTCCACACTGATTCTTAACCACAAATTTGTCTTGTGGATCGACATTAACTTTCAAAAACAAAACAGACACTGAAAGGGCTAGTAAAAGGCTGCATTCTGGCACCTCCCTTATTTTCAGTCTGTTTCTGATGCCACCAAAGTCTTAGACCTGGAGAACAACAACGACCGCAACACCACCACCCTGCTGGATAAACTCGCAAACCTGGACTCAAGCAGCTGGTGACCACCCCCACCCACTACGCCGGACACACACTCGAGCCCGCCTTCTCATCCAGCAAGGACATCACCTTCAGCCACGCCACCGAACTCCACTGGACGGACCACAGCTGCGTCCACTTCAGCTTCAGAAGGACCACGATCCACTACCACCAGCAACAGGCTGCACGCAGAAGCTGGAACAAGATCATAGCCGACCAGCTCGCGACTTCCCTGAGCAAGAACCCACCCACCAGCGCAACAAACCCCAGCCAAGCGGCCACTAACCTCACGAAGTGGATCAGCGACTGCGCAGACGACCTCGCCCCCCTGAGGACCCCACCTAGCAGACCCGGCAGCAAGAAAGCCCTATGGTTCACCGACGAACTCAAGAGCTCCAAGAAGAACTGCCGAGCCCACGAGAGAGCCTGGGGCAGAGACCCAACACCGGACAACATGACTGCCCTCAAGCTCGCCACCCGAAAACACCACCAACTGATCCACGCCACCAAGAAAACTGCATTCAAGGAACGACTGGACAACAACGCACACAACAGCAAGGAACTCTTCAACATCGTTAAAGAGCTCTCCAACCCCAACGCCGGAAACAACGACATCACCCCTTCGCAAGACCTCTGCAACTCCCTCGCCTCCTACTTCCACAACGAGATCGCAGACATGCACAACAGCTTCAGCACTCAACCGACGCACGCCAAGACCGAACCACCGTCCCCCACCACCACCCTCCGCGCCTGGACCCCGATCAGCACCGAAGACACCGTCCGCACGATGAACTCCATCCACTCCGGATCGCCGACCGACCCCTGCCCTCACCACGTCTTCAACAAGGCCGACGCGGTCATCGCACCCCACCTGCGGGACATCATCAACACCTCCTTCGACACCGCTACCTTCCCGGAGAGCTGGAAGCATGCCGAACTCAGCGCTCTACTAAAGAAGCCATCAGCCGACCCCACCGACCTCAAGAACTACCGCCCCATCTCACTGCTCCCGTTCCCTGCAAAAGTCATCGAGAAGACCGTCAACCAGCAGCTGGCCGCCTTCCTCGAGACGAACGGATCCCTCGACCTCTCGCAGTCTGGCTTCCGGGCCAACCACAGCACCGAGACCACCCTGATCGCAGCCACCGATGACATCCGAGCCCTGCTTGACAACGGAGAAACAGCAGCCCTCATCCTCCTAGACCTCTCCGCGGCCTTCGACACTGTCTGTCACCGCACCTTAGTTCAGCGCCTCCGCAACGTCGGAATCCAGGAGAAGGCACTGGAGTGGATCATCTCCTTCCTCGCCGGAAGGACACAGAGTCCGCCTCCCCCCGTTCAGATCAGAAGCCACCGAAATCATCTGCTGCATTCCTCAAGGCTCCTCGCTCAGTCCAACCCTCTTCAACGTCTACATGAGCCCCCTCGCAGACATCGCACGCCAGCACAACCTCAACATCATCTCCTACGCCGACGACACCCAGCTGATCCTTGCCCTCACTAACGACCCCGCCACCGCCAGAGCCAACCTTCACGAAGGGATGAAAGAGGTAGCCGAATGGATGAACAGCCGCATGAAACTGAACTCGGACAAGACGGAAGTCCTCATCCTGGGATCTTCACCCTCCGCCTGGGACGACTCCTGGTGGCCCCCCGCCCTGGCCAGCGCACCCAAACCAACAGACCACGCACGCAACCTGGGCTTCATCCTGGACTCCTCCCTCTCCATGACCAGACAAGTCAACGCCGTCTCCTCGTCGTGCTTCAACATCCTGCGCATGCTACGTAAGATCTTCCGATGGATCCCCACCAAGACCAGGAAGACGGTCACCCAGGCTCTCGTCACCAGCCGGCTGGACTACGGCAACTCCCTCTACGCCAAACTCCAGAAGAGACTCCAGCGGATCCAGAACGCCTCAGCACGACTCATCCTGGACATCCCCCGTCGCAGCCACATCTCCGGACACCTGAGACCTGCACTGGCTCCCGGTCAACAAGAGAATCACCTTCCGTCTCCTCACCCACACACACAAAGCCCTACACAGCCAAGGCCCAGGATACCTCAACACAAAATCAAGATGCCTTTACAATCAGTTTGTACAAGGTTCCAAAATGCATCTAACATAGGTTTAAATTAATTTTGTACATACTGATTGTAAAGGCATCTTGATTTTAACGTGATGTTCCTAACCAGTCACACTACCTTTACCCGGTCCCTCACAACCTGCACACTTTCCCTTTCTTCTGAGAGCACATTGAAATGTAATGATTATACAATTGCATATTTATGTGTTATTCACTACATCTGATACAAGCTAAAAAGCTCGCAAAATAAGATTGCGTCAATATGGATTATGCATAAATAAATGCATACAAAACGTTTACTTGGTTTAATTTATATATATTAATGTGATTTGACATATGGTAAATGACTTTGCGGTGAGTGTTATGTTGATGTGATAGACACTTGTCACAGCACATGAGTCACATTTGAACCAGGACCATTGTTTTTTGTATTGACATTCGGACCCCGGTCCTGGAGTTCCAAGGGTCTACCCCTTTACTACTCCTACAGGATACCTCAACAGCCGCCTCAACTTCTACGCTCCCAAACGCCAGCTTCGATCGACCGGCCACGCCCTCGCCGCCGTCCCCCCGCATTCGAAGAGCCACCACAGGGGGACGGTCCTTCTCCTACCTCACCGCCAAGACTTGGAACTCCCTCCCGACGAACCTCCGCCTGACCCAGGACCACCTCGCCTTCAGGAAGCAACTGAAGACCTGGCTGTTCGAGCAGTAGCGGACCCCCCTCCCCTAGCGCCTTGAGACCCTCTGGGTGAGTAGTGCGCTATATAAATGTTTCGATTGATTGATTGATTGATTGATTGATTGATTAGAAAATGCATGGTGTTTCACCCTTAGTTGCACCAGAATGTAATTCAAAGTGTATGTGTCATACCATCCTACTTAATTTTACTCACACCTTAGAAAAATGTAGTCCATATTATAAAACTAAATTATTTAAACATTAGTACTAGACTAAAGTGTTGATATTTAGAGGAAGACAAGGCAGAAGTGTGCGTCCAGTTTGGATAGCTCTATTAGAAAAAGTAAAAAAGTACTGCTAAGCCGGGTAAAGTTTTTCACTAATCTTTCCTTCAGCTATCATGTTAACACAGGCATTTGAGTAGAGTGGTTGCAGTAGCGTTAAACACATGAGATGTGCGTCTGTACTATAAATCTATTGAAATGCTGAAAGAAAAGTATGGTTTGAAAATTGTTAGCCTGTTACTCTGTGGGACTGAAATGTTAAAGCGTTAAGATCTTAACAAATCCAAACTCCGTTTATGTTGATTTGGAAGAATTGGGTGACGCTAGGTCATCGGACACCTATCTTTGCTATTTGACTAGAATAAGGACTGACCTGTCATGTTTTAAAAGTTAGGCAAGAGTTTTAACTTACTGGGATCACATTCTCTCTGCAAAGAAGGCACTCTGTAGCACACCGTCAAGAGTATCTTGCAGTGCACTCCAGAGCATTCTGATATTCCAAATTGAAATTTATCTTTCTCCGAAACTAAATGAACTACATAATAGTCAGATTTAGGTTATTTACCAAGGAAGAATAGAATGAGACGAGGAGCAATGAAGAAAGTCATAAAAGTGATCCTTCTGAATGTAAATGTGCATAAAATATGAACGTATAGTTAACAATATGCCTAGACCACCTAAATGATACATTGTCATTATCAAATCCCAAGAAAATAAGTGGTGGAAAATGTAGCTAAGACCAGGAGAGCTGCCCTTTCTAGGAGATAAAGTGTGTGTGGAAGACAAAGAATAACTCCTAAACAACATGTCCTCTATGTCAAGGAAGAAGTCAGTCTCTGTTGCATGTGATTTTATTTTGTGATGCACTTATTCAGGGGTGTAAATACTTATTTAAGAGTATTGGAGAGTTGAAGTGTGTAACAAGTAACATGTTTTATAATAAAATGTGTGGACATAAGGTTATGTAGTGGATTTGGGAAATCTGTTAGACTTTTTGATGAGGTGATGGAGACAGTGTTTCGTATAGACCTACGCTTCACTTTTTGTGAAGAGTTCACTAGTTACTGGAGTATGAGACTGTATAACAATCTCTTAGACTAAGAAAACGTTTTAGGTTTTTTACAATCTTCTCTCTTCATTCATCTTCCTTTCTTTTATTGCATAATCTAATTTGGCAAAATCAAATTAATGAAATAAACTTGAAACTAGAATATGAGGCTGCCCTCAATATGCCAAGGATCACTATCATTATGCCATGGCCATAATTGTGCTGGGACCTAACACTACAGTACAAAATATGTTCACACTATTTCAATACCACCATTGTTAGGTCACTGGTTTGCCACATCATGTTTAAAGTGGGTCTTGATTATACCTGCTATGGATAGTAAAATATGGTGGATGCCCTCAATATGCCAGGGATAATTACCTAAGTGTTAGGCCTCTGTTGTACTAGGGCCATGCACAGTAATGAAATGGATGATCTGCATTATACCAAGACCTCAATCATTATGTCACGGCTGCGCACCAGAAAGCTGAGCAAAGCCGCAATTGGTACAAGGGTGCCCACATTCTATGAAAAATGGTTACCATTTTCTCGCAAAGGACAGCCTAATTCCAGGGAACTTGCAATATGGCAAGGATGGCCAGCATTATATATCCGATGTTAATTCATGATAGGAGTGGCCATGATTGTCTGAGGTTGCCTGCAAAATGCTGAGAAGGATAACCATTATGCCAGAGGTGGCCCTTTATTGCCCGGAAATTACCATTATTGTGCTAGAGGTAACCTGCATTCCATGGCAACTGCCAGATGACACTTGTGGTAACAAATGCCTGGGATCGCCACCAGATAGGAGCATCACACTACTTGCTCTCTCTTGTGCGCTCTCTCGTGGCGTGGGGTATTGTCATTGGGCAAGTGAAGTAGTGTGGCTCACTGGTTAGAGGCGGCAGACCCGAGAGCAGAGGACGGCCCGGGACCAGGGTTCGATTCCCGGCGCGGCAGGTTTCTGGACCAGGGTCAGCGGACTCGATAATTCTCTCGCCTCGGTGCCCACTCTGATCAGCGATCACACTCGGCAACTCTGGGCATTTGCTTGCCTCATCTTCACGAACGGCCCCACCAGACCGCCGGGGATGCCTGGTCTCACCCTGGAGATACCCATTAAGGGACCATCTCTCAGGGAAGCCAGGAAGGGTTTCGCAGCGGTCGAAGCGCCTTGGGACCCTAAGTAAGTACTGCGCTATATAATGCCTATACATTTACATATACATTTACATTTGGTTCAAGGTTTTGAAGCCAAGTGTTGCTCCTGCAAGTTACAGGTAGAGGTTGCACTAAGCTCTATACCCACTGAATTAATCTATGGCTCAACGGCTATGAGCTACTTACTAGCAGCTCATGCTCTCCCTGGAACCATTCTGAGGAAAGTTGGGCTCGCTGGATTCACTCTTGTGCTTGGCTGAAATTGAGAAAGGTGTTTGCGCCCTGCCACTTCCAATGTTTTCCAGCTGTCACTACCTTATAGTTATGCCAGATTCGACTTGGATGGTTTGTGCCCTTTTCTAAATCATAATGTTGTGTGTTGTATTTTACTTTTGTTATGGCCCAAATTTTTAATTGTATTGGCTTATTTATGTAAGTAATCTTTTTATTGAAAGTGCACACATAAGAGCCAAGTGCTGTATGTGGCAATAGTTAGTGGGGTGGTGTCTAGCAAATGAGCAGCTGCAATACAGTGGAAATGGGCAATGGGTACGTGGACAAAGACTTCACACACGGAGCGTGTTTACATATGAAGCAGTTCATATGAAGAGCATATTTACATGGGTTTGAGGGTAATACCTGCTTTTAAAGATGAGGAAGTGGGCAAAATCCGTGAATCTTGAGGCAACCTTTGAGTGCCGGTTTGAAGGAGGTTGCTTGATGTTGAAGAGCATTCAGTAAGATACATGCAAGCAGGTTTAAGATCATGTGTTTTGATGATGACTAGGATGGTTTTGTAACAGATTATAGCCAGCTGAGCAATGCAGATGTGTTGTGGGAGGATAATGCCATAGGTGTCAAGAGGCAGATTGTTCATGTGCCGTTAATACCTTTAACACTAAAGTGGGTGGTTTGTGATTGATCCTCTTTATAGCTGAGTACCTGGCTGCTTAATATCTTCAGGGAAAATATTTGTGCATGATGGGGAAAGTTAAATGTCTGGCTGGCATGGTTGACGACCTTGATGAATGTAGGTTGGAAGGCCAAATGCTTCGGAAGCCCCACTAGTAGACGTTTGAAGTAATCACCTGTTTTCATGTGCATTAGCCTTTTAAAATCTGTCCACTTTTGCATTGATAACAATAAATGAATCAGGTGTCCCAAGGGCCTCTGTGAGGTCTTGAGCACAAGTCCGTTCAGTGTTTGATGACTGTAGACAGCTAAAGGTTGTAGTTTAGAGTTGAGATGGATGTGAAAGATGTTATGAAAAAATATTGGGTGTCATGAACATAGTAATGAGTGGAGATGTCCTCTAGCAGTTGTGTAGATAAAACTGATGAGCGAGCCCAGACTGATCCTTTGGGAAACTCTAAACTGCTAGTACCATTGAGTGGAAAAGAGTTGGTGGAAGTCTGATTTCAATCTGAGTTGAGCCAGTGATACAGAGATGTGAAGTGATTAATTGTATAGTCAACTGTTCTGAACGAAGCAGAGAGGTCAGAAAGAGGAAAATGGAGGTGAGATGTAGCTGTTCTGTACAGATGTACCACGCATATGCCTTTATCATTCATGCATTTACGACAAAATTAGTTATAAAGGCTTGTGTGGTAAAAACGCGGTTAAGGCATGCAATATAATTGCATGCGTGGTTCCATCATACAACCATTCAGTACTCCCAAGGCTGCCTCCGCGAAATCAGTAGTAGTCTAATTGAAATGGGTTTAGAAGTGTGTAGTGAAGCAGGTAAAGATCAGTCACAGGAGGAATTGTCTAGCTAATACTTCTTAACACTCTAAGTAATGTATTAGGAATATTAAATATCAGAAGTTGTAACACTAGTCAAGTACTGAATGGGGAGGCACGGTTACTTGTAGTGTTTATTTTCAGTATGGTAGTAATGGGATACAGATGTTACAAAGGATTTCCTCTGCACAGTTTGAGTTCTGTTTTTGTTAAAGTTTGGCAAGGTTTGTGAAATTACATAGAAGTGTATGAAAACAAAAAAAGAAAAATAAATTGTGGGAATATAAAATAGGTTTCACAATAAACAATCAAAGCAAAACAAACAGTTCGAGGCAAGTGTACTATAGATACACATGCTTTGCATACTCCTGCCATCTAGTGTTGGGTCTGGATGTTTGTAAGTTGTTTTCTTTGAAGAAGTCTTTCCAGTCACAAGGTAAGGTGACTCCCCCTTTCGGTGATAGTGCGCATGGGCATTGACTCGATTGTTAGACAATTTTTTTCCCACCATCGGGTTCAGACGTGTATTGCTGCGCTCCTGTTCTTCGGGTTCCCCTCAGTGCGCAATCCACTCTGTCCTCAACTGTATTGTTCTCGAACGCTTTTCCCTGTTCCCCGGTCATCGAATCGATCAGGAAACCCTCTCCCTTCCATCGGCCTACCCTTTCCGCCAATGGAACGAACTCCATTCCAATTCTGTCCTCAGTGCTGCACTAAGTACCCTCGCACTGATCTACATCAAGTTTATAACTTGTGCCTCTCACCAGACCACTAGGAAGAAGACTGTGACACCTGTAAGTTGTTTCAGTCGAAAAAACTCAACACGATCGTTTGACTTAATGACAAGAAATGCAACACCAAAGCATTCAACACACATTCCGGATATCTTCGGCTAAGAATCCGAGAATGAAGACGTCAAAGCGTCCGCAGCAGAAGAGGCCATCTCCGTTTCAGAGTCAGATTCTGAACTTAAGATTAACTTGGAGTCTGAAGACGTGCCTCCGGGACAGGGTGCCTTAGTACCAATGACCCCTTGCCCCCCAAAACTTTTTCCAAAAAGCATGATGGCTACGGCACCACCTCTGCCTTCGGCCCACGGTCGGCACAGAGGCAATGTTTCCGACGCCCTGGCTCGGCACCGAAACAAACAGACAAGCCTTCCGGCTCAGGATTGAGTCTGCCGAAATCATCTTTGGATCCGAAACCCTCTGGTTCCAAAGACCGATCTGATTCGGAGCCAAAACACTCCGGTGCCAAGGGCAAATCTGGTTCGGAGCCAAAACCCTCTGCTCCGAAACCAAAACATGCCTGAACGCCGAAACCTTCTGCTCACAAAGCAAAACTATTTTGGCGCCGAAATCAAAAGACAGCCTGCCTGAGCCTCCCGAAACAATTTTAGACGTTCCCAAGGCTAAATTGGATCCTAAACAAAAGAGGGTCTATATCCATCCTGATACAGGACATATTTCTGCCAAGACCCCAGTCAAGCACAAGCGTCTTTCAGAGGACCCTGCAGATAAAAGTCCTCTGAAAAGAAAAAAGGACATGGCTACTAGCCCTGTTTATCCTGCCCCTCAAGCCCCTCCACCTCCATCTTCCCCAAAGTTACACATAACATCTCGGGGATCTCCACATTCACAGCCTCAAGGGGATGATACTGATGAAGAAGACCCTCATTTGCCTGTAGACCCATGGAATGATTACACCATTGACCCTCCAGGGGATACTGACCCAGACTTTTAACCAGCAAAACCATCACCGCCAGATGATAACATGGCTATCCAGAAATTGCTAGAGCAGCAGAGTACCATTGGGTGGCCATACATAAAAGAGTCCTTAGAAGAAGACTTTTTATTTGAAACCTTTGGGTCCACACACAAGTCAAGTCAAACACACCCTATGTTAAAGTGCATGATGAGGCATGCAGATGACATCTTCAAAGACCCTGTGCGAGCATGTATTTCAAACTCCCAGAGTCGATTAAAAAAAATTATAAACCTTCTCCATCTGACCCTATGTTCATCAGAGGGCAATTATCTCTTCATTCCCTAGTAGTGTCCAATGCTCTCAAAAGGGCTAATTCACAAACATATGGTGATCCACCTCGCCAGACAAAGAATCTAAGCTTCTAGATGCCTCGAGGAAACTGTAACCAGTGCCGCATCTCAAACACACAGGGCCTGCTAGCTAGGTACGATAGGGCACACTGGGATGAGATGGAGTAACTGCTCCAACATCTCTCAGACAAACACAAAAGCAAAGCACAAGAGTTAGTTCAAGAAGGCGAACTCATTTCTAACTCTTCTATTAAATGTGCTCTAGATGCCACTGACACCGCGGCTAGGGAGATAAATACCAGCAGTCTCCTCAGAAGGCATGCATGGCTTAGGATTTCAGGGTTTAAACCTGAGGTTCAGCAATTTTAAACACTCCTTTTGACAAAAGACACCTGATTGGTCTCGAAGTCGATAAGGCTTTAGAAAAAATGAAAAAGTACACGGACGTACAAAGTCCATGGGAGCGCTCCATTCTCCATCAAATAAATGTTCTCCTTTTACAGAGCAGGAACCAAAACCACATCTTCTGACCCAAATGCTTCCTCATATAAAGGCAATACTCCATCCTCTCCCTCTTTAGGTTTTTATAGTGGGGGAAATAGAGGAAACTAATTCCAAAGGTAGGGGTAGAGGTGCCACAGCGCATAATCCCCTTCTTCTAACAAAAAGTGACTTGGCAACCTTTCCCCTGATTTATTTAACACCTGTTGGGCAAGACTTCAACAATTTCTCCCCATTTGGCAATCCATAACATCCGACAAATGGGTAATCGATCTTATCCAACATGGTTATTGCCTGGAGCTTACCACCAATTTTCCAAACATCCCACCTCACACACACAAACTGTCGTCACACCACTTAGTTACTCAAACAGGAAGTGCAATCTCTTAGAAAAAGTAGCCATAGAACCAGTTCCATTACAGTACCAAGGTTCAGGAGTGTACTTTCTCTGCTTACTAATCCCCAAAAAGGGCGGCTCCTTGAGACCCTTTTGGATCTCAGAATGTTAAACCTATACATACTGTCAGAACACTTCCATATAGTAACGCTCCAACAGGTGCGTCCACTTCAACAAGGCGATTTTATGTCCATACTAGACTTAAAAGACGCATACTTTCACATTCTTGTCCATCTGACTCATTGCAAATATCTCAGATTTCAGATAGCAGGCAAACGCCATCAGTTTAAGGTACTCCTGGAGTAACTACAGCTCCCAGAGTGTTTACTAAACGTCTAGGTGTTGTGGCAGCTCATCCCAGAAGACAACATATTCACATCTTCTCCTACTTAGATGACTGGCTAATCAAAGCCAGCACACACCAAAAGTGTCTAAAACACACTCATAACACGCTAAACATACTCCTCCGATTGGACTTCACAGTGAATATGAAAAGGTTTCATCTACAGCCTTTACAAATACAATCTTATCTGGGAGCGACTCTTAAAACCCATACCTCCCAGTTCAGCCAGAATTCGCAATATTCAAACTCTGTTATTACAGTTTCAAGCCAATCAAACCGTTACAGACAAAACTTTTATGCAACTGGTAGGAATGATGGCTTCAAGCGTCACAATAGTGCCTCACACAAGACTACACATGCATCCTCTACAGGAATGCTTAGAAAGTCAGTGGAATCAGTCACAGGGTCAATTAACAGTTCTAGTGTTGGTAGGCAGCCGTACCAATTGCTCTCTGCAGTGGTGGAACCCACAAAACGTATCAAAAGGAATGCCTTTCAACGACCCTGTGCCACAGGTCCTGCTAACAGCAGACTCTTCCCTCACAGTTTGGGGTCCCCATTTCCACAATTACACAATTCAGGGTCTCTGGGACAACAAGCACAAATGTCTCCACATCAACTATCTAGAGCTTCTAGCAGTATTTCTAGTACTCAAAGCTTTTTAGTCTCATCTCATAGACAAGGTTTTCCTCGTCCGCACGGACAACATACAGCCATGTAATACATACAAAAACGGGGCGGGGGGGACACACTTTCCAGCTGCATCTTCTCTCTCGGACCATCTCGAGCTGGGCAATTCATCACAAAATTCATCGTCTGGCAGAACACTTTCCAGGATTCAACAATCAAATTGCTCCTCAGCAGAAGCAGACCGCAAATACATGAGTGGGAACTTCATCTCCAAGTTCTCCTTCCATATTTGCAAAAATGGGGATTTCCACAAATAGTTCAGTTCGCCACAGTGGACAATGTAAAATGCCCAAACTTCGCCTCCAGGTCCCCACTCCCTCGATCCAAAGGCAACGCCCTATGGATCAATTGGTCAAAGATATTTGCCTAAGCTTTTCTGCCTCTCCCACTCCTTCCGTTTCTTGTTCGAAAGCTCAGGCAAACATCACTCAAACTGATTTTAGTAGCTCCCATGTGGGCCTGTCAACCATGGTACAACACACTTCTGGAACTCTCAGTAGTTCCACATCAAAAAGCTACGCCTCTATTCCAGACTTTTCACTCAGAACCGTGGAGAAATCAGACGCCCACACACCAAGGAGCTCAACTTTGCAATTTGGCTCCTGAAGATATAGAGTTTGGATACTTAAATTTGCCACCAATCTGTATGACTATTCGAAAAGAAACAAGGACCACTACCAGAGCTTGTTATACAGCAAAATAGAAACTATTTGTTATTTATTTTAATAACAACAAGATTAATCCTTTAGGTGCTTCTGTTCAAAACATTGTTTATCTTGTGCACCTACATCAATTGAATCTAGCTTACACATCTATTCGATTGCATCTTGCAGTAGTGACTGCATATCTTCAAAACAGACAGCATTTATCTTTGTTCAAAGTCCTTGTGATTAAAACCTTTATGGAAGGTTTAAAAAGAATAATACCACCCAGTATACCTCCAACATTGGTATGGAATCTCAACATTGTACTTACAAGACTCATGAGCCCACCCTTTGAGCCATTACACAATTGTCCCTTACACTTCCTTTCATGGAAGTTGCCTCATTGCAGTCACTTCATTAAGGAGAGTTGGTGAGCTACCGGCATTAACCTTAGAAGAACCCTTCTTTCCGCTTCATAAATATAGGGCAGTTCTTCGCACTAACCCAATATTCATCCCTAAAGTGGTTTCTGCTTTTCATCTTAACCAATCAGTTGAGTTACCTCTGGTCTTCCCTCAATCTGATTCTGTAGCAGAACTAGCTCTTCACGCACTTGTTGTCAGGAGAGGGTTACTGTATTATATTGAAAGGACAAA
The DNA here is from genome assembly GCF_964263255.1 of Lissotriton vulgaris. NCBI lineage: Eukaryota > Metazoa > Chordata > Amphibia > Caudata > Salamandridae > Lissotriton > Lissotriton vulgaris. Next base: position 1,178,520,771 of record NC_141693.1, on the reverse strand, counting down.
AGATTTTCATAAAACACAGCAACTGTTTGTTGCATTTGCACCACATCACAAGGACAATCTTATCTGTAAATCTGGCATTTCAAGATGGATTGTTAAATGTATTCAAACTTGCTATGCATAAACAAAAATAACTTTATACCCACTAGAGCACATTCCACTCGCAAAATAGGGGCATCTATGTCCTTTTTAGGTAACATATGTAAAGCAGAAACATGGTCTACACCACACACATTTACCAAACACTATTGTGTGGATGTGTTAGCACGGCAACAAGACAATGTAGGGCAAGCAGTGCTAAAACACTTTTTCAGACAACTGCAACATCTACCGGTTAGCCACTGCTTTGGATCAATAGTGCTATATAGTTTATGCAAATCATCTGTATCTACAGCAAAGATGCCTCGAACAAATTATGTTACTTACCCAGTAAGCATCTGTTCTTGGCATGTAGAGCTTTAGATTCACATGCGCCCTCCCACCTCCCTGGTCACCTGTAGTTGTTGCACTTGTCCTTATTTGCATTATATATGCATGGACATCTATATATTGCACTCACTTGCTCCATTATCACCCTCTTACCGGAAAACAATCGAACAATGGAGTCGATGCCCATGTGCACTGTCACTGAAAGGATTCTCCTCACCTCGTGACTGAAAAGACTTCTTCGAAGAAAAACAACTTGCAAACATTTCGACCCAACACTAGATAGCAGGAGTATGCAAAAGCATGTGAATCTACTGCTCTACCTACCAAGAACAGATGCTTATTGGGTAAGTAACATAATCCTTTTAATGTTTGTGTCTTTGTACAAACTTGTTTGTTTAATATTCTTCTGTAAAATCTTTTTTGAGGTATCCCCCCACCCACCCATGGGTTAAGTATTTAAGTTGCAAAGTTTGTCGCCCTTTCTAAACTTTGCTGATGTTATTTTGCATAGTATGTGTAAGGACCAGAGGTGAGATTGTAGATGGAGAGGTAGGAGTGACAGATTAGGACTCAAAATTAAAGCAAATAAGTTTTTCGGATTCTAGGAAAGCAGGTACTTCCTTGACAGATGAGAGGAATGGATTTAGGTCCGTGTGAGATGCAGAAGGACATAAGTAGTTGGACTGTCTGTTATAGAGAAGGAGTGGGTAAGCTATAGAATTGTTAGGTGACCTCGGTTAACCTTTCGTATGGTGGCGAGTAAAGAGGGACATTAGAATGCACGTTAGCGAAAAGGTTGGAGTTTGTAGTGTGTTTTGTTGAGGGGAAGCATGGCAATGTAAAAGAGTAATACCACTGAGCAGAACCAGTGCATGGAGTGAAGTTTGAGTGACCTCAAGGCAGATTTAACTCTTTTGAGGGTAGTAGTTTGGTTACAGAATCCTCATTCTAATTGTCAGGGTGCTCAGAGGTGCAATTGGAGGAGTTCCTGCATCTCTGAAGACATTGACGTAGTTGAAAACACATTTGCACCTCTAGTGCATGACCGGATGGTGCAATTCATTGCTGTGAACAAGGTGAAGAGTCAAAAATGCAGAGAGGACATAGCACAATATATTGTAGTGCTAACCACTGCATCATGGAACAAAAGTATAGGCAGTCAAGAGAGAAAACCCCTTATAAGGGCCAGCTGATCAATAGTGCAATTAAACAGATGTAAGCTACACATCTGGACGAACTACTGATGTGTCCAACGAGCACCAACACAATAATGAAGCACATAAATACTCTGCAGAAAACCTCCTAATGTTTCCACCTAAAAATTGACCAAATGAACTGTATAGAGGTGCACGCATCAGGAACTGAATACTTCACTGTGAGATAAGCCAGTGCACCCTGAAACGCATGTTGACAATCTAGAAATTCTCTTTAGATTGACTTCAATGTATCTGTCCTACATTGGTCCCCTACATGACCCCAACCAAAATCTAGCCATAGAAAATTTGATTTTAAAACTAAACATTGTTTCATGAAGTTCACACAGCTCACATCCAGAAAGTTTAGAACTCTAGTGAAGTAAATAATAACTCACAAGAACACTCAATCGTGCAGCAAGGCTTACTGTTCCTAGTATATCCAGTGTGCCATAAAATGCTCTCTACATTCTATGATGGCTTCTCAGAATGTCTGATTCCGGTAACAACATTTTAAAATATTGTAAAGGAGGCAGTCCTGTATAATTGTGTGTCCTACTAGCTTCCCCTTTACTACCGGACCATACAAAGACACCAGAGAGTGCGTTCCTAGTAGTTCTGTCCCTACTTTAAGCCCTCGCATGTTCATTCCCTCGTCCCCCAGATTGCTGATGTTCTCATGTTGGACGATGCATATTTCATAGCTGTGCTTTCTCTAAAGAGACTGTTTGACCACAATTACACACAGTAAACACCTGGCAATTGTTTGGTTCTTGAAATCCATACAAGTTCAAGACAAGTATTTTGCTTCAACTGTAGCACGGTGAGATGGGATTGCTCATTCAGAAATATGTTTAGAATAATGTATAAAATGAGGAACGGGATGATAATGTTGATTCCACTGGAAAACATTGACAGGAAGGAAATTGGCACTAGCAGATATTGGACGAAGCTGTCATAAACAGTAGTTTAATCTATTTAATTTGTTTTGTTTTTGTATTCAGCAACTGGATTTATTTTTGTAAAGATGTGTGGACCGCATTTTACAAATTTCATTTAACTATTGCAACTATTTAGTGAAGCTCATTGGTCTTGTACACAAGTCTCTAAAAAATCATATGTGAAATAAAATCCCTTCGTTGCCCTTGGAAACTCTCCTTGATTTTCAGCAATTTTGCCACTTGTGAAAAGTAGATTAAAGTGCCCTGGAATCTAACTCTGTACCAAACTTTCGGCTAGGCAGGCACTCAACTAAACCGACTCATTAGCCTCCAGTGTGGAATGCATCTGTGTCTAATGTTCTAGAGCACTAGCTGTATATGAATCTAATGTTCGTAAACAACTAGAGAGTAAGGAAATTGAAAGGGACCATGTCCTTTTCCGCGAAATTATGCACAAAACAACGTGGACAAGCCCCTAGAGGGTTATAGTCCTCGTTAGTGACCTGTAACCTTATAGGGGGGACCGCAGACAACCAGTGGTTGTTTTAGAAGACCCCTCACCCACCTACCTTCTAGGTGGCATGCTTCATCACCGGGTTCCCAGCTGGATTGCCGAGTGCAATTCAGCTGTACTTCAACCCCTGATTTACAGCGGAGCAGGTTTTTTTGTGAAAATGTGAAGTGTTATATGAATAAGTGATAAAATTGTGGCCAAGAGATGCCCTTGTAAACGTTTTAATGAAAGGGTCTTAGGACCTGATTAAAAACATAGTCTGGATACTTTTGAGGTAAAAATGTGCCTCAATATCCCTACACGGTGTAGGTCAATTCGTTTTTGCTGTATTCGTGAGGCTTTCGTCAGGACAATGTGTGTGGCCCAAAAAACTAGGAGGCCACTCCAGGTGTACTTATCAGCGCACGCCCTAAAGCGCACTGTGAGTGTAGTGGGATTGTGTTACTTACAGATCCTTCGCGATGAGTATCTCAAAAGGAAAACTATGATAGACACATAATTGTCAACTGGTTGCTCATTTAATGCATGTCTAGTATTTCTGCGCTCCTCCACGCGTAGAGTTGCCCTGTAAATTTCAAGGCTGTGAACTAGAAACATCATACATGTGAATGGATGTGGGCATGTATGATGACTATCTAGTGGATGACCATGCGTGGCTACAATGTGCAGTAAGAGCACACATTAACGATATATCCAGTGGCCCTGGCGTGGTCACAATGAGGCTGTTACGCAAAACGTGACGCAATGCAGGTAATCTGCGCCTATAGGTGATCATATCTGGCTATAGTGGCAAAAGTGTCGCATTAGGGTACACATGGTTGCTGAGAGTGAAAAACATGTGTTTATTCGGTGACATTACTGCGCGTGATATGATTAAAAACAAGGAAATACACAGTGACATGGCAACATTACTGCGCGTGATATGATTAAAAACAAGGAAATACACAGTGACATGGCAAAAATTACACACAAGACCTACAGACATAACAGAGAAGCGGCTTACTTTAACTCAGCGTGTCTACGGACCAACTGACCCTGTCTAATGTCCCAAGACTGCGCCATCCATGAACTATATCTACACTGTAACTGATTGCATTTGATTTTAATAAAAAATGAAAATACAAATCTAATCCTCTTCACTGCTCTCGCCTCACACTATCTTGCTAAACGCTGCCCTGCTTTGCATAATAACCAACCTGTGCTCCCTGTTTGATTGTTAGTTGTTGTTTCCTTCACAGTTAAAAAAGATGGACGAATCTCACCAGGAAGCCACAGAGAAGGAAGTTGAGAGAATCCTTGGGCTGCTTCAGACTTATTTTCAGGATGACCGTGAGTAGATTTTGATTTGGCATAGGCTTGGACTGTTATAACCAGGTTTTTCTTGGGTATATTTAGGCCAATAATTCTTATAGTGAGCCAGAGCACATTAAAGTATCTTCAGTAAAACTTTTCACTGGGGTATCTACCATTATCTCTACATATGACCCAGGATGGCTATGGAAAGTTTTTATATCTTGAACAACCTCATTTGATAGGTTACAGGATGAAGACATTGTCCATTCTAGGAATAATGCTTTCCCTCTGTCTCCATCCACCAGATTATCGTAGGAATGCTGGAGTGGGTACTCGAACAGGGCAAAAAACACTTTTTCAAATGTGCCCCCTTTCCCTGACAAGATGCATAAACATCATTGATAGAATGTTATGACATGATTTTTAAATGTCTTAATTTGGCTTAAACGTGTAACTAGTCCCTGATATAATGCAACCCAAGTGCACCAAAGATGTAAGGCCAGGTCACAAAGGTGGACGAAATCCTTTTGCATTGAGCGTCTTTTTTTCAACATGTGGGCGATTGTATCACAACTGAGTTATACTTTGTAAAGCTCAAACCGCTTTTTAAAGGTCAAAGAAAAGATTGCTTAACATCCTAATACCTTACAGTTAATACACGTTTAGGCAAGTGTTTTTTCCTCTAAGTTCCATAAAAATGATGTGTTATAGTTAGATATAGAAAAATATAGGAGATCTTTTTGCAACATTTGATTGCATCCCCATTCGTAGGAGATGGTACATAATTAAAAAATGAAATCCATATTTATAAAGTGCGAACTACTCACCCTTACGGGTCTCAAGGCGCTGGGGGCCATCGTGGAAATTAAGTGAGCTATTGCCCAGAGTCAAGTGGTGCTGAACTGCTGCCGGAGCCGGGGATCGAACTGTGAACCCTGTGCTCCGAAGCCAGCTGCCCTGACCGCTGCACCACACCTCTCCACAGGAAAGTATTCCTCTGGGCGGAAAGGGGCCTGAAAGGCCACAGGCAGGATCTCATGACCCAGGTATATATCAAAGCAGTAAAACTCTCAGGCAAAAATGTGGTCCTTACCTTTCTTATGAGACTATACAGCTTTCTGTTTTTCTAGGAGCTGAAGTCTCCCACACCAGAGGGAGAGAGTTTGTCAATCTCCTCTACGAATTTACTACCAGTAAAAAGTGGAGGAAAGGATATTAATCACTGCTCCTGACAAACGTAGTTGGCTCTTCAGTTTGTACTAGCCAGATCACTCCTGTCACTCACTGTAGCGGGTTTAAAAAATACCTGCGAAATGAGGCTAGTTGGCAATGGGCACTAGGCTGATGCCACCACTGTAACAATTTCTTCAAGTGTTGCTCTTACTGTCAACAGGTCAAGGTGGACCGATATTATTGGTCATGTACTATGTGCACTCAAAAAGGCAACTCTGCCTTTTCTATCCATCACTAATTATTCTGTGATACGATGTACCGTATTTTCCGGCGTATAAGACGACCCGGCGTATAAGACGATCCCCTACTTTGCCTGAAAAATTTTAGGTTTTGTGCTATACTCGCCGTATAAGACGACCCCCACTTCCAGCGCAGTCCAACGCAGTCCTGCATAGCCATTCCGAGAATGTACGGTACCGGTATTTTGAACTTACCGTATTAGTCTAGTCCTCCTCCCTGTGGGTGAGCAGTAAGGCTTTATCAGTGGACAGTGTTACCTAAGCGTTTATTTTACAAACTCAAAGACTGAACTCAAACAAATTGGTTGTATAAACAATCTTGCTTTACTCGCAATATTTTTATTTAGAACCATATGAAAAACTGTCACTTCTGAATATACCGGTACGGTACGGTAAACATAAATAAGTGCATGAAACAGTGCAAGTGGATTAAACTTCCCATAACTTTCCATAAATCCAAGGGATTTCTACAGGATTTACAACGTTCCCTTTAAAAGCCTTCAAAATCCTCCTCTTCGTCATCTGATCTCATAAGTAAGTCAATGAGATCTTGTGGTACATCTGTAAGGCAGTCATCGTATGGATCTGGTACCAATTCCGTATCAGATGATGTGGTCTCTTCTTCGGCATCCTCTTCACCTTCCCACAAATAGTCGTCCTCCATACCATCTAATGAATTTGATATGCCACACTTCTTGAAAGACTTTATTACAGTTTCTGCATCAATGTCGTTCCAGGCCTTTATAACAAAGGTGCACAAAACATCCAACTGTGGAGCACGCATGTTTCCTCCTTTTGTGAATGTTTTTTCACTGCTAACCATCCACTCATTCCACTGTTCTCGGATGCGATCTTTAAATGGCTTGTTTAGGCACACATCCAGTGGCTGCACCAACGATGTCAATCCTCCAGGTATAACTGCAGCATCTGTTTTTATTCTTGCCAGCCTTTGCTTGGTGCTTGGAGTTAAATGAGCCCTGAACATATCCCACACCAGTAGACTACGTCTTTGTAGAAGTCCACCTGGTTGCCTGCTCCATACATTATCAAGCCATAGCTTTACCCCTTCTTCATCCATCCATCCTTTCTCATTCACATGCACAAAACAACCAACAGGGAACTTGAGTTTCGGCATTGTTTTTCTTTTGAAAATAACCATTGGTCTCAGCTTTGTGCCATCAGCTGTGCATGCTAGTACCACTGTGAAACTGGACTTCTCATGTCCTGTTGTTTTTATTAAAATTGTCTTTTCGCCTTTTTGATGGACAGTTTTGTTGGCAATCATATCGAAATTCATTGGAGTTTCATCCATATTTCCGATGCTACTTAGCGCATAGCCATGTTCATTGCGCAGCCTAATAACGTAGCGATGGAAGCTATGCATTTTGGCATCAAGATCCGCAGGTAATTTCTGGGCAATTTTTGTCTTTTGCCGCAATACCAGATTATGCCTTCCCATGAATCTGGTACACCAGGATACAGTGGCCTTAAATCTGTGGCTGAGATCTGGATTAGATTTGGCCCACTGAAGTGCAACCAATCGGATTTTATTTCGGGTCACGACATAACCGCTTTGCGATGCTCGGCCACCATGTCTGCTACATGCTTTTCGAGTTCTGGCCAATGTGGGGTGCCTCTTCTTAATGCACACTTGCCCCTTGGCATACTCCGTAATGCTTTCTCATTTGCTCTCCAGGCCCGAACCATCTTTTCTGTCACTCCATATTGTCTTGCAGCAGCACAGTTATTATGTTCCGTGGCAAAATCCACAACTTTAAGTTTGTAACTGGCTTCATATTTCCTTCTTCTTGCCACTCCTGGAGCCTTGCTGGGTTCTTGACTGCCAGCCATTTGCACTGGATGCGCTGCTGGAGCCTTGCCGGGTTCTTCACTGTCTGCCATTTGCACTGGATGTGCTGCTGGAGCCTTGCCGGGTTCTTGACTGTCAGCCATGTGCACTGGATGTACTGGTGCTGTACAGTATGAACAGGTGCAGAGACTGTCTTCAACACCACACGTACGGTACGGCAAATACGGTATCTGCTCACCAGACTGCCTTTCCTCTTCGCAACAACCAGCCAATCACGGCAAGTGCTCTACTGCCTTCGGTAACATTCGGGAACATTCTACAGTCCCCTTTCTATGCCCACGCCCATGTCAAGGAGAGAGGGGCGCGTGCCAAAACGTGCCAAACGTGTCAACACACCGGGCGCTGCCATCTTCGGCGCTGGCTGCCCGTTACCATATACCGTATTTCGGACGTCCTGCTGCCTCGTCCTGCTGCCTCGTCTGCCTGGGGATGTGCAAGCGGTTGGAGGCGCGTGTACAGCGGCAGCGGCAGTCGAGGTAAGACTCATGGCGCCATTTGCTCGCTTGTGAAGCGGTTTGACACCTTCGAGTGAAGTCCTTGCTATAAAAAAGACGCTCGCTTTCGATACTTCATGGCGCGGGGCCTGGGTGTGGACGTTGCCAGGGCCGGTGGCTGTATTTTTTAACATAAGGTGTGTTGTTTCTTGTTACATACGGTATTTCCTTTTGTGAAGCGGTCTGACACCTTCGAGTGAAGTCCTCGCTATGAAAAAGACGCTCGCTTTCGATACTTCATGGCGCGGGGGCTGGGTGTGGACGTTGCCAGTGTCGGTGGCTGTATTTTTTAACATAAGGTGTGTTGTTTCTTGTTATTTCCTATTGTGAAGCGGTCTGACACCTTCGAGTGAAGTCCTCGCTATGAAAAAGCGCATGAAAACATACCATAACATTTTTTACCCGGCGTATAAGACGACCCCCGACTTTCCAGAAAATTTTAAGGGGTTAAAAGGTCGTCTTATACGCCGGAAAATACGGTATGTGTGTTAAACCGATATTGCGTCATCGTAAGACTTAGGGGCTTGGGTGCAGTCCTTTGAAGAAATGGCGGATATAATTGGTAGCATTAGGATAGAGGTTGCAGAAAAAAATGATAAACCAAAGTGAAACCTTTATTAATGTGTGCCACCTGCCCCGATAAGGAGGATGAGGCCATGCCTCCACTGCCCTCATTTGTAACCAGTAATCGCAATCACTTTCTTAGTCCTTTTTCTCTGATTCTGAAAAGCAAGAGCGGTATCTCTTCATCTGAAGCTATGCGTTTGTGTAGCTGCAACATATTTAAATTTGCCCAAAACACATGCATGTTGGTGCAGTCTGTAGTGATGGTTGGGACTCAGATTGCAGACCGTATTCTTGCTTGTATTTATCCCCTTCGCACTGAATGACTATGCTGAGTTGAATATTGGGATTAGGGTCCGATGTCGGTTTGTGGAGCTCATTATCTGCCTTGACAAATGGTGAGGGCCATCACTGCTAGTTTACATCTTGTTGGACAGTGTAGGATCCTCTTTGGGATGATTTGATGAAGTTGTTCTCTTAAAGAATGTTACCATTAAGCAACAGTCAAAATGCTTGTTCTCAACAGGGCTTACACTTGCCAAAGTCAAACCACTTAAGTCCAACGATTCTTGAAATTAACATAAAATGAGGTACTTAATAATTAATACCAGGGCCACCTTAGAACAGATGACTCCTGAAAAAAGTAAAAGAAGAAAAAATTCACCAACCATATGTTTTCACCACCTAATGTTTCCTGTGAAATATTTAAGAGTGTCTGAAAATGTCTGCTACACCTTCAGCAATCTAAAGAAACTGGGAAAGTTTGACTTCTGTCATCCCAGAACTGAAGAAAATGTTGGACCGTACCACACTGGAGCAGCTTGAGCCACCTGCAGATCTCAGTCAAATAAAGTATATAAACTTTCATGGACATCAAAGCCTGAAATTCAGACCCACTCTATGTGGACGTTTTTCTAATCCCTGGTCAATATGCAAGAAAGTTGGTTCCCCCCACTATCCATGTCACAAGAACTTACATTTATATTTGGGCCACATACATTTACATCTGTCATAATGTCCATGAAAGCAGTAGGAGTTAGACCATTGTTGAACCCTTGGTTCGAACTTTCAAACCCTCTAAATGCTCTTCCAGTCTTTATTTAGCTGATCGTTTGGACGTCGGGTTGTGTTTCGCTGCAGTTAGTTATAATATGGCATATAGGACCCTTTAGGAAGAATGGTCTCCTCCAAGTGAGCATTGGGAGCATAGTGCTCTCATACGGGATGATCTTGGAAATTAGAGAGTGACTGCTTGATTGGAGGGTCTTTTATATCGTTTGACTGCCTTCAACAGTCGTCCAGCCGCTCCTCAGACATTGTTTGTCTGATATCACTATTGGAAGCACAGTGTCAAATTGGTCCAATTAGTTCTTTTCTACTTGGTGGCAGCATGAGGCTATCTAACTTTATGAATCCGCATCAAACCCTTGGGTGACTTCTGAGGATCTTTAGTCTCACTCCTTAAAAGTATGGATGAATCCCTGTTTAATTTGAGCTAGAAAAATAAAACTGGAGTTGCCCTAACTGATTGCCTAGCAACTGTGTGGGTTACTCGGCAATCCTAACCCATAAAAGGAACATATGGCAAGTTGCACAGTCAAAGCACTAGCTATGGGTATCCCTTCTCTGTGCACCTAGTACCGCTTTTGGAAAGGGGCGACCACTCGGTCCCCCCGAACGTATGGTGGAGTACCCCGATCCCCCCGGGAAGCCATCTTGGGCGGGAGGCGAGTCTCGGCTGGTATGCCCAAAGCGGCGTAGCCGGGGCGTGCTTTTTCCCGCCCAAGAGTGGGTTGTCCTAGACACTGAAGCCGCCAGCTACGCCCCCGGAGGCGGGCGGAGGCGGGTTTACGCCCGCCCGAAGAAGGATAAAAGGCGCGCCAAGCCATGGAAGCATCCTCTTGTTCCTGTGCTCTGAAGCTGCACCTCCCCGCTGCACGTGAGCTCGAGACGGAACGAAGAGCCAATTTTGAGCGTTTTAATTCTTGTCTTTGTTCTTCCAGGAAATCAGCGTTGGAGAATGCCGGGCAAGAAGGCCGGAAAGCGGGTCGGAACCGATCAGATGCTCCGCATGCTCGTGAAAGACATGGCCGAGATGAAGAAGCAGATGGCGGCAATGAACGGTGTAGGGGGCCCTAAGCGAGTCGTCGGACCAGCATTGCCGGGGGTAGTCCCTAACGGGAGAAGTAGAAGGGCCAAGAAGGGAGCAACTGGGGAAGAGGCCCCGGTTCCCGAGGCGCCGCCGGCGCACCCTGATACACCGACTGAGGCGCCAATCCCGGTCCCGAAGGAGGGGCAACCAATCCCCGTTGTAGTCACCCCTGTGAACGGGGAGGATATGCCTCCCGAGTTGGCTGCACAGCTGGCAGCGTGGTTGGGGAAAGGGAGTGAGGGGGCTACGGCAGATGACGCCAGGGCAGTAATGAGGCAGTTGCGGCAATCAAGAGAGGCTGCAAAGGCTCCATCTCCTTTTGTTCCCCCGCAGGCTCCAGTGGGTCAACCCGCAGCGGGCGTGAGTTCGGCGGCGACTACGGTTACAGCTTCTGGTGCAGGTAAGCAGCTACTGCCGATTGCGGGGGAGGGGTCAGTACCCTCGAGAAGGGAGAAAGTGGCTCAGCATATTCCGATGGAAATCAAGGAGAGGATATGGGCTGAGAAATATGTAAACATGTTTTCTTTACTAACTGATCATTACGAGATTGAGCACGTGAAAGCTCAAAAAGAGTTTATGCATCCGAGTGTTTGGCGCGCCAAGATGGCCGCTTTTAGAGTCGATGAGACGATAGGTAATTGGGGCAGAGCATTTGGCATATTCACTTCAATTATGGGGGAACGGAGACCTGAACTGTTGGCCGAGTTACCCGTGTACCAGACACGTATTATGGAGTTTTCTCAGACATATGAGGGCAATCAGTGGTTTTGTTATGATAATATTTTTCGTAAGGCCAGGGAGTTTGACACATCTCTGACGTGGGATTGTTACGACTCCATTTCCTGGCAAAAAATGGAGAAATCAGGCATGACAAAGGCGCCATTGTTGGGGGGAAACGGGGGCGAGTTTTCCCGCCATGCATCTGGGGCGCCCTTTCGGGCGGGTTCAAGTAACGAGCATCACTCAAGGTCGAATGGCAATACAGGTAAAAAAGGGGTCTGCTGGAACTTTAACAGGGGAAAGTGTACAAGGCCCCAGGGGTCATGCAAGTTTAGACACGACTGTGGGGGGTGTGGACAGTCCTCGCATCCCGAGACCATGTGCAGAGCCAAAACGGGTGATAACGGAAGTAGGGGAAGCGCCAAACAGGTCTGAAACAGTCCGAGGGGCGCCTTTACCTACCCCGGTTGATACCATGGCAATGATTCCTTGGCTCAATGAATACCCGGATCATGTCTCCGCTGGGGTGTTGCGAGACGGTTTTTCGTATGGTTTCCGCATCCCAGTGGGGAATTTTCAGGGTAAAGCACAATGTAGGAACCAACTGTCGGTCCTGCAGAATACGGCGGTGGTACAAGCGAAGATTGGGAAGGAGGTGACCCGGGGTCGGGTTGCCGGACCATTCGACATGCCACCAGTTGCTAATTTTGTTTGTTCACCCTTGGGAGTGGTCCCCAAGAAGGACCCGGGTGAGTTTAGATTGATACATAACTTGTCAGCCCCGAGAGGTCTTTCGGTGAACGATGCGATAGACCCGGAGGTGTGTTCGGTGCGGTACGCATCTTTCGATGATGCCGTTGCCATGTTGAATCGCCTGGGGCCCGGAGCGCTGATGGCCAAATCAGACATAGAGTCAGCGTTCCGGTTGCTCCCGGTACACCCAGACGATCAGCGTCTCCTTGGTTTTATGTTTCAGGGGCGTTATTACATGGATAAATGTATGCCAATGGGATGCTCCATATCTTGTGCTTATTTTGAGAAATTCAGTTGTTTTTTGCAATGGGCATTCACAAGAATGACGGGGTTTCAGCATGTTATGCATTATCTTGACGATTTTCTGTTCCTGGGGGCAGCCGGGGACACAGAATGTGCACAGGCTTTAAAAGAATTTTGTGGTCTGATGAGTCAGTTTGGTGTGCCATTGGCGCCAGGTAAGACTGTGGGGCCATCAACTTCGCTCGAGTTTCTTGGAATAGAGCTCGATTCCGAAGAGGGTTGCTTCCGGTTGCCCAAAGAAAAGGTGAGGAAATTCAGGGCCTCGCTTGAAACATGTATGAGGGAGACTAAGGTGAATTTGCATCAATTGCAGCAGACTGTGGGTCAGTTGAATTTTGCCCTTAGAGTAATGCCAATGGCCCGCCCTTTTTCCCGCTCGATTGCACAAGCCATGGTCGGTCTTAAAGAGGGGCACCACCGCACGAGGCTCTCGGCAGAGATTCGCCAGGACATGCGCATTTGGTTGGCATTCCTGGCGGATTTCAATGGTCGGGTTGTCTGGAACAAGCCGGCGGTGTCCTCCGAGGAGTTGGGGCTGTGGACAGATTCGGCGGGGAGTATAGGCTTTGGCGCCATATTTGGTAATCACTGGTCGGCTCAAACGTGGCCGTCATGGTGGCACGAGTGTGGGCTTACAAGTAACATTGCTTTTCTTGAACTCTTCCCTATTCTGGTGGCCTTGAAAACATGGCCTGAGGGGTTTCGGGATCACTCTGTGGTGTTCTGGTCTGATAACATGACTGTGGTTGAGTGTATCAATAGTCAGGCAGCACGATGCAAATGGATTCTGAGATTGCTCAAGGAAATTGTTTTACTATGTATGCAATTGAACGTGCTCTTTAGGGCGAGACATGTGCCAGGGGTGCTGAACCAGGCTGCTGATGCGCTTTCTCGTTTCCGTATGCAGGCCTTCTGGGGTTTTCTGCCCACAGCGGACCCGGTGGCGGCACCATTTCCCGAAGCTCTCTGGTCTCTCGGTGCCCCGAACTACAAAACCTCGTGGGAGAGAGTTTAGCACCCAGGACAAGGAAGGCATATGAAGGGGCGTTCCGTTCCTATTGGTCCTTTTTGGGTTCTGCTAGGGGGGAGCTTTGGGGCCAGGAAGAGTTTGTCGTGAAGTTTTTGCTGTCATTACATCAGGCAGGCAAATCGGTAGCCACGGCCCAGAGGCATCGGGCCGCCATTTCCTTCATGGCACGGGCTCATGGTATCCAGGACCCTACAGCGTCTTTCGTAGTACAGAAAGCGCTGCGTGGGTGGCAACGCCTTGAGGGTCGCAGAGTAGATGAAAGGCACCCGATAGGTCTGGAAAGGTTGGCCCTGTTACTGTCCGTACTCCCTGCGACATGTTCATCCCAGTCAGAAACAGTGTTATTCCGGGCCGCTTTTGCATTAGCATTCCATGGGGCTATGCGGGTAAGCGAATTAGTGGCAAAGAACAAGCAGGATACGGGGGGGGGGACTGTGCCGAGAGCACATTCAAGTTAAGGGGGAGACGATGATTGTCTCGTTTGCCAGGTCCAAGACCGATCAGGGTGCGATCGGGGACAGTGTAGTAGTCCATCGGATTCCCGGATCTCCCATGTGCCCCGTCGTATGCGTTGAGGAATATTTGGCGCAGAGGGCGGCATCGTGGGGGGGGACCTTGTTGAGACACGCTGATGCCACCCCACTGACGAGGTTTCAGTTCCTGCGGGTGCTTGCAATGGCAATTTCGGCCGCGGGCTTGAACCCGGGCGAGTTTGGGACCCATTCCTTCCGGATAGGGGCTGCTACAGAGGCTACAGCCAGGGGTCTGAGTGTGGAAAAGGTGAAACAGTTGGGGCGTTGGTCCTCGAATTGTTACAAAAGGTATGTGCGGTTGCACATGTTGTGAAGCTGATATCATGTACTCACGCTTCTTGTTTTGTTTGGTTTTCAGTTTCGCAAGCTTACGAGGCGGGGCGGACTGTGCAGTCGACCCGACACCTGGGAACCAGCGGTCAAAGATCACCGGCTGAGGAAAAAGTGGTGTGGGTCGTGGGCCACTCATACGTGAGGCGTGCCGCGGACGTATTCAAGGCAGGTTACATGATTCACATGGCTGGGGAATACGGGTACAGGGTGACCTTCTACGGAAGGGGCGGGCTCTGTATTGACCAGTTTCAACCTTTTTTCGAGGGTTTGTTAGGGCGGACAAGGTCACCGCCATCTATAATCATAGTGCATCTTGGGGGCAATGATTTGGTGACCACTGGTAGAAGACTACTTCTCGAGGCGATACTATCCACAGTAAGTTGGTTGGCGAGAAGGGTTCCAGGGTGCACGATTGCATGGTCCCATATGATTCCACGAAAGGTGTGGCGGGGGGCTTATTCAGTGTCTGCTATAAATCATTCTGTGAAAAAGGTGAATAACAAGCTTGGTAGACTGTTCCGTACAAGTACATTGCATTCGATTCCTCATGGGTGTATCAGGGGGGACCTTATGTATCTAGAGGATGGGGTCCATTTGTCCCGGGTGGGGAATTCTTTACTCATAGGAGACCTCGTAGCTTGGTTAACGAGTTTACAGCATGACCTTTAGGTAGGAGTTTTGTGGGGGGTCCGGATAGCCGGTCAACTATCCGGCCTGTGGCGGTAAGGTCATGATCGGTGAGCAGTAATTGGAAGATCCCTAGGGGGGGGCGTCACCCATTACGGATGGGAGCGCCCGGGGGGAGGTGGCCATTGGCCCCTCAACGGGGAGGCGGTCCCTTCTAAGGATGGGACGCCGAAAGGAAAGGGAAGGCGGTCAAGGCCCCTCCCTGGATAGGAGGGGCTACGGGCCCCTCCTGGGAATTTCCCGGGGCCAGGACATCTGCGACGGCAGATGTGGTAAGTTGTGTGGGGTGGGGAGGGGGGTCTACGCTACCTTCTAGACACCTCACACGAGTCCTCGGACGACCAATAAGATGGCGTCGAGTTAATTGGGGCCCCCGTCAAGAAAAGGGAAATTGGTATGTGCACATGAGGTGCAGTCCTCTGTGCGGCCGCCCCTCACAAGTGAGGGGGGAGTTCTGGTTTAGGGATCTGACACCGGTTACGACCTTGCCGTTGGCCCTTAACGTTAGGATGTACAATTTCAATTTGAAAATGCATTTGTTAGGATGTTAGTATCGGCTAGGAGAACCTTTGTATTAGAAATGTGTTAAGGTCAGCCAAAACATCGTAATGTGGAAATGAAATTGTACATGATATGAAACTGTTATTTTAATGTTTTACTTTTGTTTCATATTTTAATAAATACAGCCGGGAGGGTAACTCCCTCCCGCCTTCCAAAAGTTCAGAAATGTTTCCGTATTCCCATTCTTGGGGATTGTGTTGAGAGGGGGTGGCGGGTATCTCAGCCATATTGCGAACCGAACACATCCTGTCTTTCTTCATAACAGAATACCAATAACAAGAACAAATAAGCATTAATACAACGTTGAAAGATTGTGTGTCTATTCATTTTTCTTTTCTAATCATCCTTCTCACTTCTATTTCATAGTGATCTGTAGGATGATGTCCAACGCCAAACTTTTATAAGGGTCTTGTATAGTGATCCATCTGATGTTGTGTGAGGCCCTAGTTGTCATGGGGTCTTGTATAGTGATCCGTAGGATATTGCCTCATTTCGAGTACAAGGGACTTTTACACTACATACCCTCATATTTTAAACTAAAAACTGAAGATATGTTCTGCTTCCTTTGAATTGTAAAGTCTCTGGTTGTCTTCCAAGTGCTACTTTTCTTGGGACTTTTTTGTTTCTTCCATTTAACTCCACAAGAAAGTATGTCACTTGTCTGCCTGGAATATGTGACCCACCTGTAACCCATATGTTAACAGTGTACAGCAAGGTTTCATTTACAGTAACTATGTACCAAGTTGAATGCAATATTTAACTTGATGAGTATTAGTATTTTCATTTCTGACCACACTTTTATTTTGGTCAAGTAGCTGTTTTATACCGGTTAGGAAAATTCAAACCCTAATGTTGTAAGTAATTTCTGTTAACACTGTCTTTATTTGCGATGTTCATCATTTAACTCCTTTTTGGATACAATGAACATACCATTGAAAACTATTAAAATTCCTTATAGTAAATGACTCCTTGATTGACACTATTTGTTGATAGAAGTATAATCTACGTCCACCTAAGACTTATTTGTTGCTTCTGTGGTTCATTGTTACCACCTGTAAACTGTGGCAGGGTCCTCAGACTTGGTTGTGAAGTGGTTTTTGTGGTACTGGGAGCTTGTGCATACTCATGGGGACTCATTTGGGCAGTCTTCTGGGAAGCAAAGGATGCAAGCAACATTTCTGTGCTTTTCAGTGTTGTTGGAGAGTGCACGTTAACACATGTTTGTAGCCAGTCCACATAATTGGGTTATACTGCTGTCCCTCTTCCCTGGAGGCGTCCATGCCATATACCATACCATACCAATCATTGTGAAGCAAATACTATTACTTAGCCTTGCTCTTCTTACAATGTTCCTCTTCTTTTGATTGACTCTGAAATACCCATTTCTTGTGGCATCTAATACAGATATAAGACTTATACTTTCATTTATTTCTCCCAGTGGCTGCCCTTATTGCAGGGTCCCCTGGCAAGTAGTTGTCATTGTGCTCTATACTTAGGGGGAAATTATGTTGATCTCCGATGTCCCGAGGCCACATGTACAGTTCCTATCCAGTTGACTAATCAAGTTACTTCTTTTAGGCACTTAACTGTCAAGGACAGGCGAGGGCAAGCAGGTACGGTTTGCTCTAGTGATTGACAGTGATGTGGAAACTAGGATACAGTGTGACATAGTGATATCTGTTCCTTAGACCAGAATATTTGATCTGCCACATGTTATGTTTCTATGAAGATTAACGACATAGGCTCAGAATCAGGACATTCCAGTACACTGCAGTCCCAAGATTTGACCGCAAAGCACAATTCTAGCCATGGGTGCAGTAAGGAGCATGCTAAAATTACTTGGGGCCTCATTGAGAGGGGGGTGGTAAATATTGTGATGCTATAGAACTGTCACAAATGCTAGGGAAAACTAATAAGGGCATTTGTTGTCTGGCTGTAACCAAGAAGGCATGGATTACTTTTATATCAGTCTCAATTGAAAGAATTCACAACTTCTGTGATTACCCTCAAAAGGCCTATTACAGCTAGGGCGCACTTTTCTGGTTTGCACCAGGGCTCACCTTAAAGCAGGTACCCCAGGTGCAAACAGGGAAAGTGCGCCCTACTATGTGGAATGTGCTGCCCTCGGGGCAACCGCAAACTCGTGCTGCCCCTAGAGCAGCGCATTAAAGAGAAATGTATAGCAGCTGTTTAAAAGCTGCTCTGTGTTTCTCTGTGCAGGCGGCAACCCGCCTGCTCTTTCAAAAGAGATTAGAGATCCCCTTGCAGGTGGGCGCAGTGAATAACTTCACCCTCCTGCAAGGGGATGTCGGGGGGAGGGGTGGTTGGGGGTCCATGGACCCCCTATCATCCCTCCAGAGGGCTGCTTTCATTAGGAGGTGCACTTGAAAGTGCCCCATCTTTTTGTGGTGCCCCTGCGACCATGTCGGTAGTTCACACCGCGCAGAAGCAAAGGGATTCACTCATTTGCATGGGGCGACGCCCCCATGCAAATATGAGATTTCCCTCCTATAATAGAGCTGGCCACATATAGCACCAGCGCTATCTGTATTACAGAAGGGGCTGCACAAGTGTTTGCGGGTCCTTCTGTAATTATTACTGAACGTGTCGCAAGGGCGCACAAATTGGGCGCAAACATCTGTTGTAATATGGCCCAAAGTCTGATATGGATTTGTCCCAACTGGCCATCCTTTAGGCAACCCTACTTAAGGACTTGACTTTTCTCTGGGTGTGGTGGGGTTGGGGGACTTTGTGATTTAAGGTGTGAGGTCCGGCAAGTACTGTATTCTAGTTCCTACAATGCTATTTATTCCCAGGTGTTCCAATCTATTTAATTAGTAGAGCTAATTACTGGACCAGTAAGAACTGGAATTTTAGTGCGAAGAGCCAATCACTACTTAAACATGTACGGTCCGGACACCACTTTAAAACATTGCAGAATTAGTGTGATCGCCAGAACCAGTAGGGCACTACTCCAAAGCCTGAAATTACTTTTGAAAATCTGTCAAGCAAATGACTGCAGGTTATGACTGATGATGGTAGATAGCTATGCAGAAGAGGATGATGCCCAGTAACATTTTGTGCTCTAGCCATTGACCATTCTGACTAATAGATACTAGAAAGTAGCAGACCTCAGGCAGCATCTGTTTAATCAGCTGAGTTATATTGCAAAGTTCCATTCATTTATGAGGAGGGCTATAGCTAAAATTCTGTCCCTGTTCAAAGGAAACCACACAAATCCTTGGTGGTTAGTATAGTGTGGCAACACCTATAGGAGAAAGGGCTTCCCGTCATTAAGACCCCAGATTTATTTTATTTATTTATTTTTCGGTCTTGTATAGCGCAGGAAATCGATCTCCGAGGAGATATCTTCGCGCTTTGTTACCGATAGCAGAGCAGGTACAGAAAAATGTCTGTGTAGCATTATTGGAGTTACTGGGTGGAAAATAAGAACGTCTTCAGGCATTTCCTAAAGGTGGTAAGGTTGGAATTTAGTCTGAGGGCTAGGGGCAGTGAGTTCCACAGAACAGGACCTTTGTAGGCGAGGGCTCGACCTCCCTGTCTTTCTCTTTTTATCCTGGGAATCTGGAGTAAGGCTTGAGTTTCGGAGCGTAGAGCTCTACCAGGATAGTAAGGCTTAAAGATCTCAGTCAGGTATCTAGGGCCAGTTCCAAACAAGCACTTGTGGATAGTACAACAGATTTTGAATTTTATTCTCTGACAGATGGGAAGCCAGTGAAGTTTATTGAGTAAGGGGCGGGAAGAGGACCCAGCAGGGGCATTGAGAATCAGCCTAGCAGCCGTGTTTTGGGCCACTTGTAGCCTCCTTAGCTGTTCTTTGTTGGCAGACAGGAGCAGTCCGTTGCAATAATCCAGCCTGCTAATCACTAAGGTCTGTACCAATGTTCTCCTGTGGTGGTCTGCCAGATAGGGAAGAGCCCTTCTGAGTAGGCCAATCACCCTCATACATGTTCCTGTCACTTGTATGGCATGATCTTTAAGCACCAGAGGTTGGTCAAGCTTGACACCCAGATTTTTCACACATTCCTTTGGGCCTGGAGCTGAGCCCAGTTCCGGAGGCCACCACTCAGGTGACCAGAGGAGTGGGGCATTCCCAAAGAGCATGACCTCCGTCTTACCCACATTACATTGTAGGTAATTGGAGGCCATCCATCCAGCTATTGCCCTCATTCCAGCAGCGAAGGAGTTTTTTACTGCTGTAGTCATCTTTTGAAATGGGAACAATAGCTGGGTGTCGTCAGCGTAAGATATTGGTGTGAACCCGTATTCCCTGACAATGTTCGCCAAGGGGGCCACATACACATTGAATAATGTGGGGCTTAAGCATGAGCCTTGTGGGACCCCCTTGGTAAGCTCCCTAGAGATGGATTGGTGGGAGCCTAGGCGAACATTTTGGGAGCGGTTGGAAATAAAGTTTTTTAGCCATGAAAGGGCCGTTCCATCCACTCCTACATCCCTCAAACGACTGATCAAGGTGCCATGAGACACCGTGTCGAAAGCAGCGGACAAATCTAATAGCACCAGGATCATGGAGTCTCCTCTATCCTGTGCCATCCGGATGGTATTGGTCACGGAGAGGAGAGCCGATTCTGTGCTATGATTTGGCCTGAACCCAGATTGAGAGGGGTCCAGGCCGTCCGCTGCCTCGATAAATTTGGAGAGATGCAGGTTGACATGTCTCTCAGTCATCTTACTCAAGTGAGGCAGGAGGGATATAGGACGTAAATTACTAAGATCTGACCATGGCAACGCGGTGTTTTTGCGAATTGGGTTCACTACTGCCCTTTTCCAGTCATTGGGGACCATTCCTTCTCTAAGAGAGAGATTAATTAGTGCTTGAAAGCTAGGGGCTAGTAGGCTACCCAAAGGGGCTACCAATTTGGCAGGTAGTAAATCTGCAGGTGAGCCCGATTTAATGAGGTTAAGAAGGCTATTAACTTCAGTCAGACTAATCTCCGGAATTGTAGTCATAGTAAGACCACTTATTCCGTTTTTAGTTGACTCAGGACTAGGGACAGTGGTATCATCCCTGTTATTAAGTGCCTCAGTGATTTTTCCATAGATTACTTCAATTTTTTCCTCAAAAAAAGCAGAAACCTCATCACATAGATTTTGACTAAAATCATCTGGACTTTCAGAGGCTGTGGGTTTGACAAAAGATTGCAGAATTCTAAAAAGTTCCCTGGTAGAATTTCCTGCCTCTGTTATCTGCAGATCAAGTTTATATCTTCGGGCTTTCTTTATGTTTTTAAAATACTTTGATTGGGCCTCCAGGTATTGTATTTTGCTGATAGGGGTATATGATTTCCTCCATTTTTTCTCTAAACTCCTGCATTTTTGTTTTTCAATTCTTAAATCTTCTGTGTACCATGTTTCCGTTTTAGTTTTAACATTTTGCTTATGTAATTCTAGAGGTGCTAATAAGTCTATGGCTTCTAGGAGTGCTTTATTAAATTTAGCTAGACCTTGTGTAATGTTATCTTTTTCAGAGAGAGTAGGTTCAACCCATATTTCCTTTAGTCCTTCAAGAGTAATTTTATGCCATTTCCGTTTCCATATGGCAGGAAGGACTTTGGGGGACAGTCGGTGGGGAATATATAGTTTAAAGGTTAACATATAGTGGTCTGACCAAGTGATAATAGTAGGGGAGTAGCAAGTTATTTTAGGACAATTAGTTAAAATTAAATCCAGTGTGTGGCCACCCTGATGTGTTGGGCCCTTATTTTGGATTTTGAATCCCAAACTGGAAAGATCACCAAGTAGGGATTTAGTATCAGGGTTATCTAATATATCTGTATGAATGTTAAAATCTCCAAGGAGAATAAAGTCTTCATTGGCTCTAAGATAAGGGGCCAGCAATTCCATTAGATTTAAAGAAAAATCGGAGCATGAACCAGGGGGACGATATAATAGTGCTCCTTTCCATTGTGCTTTGGTGGAAGAAGAAAATCTAAAAATCATAATTTCCATCTGGGCGTCACTACGCTGGTCGAGTAGTGAAACCTTTAGGTTCTCATTATAGACAACAGCCACCCCTCCTCCAACTTTAGTCGGACGGTCTAAGTGTAGCATCTTAAATCCAACTGGGATTCCTAGCATTATTGCGGGGGTGGTATGGGGTTTTAACCATGTCTCTGTAAGGAAACAGATATCTGGTAGATCAGTGTTAATCAGGTCCCATAGTTGCTGATAGTGTTTAGGTAAGGAGCGAATATTCAATAAAAGACACTTAAG
Source organism: Lissotriton vulgaris (assembly GCF_964263255.1). Classification (NCBI taxonomy): domain Eukaryota; kingdom Metazoa; phylum Chordata; class Amphibia; order Caudata; family Salamandridae; genus Lissotriton; species Lissotriton vulgaris. The sequence continues at coordinate 1,178,498,677 of NC_141693.1, read as the reverse complement.
TCCTAGAGGTCCGTTATTAGCAGCGTGGCTAGCAGCGGATATGCCAGCTGCATAAGCCAGGGGAGATGAGGGGTGGAGAATCTCCATCACAGCTGTAGCCCCAGTATCGACAGGAAGATCCCTTATTGGGCATATGTGCGTAGTCTGAAAGTGGCAGTTGGCGCATGAGAAAGGGCCCTCAAAGTTGGGCCAGAAATCTCGTACGCAGGTAGTAGTAGAGCTCGTATTCAGACTAAGCAGTTTTTCCCTGGAGTAAAGTGTGTTACAGCTGACCTGTATCTCCGGGGTACCAGGTGCCAACGCCATGTCCCGTCGTCCCGTCCTGTCGCGGACGGGCGCAGACGGGCTTTTCTTCGGCGCTTCTTAGGCGCGCTCCAAGGCGCCCTCCTGCGCGCAATCGCTGCGCGCTTAGGAGGTAGGCGTGGCTAAATAGCCCTGGAAACGGTGTGGACTAGAGCGCTGACCTCCGCTCTAGCGGAAGTGAAAGTGGGTGTGCCTGGCTCTTACCTGTCCGCCCTCCGCTCTACGGCAATAATTGCCGAGTCGGACCGGGGCGGGCAGGCTGCAGTATCGAGCCCAGGAAATGCGGGGAGAGTGTTAGGTGAGAGCAATCACGCTTTCATCTAAAAACTGACAATAAAAGCAGTGAAAGCCGTGCAGTTTTAAAAACAGTGCAGAAGTTAAAAAAGATGCTCTCTAACTCCTCGCAGCCTCGCAATTGCTACAGAGCAGTCCTACTACTCACTCTGCCGTCGGTGAACAGCGGGTCTGGGGGACACTGCCACCGTCTCCCTACCGCAGCCACTCACGTTTCAGTCCAGTCTAAATAGCCCTGGAAACGGTGTGGACTAGAGCGCTGACCTCCGCTCTAGCGGAAGTGAAAGTGGGTGTGCCTGGCTCTTACCTGTCCGCCCTCCGCTCTACGGCAATAATTGCCGAGTCGGACCGGGGCGGGCAGGCTGCAGTATCGAGCCCAGGAAATGCGGGGAGAGTGTTAGGTGAGAGCAATCACGCTTTCATCTAAAAACTGACAATAAAAGCAGTGAAAGCCGTGCAGGTTTAAAAACAGTGCAGAAGTTAAAAAAGATGCTCTCTAACTCCTCGCAGCCTCGCAATTGCTACAGAGCAGTCCTACTACTCACTCTGCCGTCGGTGAACAGCGGGTCTGGGGGACACTGCCACCGTCTCCCTACCGCAGCCACTCACGTTTCAGTCCAGTCTAAATAGCCCTGGAAACGGTGTGGACTAGAGCGCTGACCTCCGCTCTAGCGGAAGTGAAAGTGGGTGTGCCTGGCTCTTACCTGTCCGCCCTCCGCTCTACGGCAATAATTGCCGAGTCGGACCGGGGCGGGCAGGCTGCAGTATCGAGCCCAGGAAATGCGGGGAGAGTGTTAGGTGAGAGCAATCACGCTTTCATCTAAAAACTGACAATAAAAGCAGTGAAAGCCGTGCAGGTTTAAAAACAGTGCAGAAGTTAAAAAAGATGCTCTCTAACTCCTCGCAGCCTCGCAATTGCTACAGAGCAGTCCTACTACTCACTCTGCCGTCGGTGAACAGCGGGTCTGGGGGACACTGCCACCGTCTCCCTACCGCCTTTGTCCTTGACGATTATTGATGTAGTTGAAAAAACCTGCAGAGTTCTAGACTCTTTACTAGATTCCCTCACTGATCAGACTAGATATGACCTCAATACACCGCCACCACAGCTCATCATTTGTGATTTCTCAAAACTAAAAAGAAAGTTGTCTCAATGTATTTGGAGAAAAGAAACCTGGCTACCAGCAACACGATCTCAGTTGCGACGACGTCGCTGTGGGTGTTTCGGCGGGACGAGGGCTGTGGATGGGCGCCGGCCGTTTTACCAGGAACGGCCTGCTGGAACACAGTGCCTACACCCTCCTCCCTTGGACAAATAGGACCATCAGTCCACCACTAGCTCTATAAATTACTCAGTAGACGGCTTAAGACAGACACAAAACTAAGGTGGCAAGACCGTTTACACCACCCAGGAACCCTGATAAGCACTGCCTTCATCGCCCATTAGCATGCTTACAGTCCAACTCTGTTAATTCGACATTGGAATGAACTAATATACAACAGGATTACAGTATCCGGGAAGGCGCCCCTTGGACCCCGGTTCCTCTCATATTCTCTCCAAAAGCGACGTATCATAAACTTAAAGCCCTGAAGAAGTCCCAGCTTGGGACGAAACGCGTCGGCTGTATATGTTTTACTGCAAATTGAAAATAAAGATTAAAAGAAGACTATCAACATCTCTTTGAGAAATATTTCTTCATTGTGCTTAAATACCATTTGCACTTATTGTCTTGCTTTTTGTGGTGCACCTTTGCGGTTGTTTTATTTGCACTAAAATTCCCTAGGGAATAGGCATAGTGATGATGGGTGCCATCCAGTGTGCACACAATCCCCTTAATTAATTCAAGGGTCAACGAATATTACGGGGAGAAAGTTAGTCAGGTGCTTACTCTAGGAAGGGTCCATCATTATATTTTGTTCCTTACGATCTCAGTTGCCCTTGATATCTTAGGAGGGCCTTTGAACAACATGTGACATTGCAATTTTTTCTTTTTTAATAATACATGAAAATAGTGGCGTTGAAGCATGAGGTGGAAATGGCCTTGTCTTTCATCATTGATAGTGCAGTGAATAGCACTACTTTAGGCTTTTATCAACTAGACAATGTGGTGGTGTTAAAGCAGAGGTGGCTATGTAGCCCCCAGTTTGGTCGGAGGGCCAAGTAGTTCTCTTCCAGGGGATCCTCATCAATAGTCATAAGCATTAGAATATTCCCGCCCATGCGCGTGACCCCGGAAACAATATATTATATGTGCCCCACATATATATAGATATATATATATATATATATATATATATATATATATATATATATATATATATATATAATAAGCAATTGCAGCCAAATAAAACAGTAGAGCTGGAATATGCTGTGAAGAATTTCCACCATACATGTGTATTTGCATTAGAAACATGAGAAACAACACCAATGCTGGTTTAGAAACTGTTTTAATGCTTAGAAAGCAGTAGAAATTCTTATAACACACTGTAAGCATATACAGCTCCCAGGCTGCATTGCAAATACCCAGCCTAAAAAGACTGAAAAGCTAACTTGTAGCTGAATGCACTAAAACTGACGCTGTGCCTGTAAGGCACCTCTGCCCCTAGCTTCCCATCATGCCTCAGGGGTTACAGTTAGGTCAGTTGTTCTTTCCGGCTCCTTCAGGAAGGACCCTGGATAACACAGCTCCACACTTTTCTGCCTTTTTCAGTCAGAAAATCTTCTAAAGAACAATTGTTTGATTTACTTTGACTTTTAACATCAGGGTCAAGTAAATAACTGCATAACAGTCGATTTTTTTGTGAGGTTTTCCTGTCAGGATGCCCTCATTATTTGATGATTGCCCTTCTTGTGGCCACAAGAAGGCAAAATCAGACTCTCATGAGGTCTGTATTTTATGCTTGCCAGAGGATCATGATCCTAAAGGCTGTTCACATTGTAAAAATCTGTCTGACAGGACTCTTAAAGACAGAGAGAGGAACAGGCTCTATGGTCTGGCCCAGAGATCCATGAGGGGAAGATCTACAGAGAGAAAGAGTTCAAAGAGACCTAGAACTCCCTCCAAAGGCAAGTCAGAGCGTCCATCAACCTCGGCACCGGGCTCGGCGCTGAAAAAACAGCATCTGATGGACAGTTCGAAAGAAAAAACTGTCGACGTCGGGACCGGCGTCGATGAGGAAATCGTCGTCGAAAAGAAGTTCACCGACGACGAAGAAAGCTCCGCCGTCGTCAACTAGGCGACGATCGGCATCGAGAAGCCATGAGATCACCGTCGACGAGAAGATCGACGTCAAGACATAAATCACCTCCGCCGTCGTCAACCAGGCGACGATCGGCGTCGAGGGACAGATCACACTCGCCGTCGTATCAACGTCGACAGGCTTCTAAGAGTGTGACACCTCCGCCGACGTCTCCACGGAGGCGCTCGGCGTCGAGGAACAAGAGCCCCCTCGGACGCTCGCCGTCGAGGAAGGGATCATCGTCGTCAGCGCTCGACGTCGAGGATGTCCGATCCTCCGCCGTCGCCACATGTCAGGTCGACGTCGAGGGCATCGTCGACGACAGGACAACGTCGATTGACATCTCCGTCGCCGACAGACCAAGGTCGGTTGACGTCGAGACCTCCGTCGACGGCAGGGCGACGCCGTTCGACGTCGAGACCTCCGTCGAAGGCAGGACGACGCCGTTCGACGTCGAGGGAGAAGACTCCGTCGTCGGCTCATCATCGCCGATCGACGTCGAGGGACCACAGGTCAACGTCTAAGCGTTCGACGTCGAAGGTTATCACCCTGTCGACGCCGCAGAGGCGTTCGAAGGCAAGGGAAAGACTTTTGAGACGTCCTCCAACACCGGTGAGACGGAGATCTCCTTCAGTGCCTTCGACAGTCCTGGTGACACAATCTGCTTCTCACCATTCCTCCTTAAGTACCTCCGGTTCATCGAGGTCCTCTTCTAGGAGTAGGAGTCCGGTGCAAAAGACACCCCAGCGACGGTATTCCACACAGGCAAGACTCTCGCCAAGATGGTATGGTCCGTTGAGTAAATGGAAGAATTCTGGAGCGACGGAGAGACTACAAAGGTACTTAAGTCCAGACCACAGGTCCCCTCTTCAACAGCTGGCAGAAGAGGCAGACAGACAAAGTCCTACCAGTCACCGATCACGCTCACGAGAGAGGAGAGCGGACAGGTCGCATACTCCCAGGGTCTCCCGATCACCAAGGAGGGAGCAACCCAGATCTCGAACACCGAGAAGGGAGGTACGGACTGAGAGATCGAGATCTCCACGAAGGGAGCATCAGAGAGAATCACGTTCTCCTCGAAGGGAAGAACGACCGAGAAGATCACCAGTGAGGAAGGAGAAATCTCACCACAGGAGAAGGAGAACTCCATCATCCTCCTCTTCATCTTCATCTATATCTTCTAAAGGGGATTACTCTCCAACGCTGGCAGACAGCCCTCGCTCCAGAGCTTCCCCGCTTGACGACGTCAACACGTATCTGGACGTTTTACAAAGGGGGCTCACAAACTTAATATAGAGATGGCTGTGCCAGAGGTTTCCACTACTGTGATTTTTGAGACCCTTCGTCACAAATCATATACACGACCTTTGCTCCCATTGGTTCCAGGGATAATGGACCCAATCAAAGAGGTTTTCCTCACGCCAGCAACTATCAGGGCGGTACCGGCACGTATCCAGAAGAAATATAGGCCGGCCGACTCAGATCCTATCTTTGTTAAGGGAGAGCCTGCGGCGGACTCAGTTATAGTAGCCTCAGCTAAGAAGAATCACACAGTCGCTCCTTCTTCTTCAGTTCCTCCTGACAAAGACAGCAAGACGCAAGATTCTTGGGGACGCAGGGTATGCAGCACAGAAGCTTCATCCCTGAAAGTCTCTAGTGCATCAGCCCTTCTCGGAAGGTACGATAGAGCCCTATGGGACTCCATGGAACGATTCAAAGAGAAATTGCCCAAGGAGGACCAGAAGGACTTTGAGGAGACAGTGACGGAGGGCTGTTTGGTGGCGAACCAAATGATTAGTTCATCTGCAGATAACGCCCTTCTAGCAGGACACGCCTACTCACATGGAGTATGTGCGAGGAGATCTTCTTGGCTGCGTTTAACTGGTCTCAAACCAGATGCCCAGCAGCGCATCCTCAATCTGCCTTTTTCAGGATCTTCACTCTTCGGGGAGCATGCCGATCAGGAAATGACCCGCATGAAGACAGAGTTGGACACAGTGAAGGCGGTTGGTCTGGAGAAGAAGAAAGAGCCGTTCAAACGACGCTTCAAGACCAACAAGAACCGGGGAGGCCAACAGAGGGTTCAAACCCCTCAATGGTCTCAAAACAAGCCGCAAGGGAAGGCGCAATACAGAGGAGGAAAATCGGGCAGAGACAGAGGCGGACATCATCAGCCCTCTACCACGCCTAGAGGAGGCAAGGCGTTGCTGGGGTCGTCCAGACATAGACTTATTTGCGGACGACGAAAACGCAAAATGCCACGCCTTCGCGTCCAGGTTCCACCGGCCAGGGACGCAAGGGAACGCTCTCCTGCTGGAGTGGACAGGAATGTTCGCCTATGTTTTTCCTCCTCTGGCACTGATTCCGAAGGTGGTGGCCAAGCTCATCAGATTGAGCATGGACATGATCCTGATTGCTCCGGATTGGCCGCGACAATGGTGGTATCCAGACCTGTTACATCTGTCGCTGTGTCCACACAGATGCCTGCCGTGCAGGCCAGACCTGTTGAGCAAAATGAACGGGAGGATCCTGCATCCCAACCTCCCGTCGCTGAACCTGACTGCATGGCTCCTGAGGTCTTGCAATATGGACACTTAAATCTGCCTCCGGAATGTATGCATATTTTAAAAGAGGCAAAGAGACCTTCCACAAGGGCGTCTTATGCGTTCAAGTGGAAAAGATTTTTCATTTGGTGTAAGGACCATGGCTTTGATCCCACCAAAGGTCAAGAAGAGGTAGTCCTTCCATACCTCCTTTATTTGGCTACATCAGGGTTGAAATACGCTTCTATTAGGATTCATCTATCCGCCATAGTAGCGTACAGGAAATCACCTACACAAACATCGTTTTTTCAAGTCCCAGTGGTTAAGGATTTCCTTCAGGGGTTAAAGAAGGTCTATCCCCCTGTGAGAAATCCTTCCCCTCCCTGGGAGTTGAACCTGGTTCTCTCCAGGCTGATGTCTACACCGTTTGAGCCTATACACAAGGCCTCCTTGCAGCATCTCACTTGGAAGGCGGCCTTCTTGGTGGCAATAACCTCTGCTCGCAGGGTTAGCGAGATACAAGCACTCTGCACCAAGGAACCTTACACTGTGTTTCACCACAACAGAGTAGTAATGAGGGCTCATCCATCTTTCCTTCCAAAGGTGGTCTCGGATTTTCATATAAATCAAACGATTACCCTTCCTTCGTTCTTTCCTAACCCATCGACCCCAGCTGAGAGGTCGTTGCACTCGTTAGATCTTAAACGGGTACTAAAGTTTTACCTAGAAAAGACGAAGGACACCAGAAAGACAGACCAACTCTTTGTCAATTATGGTTCAATACGGACGGGGTTTGCAGCAAACAAAAGATCCATCTCCAGATGGATTGTCTCCTGTATCAGACTAGCATACCAGCTGGCTGACAAACCTTTGTTACAATCACCCAAAGCTCATTCCACTAGAGGAAAAGCAGCCACAATAGCGTTTTTACATGATATTACTATGTCAGAAATATGCAAGGCTGCAACATGGAAATCAGTCCATACCTTTACAAGGCATTATTGCCTAGAGTCTGATTCCAGAGCGGAGTCTCAAGTAGGACAAGCCTCCTTGAGAAACCTATTTGGGTAGAATAAGGCCTACTGTTTGGGCCTAAGAATATGAATGGTATCTGTTGATTCCTTTGCCCGCAGGGATGAGATGAGGCTCGCTACTCTATTCTAATGCTTATGACTATTGATGAGGATCCCCTGGAAGAGAAGGATTAGTTACTTACCTGTAATCCTAGTTCTCTTCCAGGGGTATCCTCATCAAAGTCATAAGCAACCCTCCCGCCTCCCCGGGCAAAGGACTTTGTTTATTAAGTAGGAGATGTTTTAACCTGTTATTACCATGGTTTGGTTTTTCAGTCTCCGAAAAGAACAACTGACCTAACTGTAACCCCTGAGGCATGATGGGAAGCTAGGGGCAGAGGTGCCTTAAAGGCACAGCGTCAGTTTTAGTGCATTCAGCTACAAGTTAGCTTTTCAGTCTTTTTAGACTGGGTATTTGCAATGCAGCCTGGGAGCTGTATATGCTTACAGTGTGTTATAAGAATTTCTACTGCTTTCTAAGCATTAAAACCGTTTCTAGGGGCGTGGCCAGGATGGCGGGGTGAGCGGACGCTTCCTCCCGTAGCTCCTCCGGCCCGGCTCAGCCCGAGCCCTGATCGCCGCGCTTCTCTCCCCCCGCGGCTGCACTGCGGGCGAGAGAACTGTGCCGGAATTCCTGGGGCACATTTTGATGCCACTTTGACTTTTGTGGCCCCGGGGGAAGTCCCCGAAAAGTTTATTCGAAGATCGCTCCGAGGAGCGGAGCCCGGGTCGTCCCGAGGAGAAGAGCCTGGAGGCGGAGCATACGGCGGCGCTGTCCCCGCGCCTCGGCTAGGCCGAGTGCTGAACAGCTGAAAGCCGAAGATCCCGAGGGAGCGGAATAGACGGACTCCGCGGAGTGCCGGGGCTTCCTGACCGGTGCCCTGGAGGCGAACACCATTGGTGGGCGACGGACCTCACCCCTGCGCCGGCGACCTTCCCCCTGCCTTGGGCTTCGAGGGGTGACGCCTTGCGAACTCCGCGCCCGGAGGCGCTGGATGGCGGAGTTCGAGCTGTGCCCGTGCCGGGCGAATTAACTAGTGGCGGGGGAGACGTCGGTTTCGCCCTTTCCGGACCCGTTGCTGTTTGAGGGTCGCCCATGGACTTGCTGGCCCGGGCTGCCTCCTTGGGTCCCACCCTCCCGCCATCTTGTCTTTGTGTAGCTGTGCCCAGTGGCCCTCGCCCGCACCCTTCTTCTACGAGAGCCTCGATTTGTCCTGGCACCGACTCATCTACTGCCCTCTCTGGGAATACGAGGCTGGAGGCCTCCACTTTGGACGTTGCTGCCTGCCCCGCTGACCCGGGGGTCGTCTTGCCCAGGAACGGGCCGCCATTTTGTCGCCTGTGACGCACTACCCTTGTCCCCGACGAGGGCCTCACATCTGGTGCCCGCGAGCGGTGGCGCTCGCCTACAGCGACTGACCCTGGGCTTCACCGGGGGCCAAGATGACTGGGAGACGTGGCGCGGCACGAGGGGATCGCACTTTGCCGGAAATGCTCGGCAGGTCCCAGCAACTACGCGACAGGACACAGCCGTCCCCAGGGGCCTCCCGGACATCGACGGACGCAGCCGTGGGCGAGCCACCAGTCACGAGGTCCTTCATGGAGGACTTATTCAGCTCCCTCAAGGAGGAATTTCAAACTCTTAAGACCGAGGTGGCTGGAGAGGTCCGGGAGGTGCGCAGGGAGGTCGAGGGCCTGGGCGAGCGGATCGATGCTGTGGAGACGACGGCCCAGCGTCGCGATGAAGAGATCTCATCTCCAGCAGGACGTCCTCCGCCTCCGGGAGCAATGTGTTGAGCTCCAGGCCCATTCGGAAGACCTCGAGAACAGGTCCAGGCGGAATAACATTCGGGTGCGAGGTGTTCCGTCCGCGGATGAGGGTGCGGACCTGGTGGCCTATCTGCAGGACTTGTTCCGCGACATCTTGGAGGAAGAAGCGGACTTCCCGATCCGCATTGACAGAGCGCATAGGGTGGGCCGCCAGCGCCAGTCATCGGCTCCCCCGCCTGATATCCTGGCTTTCCTGCCGGATTTCCCCCTAAAAGAGCGCATCATGACGGAGGCCCGCAGGAAGCAGCCGCTGACCTTCCGAGAAAGACCTGTAGCGCTCTATCAGGACCTGTCCGCCATCACACTGCAGAAGCGCAGGTCTTTCTGCATCGCGACGGACTTTCTGCGAGAGCATGAGACACCCTATTCCTGGGGTCACCCCTTCCGTCTTATCTTACGATGGAATGGGGTGCTGCATCAGCTGCGCTCTTTACAAGATGTCTGTGGAGTATTGGGCCTTACTGCTACGGAGGAGGAAGGGGCTACACCCGCATGGCGGCGCCCCGAGCGGCGGGGCCGACGGAGGTCGAGGAGGCGCCAATCGTCAGCGACGGCGAGTCGTCCAGACTCGCCCACCATCAGAGCAGAAATGGCGGAGGCCCTGAGGAATGCGGCCAGGAACTTGCCTGAAGCTACTGGTGTGGCCCTAACGGCCTAACTTTTTTCCGGGGGGAGAGACTCTTAGCTTTGACGATGCTGAGCTGGGGCGGGGGGGGGGGGGGGGGGGGTGTGGCTGGACGTCCACTTGACTTTTTTTCTGCAGACTCGCCCATTAGGGCCAGACTGAGACTATGGGGTGTTGTTTCCTGTTTTTTTTTACTTTGGTTGGTTGCCATGGGTTGGTTCTGGGGGGGTTTAACTGTTGGTTTGGTGTGGGGGGGGGTCCCGTCCGAAGTGGTCCGAACATGTGCGATGTTGCCTCCGGCCTTCGCTGCGCCCCTGCCCCGCGCGCCCCCTCCGCTGATCCCTCGCTCGCTGCATAGCGCGTTGTTTCCCTGGAGGCGATGCCGCCCCTGAAGGTAGTGACCCTTAATGTTAAGGGTCTGAATAACCCCGTGAAGCGTAGGGCGATCCTTTCCCTGTTGGAGGGGTCGCAGGTGGATATTTGCCTCCTGCAGGAAACCCATTTGCTTTCCAAAGATTGCCATAGGTTGCGCTCTGCCAAGTTCCCCACGCAACTCTTTTCCTCTGCTGCGACTAAGACTGCTGGGGTGGCCATTCTTTTAGCCAGCTCCTTCAGGGGGGAGGTGTTACATAAACATGCTGAGCAGAAAGGGAGGCTTCTAGTGTATCGCATGCGTTTGGGAGGTGTTACCTTTACGGTTGGTTCGGCATACAGCCCGAATGACCACCAGGATCGCTTCCTGGAATCAGTGTTGGTGGACGTTACTGCCTCGCCCGATCGCCATATCATCTTGGGGGGAGACCTGAATACGGTCTTAGACTCCACCCTGGATAGGTCTGCCCAACGCTTTCCGCAGACAGGGGAGCTTTCTAGGGCGTTGCAGGACCAGCTTGCGGAAATGGACCTGCATGACCTCTGGCGCGTCCTGCACCCCACCGATAGGGACTACTCCTATTTCTCCCACGCGCACCGCACGTATTCACGGTTGGATTACCTCTTGGTGAGCGGACCGATTCGTTCGGCCGCCACAGCGGCGGACATCGGGGTTTTGTCCCTGTCCGACCACGCACCGGTTTCCGGAATCTTTGCTTGGCCGGCGGCCCCCCCCCTCTAGGGGGATGTGGCGGCTCCGGGACACGCTTCTCCATAAGAAATCGGTCGTAAAGCGAGTGGAGGAGGTCATCCAGGACTACCTGACCCACAATAACAACTCTTCCACGTCCCATGCGACGCAGTGGGCGGCTTTGAAAGCGGTCGTCAGAGGGGAGTTTATCTCCATTTCCTCGGCGGAAAACAGGGAACGCCAACGCAAGAGGGAGGAACTGACAGCGCAGGTTCGGGAGCTTGAGCAGGTTCACCGCCGGACGGGGGCTCCTCGTGTCTGGAAGCAGCTGAAGGCGGCACGGAAACTCCTCTCTGCGTTGGATCTAGATCGGGCGGAGTATGCTGCGCTGCGCCTGAAGCATGCCTTTTACACCGGCGGAGACAGGTGCGGTAAGCTCCTGGCCCATAGGCTCAGGGCTGCGCAGCAACGCAATGTGGTGAAGGAGCTGGTGGGAGTGGATGGGATCCCGGTTTCCGGTGACGCGGAGGTGGCAGATACCTTTCGTTCCTTTTACGAGGCACTGTACGCTGCGGAGCCTTCCCCACCGGTAGAGGCTGAGGCCTATTTGGAGACCGTGACCCTCCCGGCCCTGGACCCCTCCCAGGCGGACCACCTAGAGAGGGACATTCACGTGGAGGAGGTCATCTCCGCGATTGCGCGGCTAAAGCATGGCAAAGCCCCGGGCCCGGATGGCTATACGGCCTTGTTTTACAAGACCTTCTGTCCCACTGTCGCGCCTCTACTGGCTCGCTTGTTCAACTCCTTCTCCGAGCCGGGAGCCATCCCGCCGGACCTTCTCTCAGCGACGGTGTCGGTTATCCCCAAGCCGGGGAAGGACCGGACCCTGTGCGGCTCGTACCGGCCCATCTCGCTCCTAAATGTGGACCTCAAGCTTTACACCGGAATCTTGGCGGCCAGATTGGGTTTACACTTACCAGGTTTGGTGGAGGCAGACCAGGCCGGTTTTGTACCCGGTAGGCAGACGGTCGACAACACAAAGAGGGTGACGCACGTGCTGGAAAAGGCCTCACGCATCCCGGGGGAGCGGATGCTGCTGTCAGTCGACGCGGAGAAGGCCTTTGATAGGGTTCATTGGCCATATCTCGAGCTGGTCCTTGGGAAACTGGGGATCGGCGAGAAGTTCCGCACTATGGTCTTTAACCCCTTCGCTGCTGGGCCTTTTCCCCTCCTGTGCTGAGCCCTTTTTTGGCTATTTGGGGTAGTGCGCGCTTAGGCCCCTGTAACTTTTTGACCACATAAGCTATCCACGCCAAATTTGCGTCCTTTTCTTCCAACATCATGTGGATTCCAAAGGCGCCCAGGGTTTGTGGATCCCCTTGGAGGGGTCCCAGAAATTAACCAAAATATAGTGATTTTTTTGTTTTTTTCAGAAAAATGGGAAAAACGGGCTGCAAATGAAAGCCTCTGGGTTTTTCCCTGAAAATGGTATCAAAAAAGGGTTTGTGGGGCTGAAATCTCCGTTTTCTCAGCTTTCAGGGAATGACAGTCTTTTGTCAGGGAACCAACATTTTTCACACAGTTTTGGCATTTTTCTGGGACATAGCCTATTTTTGCTATTTTTAGAGCTTTCCACCTCCTTCCAATTAATGGTAGAAAAGAGTTTGAAAGCAATAATGGATCCTAGAAAGCTGTACATTTTCGGAAAGTAAACAAAATTCTGAATTCAGAAAGGGGTCATTTGTCTAAATCCATGAAGGATTCTTTATCGAAAGTAACAGTTAAATCTTGGAATAATAGAAAATTTGTTGAAAAATACAGCCTTTTGTCTCAACGTTTTCACCTATAACTTTTTCTAATCTTGACAGCTCTTGGAAAGCAATATACTGTTACATCCGTTAGACCTTCCTGGTTGTGGGGATATATAGGAGTTGTAGTTTCACTGTTAGAACCGGGACCCTGGCCGGCCAAGACTCGCGTCGAGGTCAGTCAGGGATCGCCAGTTCTAAGTGTCAGGGCAAGGGAGTCACACACCAAGGCAACCCCTACTCGCCCTCTAGGTAACGTGGCGCGAGCAGTCAAGGCTAAACTTGGAGGCGATGTAAGTTAAGTATTTGCGCACGCACCCCAGCAACAACACCCAAGGCCCACCACAAAGGAAACTCCACACAAGGTTATATAAAAAATAGCCTTTGTATTCCAAAAAACATACATTAGATAAAACACACACTTTACATTGTGCCAGAGGCACGGGCAGAATTTACAAGGGGAATTATATGTACAAGGGACAGGGCCACATGGACCACTGTCAGGGTATGCACTTTTAGAAATGACACTTTTTAGAAATAGCACTTTTTAGATCATAGAATTATCACTGTAGCACAAAAATAACATACAACCAGTCACTACTGGTACCAGGTGAGCACCACCTATGCAACCCTCACTATCTTAGGAGATTACACTAGGGAACCTGGGCTCTGCTAGCACCACCTGCACTAGCAAGAAGGAAACAACCACCTACATATCACACTACCTGTAGGGGTGTAAGAACATAACACATGATGCAATGCATAACATTCATTCAGAGGTGTAAGCAAAATGAACAATTGCGCCAAACTCACGTAAGTCACCACCTGTGACTGTCCCTAGGCCCTCTGGCCTTGTTGGGGCTAGGACGCCCTGTGTCCAATGTCAGGGGGCCTAAACGTGGCAGTTGCCCACAAAGTGCTGGGCAACTGGGTAGCACAATGGTGGGGCCAACACGATGGGGGAGCCTCACAGGCTCTGCAAAACTGACTGTCTCTAAAGAGCCTCACTGGGCTCTGAATATCAATTATGCCCCTGAGCCTCTCAGGGCTCAAAACGAAGCAATGCAGCCCCTCTGGGCTCTGAATACAAATGGCACCCTCAGAGCCTCTCTGGGCTCGCAGAACGAAGGAAGGTCGCCTCACTGGGCGGGGGAGCCTCTCTGGGCTCAAGAATAAGGATGCGCTCTCGACCCTCCCGGGGCTCGTCACACCTGGGGCCGTGTGGGGGAGGAAGAAGACTGCTCTTGAGCCTCTCGGGGCTCTGCCACGCACTTTGCCCCCTTGAGCCTCTCAGGCTCTAGGTCGATGTGGCAGACGTTGGAGTCCCGCTCGGGGAACTCTGAAGGACCAACTGCCCCTGTCAGTGGAGTCCCCCCCCTTCCTTTGGGGGGACTCGAGATTCAAGAAGAATGCCCAACAAGAGCCTCTGCGGCTCTAAAACAATATCCTCGCGCTGGAGGGGAGAGGCGAGCACCGGCAATGTGCTCCGACGCCCCCTCTCCTCCAAGCTGCACCGGAGCCCCACTCACCGGTTTCTGGCGGCTGCTCCTCGGGTCTCCCGGCTCCTTCTTTCACTCGGCAGCTACGGGGGCCCGCTGCTGGACAGAAGGGTTCTTTCTCCTGGCAGAGTGCACCGGATCCCGGGGTCGGCTCCCGGTAGCTTCCGGCTTCCTCCTTCCTGTCCCGGGCCGGCAGCCAATCAGAGCGCGGCCCGGGGAAGATCACGTGATGTCCCGCAGTCCCGCCCCCGGCCTGCCTGACTTCCTGGTCGCGGCCGGGCGGCAACAGCGGGGACAATCTAGCGGGCAATGCCGGGTGGGCACCGGCGTCTTTAAAGTGACAATAAATCGAGGTGGGCACTCGATAATAGCTAAAAACAGCGCAAGGTCCCTGGCGGGGTGGGCACCTGCCAGGGGACGTTAAAATCGGCGTGGGCAGCCGCAAAAGGAAAAGTAAAGCGCTCCCAGCGCTGAGGTGAAGGCACAGCGCTCCCAAGCGCTACAAGAGCAAATAAAGCGCTTCCAGGCGCTTAGAGGCCCACAAGTACAGCAAAAGTCCTCCAGGAGTGCAGGAAGGCAGGGGGGGGGGCAAGGCTGGGCCAGGGGCCAGCTCACTGGCCCTCCAGGCAGGGAGGCAGTCCAAGTGGCGGTTCCTCCTGGCCCCAGCAGCAGCAGCCCCCTCAAGTAGGATCCGGAAAGAACAACCTCTCTGGGGACACAGCCCCATTTTTATACAGTACATTCCTTTGTCTGAAGGTGCAGGGTGGGGGCTGAACCAGTCGCAGCTGGTTCTTGAGTACCCTTGATGGCCCAACCACCCATTTCTTTCACTGGGGAGGCTAGGGTCATTAGACACACCACAGGGGGGCGGAGCCAGCATTGTGTGGGGAAAACCCAGCCCATCCAGGACACAGGTACACTCCTCCCACACATCACTCATGCTAATCTCCCACTCACCACCGGGCAGACCCATCCAGACTTCCTGGAGCCTGGCATGCCAGCCAGCTCCAGCCAATCACGCTCCAGCACCCTCACTGCACACATATCTCAATGTCCAGAAGTAGCACTTCCCAACTAGACACACACATGCCGCAGACACCATCTCGCAGCATTCACTCTCACGAGTTTATACATACCAAACTCGAGCCTGTACTCCCCACGCATCAGGAACTACCAGGGACACACACATTCCCCATGCATTCCTATGGGAGGGCAGGCCAGCCATACTACATGCGCGCACTTTCACTCTGGGGCCCAGGGAAAAGTGCGCAGAGACCCAAAAATCACTGACACAGGGTCACAAATAAGGCAAAAAGTCTAGGGGTGAACCTGCCCTGCGGGCCAAGTCCAACATTCACCAAGAACCCAACGAACCCAGATCCAAAAACTGAGCAGCAACTTGCAATGTTTTTTTTTCTTTTACTGGGTATAGAGCACTTTGTCTTAGAAAATGTATACATGGAAAAATCTGTATGAAAGACACCTATGTATTTCTGATTTGGGTACAAAATATAGAGTTCAGAAACAGTATATAATTGCACATTTTCAAAATTGGGAATACCCATACTAGCTTGAGAATTATTGGTCATTTTTCAAAAACATTTTTTTTTTACACAATGTCTGTCATTGAAAGGGAGAAATGCTAGAAAGCTCATTAGGTAATAACAGTTGATTTACAAATCTGAATTACCCGAAGTCTCCCGATAAAAACGGTACCTCACTTGTGTGGGTCGGCCTTGTGCCTGCGATAGGAAACGGCGCAAAATGCAACGTGGTCACACCTCAATTTTGCAGTTACAAATTGACCCTTTTATGGCAAAGTGCCTACCTGTAGTTTTTGCACCCTAGCTCTGCCGGCACCTAGGGAAACCTAGCAAACCTATACATTTTTGGAAAGTAGACACCCTGGGGAATTCAGGATGGGGTGACTCGACTGCCTACCACCAGGCTTTGTTACCCAGAATCCCTTGCAAAGTTTAGAATTTGACAAAAAAAACACATTTTCCTCACATTTCTGTGGTGGAAAGTTCTGGAATCTGCGTGGATTAACAAATTTCCACCCACCCAGCGTTCCCCCAGGTCTCCCGAGAAAAATGGTACCTCACTTGCGTGGGTAGGCATAGTGGCTGCGACACGAAACAGCTCAAAATGCAACGTGGTTGCACTTCAATTTCCCAGTGAAATCTTGTGCTATTTGGACAAAGAGACTACCTTTTGTTTTTGAGTCCTAGCTCTGCCAGCACATAGGGAAACCTAGCAAACCTATACATTTTTGAAAACTAGACACCCAGGGGAATTCAGGATGGGGTGACTAGTCTGCCTACCCCCAGGTTTTGTTACCCAGAATCCCTTGCAAAGCTAAAATTATGACAAAAAAAACACATTTTCCTCACATTTCTGTGGTGGAAAGTTCTGGAATCTGCGTGGATCAACAAACTTCCACCCACCCAGCGTTCCCCCAGGTCTCCCGAGAAAAATGGTACCTCACTTTCGTGTCGCAGCCACTATGCCTACCCACGCAACAGCTCAAAACGCAACTTGGTTGCACTTCAATTTCCCAGTGAAATCTTGTGCTATTTGGACAAAGAGACTACCTTTTGTTTTTGAGTCCTAGCTCTGCCAGCACATAGGGAAACCTAGCAAACCTATACATTTTTGAAAACTAGACACCCAGGGGAATTCAGGATGGGGTGACTCGTCTGCCTACCCCCAGGTTTTGTTACCCAGAATCCCTTGCAAAGCTAAAATTATGACAAAAAAAACACATTTTCCTCACATTTCTGTGGTGGAAAGTGCTGGAATCTGCGTGGATCAACAAACTTCCACCCACCCAGCGTTCCCCCAGGTCTCCCGAGAAAAATGGTACCTCACTTGCGTGGGTAGGCATAGTGGCTGCAACACGAAACAGCGCAAAACGCAACGCGGTTGCACCTCAATTTCCCAGTGAAATCTTGTGCTATTTGGACAAAGAGACTACCTTTTGTTTTTGAGTCCTAGCTCTGCCAGCACATAGGGAAACCTAGCAAACCTATACATTTTTGAAAACTAGACACCCAGGGGAATTCAGGATGGGGTGACTCGTCTGCCTACCCCCAGGTTTTGTTACCCAGAATCCCTTGCAAAGCTAAAATTATGACAAAAAAAACGCATTTTCCCCACATTTCTGTGGTGGAAAGTTCTGGAATCTGCGTGGATTAACAAATTTCCACCCACCCAGCGTTCCCCCAGGTCTCCTGAGAAAAATGATACCTCACTTGCGTGGGTAGGCATAGTGGCTGCAACACGAAACAGCGCAAAACGCAACGTGGTCACAACTCAATTTTTCTGTGAAATTGTGGCCTTTTTGGGCAAAGAGACTACCTTTTGTTTTTGAACCCTAGCTCTGCCGGCACCCAGGGAAACCTAGCAAACCTATATATTTTTGAAAAGTAGACACCCAGGGGAATTCAGGATGGGGTGACTCGACTGCCTACCCCCAGGTTCTCTTACCCAGAATCCCTTGCAAAGCTAAGAAATTGGAGAAAAAAAACGCATTTTCCTCACATTTCTGTGGTGGAAAGTTCCGGAATCTGCGTGGATCAACAAATTTCCACCCACCCAGCGTTCCCCCAGGTCTCCCGAGAAAAATGGTATCTCACTTGCGTGGGTAGGCATAGTGGCTGCGACAGGAAACAGCGCAAAACGCAACGTGGTCACAACTCAATTTTTCTGTGAAATTGTGGCCTTTTTGGGCAAAGAGACTACCTTTTGTTTTTGAACCCTAGCTCTGCCGGCACCCAGGGAAACCTAGCAAACCTATATATTTTTGAAAAGTAGACACCCAGGGGAATTCAGGATGGGGTGACTCGACTGCCTACCCCCAGGTTCTCTTACCCAGAATCCCTTGCAAAGCTAAGAAATTGGAGAAAAAAAAACGCATTTTCCTCACATTTCTGTGGTGGAAAGTTCCGGAATCTGCGTGGATCAGTAAATTTCCACCCACCCAGCGTTCCCCCAGGTCTCCCGAGAAAAATGGTACCTCACTTGCGTGGGTAGGCATAGTGGCTGCGAAAGGAAATGGTTCAAATTGTACGGTGGTGAATTTACAATACCAAATTGCTAAACAACCTTCATTTTGGGGGGGGGGGGGCACCTGAGTTTTTGGCCCGGGGCTCGGTGGTATTCTTTGGAAAGTACCAAACCCAAACAGATCTGAAAAGTAGACCCCCGGGGGAGTCCAGGGAGGTATGGCATGCGTGGGTCCCCGAACGTTTTCCTACCCAGACCACCTTGCAAACCTTAAAATTAGGTAAAATAATCACTTTTCCAAACTTTTTTGCGTGGGATCACCGTACCGGCAAAAATGTCCTACCACCCAGCGCTCCCCCTGTTCTCCCGAGTAAAAGGATACCTCACTTGTGTGGGTGCCCCAAAGCAGAACAGGCCAAAAATGAATGTTGAAAAAAGTAGTATTTCAGTGTTGCAAATTAAGCCCCCCTGCCTTAGTCACAGGCCTTTGGCCCACCCACACAAGTGAGGTATCATTTTACTCGGGAGAACAAGGGGAACGCAGGGTGGTAGGACATTTGTGCCGACACGGCGATCCCACGCAAAAATGTATGGAAAACTGTTTTTTTAACCTAAATTTATGGTTTGCAGGGATTTCTGGGTAGAAAAACATTGGGGGACCCACGCATGCCATACCTCCCCAGACTCCCCCGGGTGTCTAGTTTTCAGAAATGTTTGGGTTTGGTAGTTACCAAAGATGCCCGCCGAGCCCCGGTCCAATAACTCAGTCCCCCCCCCCTAAAAAAAGAAGGTAATCTTGCTATTGGTTATTGTAATGTCTCCACCGTACGATTTGGACCTTTTCCTGTTGCCGCCACTATGCCTACCCACGCAAGTGAGGTACCATTTTTATCGGGAGACCTGGGGGAACGCAGGGTGGGAGGAAATTTGTGTGAGCCCAGTGACGCCACGCTTTCCCACGCAAAAAAAGTGTGTAAAAAATGATCTTTCCAGCAAAAATTGAGGTTTGCAAGGGATTCTGGGTAAAGGAACGTTGGAGGATCCACGCAAGCCATACCTCCTTGGAAGCCCCCGGGTGTCTACTTGTCAGAAATGTGTGGGTTTGGTAGGTTTCCCTACATGGCCGCCTCGCACGGGGCCAAAAACCCAGGTAACCCCTCTTGCAAAAGCTGGTGGTATTCACATTGAATACCACCAGCTTTTGAAAGAGAGGTTACCTGGGTTTTTGGCCCCGTGCGAGACGGCCATGTAGGGAAACCTACTAAACCCACACATTTCTGAAAAGTAGACGCCCAGGGGCTTCCAAGGAGGCATGGCTTGCGTGGATCCTCCAACGTTCCTTTACCCAGAATCCCTTGCAAACCACAATTTTTGCTGGAAAAATCAGTTTTTACACACTTTTTTTGCGTGGGAAAGCGTGGCGTCACTGGGCTCACACAAATTTCCTCCCACCCAGCGTTCCCCAGGTCTCCCGATAAAAATGGTACCTCACTTGCGTGGGTAGGCATAGTGGCTGCGAAAGGAAATGGTTCAAATTGTACGGTGGTGAATTTACAATACCAAATTGCTAAACAACCTTCATTTTTGGGGGGGGGCACCTGAGTTTTTGGCCCGGGGCTCAGTGGTATTCTTTGGAAAGTACCAAACCCAAACAGATCTGAAAAGTAGACCCCCGGGGGAGTCCAGGGAGGTATGGCATGCGTGGGTCCCCGTACGTTTTCCTACCCAGACCACCTTGCAAACCTTAAAATTAGGTAAAATAATCACTTTTCCAAACTTTTTTGCGTGGGATCACCGTGCCGGCAAAAATGTCCTACCACCCAGCGCTCCCCCTGTTCTCCCGAGTAAAAGGATACCTCACTTGTGTGGGTGCCCCAAAGCAGAACAGGCCAAAAATGAATGTTGAAAAAAGTAGTATTTCAGTGTTGCAAATTAAGCCCCCCTGCCTTAGTCACAGGCCTTTGGCCCACCCACACAAGTGAGGTATCATTTCACTCGGGAGAACAAGGGGAACGCAGGGTGGTAGGACATTTGTGCCGACACGGCGATCCCACGCAAAAATGTATGGAAAACTGTTTTTTTAACCTAAATTTATGGTTTGCAGGGATTTCTGGGTAGGAAAACATTGGGGGACCCACGCATGCCATACCTCCCCAGACTCCCCCGGGTGTCTAGTTTTCAGAAATGTTTGGGTTTGGTAGTTACCAAAGATGCCCGCCGAGCCCCGGTCCAATAACTCAGCCCCCCCCCCTAAAAAAAGAAGGTAATCTTGCTATTGGTTATTGTAATGTCTCCACCGTACGATTTGGACCTTTTCCTGTTGCCGCCACTATGCCTACCCACGCAAGTGAGGTACCATTTTTATCGGGAGACCTGGGGGAACGCAGGGTGGGAGGAAATTTGTGTGAGCCCAGTGACGCCACGCTTTCCCACGCAAAAAAAGTGTGTAAAAAATGATCTTTCCAGCAAAAATTGAGGTTTGCAAGGGATTCTGGGTAAAGGAACGTTGGAGGATCCACGCAAGCCATACCTCCTTGGAAGCCCCTGGGTGTCTACTTGTCAGAAATGTGTGGGTTTGGTAGGTTTCCCTACATGGCCGTCTCGCACGGGGCCAAAAACCCAGGTAACCTCTCTTGCAAAAGCTGGGGCTATTGAATGTCAATAGCACCAGCTTTTGAAAGAGGGGTTAACTGGGTTTTTGGCCCCGTGCGAGACGGCCATGTAGGGAAACCTACTAAACCCACACATTTCTGAAAAGTAGACACCCAGGGGCTTCCAAGGAGGTATGGCTTGCGTGGATCCTCCAACGTTCCTTTACCCAGAATCCCTTGTAAACCTCAATTTTTGCTGGAAAAATCAGTGTTTACATACTTTTTTTGCGTGGGAAAGCGTGGCGTCACTGGGCTCACACAAATTTCCTCCCACCCAGCGTTCCCCCAGGTCTCCCGATAAAAATGGTACCTCACTTGCGTGGGTAGGCATAGTGGCTGCAAAAGGAAACGGTCCAAATTGTACAGTGGCGAATTAAGTTTTCAATTTGAGAGCGTGTGATTCAAGGAAATTTTGACCGACAATTTCAAGTTTGCAGGAGATTGTGGAAAAAAATCAATAAAATTCACCAGAAAGACATGACCATATACTTCCATGGTTTAACAATAAAATCGAAATTGTAACAGAGTTACTCAAAAGTCAAACATTCAAGCACGGCTAACTATTCCTCAAAGACACACACATACAGGTTGGATTTGGCACGAGGGCGAGTGATGGTTCAGTACATAAAATTTTATTAACAAGATATTTCAAAAAATGAAATGCTCTGTCAATAAATAAATGCATAAAAACCAAACCAGTGACTCCCAACTCGTGAGCTGTAAAGCCACGACAAGGCACCAACCGTTTTACAGGCCATTCACGCACCTTTCATACCTGTTACACACCAGACCATTGACACCATCCGGAAGGAAAAGCAACACATTACAACATTCACAAAAAGGGACAAGGTACACCCTACTTCTAAAAGGGAAAACAAAAACAAATATTACTGGACAGCCATCTAAACCGCAAACACACACACATACTGGTTGGATTTGGCACGAGGATGAGTGATTCAGTACATACAATTTTATTTGCAAGTAATTTCACAAAAATGAAATACACTGCGTATAATTGAAAGTATGATAAACTGAACCACTGACGAAAGCCACGTCAAGGCACCAACCTCTTTACAGGCCATTCATACACCTTTCGCACGTGTGACACATACAAAACATTCACGCCGCCAGCCGCGGACCCATCACATTACAACACTCACACCAGCAGACAGCGCCATTCAAGGGCCCATCACTTTCACATGCCCATATATCTGCCACAGCAACTACACAAAATGATGGACTGCGTAGAGTGTCACTCAACTAGCAGTGTATGTAGTGACCAACAGAAAGTTAGTACTCACACACCGCCAGCCGAGCGCCAGACCACCCACACAACCATCCAAGCACCATACCATGCACACAGCCAGCCAAACATCACTCAGCGCACACAGACAGCCAAGTACCACACCACGCACACCGCCAGCCAAGTACCACTCCACGCACACCGCCAGCCAAGAACCACTCCAAGCACACCGCAAGCAAAGCGCCACTCCGTGCACAGACAGCCAAGTACCACTCCACGCTCACCATCCAGCCAAGCGCCACTCCACACACACCGCCAGCCAAACACCACTCGACACACACCGCCAGCCAAGCAGTACTCCATGCACAGACAGCCAAGTACCACTCCATGCACACCATCCAGCCATGCGCCACTCCACACACACCGCCAGCCAAGCACCACACCGCAAGCCAAGCACCACTCCGCACACACCGCAAGCCAAGCACCACTCCACGCACACCATCCAGCCAAGCGCCACTCCACGCACACCATCCAGCCAAGCGCCACTCCACACACACCGCCAACCAAACACCATTCCTTGCAATCCACCAGCCAAGCACCATACACTCACACTGCCAGCCAAGCACCTAACCATGCACTCCGCCTGCCAAACAAAAATCCACACACACCACCCGCAAAACACCAAACCATGCACTCTGCCAGGGAGGCACCAATCCACACACACCTCCAGCCAAGCGCCAGTCTACGCACACCGCCATCCAAGCGCCAGCCTGCACACACCACAATCACATTTAGAATTATTCTTTTAAAAAAAACACTAAACAAATGGAAATACCTACAAATCAACTTACACAAATTCTAAAACCAAACACATTGCACTAAAGCCAAACCTTGAAATAAACCAAATTTTTTTACAGAATACAGACCAGGCAATTCACTTCACAGCTCATTAAAACTCCCAATACTTCTTTTTCGTGTGGTATGATTTAAAACAAGCTGACAGACACAATCCAGGCTTAGAAGGACAGTCAGGGCAGTACATACGAGACTCCTTCCGCATGCCTCTACGCCAACAGACTCTGCATCTTCTAGTCGGAAAGTCTTTTGCGGTAGTGGGAGGAATGAATTCAGCAAAGTGGCGATCTTTCAATCTAGCCACCTCCTCCACCACTCCAAATCTAGGAACACTTGCCTGCTCCACTAGTACAAGGCTGGCTATTACAGACTCCTGAAACTTAACAAAAGGCATCTTCGACTCAGGACAAGACTTCTGGAACACAACAAAAGCATTGAAGGATGCCAAATGGAAAAGATGAATAGCCAATTTCTTGTACCAAACGTAAGCCTTTCGAATAGCATCATAAGGTTCCAACCTCTGATCTACTCGGTCAACACCACCCATGTACTTATTGTAATCTAGAATGCACACAGGTTTGCGCACTTCAGCAACCTGACCCCAAACAGGCTGAGGTACAGTACTTTCGTCATGGATAGTAGTCAGCATGTACACATCTCTCTTGTCTGAAAACTTCACAGCCAGAAGCTCCCCACATCGCAATGCAGTAGACTGTCCCCTCACAAGCCTTTTGCAAACAAGTTCCTTTGGGAAACCTTTCCGGTTACTGCGCATTGTGCCACAAGCAACAGTGCCCACTTTGGCCAACTCCTTGAACAACCGCACACCAGTGTAGAAGTTATCTACATACAAATGGTGGCCTTTGTGAAATAATCCTCTACCTAGTTCCCATACAATCTTCTCAGTCACTCCAAAAGTGGAAGGACAACCAGGAGGGTTAATGCTGGACTCCTTACCAGTGTACACCCTGAAATTGTAGACCTATCCAGTCTCACTGTCACACAACATATACAGTTTGATTCCATAGCGTGCCCTCTTACTAGGAATGTACTGCCTAAAAACCAAGCGGCCCTTGAACAATAGCAAAGACTCATCCACTGCAATTTCTTTTCCAGGAGCAAAGATCTCAGAAAAACGATCAACAAAGTGATCAAGGACAGGCCGAATTTTAAACAGACGGTCACAATCAGGGTGATCGCGTGCCAAGGCTAAACCATTATCAACAAAATGCATCATCCGAAGAAGAAGCAAAAACCGATCACGACTTATGACTGCTGGATATATAGCTGTTGTCATCAAGGGACTAGTGGACCAATATGAAGACATTGATGGCTTCCTTAGCAAGCCCATCAAAAAAGTTAAACCCAAAAACTTCTTCATCTCTTCAACATTTGTGGGAGTCCACAGAGTAGCTCTAGAATGGGGCTTAAGCCTGGCACTATTGTCCCTCAAAAACTGTTCTGCATACAAATTGGTTTGGTCAACAATATTTTGCAAAAACACATCGTCCATAAACAACTGAAAAAAATTTATTGGCTGAAAATTCTCAGTATTCACTCTACACCCAGGAACACCAGTGAACTCTGGCAATGCCGGCTGCACCATGCCAGGGGGAACCCAGAGGCCATCCCCATGAACGGGGGGAGCAGCCACCTCAGCCTGCAGACCAGAAGCCACTTGTTGCTGTACACGTACGGGAAGCCTAACATCCACAGATACTTCTGGCTGCACATCACCAACAGAAAACATAGCATCCCCAGAAGACTCTTGCTGCACTACACCACCGGGAAACAAAGCAGGTCCAGATGCATCTTGCTGCTCTACAACAATGGGAAGCCTACCAGCCCCAGATGCCTCTTGCAGCACTTCACCAACGGGAAGCCCAGCAGCCTGAGAAGCTTCTTGCTGCACTACACCACCGGAAAACAAATCAGACCCTGATGCACCTTGCCGCTCTACAACAATAGGAGGCCTAACAGCACCAGATGCCGCTTGGCGCACCACAGCAATGTGAAGCCTTTTGGGCGCAGGCTGTAGCCCACCTGCCTCACGCCGACGTAAAAAGAAAGGATACCTTGCAGCCCTAGGAAGTAGCACAGCTGCCTCTTGGTCCACTACCGGCGCAACAATGTCCTCCGCTACCATAGACACTTCATCAGCACTAGAAGAAGATTCTTCATCCGATGATGATGAATGCAGGCAAAGAGAAAACTCACTGCCTGAATCTTCTCCACCAACCTCCAAATCCGAATCAGAGTCAGTCTCTGAACCATGGTCAGAGGAAGACTCAAAAAGCAAACTAAGAACCTGCTGAGCAGTAATCCTGCGACTAGCCATTATCCTTACAAAGAAAGACAGCACACACAAGTGAACAACAACCTACACTGTGCAAAGTAAGAAGTAAACAAGGTAAGGCTTTCACACAAAGATCAATACAATCCAAAACAATTTCACTCTTACCAAATACAGCTACACTCACCAGCACCTACTCTGCTGAGACACAGCAAAAAGAAATGATATCCCACTAGAAAGAAAAGAAAAAAAACAAATTAGATATCAAAGTGCACATAAAACACTAATGCTGAAGAAAAAAAGAAACAGAGCCACACAAAGTGATATAAGTACAACCTTTTTCAAAAAGACAAAAAACAAGGGAAAGTAGTACAAAATACATTCACTTACCAAGCACAAGCAACTACACAAGCTGCAAAACCAACAGTAACGGACCCGCAACCTACAACAATCCAAACAGCAAAAGCCTGGAACAAGGCAAAAATGGAGAAGATAAAAAAATTACTACCACATTTCACAAACAATATAACAATTGAAAAAACCACACACAAATTTGCCCCCCAAATTTACATTTGCACA
The DNA here is from genome assembly GCF_964263255.1 of Lissotriton vulgaris. Taxonomy (NCBI): domain Eukaryota; kingdom Metazoa; phylum Chordata; class Amphibia; order Caudata; family Salamandridae; genus Lissotriton; species Lissotriton vulgaris. The sequence continues at coordinate 1,178,472,770 of NC_141693.1, read as the reverse complement.
GAGGGGCCATCAAATAGGGCAAAGACCAATTGGGATTAGATGAGGTTTAACATCAAGACACTGGTTAATTTTTTGAATTTATTTTACTGCCTAACCCCTTTGGTGCCAGTCGGTCTTCTGCTACTACCAGTACCCCCATCACACGGGGGCAGTAAGGACATTCATACACCTTTCGTACGTGTGACACATACAAAACATTCACACCACCAGCCGCAGACCCATCACATTACAACACTCACACCAGCAGACAGCGCCATTCAAGGGCCCATCACTTTCACACACCCAAATATCTGCCACAGCAACTACACAAAATGATGGACTGAGTACAGTGTCACTCAACTAGCAGTGTGTGTAGTGACCAACAGAAAGTAGGTACTCACACACCGCCAGCCGAGCGCCAGTCCACCCACACCACCATCCAAGCGACAGACCATGCACACTGCCAGCCAAACACCACTCCACGCACACCGCAAGCCAAGCACCACTCCACGCACACCGCAATACACAGCGCCACTCCACGCACACCGCAAGCCAAGCGCCACTCCACGCACACCGCAAGCCAAGCACCACTCCACGCACACCATCCAGCCAAGCACCACTCCGTGCACAGACAGCCAAGTACTACTCCACGCACACCATCCAGCCATGCGCCACTCCACACACACCGCCAGCCAAGCACCACACCGCAAGCCAAGCGCCACTCCATGCACACCGCAAGCCAAGCACCACTCCACGCACACCGCAAGCCAAGCGCCACTCCACGCACACCGCAAGCCAAGCGCCACTCCACGCACACCGCAAGCCAAGCACCACTCCACGCACACCATCCAGCCAAGCGCCACTCCACACACACCACCAGCCAAGCACCACTCCGTGCACAGACAGCCAAGTACTACTCCACGCACACCATCCAGCCATGCGCCACTCCACACACACCGCCAGCCAAGCACCACACCGCAAGCCAAGCGCCACTCCACGCACACCGCCAGCCAAGCACCACTCCACACACACCGCCAGACAAGCAGCACTCCGTGCACAGACAGCCACGAACCACTCCACGCACACCATCCAGCCAAGCGCCACTCCACACACACCGCCAGCCAAACACCACTCCATGCACAGACAGCCAAGTACCACTCCATGCACAGACAGCCAAGTACCACTCCACGCACACCATCCAGCCAAGCGCCACTCCACACACACTGCCAGCCAAGCACCACTCCGTGCACAGACAGCCAAGTACTACTCCACGCACACCATCCAGCCATGCGCCACTCCACACACACCGCCAGCCAAGCACCACACCGCTAGCCAAGCGCCACTCCACGCACACCGCAAGCCAAGCGCCACTCTATGCACACCGCAAGCCAAGCACCACTCCACGCACACCGCAAGCCAAGCACCACTCCACGCACACCATCCAGCCAAGCGCCACTCCACACACACCACCAGCCAAGCACCACTCCGTGCACAGACAGCCAAGTACTACTCCACGCACACCATCCAGCCATGCGCCACTCCACACACACCGCCAGCCAAGCACCACACCGCAAGCCAAGCGCCACTCCATGCACACCGCAAGCCAAGCACCACTCCACGCACACCGCAAGCCAAGCGCCACTCCACGCACACCGCAAGCCAAGCGCCACTCCACGCACACCGCAAGCCAAGCACCACTCCACGCACACCATCCAGCCAAGCGCCACTCCACACACACCACCAGCCAAGCACCACTCCGTGCACAGACAGCCAAGTACTACTCTACGCACACCATCCAGCCATGCGCCACTCCACACACACCGCCAGCCAAGCACCACACCGCCAGCCAAGCACCACACCGCCAGCCAAGCGCCACTCCACGCACACCGCAAGCCAAGCGCCACTCCATGCACACCGCAAGCCAAGCGCCACTCCACGCACACCGCAAGCCAAGCACCACTCCACGCACACCGCAAGCCAAGCACCACTCCACGCACACCATCCAGCCAAGCGCCACTCCACGCACACCATCCAGCCAAGCGCCACTCCACGCACACCATCCAGCCAAAGTCCACTCCACACACACCACCAGCCAAGCACCACTCCGTGCACAGACAGCCAAGTACTACTCCACGCACACCATCCAGCCATGCGCCACTCCACACACACCGCCAGCCAAGCACCACACCGCCAGCCAAGCACCACACCGCCAGCCAAGCGCCACACCGCCAGCCAAGCGCCACACCGCCAGCCAAGCGCCACACCGCCAGCCAAGCGCCACACCGCCAGCCAAGCGCCACACCGCCAGCCAAGCGCCACTCCACGCACACCGCAAGCCAAGCGCCACTCCACGCACACCGCAAGCCAAGCGCCACTCCACGCACACCGCAAGCCAAGCGCCACTCCACGCACACCGCAAGCCAAGCACCACTCCACGCACACCGCAAGCCAAGCACCACTCCACGCACACCATCCAGCCAAGCGCCACTCCACGCACACCATCCAGCCAAGCGCCACTCCACGCACACCATCCAGCCAAGCGCCACTCCACACACACCGCCAGCCAAGCACCACACCGCAAGCCAAGCACCACTTCATGCACACCGCCAGCCAAGCACCAGTCCACACACACCGCCAGCCAAGCACCACTCCACGCACAGACAGCCAAGTACCACTCCACGCACACCACCAGCCAAGCACCACTCCACGCACACCGCAAGCGCCACTCCACGCACACCGCCAGCCAAGCACCACTCCACGCACACCGCAAGCAAAGCGCCACTCCACGCACACCGCAAGCAAAGCACCACTCCGTGCACAGACAGCCAAGTACCGCTCCACGCACACCATCCAGCCATGCGCCACTCCACACACACCGCCAGCCAAGCAGCACTCCGTGCACATACAGCCAAGTACCACTCCACGCACACCATCCAGCCAAGCACCACTACACACACCGCCAGGCAAACACCACTCCGATTTGCCCCAAGGGGGGGCAGAAATTCAAAAACAATTACTTGCCACCAGGAAGAGACCCTTGCCCAAGGGGTCGCCTCCAAAACATATACATTGCCTCAAAACAGTTCCCTGGTGCCAGTGGGGAATTTCTGCCCCCACCTGGGGGCAAAGCAACTAAAAAAACGGGCTGATTTGCCCCCCGGGGGGGCAGAAAAACAAAAATATTATCACAGCCCACCTGGAAGCGACCCTTGCCCAAGGGGTCGCTTCCTAAAAGCTAATTTCAAGATCCCTGGTGCCAGTGGGCATTTTCTGCCCCCCCCCCCCCGGGGGCAAAACGGCAAAAAAAGGCCCTATTTGCCCCAAGGGGGGGGGGACAGAAAATAAACAACAAAATCAAGGCCCCCTGGAGGCGACCCTTACCCAAGGGGTCGCTTCCCAAAACAAACATGCACTAATAAAAAATCCCTGGTGCCAGTGGTTTATTTCTGCCCCCCCCCGGGGGCAAAACGGCCGAAATAACGGCCCGATTTGCCCCCAGGGTCAGCAGAAAATCGAAAATAAAATGGCTGCCCACCTGGAAGCGACCCTTGCCCAAGGGGTCGCTTCCTAAAAGCTAATTTCACGATCCCTGGTGCTAGTGGGCATTTTCGGACCGGCAAAAAAAACGGGCCGATTTGCCCCCAGGGGGGACAGAAAATAAACGACAAAATAATGGCCCCCAGGAAGCGACCCTTACCCAAGGGGTCGCTTCCCAAAACAAACATTGCCAAAACAAATAATCCCTGGTGCCAGTGGTTTATTTCTGCCCCCCCTGGGGGCAAAACGGCCGAAATAACGGGCCGATTTGCCCCCAGGGGGGGCAGAAAATCGTCGAGAAAATGTCTGCCCACCTGGAAGCGACCCTTGCCCAAGGGGTCGCTTCCGAAACGCTAAATTTACAATCCCTGGTGCTAGTGGGGGCATTTCCGCCGCACGATCGCGACGCTGTGCGCGATCGTGAGGCAGAAATGCCCTGCAAAGAGACTTCAGGGGAAAGGAAAATCTCTTTCCTCTCCCCTGATGCCTCTTTGCGGCCCCAAACCCCCGCCGGACACGAGAAACTTACCTTTCTCCTTGGCGCGGAGGAAGCAAATGGCTTCCCGAGCGCAGGGAATCCCTGATGATGTCAGCGCGCGCTGTGCGCGCTGACGTCATCAGGGATTCCGGGGGGGGGGGGGCGGGGGCGGCAGCGGAAGCTCTTCCGCTGCCGCCCCGAGCAAAACAACGAAGATCAGAGAACCTCGGGGGGAGCGCCAGCGCTTCCCCCGAGGGTGGGGCTCATGACGAGCTGGGCTCGTCATCAGCTCACGACCACCGTGCACCATGACGAGCCCAGCTCGTCATCAGCATCGAAAGGGTTAACTGCTACAGGAGACCATCAGCGTCAGTGCGTGTCAATGGACACAGCTCCAACTGCTTTGCCATTGAGCGCGGCACGAGACAGGGTTGCCCCCTCTCGCCGCTCCTCTTTGCCCTCTATATGGAGCCGTTTGCACAGAGGATTCGTGATAACCCGGACGCTATTGGGGTGAAGATGGGGCAATACACGCACACTGTCAGCTTATACGCGGACGATGTCTTGCTGACCCTGGATGACCCCAAGCGGTCGCTCCCTGCCTGCGTCCAGGAACTGGACGCTTTTGCCCGTGTGGCGGGTTTTAAAATGAACATGACTAAGTCGGCTGCACTGGATGTGTCGCTCTCTGCTGACACCAGGCGGGACCTTCAGAGTCTCTTTCCTCTGCAGTGGTCCTCCTCCACGGTGCCTTACCTAGGAATTTTGCTTGCTCCCTCCCTGCCTGCCATGGTCGCAGCTAACTACTCCTCTCTGGGCAAAAAGATTAAAGAGGAACTCGGCCTATGGAACAAGGGCCTACTCTCGTGGTTGGGCCGTATCGCAGCGGTGAAGATGACGATACTGCCTCAGATCCTGTACCTCTTCCGCGCTCTGCCCCTCCAGCCCCCCGTGGGTTGGATACGGCAGGCGCAGGCAGACATATCCCGCTTTGTGTGGCAGGGCCGTAAGCCTCGGATGAAGCGGGTCCTCTCCATGCTAGCCCCGGAGGCGGGGGGTCTCGGAGTCCCGGACCTCCGGAGATACTTTCAGGCGGCGCAGCTTCGGTATTTGGTGGAGTGGAGCCGGTGGGAATCGGATAAACACTGGCTCTTTCAGGACCAGGCAGTTGCAGGCCGTACCCTCCAGGAGGTCCCGTTCCTGCGGCGCGCTCACCGCCCGCCTAATCTCCACGCCTCTTTTATCACCCGGGTCCCGCTAAGAGTGTGGGACGCGGTGTGTGAGCTGCGTGAGCTTACCACCTTTCCATCGCCGTTCACTCCCATTGCTGGCAATCCGGACTTTACCCCGGGTTTGGAGCCGGGAGCTTTTTCCCACTGGGTGAGCGCGGGTTGCAGGGCGCTTTTCCAGATCTACGGGCCGGAGGGCGTGCTCCCCTTCCAGCAGCTCCGACAGGAGTTTGGCCTGACGGAGGGGGACAGGCTGCGTTACATGCAAGTCCGCCACTAGGCTCTTCAACCCCCAGTGCGTGACGTCGCTGCCCGTTCAATTACGCCCTACGAGCGATGGTTGGTAACCCGGACCTCGGACGCCAAGCTCATCACTGATTTGTATAAATTTCTCCAACCCCCGCCGTTTCATTACCATAACCCAGGGAGGGAGCGCTGGCACAGGGAACTGGGCAGGTCCCTGAGTCGCAAGGAGTGGGACAGGATTGCGTATCGGGCGAGGCACTCTGCGTACCACACTGGGCTGACGGAAACCTTCACTAAAGTGTCCACCTATTGGTACTACACCCCGGAGCGGCTCTATGAGATGCGCAAAATAGGCGATAAAGGTTGCTGGCGCGGCTGCGGACAGGAGGGCACCCTCACGCACATTCTCTGGGAGTGCCCGGTGCTGTCTGCCTATTGGAAGGAAGTCTTAGATGAGGTGGATAGGCATTTTGAGATCGAGCTTCCGCGCTTCCCCGCGTATGTCTTGCTAGGCCTCCCCAATGACTTGATGTACCCGCTGAAATCCCGCAGGGGCAGGCAGATTGCGATTGCGCTAGGTTCAGCCGTTCAGAACATACTGATACTCTGGCGCACCCCTACTGCCCCCTCTATCACTGGTTGGCTGCATAGACTCTGGCAGGTACTGGGCATGGAGAAGATGTCGCTAACGGTGGCTGGGAATGTTGACCAGTTTGAGGAGCTCTGGCACCCCTTTTTGGCATTGCTGTCCACGGAATTTCACGAGCTCACGTGTCCACGGTATTTGCGCCTCCTTAGGCTGACGCCGCCGGCAGCTGCGGCGGAGTGACTGTGCGGATTGGGGGCCGGGGGTTGGGGGCGGGAAGAGGGGTTATATGCTTCTAATGCTGACTTTCGGACGGGGATGTTGGGGTATTGTTTTCTTTCTTTTCCTCCTTTGCTCTCCTTTCTTCTTCCTTTCTGGGGTCGGGGGGTTGGTGGTACGGTATGCTTCTCCTTTACTGTGTTGCGGGGTGCTATTCGGGCTTGGCCTTGCTTAGGAAGTGGGGGTCTACAGGGGGGGTCGTTCACAATGCCTTATTGCCTTATGTATTTGCCTTGTTACCCTCTGGGGCTTCCTGCCTCCCTGCTTTTCTTCTGACTCGCTGCAACGTTCCGCTTCTTGTACTGTATGTTTGCTTGACCTCCTGCTCCCCTCCCCATGTTTTTGTGCCTTAATAAAATACTTTAAACATAAAACCGTTTCTAAACAAGCATTGGTGTTGTTTCTCATGTTTCTAATGCAAATACACATGTATGGTGGAAATTCTTCACAGCATATTCCAGCTCTACTGTTTTATTTGGCTGCAATTGCTTATTTTTATATATATATATATATATATGTGGGGCACATATAATATATTGTTTCCGGGGTCCCGCGCATGGGCGGGAATATTCTAATGCTTATGACTTTGATGAGGATACCCCTGGAAGAGAACTAGGATTACAGGTAAGTAACTAATCCTAATTGTAGGTCTCTTGGTGAGGAAGGATGTAGGTGTCGGTATTAAATAATCTTCTTTCTTTCCAAAGTTGAGTTGTATTTTCAGGGCTGGATCTAGATGGTTAATTTTCCCACTTTTACTCTGTTGAATATGAAAGAAAAAGGCAGATTTACATTGCTAGATCTCCATTTTCATTGAGTATAGTTTGTGTACTTGTACAAGAGATTTTTAAGGCCAATTCCTGCCCAAGCTTTCACAACAATGGATAGGATTTCAAACGTTCTTCTTAGTGCCATTGGAAGACTATTCCTTTCTTTAAGGGCCATTGTAAGAGAAGACTTATTACAGTTTAAGCATAGTCTTGCTAATTGGTTTTGAAATATCTGGATTCTTTAGTTCTTTCTTTTGTTCTCAAACCTAGGTGACATTGAATTGTCGAGTCCAGATAGTGCAAAGATGTAACAGAAGGAACTGCCTCAGTAACATGAGGTGTAAGTTGATGCTTTTGATTTCTTCTGTTGTATGATGATTTAAGAAAGGCCTGTGTCATACCATACTCTGCTTTTGTTTGTGTAGGTATCTGTTTTATTTGCTTAAGCTGTTGACATGAGTTATTTAGTTTTGAATTGAAAAAGTGAAGCATGCCCACTATACAAAAGAAGGCGTAGGCCAATCTCCATCAAATAAACTATTTATTTATTTTGGTAGTTATAGTTGGGACCATGTTCGCATAGGAAGTGTTTTTTTTAGCTTGCCTATATCTTTGACGCCGTTTGACGAATCTTCATGGAATTTTCCTGAAAAAGAGCGCTGGTGATTCTTGTGCTCACAGACCCACTAAGACACTCACGCGCCCACTCACAGACCTACTCCCAGACCCACTTGGAGACTATTTACAGACTCATTGCGGCACACTCACTGAGAGACTCATGCATTCACTCACTCTCAAAAGTTACACTTGGGAAATAGAAGTAAAAAACCTTGCTAATTCACAGAAAAAAAGGCCACAGGCACGTTCTAGTTAGGATAAGATTTCACTTGTACAAAACTATATAAATTCAGCAGTTCTAGGTATCTAAACTAACTACAAAGTACACCCTCAATGCACTGCTTATGACCTCCCATATTACATCACTGATGACATTTAGTTATTGTGAGTGTTTTCTAAAAGTTTGAGTGTTAAAAATAGATACTATGATACTACAAAAATTTAAATGAGCATACTTTCTTTACTACTAACGATCGATACTATTTGTAACACATGTAACTGTGCCTCCACGCGTGAGTAGCTATCTGAGTGGCTCTATGGGTGTCTGAGTGCTCATGTAGTTGAGTGAGTGGCTATGTGTGTGACTGGGTGGGTGGCTGTCAGTGGTGGGTCGGTCAGTGAGTGGGTATGTGAGACACTGTATAGGTGAGTCATGGGGTGTGTGAGTGGCTGCATGGGTGACCGAGTGGATGCATAAGTGGTGTATGGGTGACTGAGCAAGTGTGTAAATGACTGTATGGGTTAGTGAGTGAATGCGAGAGTGGCTTTATGGGTGAGTGTGGGCTTGTCCGTGACTGTATATGTGAGTGAGTAGATATGTTAGTATCTGTATGAGTGAGTGAGTGTGCAAGTAACTATGATTGAGTGTAGGCTGTATGAGTGACTGGGTGAGGGACTAGGTGTGTGAGTAGCTGTATGGGTGACTGAGTGTTTGTATGGGTGTATGAGTGGGTGTGGAAGTGTCTATGGGTGAATTACTGTATGAATGTTTGGGTATGTGAATAGCTGTAAGGGTGAGTGAGTGTGTGAGTGGCTGTATGGGTAAGTGAATGGCGGTGGAAATGACTGCATTGGTGAGTGTCTGAATGAGTGATTGGGTGTGTGAGTGGCTGTGTGAGTTGTATGGTTCTGTGAATAGTTATGTGAGTGGCTGTATGAATTAGGGAGTCAGTGTAAGAGGGTCTTTGGTGTGTCAGGGGTGTGTGAGTGGTTCTGTGGATGATATCGTCAGTGATGTCATTTGAAATGCCATCAGGGATGTCACTGACCAGGTCATGAGTGATGTATTATGTGAGGTCATAAGCAGTGCATTACGGGTGCGTAAGGTATAGTTTAGTTGGATAAAGGCAGAATTTCTGTGGTTTTGTATGAGTGAAATCTGAGCTTAACTAGAATGCCCCTGGAGCTAGAGAGACAGTTTTTGTGTTTTCTCTCCACCCCTATATTACACACGTTGCACCAAAGCCACAGAACTCCAGGGCGGGTGTACCGCTCGTGAGGGTGAAACTCACGCAATATTAGTTTAACCATCCTGAAAGGAAAGGCGAGCACTCATTTTATTGGCAAAACAAATCTGCATTTCACCTCGTTTTTTAGGTCTCACTGAGCCAGCGCATGCGCTGCTCTGCAAGACTTTTAGTTTGTGGCTCCAGAAAATGTTACCACACGCTTTTGCTTGTGGCAGCCTACAGCTTGCGGTTGCACGCGCAGCCGCCATCTGCTCGTCAGGGCTCATTAACTCTCTCATCCACACACAACCTCCCCCCCTGTCTTCCTTATTAAGCATGCATGAGATCACTTTCGCGGCCGTGTCACTTTCACAGCCGTGCGGCCAATTGCTTGTTAAAATAGCATCATTGAATTTTACTGCACTAAAGCCACTAAGCCACTGTTAAGTTTCTTTTAATTTACCTGCTCCCACTGACTTCCTGGTCCGCCATGGGCTAGTCGATTGAGCGGAGGAAGTCGCTGCAAACACCCTCACTTCTGCCCGTATGGCATCATCAGGGGGTTAGCGGTATAGTACTCGCTTACTCTCCCCTGAGGCGAAAAGCCGGGGGTTCTACCTACTTTCTCTTTGCTGAAGCGCGCTGATACTGCATAGACTTTAGCGCTGTTACTGCACAGATTTTTAACATTTGTAAATATTTTAAATTGTTGCAATCTTAGACTGCTGTAATTATAGTCCGCTCGAGTGCAAGAATACTTTTGCACCGAGGCGTGCTTCACTCACCCCCTCATCCCGGCGTGGCCGATTGCGGGCTGACGACGCGGGACAGGGGCGCCATCTTGGAGGGAGGAAGGGTTGGCGGTCCAGTGGCAGGACGCCTCCCGCCCTCCCGGATACTTAAGGAGCGGTATTGCAAGGCTCGCTGTACTCGCTTACTCTCCCCTGAGGCGAAAAGCCGGGGGTTCTACCTACTTTCCCTTTGCTGAAGCGCGCTGATACTGCATAGACTTTAGCGCTGTTACTGCACAGATTTTTAACATTTGTAAATATTTTAAATTGTTGCAATCTTAGACTGCTGTAATTATAGTCCGCTCGAGTGCAAGAATACTTTTGCACCGAGGCGTGCTTCACTCACCCCCTCATCCCGGTGTGGCCGATTGCGGGCTGACGATGCGGGACAGGGGCGCCATCTTGGAGGGAGGAAGGGTTGGCGGTCCAGTGGCAGGATGCCTCCCACCCTCCTCGGCAGGATATAAAATAATGGGGTCATTCCGTCCGCGCAGCAGGCGGGCGCAGCGGGCGCGCCGGCGGCGCGCCGAAGGCGCGCCAAAGGCGGGCCCGTCTGCGCCCGTCCGCGCCAGACACTGGCCTAGGGCCACCCCCCCTGGTCAAAACCTCCATGCAAGCCTCATCTCATACCCGCGCTCGGTTCTGACCGATCTATGCCCGCAAATCTCGAAAAATTGCACAAAGTATAGTCCTGACTCCCTGCTATCGAAAACTGAATTGCACTGTAAACATTGTCAAATGTCAACCCCCCTATTAAATAAAAGAGCAGGTGGCGAAAACGTGAACCAAACAAACCAAATGTTCAAGATAGCCCTGATTAACGTGCGCTCTTTACCCAAACACAGGCAAGAGGTAGCCGATGTACTCATCGACAGGAACATAGATATAATGTTCCTAACAGAGACCTGGCTGGACAAAGCCTCTGACCCAGACCTCGTAATAGCCGTTCCACCTGGATACAAATGCTACAGACTAGATAGAACTGGCAAACGAGGTGGTGGGGTTGCAATAATTGCCCGTGACCTTTTTAAAATTTGCACCACTGCCTTACCTTTAAAGGCATGTGAGGCGCTTCAATTCGATATTTATCTCTCCCCCTCATACAATTTCAAAGGTATACTACTTTATAGAAGACCAGAAACACGGGCAGACTTCCTGACAGAAATACTTACCATCCTAGAAACATCAAGTACTGACAACTCGATAACTCTGCTAGGTGATTTTAATTTCCATCTGGAATGTGGCGAAGACAAGGACACCATATCATTGCAATCTGAAATGGAGGTCTTTGGTCTATCTCAGCTGGTGAAAGGACCCACTCATAATGCAGGCCATACCTTAGATGGTATCTTTACCAATTTAGAAAATATATCAGTATCTGATGTCTTGCCTATGGCTTGGTCCGATCATCATTTGGTTTTGGCAACCATTCAAATTAACAAAACCACAACCCCCTCCACATCTTCTTCACGAGAATTGTTCAAGGTCTGGAAAAACATCAGTATCCCCTGCTTTAAGGAGGCGCTACTGAACTCCACTCCCAAATGGGCAGCTGATCCAGACACCGTTATTGAACAATATCACACATGGGTAGGCCAGGCGGCTAACAAACTGGTACCTGAAAAAAGAATGTCCAGAAACAGAAGTACCCCTTCAGCCCCTTGGTACACTGAAGGGCTTAAAAAACTGAAACAGCAATGCCGAAATAAAGAAAGAATATGGAGGAAAAAGTATGATAACAAGGACAAGATAGCGTACAAGGAACTCTTAACTCAATACAAACTTCTAATTATAGAGACCAAAAAGAAGTTTTATACGGAGCAAATCGAAAGCGCAAAAAACTCGAACAAAAAGCTTTTCGAAATAACTAAACATCTGGCGGGATGTGCCCCAGATCTCAATCCTCCTTGCTCACAAGAGTTCTGTGATTCATTGGCAGCATTCTTCTTCACCAAAGTAAATGACATATTTTCAGCATTTAACCAAGGTGAAGATCAATGGATCAGGAAAACAAATACCTCTCCTCCAAGCAATACCCTTTCCTGCTTCGCAGAGGTAACAGATGCCAATATTCAGGACATTGTGAAAACAATCAAATCCGGATCAGCTCTGGATCCCTGCCCTTTAAACACTCTTCGGTCATTAATAGACACCGTAATTCCAGCTATTACTCAAATGACCAATCTCATGTTCCACACAGGAATCTTCCCTAACCAGTTAAAAAAAACATTACTCAAACCACTCTTGAAGAAACCAGGCTTGGATAAAGCGGAACTAAAAAATTATAGGCCTATAGCGAACCTACCCTTTATCGCTAAGGTAATTGAAAAAGCCATGAACATTCAACTTGCGGGATTCATCGAGCAACACCATCTGCTCGACGAAACATAATTTGGTTTCCGTAAGTTTCATGGGACGGAAACAGCCCTCATAAAGGCAGCGGATGACATCCGTTTAATCAGAGACCAAGGTGGAACTGCATTATTGGTGCTCTTAGATTTATCAGCTGCCTTCGACACGGTTGACCATAAGATCTTAGTCAACCGTGTCGAAAGGATGGGCGTGCAAGGCCTAGCAAAATACTTAATAGCTTCTTTTCTAGCAGAGAGATCCCAGGCAGTCATACTCGGCCAATATGAATCAGCTGAACTATCACTGCCGTGTGGGGTACCTCAAGGTTCATCCCTTAGTCTGACACTATTTAATATCTATGTGTCGGACCTCGCTAATACCATCAAAGCGCACGGGATGAACCTTACCTCATATGCGGATGATACTCAGCTGATACTGGCTGTCAGAAATGACTGGGAAACAGTGGCGGAAAATTTCAAGACAGGTATGCTGGCCATTGGAAAATGGATGTCGGCAAACTGCTTGAAATTAAATTCCGACAAAACTGAGGTGGTCACTTTTGGCCACCTCAGCCCTAGCTGGTCCCCCACTTGGTGGCCATCATCTTTCGGTGCTGTACCTGAACCAGTTACGAAAGTGAGAAACTTGGGTGTCATCTTGATGATAACCTAAACTTCATGGCTCACGCCAATCAGACGGCCTCCAATGCCTTCTACAAGCTACGATTGGTAAGGAAGATTCTTCCGTTTCTCCCTACCAATGTGGGAAAGACATTGGTTAGCGCAATGGTCCTTTCAGCGCTGGATTACTGCAATGGCTTGTTTGCAAATGCCCAAGTTAAGACAATCAAGAAACTGCAAACAATCCAAAATGCAGCAGCCAGACTTCTCCTCAACATTCCTAAATTTAAACCTGTATCCAAATCCTTGAGGAGTCTCCACTGGCTGCCTGTTAGGAACCGAATTAAGTTTAAGACGTTATGTATCGTCTACAAGGCACTACACCATCAAGCGCCTCAATTCCTTTGCGACCATCTCGTCCCGTACATTCCCACTCGAATGCTACGATCTGCAGGACAGAATGATCTGGTAGTGCCACGAACCAGATTAGTCAACTGGGGACATAGACGCTTTTTAGCTGCCGCCCCAAGATTATGGAACACGCTTCCTCAAAATATAAGATCAAGTCCAAATCTATTGTCCTTCAGGAGGAAATTGAAAACCTGGCTATTTAACCTCTGAAAAACTGTACAGATTATATAGGAGGGTAAAACAGTACAGCGCCGAGACGCCTGCGGGCAATTGTTCGCGCTTAATAAATGCCAAAAAATAAATAAATAAATAAATAGTTTCACCACACCATCAAAACAGATGACAGGTCGGACACTCAGCAGACGCACAGTGGATGTGCCAGGTTAGCTCATCTGTGCCCAGCTGCAGACTTATCAGGAACAGCTCCAGCCCCCCTGTCCGTTTCTTGCCAGACCACACAAGTAGGATAGCGTACTCCAAGAACAACCTTATATTATTGCAGCCAGCCGATACGTTTGAAATTTGCATCACTCTCCATCAGGATGAGATAAAAAACATTGTATGTCCAACTTGCCTCTTTACCCCAAACCCCACATGAATGAAAGCAGCTTACTACCTCCCACTGCTAATAAGCAACTGATAGCACATCCCATTAAGTGTGCCCTCATCAATTCAAGATCATTAGCAAAAAAATTGCTACGAAATTTGAGATTTTATTGAGCAACACAAGATAGATGTTATAGAGAAACCTAGTCCAATGCTTCCTAGGAACCTGAACTAATTATAGCTACCCCTCCCGGTTACACAACCTTCACCGACGACCGCATAGATCACAGAGGTGGTGGGATTGCATTTATTTCAAGAGAAAATGTCTTTTTTAAAAAAAAATATTTTTATTGAGATGTTTCGGTATATTGAGGTAAAAAAGTTCACTACATATATCCATTCATTACACAATTCATTACTCAATCAGAGTAAATAATACAGTGGCAACAATAAATAGGAAATACGAGAGGTTAAAAAGCAGGATTAAAAAAACACTGGGATAGGCATGGGTAGACATAAAAACCATCCAATCTTATACACTATTCCGCTTGTTTTTTCAGTACCTAGTTTCCCTCCATTTTCTGACAGGAGCCCATATGTTTCTACCCAATTCGCGTGTTTTCTTTCCCTTAAAATCATACAGGCACTGATGGGGAAATACTGGCACCCTCCCAGGAACATATCATGAATGAAACTCACCAGACATAGCAGGTTGCTCAGAAACAGAGGGAAGTTTATTTATTGGTACCAAAAGCATGCATCATTGCTAATTAGCAAGGAAGAAGTTAGATCTGCCACCTTAGGGGCTCTCAGACCGCTTCTTCCCAGAGTGACAAGTTTCTAGGTGTTATATACTGTATGCAATGCCATGTCAGCGGAACTAGAATAAGGCACCAAGCCAAATATGGCTGACATGGATGTGCAATGTCTGCACCATGCAAAACAGCCAGATATGGGCAGTCCAGAAAGGCAGGCTCTGCACTGTGTAACATGTGCATATCATATAGTCAAGACAAGCAAGGTGACCTGTAAGGGTGTACAGAATAGCTTGTTGAAGCTTGTCCAGTCAAGGTCAGATAGGAAGCCATTTTGAGCTCCAGGCCTCATGTTAATGTGATCTTATATACTCATGAACTCTTTGGAAGTACATGCAAATGAATTTATATGGATATTCATATATATTTTGTCACAATCCCCCCTTTTGGATATACCTATCCAACATTAATGTAACACCAAAATATATATATATGTCTATATATGTAGGAAACATTAGTTACATATCTTTGGATGGCATTACACAGTCTTTGCATAAAATGCATATATTGTCACATTGATACATCTTGATGATATCAATATTATATCAGCAGGCTGTTGTGATACCAGCAGTAAGTGTCCAACAAATATTGTCTCTGTGCAATGCATAGTGCTACAGTGACACTTCTAACTCAGTTCCTGGGCACCTTTTGCAAGTGTCAGTACTTTAAAGGCACGCAGTAAGCGGTCTTTTGCAAGTGTCAGTAATTTAAAGGCACGCAGTAAGCGTTCATCTGCTTTTCCTCCTGGTCCGCAGTCGTCTTGTTCACGGGCAGTGTCCCGGACCTGCCCTGCGTTGTCCTCTTCAGTCTATTTTTCTGCAGGTGCAGACCATCATGTGTACTTCACACAGCAGCATCAATAGATGTAGATGTTGTGTCCCTCTGACACTTTATGATGGGCCCTCATGGATCGTGGAAATGGTCTGGTCTGTCCTCTTCTTGACTGCTGTGTTGCTCAGGTCCTCTGGTGACAGATGGTCATCTCTTTCTGGTACCGTCCTCTCAGGCGTTGAGGCGCTGCCTTGCGTCTTCTCCCCTCAATCCATTCATGGCGTTAGTTCACCGTCTGTGGTCCAGTCCACCTAAAACTAAAAGAAACAGCTTTTATTTTTCTCGCAATGACCATGTATCCATAATCATCTTAGAAGCCCTTGCCACATTGCAGGCAGTCCTAAATTCAGATCCTTAGGCCATTTCAGCAATGTTCCATCCGTTGCTTTTACTAATAATTTATTTTTGTATTTTTATTTTTATTTTGGAGTTCATTTACTCCTCCTGGCCTCAAGTTGGAGGGTGATATGGGGTATGCATGTTATACTTTATTCCCAAAACCAACCTCTTCAGCATAAATGTAGTCACTGAGTGATTTCCTTTTTATCGCTATTTATGTCCTGGTGGGTCCCTAGCCTTGGAGAGATGGCTTTACTGAGGTGCTGCGCCCCAGTTGCTGCATTATTCTTCCCTGTTGGATACACCTCCATTCATTTTGAAAACATATCCACCCACACCAGCAAATATGTAAATCCATTCACTGGGAAACAACATGCATCTGCGCATTCATCCTCCCTTGTGCAATATCAGAGGGTCCTTGCTCCAGTCTTGTAAGGGAAAGGAACACACTGCGTGGGGACACAGGCATCTATCTCATCCTGGTAGGCCCACACTCTCTTCATTATTCAGCTCACATCCATCATCGATCCTCCCTCTATGTTCATCTGTTGTTGGAGACCATTGTTCTTCCTTTACATTAGCTTGCAACAATTGTCTCTGACTGAGCTGTATTTTTGGAATGCTTTATTCATTAGTCCCATCTGCACTGGCTGTAACATATTTTCATTTAATGCTGTGTCAGCAATGGCATCATATTTGGCTAACGTAGTATTAGCTCCTATGTAGTCTTCATATTTTATTACCGCTATCCTAGTGTACAATAGTATTGCTTTTAACAAGATCCTTAATAAAGGACCATTTTTAATAAGGTGCCCTATTTCTGTTATGAATCTGTGATACTTCCACAGCTGGCCACAAATAAGAACTGCAAAGCATAATGTGAGTCAGTTTAAATGTTAACATTTTTACCCTTTGACTAGAATTCATGCTTTTGTCACAGCATACAGCTCATCTTATTGGGTAGATGTTCCAAGTTGGAGAGCTTCACTTCAGCTATTGCTATAGCATACCCTACTCTGTAATCAGTGTCTATCAGTCTGCAGGAGGAACCATCAGTGTACCACTCCTCTAGTCTACCTTTTTTAATGGTGTCTAATCTTGGCGGGGTGCCGTTTTCTACAATCTCAACACTAACTTACTTAGGGGTCATATCTTTTCCTAAGAGAATGTATCTCATCAGAATAACCTATTGCAGGTAATACTTTTGACAAATTAACAGGTGGGCATCTTACATGGTGCCATTATAACCTGTGTGCCTGCTAGCAGAAAAATGTTGTGTCGATCCAGACAGCAACCACTGCACTAAATATGGCACCTAGACAATACAGGTATAGTCCAACACAATGATAGCCATCCCCTCCACCATCACAGCTGCTGACCCCATTCACTGCAGAAAGCAAAGTCACATAGTTGTGTCCCACAGGCCTTTCTTTTCCAGCTGTGTCAGCACACCATTGGCAGCATCACTTCTTTTGCAATGTTATTTTGCTCTGAAACAGAGATGGAAAGGCAGTTTGTATTCAGGCAGTCCCATGATGGCGCAGTACACAATGTCTCTTTCAATTTCTTTAAACAGTTTGTAAGTTCATTTGTCATAGCATCTGCATTTATGGACCCATTGATGGCAGCAGTTCATTATCCCCAGGAAGGACATCATTCCTTTCTTGGTGGGCAGGAGCTGAATGCCCTTAATTCTGTCAGGTGAAATGCTGCGGGTACCTTGGAATATCACAAAACCCAGGTAAGTCATCTCTTTTTGGCAGCACTGGTATTTTGACAATGAGTCTTCTCTTCTCTCCTGGAGGTAGTTCAGCAGAGCTACAGTCTCTTTTGTCACAGTCTTTCACAGGCCTCAAGTGATGGAGATGTCACAAGGAGCTTATCAGCTTACTGCAAGACAATCTACCGCCTTCCAGGCATAGGTGGCCCAAGTCTCTCTTTACTGCCTGCGCATTGACATTGGGACTCACAGTGAACATAGTGGATTTGGTATCTCAGTATGATGGCAAAGAGTTTTCCACCCAGTGGATGGACTTTAATGCTAAAGCCCACTGAGGAGAGAAAAATACTCTGCCTCTACAGGTATAAATAATAATATTGTACTGATATCAGGCACAACAGGCTCTAAGGGGACCACAAGTTCAAGGTAATCACTTTATGGGGACAGCATTTTTTCACCAGCCTCTCTTTTTTTTTTTTTTTTTTTTTAAATATCACTTTGTTGTGAGGGCATTATATCCTTCGGTATCAAGTTCGCGTCAAGGTAATCACTTTATAATAAATATATTTTTCCAAAACCTCTTCATTCCCTATATCTATAAACTTCTTGTTAGTTATGTGTACATCCATCCATTTTCTTTTCATATGTAACAAACTGCAGTCTAACAGCAGCATTCATCATCTCTCAACACATCTATACGTGCGCTACAGAGGTTGTATACAACAGAGAATCCTTACTGAAGCTGTAAACAGTACTTGCTCTGTTCTGACCTATCATTAGGCATTTGTGAATAAATTCCATTTATTAAAAAATATATATAGATATATATACTGTTGCAAAATTATATTTGTTTATATTAAAGTTGTGATATGTATCCCTTTATCTCCCACATTAGTGAAAACACCTTCCACTTTAGTGGAACCATGATATTCTCCTTGGGCATGTTTGATATCTTCATCCTGATGCACTGTGCAACAATAAACTGATACCATACTCTTATCTACTCTCTGGTATCTACGCTGCACCCCTTGATAATGTTTTTCAGTGGAATAAGCCCACCCTGTATATTTCCTGCAAATGTATTATTTATCAAAAACAGTTATATCCCCATCTGCTCCTAAAACAATGCAATTTATCCTTTAGCTAATGGTACCTAAACAGATCTTTGGTGTCCAATGTGCCTCCAGGAAGGCTAATGTGATATCCCTAATATTATTACCATGAATTGAGAATTAATTTGGGCCCTAATTTCCCTAGGTACATTATATTTTTAAACATCATTAGAGCAAAATGCACATTTACCTGTAGTGTTGTACCCCACAATGGTAGAATCAGGATGTTTAATTAATATAAAGGAATTTAAGTTGTTTAAACTACTCTTCAACATTACAAGCTTTCATAGTGTAATGTAGAAATCACATACTGTCACAGTGGCTTAACCTCAAATACAAAATGCTTAAAACTCCCTGCATGGACAGACTTCACATTATTTGTACAGGACTGCAGACACTTCTGAAATTATTTCTTTTAATAAAAGCACCTACAGCAGGAAAATTCCAAACTGCTAATTTTACAGGCATTCTAGTGGGTATATTTTCTTCAAGATCCAAACTATGCAACATCAGCTCTAATAAGCAGGGTCAGCTTATTTACACAGACTAGCTAATAAAGCAATGTAGACTACTTATCCTCTCATTAAAACATCAGACAGGATGGGCAGTAACATAGCATATATATATATTCATTTTATTAATGCTAACACTTTTTAAAACCGTATTACTGAATAGCCAATTAAATGTCTCATGGCTATTTCATAGACCGTTTAGACAGGCTCAAAAGAGATTGAGAAAAGGAGAGAGCAACCACATTTTTTCGTACCCTTAACAGGAGCTAACCACCATGCCCCATTTTGAAAGTAGAAAACCTGAAATATTTTTCACTTCTGTCAACATGTATATGTAGAAACTGGGCTTAAACAAACTCTTTGGAAGTAAATAGCATATTTAAGCAGCATTTCCATTAGCATGAGTGCATATAGTTCTTGCTTTGGCCAAAAACAAAGTACGCAAACTTCTCAGTCTCTCCCTGCGCTGCCATCTCCTCTTTCAAACTTTTTAAGAGGTCAAAAATGTCAAAGACACCCCTTGCTCTTGAGCCCTTTTAGGCTTCTAAATGTGGACCTCGACCTTCTAACCTATTAGCAGCTGTTCTTCCAAGGCGTTCCCTATGTCTGTTATTTGTTGAAGGAACTTCTCCAGAAGCAAGACTGAGGGTCCGTGCCTCCGTGGTGATATTTTAAAAGGTACGATCACATTGGAAAGTATCCCTCGAGAAGCATGGCTGAAAAATATTGCTGCTCCGCGCCAGCACGCCCATATATCTTTCTTTTAAGGTAGGATCTTTATTTTTTTATTTTATTCTTTAGCACTATGCCCCTCCAGCACCCCAAAAAGTGGCTCAAAACATCTCAGTTTTCAGAATGCCATAATTTTTCTCCCAGTATTTTTGTGCATGAAAGCAAAAGATTGCATAAATGCAGGTCTCTAGAGCTACTCTGCTTTTCTTTTGAAAGCCTTTGTATTTGACACTGCAGCCATTAGGCCATACTACATTTTAAGTTTGTCACTAAGAGACTGTAATATTGGTGTTGTTATATCCACACTTTTCATGTGGTGCAACAACATAGTTTAACCAGTTGGAGATAAATTTTAATGTGCGCATTAAAAATCTGGATATATATACTTTGATATACTTTGCACAGAATATTTTTCAACAGTGCTAAATATTCCAAACCAGTCTAAATCTATTAGCATTTTTTATTTTACAGCAGCTCATCCTCTGAGCAGCCATCCTGAGCAGCCACCCATTAATGTGAATGCCTTTTAATATTTATCTCTGTGAGGCCTACTTTTTCTATGTAGTGCATTTTACTAGGAACAGTCATTTACATTTATCATGTAAAAATGTATTTTAAATACACACTGAGGTAACCAGGTCCGTCTCTACCAAACCATTCGCCCGCACTCCTACAAATCTATTTCTGCTGACCTTTTCTGCCCTTTTGACACGTCCTGGGTTAACAGCTGCCAAGAAGCCTCATATTCTGACTGCACCACTGATGGTAGTTCCAGTGAGGCTATGTAGAATGCTCCGTCTTTTTATTTTTATTTTTCAATGCATGCCTTCTTCTAGGCATTGTTTTTCTAAACCCATATCAGTGTTGAAGCTGCTGTGCCTTCACTATTCTAACAAGCATTGGTAAAATCAAAAATCGTTTTTGGTCTCAAAAAGTACTCATTGCAACAGGAATTCTGTGTACTGTACAAAACTACTTTGTGGGTCAATATGCTCCTTGTGCAAGAGCAGAATACAGTCACTCACAGTGATGCCAGCTTAGAGAGAGAGTGACAGGCATACTTTTTATATACACAAAAGTCATGGCTAACGTCAGTCCTAATTAAAAAGCCCACTTATTAAACAAAGTCTCAAAAAGTGCATGCATGGTGTATATCCTTGCATATATAGGCCAAGAAATAGTACTCCTAGAAAATATTTGTGAACTGAATTTTCCCATGAGCAACTCTGCATGTGTAGATTTGCTCATGTGAAAATCTAAATGTTTCCAAGTTCACTTTTCCTCCAACCACTTTTTCCTAACACTGGAAGAACTTTTATGTCTGCCACTGTCAAGAGTACATTTCCAACCCCTCTCATTATGAGAATATAATTTTAGAAGAATTGGTGCAAACTCTTAAACACACAAGTCAGTAGTTTTGCACAGACTCAAAAGGGCATTCCAACCCAACGTTGTACTTCCTTCACTGTCCATATTTTCTACACTTCATATTCTTACCTTCATTTGAATTTTTCTCTCCTGACGGTCTTTTAAACAGCTTTCTAGTGCGCTTACCATTATTTTCATCTGAGATCCTGTCTTGTGATGTCTGCTTTGTACTTACAATGTGCGCGTACCCTGAAAGATAAATTCAAAATGTCTCCTGCAAAGAAAACAATGTTAGGGCAATTTCCCTCTCTCAAGCACTAATGTGCCTAATTTTTTTTTTTTATAATTCATGAAACTTAGATATTCAGTACTGAAGATCAATAACCTATTCAAATGCAGTTATTCATCCATGACATAACTATGCATATTTCAAAATTATTCCCTGTGCTCCGGTGCAACCAGCAAATCAGAAGCTCCACTCACTATATTCTGGGAGATTTTCTTTTTGTGGGTAAAATCAATACCCCCCCCCTAGCATAGGATCTCCTGAAATGGATTTTATAAAACTCCCAAAGAGTCTAGCCATTTGCCAATATTTATTGACATAAAGTAACTTAGTTACTTATCAGTCACCTGCTTCACTACTTCTTATATGTGTAGGTACACATACATTATTCTCTAACCCAGGGTCTCCTGCAGTATATACACATATCAATTAGTTTATTGATACAGAGAATATTTTTTAAAAAAAACATTCTCTACAGTCACCTGTCTATTTTAAATGCCAGTCAATGTCCCTTTTATTAATACTATGAGTTAAATACATATTTGAAAGACTGAAAGGTCACTTACAGCAAGGCAAGTGCAAGTTAGTTATTTAACTTACATCTCACTTATCAACTGGTGACATCACAGTCCTCCAATATGTCCCACTTTTTGACACCATTCTGATGGGGAAATACTGGCACCCTCCCAGGAACATATCATGAATGAAACTCACCAGACATAGCAGGTTGCTCAGAAACAGAGGGAAGTTTATTTATTGGTACCAAAAGCATGCATCATTGCTAATTAGCAAGGAAGAAGTTAGATCTGCCACCTTAGGGGCTCTCAGACCGCTTCTTCCCAGAGTGACAAGTTTCTAGGTGTTATATACTGTATGCAATGCCATGTCGGCGGAACTAGAATAAGGCACCAAGCCAAATATGGCTGACATGGATGTGCAATGTCTGCACCATGCAAAACAGCCAGATATGGGCAGTCCAGAAAGGCAGGCTCTGCACTGTGTAACATGTGCATATCATATAGTCAAGACAAGCAAGGTGACCTGTAAGGGTGTACAGAATAGCTTGTTGAAGCTTGTCCAGTCAAGGTCAGATAGGAAGCCATTTTGAGCTCCAGGCCTCATGTTAATGTGATCTTATATACTCATGAACTCTTTGGAAGTACATGCAAATGAATTTATATGGATATTCATATATATTTTGTCACAGGCACTCCTCAATATTATACATTCCTAAAAGTCTTGTTAACCACTGTTGAAATGTGGGTGCTGTGGTATGTTTCCATCCAGCGGAGATTAACAAGCGCTATATAGCCACAGATATAAAAACCAGGGCTTCAGCTTCACCTTCTGCCTTCAGTTTGCCATCTGTGCCTACTAAAACCACCGAAGGGGATAGAAGGATGTTTTGTTATAGCAGCCCCTCCAAAAATAGCTGTATCTCCATAATAGTAGGCGTTTGATTCGGGCAGTTATAAAACATATGGAGTAAGTCTGCTGGACCCGTATTGCACCTAGGGCATCTGTCATTATCTCTTACGCCCCAGGCGAACAATTTTGCTGGAGTAAAATACAGGTTAAAAAGGGTCTTATAGTGCTGAGCCCTCAAATTTGAGGACCGAAAGATCTTCTTATTCAGTACTAGGGCTAAATCTAAATCCACATCTGGGTTGCCTATTTTATGAGCTAGGGTAGTTTCTGTCTTCTCCATATCATCCTCAAGTTCTTGTAGAAGGTTATTATACCCTATTCTGATTTTATGACCTCCCTTTTTCAGATAGTCTACAATTGGGTTACTCGACAAAAGAGACGACCTAGGCCTGAGTGAACGGAATGTTTGAGCAATTTGCCCGTATAGAAGCCACTGACTGGCTGGGAGCCCAAATCTTTGCTGCAGTATGTTGAAACCAAGGATCTCATTGCCTAGTATAACATCACCTAGACACCTAACTCCCAGCTCCCTCCAAAGACAACTATTTCTGTTTTGACCTAAATGGGCAAAGATGTTAGATTTCCAGAGATCGATGTTGACATGGATTTGTGGGATGTTCAAAAATGTCATTACTGACTTCCAAGTTCCCCATGCCCCCATCAGAATCTTATATCTGGCTCTCTTATAATACTTTCGGTCAACTTCGCACATCAGTAGCCCTACTGCCTTCCTTCCCACTAAGAGCTCGAAGATAGAGGGGAGTACTTGGCTGCCAGGCTGGGATTCTAGTGTTTCCAAATCACATTGAAACAATACATTAATTTGAACCAATAGACATGTCCAGTGATACAGCCTGATATTAGGCATCACCAAGCCACCTCTCTCAACTGGTAAAGACATATGGGCAATCGACCTTCCAACTTTCCCATACTGCCAGATGAAGAGGATAAACATTGCCTCGATTTTGCTAATCATCCCTTCTTCCAATAGCAATGGAATGGCACGGAACAGATAGAGTAGCTTGGGAAACATAGTCCTTTTCAATACATTTACCCTACCAATCAATGATGAGTGTAATACATCAATCCTCTTGAGCTCCTTTTCAATAGAACCTATCAGTGGTGAATAATTATCCGCAATAATCTTATCTACATTGGCATTCACCCTTACACCCAGATACACAGCTGATTCCACATATCTTTGATCCAGCTTGGTGATGTTACTCGTGCATATGATCTGTGTCTTTTCCTCATTCAGACGATACCCTGACCGCACACCAAAGTCTTTAGCCAGCTGACATATCTTGGCCATGGCTTGTTGGGGGGCCGTTGTTATGATTGCCAGATCATCAGCATATGCCAAGAGTTTGGTAGTATGGCCATTGAGTATCACTGGGCTGATCTGTTCAGACGGTATAATTTTTTGGATGAGAGATCGATATACAACGAAAATAAAATCGGGGAGCAGGGGCACCCTGGCTGCGTCCCCCTTCTGATTATTATTTCATCTGAGCTTTGGCACATAACCTTAATCCTGGCAACTGGATCGCTATACAGCGCCTTGATTGCCCTCATGCTCTTATTCCCCAAACCTCTTCCAGCCAAGATCCCCCACAGACACTCCCAGGTCACACGGTCGAATGCTTTTCCCGCATCGAGGAGGATCATGGCCATATCCTCACCCGCGGCTGCATGGGCATCGAATAATGTTATAGCACTCCTTATATGATCCGTGGTACCTCGACCTGGTACGAACCCATGCTTCCACGGAGAGACCAATCGACCAATGATCACCCCCCAATCTTTTCGCCCAGGCTTTGGAATATAATTTTGTGTCCGCATTTATAAGGGAGATCGGACGGTATGATCCTGGATTGTTCTTAGGTTTGCCTTTTTTATGGAATATGACAATATTTGTGTCCTTCCATGAATCGGGTATCAAACTCGAACACACTATACCGGTGAATAGATCCAGAAGGATTGGGGCAATTTCCTCCCCTAGGCATTTATATACTTCGAGGGGGATCCCATCGGGTCCCGCCGCTTTACCAGCTGCCAGTTCCTGAAGCGCCATCTTTATCTCTGTCAGAGTCATGTCGCATTCCAACATTTCCCTGCTTATCTCATCTAGTTCTGGGCCATCATCTTTGAGGGCTGGACTTTGTACAGTCCCCCCACCCTCTTCATCATATAGTTTCTGGTAGAAGGTCTGGAAGACTCTTAGTATTTCTTTGGGTTCAGTATGTTCAGTCCCATTTTCCTGTATACTGGAAATCAAGTTTTTAGATATCTCCTGCCTGATCCGGAGTGCTAAAGCTCTTCCTGCCTGTTCCCCCGTCTCATAACGCTTAGCCCTAGAGGACTGGTACTCCCTGGACTCCTTCTGCATCACTACCCCCTGAAGATCTGCTTTGATGGTGGCCATTCTGTTTAGGCTTGCCTGACCATCAGCCCCCTGCCCTATCTCTTTAATATGTTGTGTTTCTGCTTTTCCTAGCTCCCCAATCAGAGTCTCGACCTTCATCCTATCCTCCTTCCTCAATCTGGCTGAGCAGCTTATTGTCTCCCCCCTCAGAGAAGCCTTAAAAGTTTCCCAAACCACATTGCGGGAAGCGCTATACCTATTAATCTCGTAAAATTCCTGGCCCATTTTCTTATATGTCTCACAAACCTGTCATCAGCAAGAAGCTTTCTTTCAAATGACCAGTTAGTTTGACGCCTTTCGATATTATCTACCTCACATATTAGGATCAAAGGGCTATGGTCAGATAGAGATTTGGGTAACTTTTTAATCTTGACTTTACCGAGCTTCTCTGAGGATAGCAGAAAATAATCCAGCTTAGAGTATTTCTGATGTGGGAAAGAGTAATATGTGAAACCTGGATCGATAGGTTCTTTTGCACCCCAGACATCCTTCAGACCGTGCGATCTCATTAGAGAGGTCAAGGCCCGAAACACTCTTGGTTTACCCCCTGAGTAGCTACTTGGTCTATTCCAGTCGATCGAGATGTTGAGGTCTCCACAAATTATAATGGGGGTTGGCCAATCTGCGAGCTCCCCCTCTAATAAATCAAACACTTCCGGATCATCATGATTTGACCCGTATACTGTACATATCGTATATCCAAGAATCAATTCCACTATTACCCATGCACACACAGAACATCCAGATTATTAAATTTGGCAAAATGACATAATCTTTGACGCTTTCTCAAGTCATTTAACCCTCCGATGTTAATAGAGCAGATTTTAATGTGCGACATCCTCTTGAGATAATCTTTCCTGTGGGGAAATATCCAATACCCATGACTTGGCCGTTGTTATCCATATTATCCTCTGATTGCTGCCAGAAACCTCTTTATTCCAAAACATCTAATTTTTAATTTTTTCCCCCTTCCCACCGCTCTCCTTTCTTTCCCATCCCCCTCCCATCAGCACCCCCCTACCACCCTTCCTTACCCTCCCCCCTCCCTCCCCACCCACACACCCACTCATGTGAGGCGCTCAGACCTGGTCTGTGCACGTGATGGAAAAAAGCGTCTGAAGCAGTGGAGATGAGATTAAACAAAACCATACATAGAGTTCGAACCCTAAATATAGATAAACCAAAACTTGAAATCCCTACATGCCACAAAACGCATCACACCACCCGCCTGCATCCGTGAATGATAATTTAAAGTGAGTTTCATTTAACCAACTAGTAAGCTTATTAAACTAGTCATTATTCCATTGAGCGACTCTTAAAGCAAGAACAACAAATGGAGGAGATTATTTTTCAGAATCAGACCCCATGAGAATCTAAATATTCTTTAGCCTTGATTTCGGAGGTGAAATATAGAGTTCTACCGTCGTTGATTATTTTGAGTTGTGCCGGATTGATCAGATAAGCCTGCATCTTTTTATCTTGGAAGGGTTTTATCAACTGTCTCAACCTCCATCGTCTCTCTACTGTTATATGACAGAAGTCAGGTCTGACGAAAAACGAAATCCCTTCCACGATCTTCCTTGAGGTCTTGCTCTTTCCGCTATCGCCTGCCTTAGCACAAAATTGCCTAGGAATATCAGAATAGCTCTCGGTTTGTCTCCTTCCTTTGAATTACGGCCAAGCTTAAACAGAGTGCGGTGGGCCCGCTGGATTTCATCTGCCCAGTTCCAGCCTGGCAAATCTACAAATGCTTGCTTAAAGAGCTTGATAACAAATGCCCTCATATCTGTCCCTTCGACCCCCTCCTGTACCCCCAAAATCCGAAGATTATTACGTCTGACGGATCTCCAGGTCCTCCAGCTTCCACTGGATATCTGTTATTTGGGCACTCTGGGCATCTACTTTATTTGAAGCTGCTGCTGACTCTGTCTCAGTTGAAACTACTCTCTCCTCTAGATTAGAAACTCGATCACCCAAGTTAGCGCAAACTTTGGACAGTTTCCTCATAGCTCCTTGCATCTTTCTGACAGCAGCCTGTGCCTTGCGGCTGTCCAGTCGAGTTTCTTCCCTATGAGCTAGGATCTCCTTGTGTATCACCTCGAGGAGGGACATCTGTGCAGCTTCTCCATGCGGGCTCCCAACTAGTGGGGTGGCTGACGAATGATCCCAGCTAAGATCTTGCGCTTTGACTCCGACAGGCGGTTTGGCAGAGGATATAAGTGTCCCAATATCATGCTCAGGTTTGCTTTCGGAGTCCAGATTGCTTCCTTCCTGTTCATAACTGTCTCCATCGTCCGACCACTCGCCTCCTTCTGAGACTGAAAAGAAGCACTCACTGGGAGGCTTATCCTTGTCATTTAACTTCTCAGCCACCATATTTATTGTATTCTCAGCCAGCGGGGTCCCCTGGGATAGAGCTGTTCCTAACTCAGGCTTATTCTGCTCCTCTAGACTAGGATTTGCGGGTACTAGGCCTTCTCCCACTCCCCCTGAGATCACCGGGGTTTCTTTCTGCAGAGGCAGGGCATTATACTGCTCATCGTTCTTCAGATCTGCCTTTACTAGGCTCAAAAGGGTGTCAGGCGCTGGTCCTTGTGAGGGAGATGGTGCTTCTGCCGGCTCCCCCCCTTCAGCATTAATATCTGCTGGTACCTCCACAGCACCCATCTCCTGCCCCTTTTTACCCAGCAAAACATCCGCTTTATGGTCCTTCTCCTTGCCTATTTTTGCAAAAATGTCAGAGATAGGAGACCCTGTCTGTTTGGTTTTGGCAGCAAGCTGATTCTTCCTTACCGGTGTCTGCTTTCTTTGCCGGCTGTCTTCCTCCTCTGTTTCAGCCGCTGCCTCTGCAGCAGCTTTTCTTTTCAAGGCTGCTTTGGAGCTCGAGACCGCTTTTGGAGCCATATCTTCACTTCGCCCTTCATTATCCTTTTTGCGAAGGCTCTCTGAGGCTTGGACACCTTGGTTGGTTGCAGGTTCCGCCGTCGCCGCAGCAGCCCGCACTTTGCACAACGAGCTCCGCGAGGTTCGCGAAGGCACCCGACTCCTCCCCTTCACCTGAGCCCTGCCTCCGGCCGCCAGCACTCTCACGGCCAGCGTCGGCTCCCGCAGCAACCTCCCTATGGCTCCGTGGCAGGTATGGGGCAGTAACATGGAAGCTCGCCGCTTTCCCGATGTCAATATCGAAAACTCCGAGAGAATACTCTTCTGATCCCTTTGCGGTAGCATGGTGTCATTTCTCCGGCTTTTCAGGGCAGCACACGCATCCCCACTGCTTCTCGCTCCCGGCCGTTCTACACGGCCGCCATCTTGCCCCTATTTCAAGGGAAAATGTCTAAGTTTCCTGCGATCCACTTACACAAAATTCTGAATATGAAGTGCTTGTTTTTAAAATAAATTTAAATGGGGGGGGGGCGGGGGGGACCTTTAATGGAATATTACTGTACCAAGCTCCCATTACAAATTTTCACTTCCTATAAGTATTAGGCACCTACTTAAACTCCATTTAAGACCACAAATGTCACTATTCTTGGTGACTTCAGTTATCACCTAGAAAATTCTAATGACTCAGAGGTCAATAATCTAGTAGATTACATGTCTTCTTTTGGGCTTAAGCAAATAGTTATATCTCGCATGAGGCCAGACACCCTCTTGATGGGATCTTTACAGACCAACTATCCCTCCATTTCCAGGAGGCTTTACCTCTAGTATCGTTTGACCACCACGCCATACTATTCAATTTTCCCTCCTCTAACCTGGCCAGCTCTACTGCCTCTCCTCCACCGCCATTTACAACGTAGCCTTGGCACAAAAATGACTCTGCCAGGTTAATGAACTCTCGATCTGCTTCTGACTCCAATCGGATAACAGGCATTGAAAGGATGGCAGAAAATTACCATTCTTGGCTATCTAAAGCCATAAATAATCTAGCCACAACAACTAGCCAATGTAACAAGCATTGGCATAGCCAGTAGGTCTCGCTTTTGGGACCTTATAAGTATATAGTTATGCAGCACAATATCCTTGGTCCAACATCAACTGTTGCATGGTTAAACACATAAGGTCCCAAAGGCGAGACCTATTGGCAATGCCAATGTTTGTTCACCTTGTGACCTACTGGAGGTCTATTATTGTGTCCTAAAACATCGTGGCAAATGCAGAACCCACTGGAGGGTAAACATTAATAACAAGCATTTGCAATGCAATAGGTCTCGCATTAGGAAAGTTTGAGCTATTGATATTGTAAATGACAACATTTTTATGTATGTGTTGGTTTTGAAAATTGCGAAATTAATAGCTTTTTCATTTACAATGCCAATAGTTTTAACTTTTGCAAACGTGACACCTATAGCATTTGTAATGCAATATGTTTTGTATTTACATGACTTAGATGTATTAACATTACAAATAACAATGGCTTTTATTTTTTGCAATAATTAATACTTAAATAAAAGTTACTGTAATTTATAATGGCAATAGCTTACATTTTTGTAAATAACTTTTGGGAAGATTATGTTCAGTGTATTTTAATGTGATTAAAATCCAAGAAAAGAAGTGAAATATTAACATCTTTTTGTGACATTTGTAATAAAGCTTGAAACATTGAGAGAACATTTTAGAACCAGTTGTTGTCGAATGGTTGCACAGAGTGATGCTGTGGCGTTCACTGGTGCTGAGTGATGCTGTGGCGTTCACTGGTGCTGAGTGGTGCTGTGGCGTTCACTGGTGCTGAGTGGTGCTGTGGCCTTCAGTGGTGCTGAGCGATGCTGTGGCCTTCAGTGGTGCTGAGTGGTGCTGTGGTGGTGCCGAGTGATAATGTGATGGTGCTGAGTGATAATGTGATGGTGCTGAGTGATAATGTGATGGTGCTGAGTGATAATGTGGTGGTGCTGAGTGATAATGTGGTGGTGCTGAGTGATAATGTGGTAGTGCTGAGTGATAATGTGGTGGTGCTGAGAGATAATGTGGTGGTGCTGAGAGATAATGTGGTGGTGCTGAGAGATAATGTGGTGGTGCTGAGTGATAATGTGGTGGTGCTGAGTGATAATGTGGTGGTGCTGAGTGATAATGTGGTGGTGCTGAGTGGTGCTGTGGTGGTGCTGAGTGGTGCTGTGGTGGTGCTGAGTGGTGCTGTGGTGGTGCTGAGTGGTGCTGTGGTGGTGCTGAGTGGTGCTGAGTGATGCTGTGGTGGTGCTGAGTGATGCTGGGGTGGTGCAATATCCAGTGCCACTTTTTATATCACTTTGTGCTACACTGTACTTGGCTGAAAATTAAATGGGAAAGAGTTTGTTTGTTTCCTTACCTACTCAAAAGGCAGTTTATTCCAAAAATTCAAAATTTTGGAATAAAAAACATAGATCCAAAGTCCAGACAACTCAAAATGAGAGCCTTGTAAGAGAAGTAGTACAGAGGCAAAGGGATGTTTTTATTGTAACTAAAGTTGCAAACCTGAAGAGCACACTTAATAAATGCAATAAAAGCACATTCATTCCTAAAATAAACTACTGTGCAGCATATTTAGAACAATGTGAAACGAGTGATAAGAAAAAACACAACCAGGTAGGGATGAAAGCAGTAGCCTTACCAGAAGTATGTCTCAGAAAGACAGCACAAAAACTCTTTTGTACATACGCTGATTTTACTTTCTTAATTAGTTATGACGAGCATTCACCTAAAGCACAATTCGTTGGCCTTGGGACAAGATCTATTGTGTTTTTATTAGAGGACAGGGTCCCCACGAAGAACATTACAGCTCCTGTGAAGCATGCCAAAGAATGTTCCCTAGAGAGACACCCACCCTGTGACGTTCCAGAGCCATTTATTAGACAACCGTTAACTAGGCTTTGAAGTGTTGAAAAAGCAAACTACTGGCTTTTGAGAGACTTGGGGCAACAGCACAGTTTTTTGTGACAGTTTAGCGCTTTACAAATCAGAAACGAACGCATGCTTAATTAAATAAACTGTGAACGTTTGCACACCGTGGTAAGCTCTGATTTCCAACTTTAAATTTACTAGGATTGCATATCTAAGTGCGGCATGCATCGCGCCAGATAATAGAACAAAGGGCCACGCGGTCACCCTGGCTCTGCACACCCCCAGGTCTCCTGTGAGAACGAGGCGCAAGAGCCCTGCACACTCTAAGGCAGCGCGAGGCCAGACTCTGGGGGGGTGGGAGGGGGGATGCGAGCTACGGGAAGGAAACATATCACAAAGGCGGCCGTGGTTGTAACATGGTCATCATAATTGTATGCAAGTATTTTAATTTAAAAAATGAAAGCATGGTAGTCATAATTGCATGCAGCTGAAGCCCCTGAACATAACATAAAGCGAGGGGTGCAAAGTGCTGGCAAAAAAAAAGCCATTCCACTTGCACATAAGAAAACAAAGGTGCGATAACCATTATTAAAGGTGAAGCCCAAAAACATAAGAAAAAGCGCGGCATGCATCGCACCAGATAAAATAACAAAGGGCCACACGGTCAACCTGGCTTTGCACACCTACAGGTCTCCTGTGAGAATGAGGCGCAAGAGTCCTGCAGCACTAGAAGGCAGCGCGAGGCTGGACTCTCGGGGGATGGGGTGGAGGGGGAGTAGCGAGCTACGGGAAGACAACATCCCAAGGGGCGGGGTATAACCGTGCAGGAGACTGCCAAGCTTAATTAGCTTTCAAGATAGTCGTTAATATGATGTGACGATTTGTTAGTTAATATTTGCTGATCAGCACAAGTCGTGCCGGTGCAAGATAGAACTAATAATGAACAAGCCATTGGGTGCTAGCACGGTCTTGTGCTAAATAAGAAAAACGTGTTCTGTCTTGGGTGTGATATCTGCCGATAAAGCTTTGCCAAAAGGCGATTTTAGTGAAACGCTTTTGCGGCATGACCGTGCTTCTAACGACATGCCTTTTAAAACCATAATTTGTAAACTCGGGGAAATACCTTGACACTTTTTAGTACCCAGAGGGCATTGTTTCGGATGACGATCCAAGCGTGAGTCACTCATTTTCATACTGTTAATAACCCTGCTTATCCTGTCAAAGCATCTGCTACTGTATAATAGATACCATGCCCTCCTTCTATGTTCGAACCAACCGTGTGCATTTCTAGACTGCCGCTTTTTCTCACTCTGGACTCTTGTCGAACTTTCTTTTTTAGCTATGCTTGGGAGTAGACGAACGTGCCTTTAAGGTTTTTTAGTTAATGTTGAAACCACGTATTAATGCCCAAGTTCTGCAGGACACGTTTGCATTGTTCTGTCAGATGTACGGAGGGGGTGGGCAGGCTGATTAGCTGCGGAGCGGATCTCTTTGAAGTAGCTCACGGCCTTGAGGCCGTGAAAATTAAAGCAATTAGGGCGGAGGTGGGAGGGAGGCTGATAGGCAGAAGGCTCGTGGCAGATGTCAGATTAGAGGGAGGGGGTGGGCTGCCTGCAACTCGAGAGACCATATGGAGAGGGAAGGGGGTGGGCTGCCTGCTGGGAGAAGCTTGTGTGAGGGAGACTGGGCTGCCTTTGATGATCGAATGCAAGCTTGTGCACGAGGAGCTTGTGGTCTCGTGATTCACGTGAACTGTTGGAAATCCTCATCGTAAAAAGTCAAATTTGTGGTTTGGTTGCAATAGGTCTCTCTGCGAGACCTAAAAATGAACTACATGTCCCAGTGTGCAACGGAAATACATACCATTGTGGGAGGCACACCGGAAGCCTATAAATCAATGAGCATACAGGGGACTGTGTTCGTCAGGTACGGCTGCATTTTCACATTTTACCCTGGATGAATAAACATGAGGCTTCGAAACGCGCAGGCATCAGGACTTTTAAAAAACGAGGTGAAATGCTTTCTTTTGCAAATAAAAGTTTGAACTTCGCTGCGTCCTTGCAAAGGGGCAAAACTTGGAAAAATATATATATCTCAATCCTGGATCACCATAGCCACGACGAAAATCTGGTACGGACCACAGCGTGATGTTTCAAAGTGCAGTGCTTTTATTGCAGAAGAAAGTATCAGCATCAAACAATGTAGTGGCAAGTGCCCAGCATCAAACAATGTAGTGGCAAGTGACCGCGTTTCCACGGTCTTGATCACATGATGCTCTGGACCTATTACAACCCTTAAATAGTGTCAAAGACTTTGGTTGACGAGTTTCAGCCATACCATATGTATATATTAGGTAAATGTACTATCGATATTCATTTTGCCAATAAAAATTAGCAGTTGATTGACTTACTATTTTATTGTTGTTGTAATTCCTCGTATAGAAAGTCTAACCATAAGGATACTAAGCCTGCATTAAGACTGCACACAATTGTCTCAGATGTAAGTGATCCATCACTGGTAGTATGTATTTACCTTATAGCATGTAAACTTATCAATATGCACCATGCATAAATACTTAGTTCGTTTGAAATCCTCAAATTGATCATGGTTTTTATGTGAGAATCCAGTAGTGATCACTAACTTCATACATATATTTTCAATACTCCACTCAAATTTCCCCATGCTGGCATGTCAACTCCACTCTCTAACCTCCCTTCCCACTATAATTTACTCACTAGTCCAATTTTCCTCATATTAAATATGAAAAGAGATGTGACAAAAATAGACATTTAGAACTGACACAGAGGTGTACCATGCCCTGATTTACTCTCAGTCTAAGAACGGTATCCATTTCTTTTTAATATTTTTTTTCACTTTTGGTTTTTGGCAAAAGGTTGACGGGCAGAAGTTGCTTTTTGTACTAACAGAGCAAATCTATTTGTGGGGGCTAACAACTGATTGATTTGTAGAATTCTTTTTTTTTTTTTTTAACCAGGTCTAGATAGCCCATTTATCTCTTACTTGTATTCCTCTTCATCCCTGCCATATCCTGTTGATGCAATTCAAGTCCTGTAGAATATATCCCTGAGGATAGTTCACTTTCAGAGTATCGGATTACAAATCTCACCTCCCTCCCTCCAATTGGATGCTGTTAGAAACTGTGTGCCCCAAGGTGCCTCTAGCCCTTAAACAGACAGGTGCAATTGACAGTTTACTATAGAATCTATGCATTAATGTCCGTGTATAAGAAATGCCATGCAGTTTAAATGTTTCACTTTCTATTTTTTCCCCTTCCTAGCGGACACACCAATCTCCTTCTTTGATTTTGTGATTGATCCAGAGTCGTTTCCTCGTACTGTGGAGAACATCTTTCATGTGTCTTTTCTTATACGGGTGAGAATGCATTGCTTGCTACGTGCAATGGAATCGCAACTGTTTCAATGCTCTATAGGTTATAGGTTTTTCTTGAAAGTATCCAATATGTTATGAGTCCTTTTAGTATAACTGTGTATGGTGATAATTGTCAAAAGTTTAGTATTTGGGTGAGAATGTGCTGCCACTATACTCAACAGATTAAGTGACTTAATTCTAATTTATTAAATCACTAGTAGCAATGTTGATCTTTTGAACTTTTCACAATCGCTTAAGATTTAGGAATATTTTGTGCAGTTCTGTATTAATTAATTAATAAAGCGAGGTACTGTATTACTTGTTCCTGATTGTTTCCTCTTAAGATGGTTGTTAAACCAAGCGTGGTAAACCCAGTTTTTTTTTTTATTCCTGGGACATGTAACTTTCGACTTTAACATTAATTTCTGAAAGGAGAACTTTCTGCGTATCCTCTTCTCAGTATTTGTATCTGTTTAATGACAAGCTACCAGATATGTAGCCTTGTTTTGGCTATATGTGGAAAGCTGAGCAGATGACAAGTCTTGCAAGGAATGCTGTGTAGCTCTTTCAGTCTGCTTCATATTCAGGTCCTCATATGTTCAGTTATGGTTTCCCTGATTGGCTCATTGTCAGTTTTACTCAAAAGAACACTTTCTTCTGCATTCTATTTTAACTTTAAATATTGTGTTTCACCTAAATTGAATTTTCAGTTTTGCTGATAACTAATTTACTGTTGTGTTTAGGATGGCCTAGCAAGGATAAAACTTGACCAAGACAAACTCCCTGTTATAGGTAAGACAAGTCTGTTCTGTGTGGCACATAATGATTGGGTGAGTAGGGACTAGATGACAATAATGAGCACAGAAGATTAATGTAGCACTAACGAGTGTCTGCATGGCGGAAGTCATAGGCATTTCTTGCCAAATTATGTAACTAAAGTCCCTTTAATTGCATCACCTGCCTAGTTGGCCTGGTTCATTAACGTGGTGTTCTCCTGTTTGGGTGCTGCGATTAACCGTAGTAGGAACTTAGTTCACCCTTTTATAGGCCATGATTGTCTAGCTACAAAGCTGTGCCAGAGAACACATGTAAAGGTGCCGCTCTGCACAGTCTGATTTGTTACCTTTATATGGGCTGATTGGTAGCTTGATTGCAAGAGTGTCTCATTTACACAAACCGTCCCATTTAATGCCGTATACCTAACTGGAGTCTTAAGAGATTATTAGACTTTCTTAAGGGTTTTCTGTCTAATGTTTTTAGGTCTTTATTTAGTTGTCATGTGGAGCTTGAGCTACCTTTTCCAAAGGAGCATTGAACTACTCCTCCACATTAGTCATTGGCAACTGTCGCTCTCACCAGGCATTGATTGATCAATAGGTCTCTCTTTTCATTAAGTTAAAGCCAGTTGCTTTGCTATACAATCCCATTAGCAAAGCAAATGGCATCAAAGGCGAGACCTATTGCATTTTCAATGCTTGTTCCTTCTTGAACCCATTGCCTGATGTCTAGGGATCATAGAACTTTTGGAGAAACACTGAGGACTGCTGTTTGGAGAACCCACTGGAATATGTGGACATTGGTTCAGATTATGAAAAACGAGGGATTGCTGCACATGTTTTTATACAAAAAACATTTCCCCAAAGAAACCGTGATGTTGTACAGCTATTTCCTGCAGGGTCATGGTCATTGCCTTGTCTCGGAGGGAAAAAACACATGCACTTCCACCTCATAGCAGCCGTTTTTGTGTTTTTATACATCAGATACTTTGTTGATTTTTTTTTATTTACTTCTAAAGACCCATTTAAATGAGAAAAAAAAATGTGGAATGTCTACCAATTCCTTCATCACATGTTTCGCAGGTATGTCATTCAATCATTAAACTGTTTTATTTGTAACTGGATTAGTTCGATAAAGCGGCCGTGTATTTCTTAAATGTAATGTTTTGGATTGCAGTCCATGCTTCTTATGCAATAAGCTTTTTGGAAGCTTAGTCACTGTTCCATTGGCAATAGCAACTTTAATATACTACATTCTTCACTTTAATAAGTACACCTCCCACCCTGCACACAGATAGGAATGATCCTCGCCTTGCTCTCACACAGACATATCCAGGAGTCTCACCTGGCACTCCTCTTTCCCTGCAGGCATAGAGACACTCTTCACCCTGCAACTACACACATTCCCCTCACTCTGCAGTATCATAGGTACAATGCCCACCCTGTATTCACATAGGCACACTGTTTACTTAGTCATGTTGCTCACCCATGACACAATCACCCAAGCAAACGTCATGTAAATCCCTCTCCGGGCTTTCCTCATATAAACAGACACCTCTCCTGGACACACACAGGCACACACATATTCTCGTGCTCATACACTCTCACAGGCACACATGTTCTTCGTGCTCACCGACTCGTGCACTCATTGACAGCACCATAGGAGTCCCCCAGGTGTGAAGAGGTGTAGAAGGGTCACCTAGTGGAGTAGCAGCTGGAGAAGACTGGAACAACACTGCAGCATGACTGGAGTCTGAGAACACAGAGGTGGTGAAGGATGTCCTAAAGGAGGAACAGGTGATAGCAGGCGAGGATGGGGACAAGCAGTCAGCATAACTAGAGTCTCACGTGTTCCCAGAGTTGGGGGGAGGGAGACCCAGCAGAGGACGATAAGGTGGATCAGGAGAGGAACAGAATAACGGGGGCCAGGATGAGGGAGTTTGTTTCGCGCCCATAGGTGGGAGGGACAGCAAGAGAGCAGGGCCTAGATTCTGCTGGGCCCTCAAAGGTGGGGGAGCAGGGGACAGCAGAAGAGCAAAAGATACCTAAGAAGCAGCACAGAGCCTTGAGCAGACGATTGTCTCTCTAGCAGACCTGTCTCTCTCTTGCGGATCCTGTATCGAATTGTTGATTAGCTTCTGCAGCACCGGTGTAAAGGAGCAAATAGTAACCCTCTCCCCCAACATCCCCCTCCACATCCCCTCTTACCTGGCATAAACTTAACCTATTAAGGAAATGGTGCAGGTGGGGCATAGGTCTGAGGAAAAGACTACCTCTGACCCATAGATGTTATGTTTTTATTGAACTTCAAATCTTTTATGAATTTGCATATAAATATGAATAAAGATTTTTGACTACCTCTGACCCATTTGATGAGTTGCTGCAGCATTGAGGGTTTCCTTTTGTGCACACCAACAGTTCACTGCAATTGAAAACTGCTGCAAGATGAGTGGAAACCTGGCATCCCCACCCATGAGCCAGTGGGGTGTAATAATCATTGAATTTTCAATACCAGCACAAAACATTTGCCCAAGCAATGCTGTACTCTTTAAAACCAATATATGTGACGTTCCAAAACCCATCGGACACTGCTTTCAAACGTGGTGGCTAGTTTACGTGTGGGGAAACCCCACAAGACCCTGTAGGAGTGCAGCCAGCACTCTTGTTTTATGGGCAACCATGTGAAAATTCCACTTATTAAAATGCTGTACTTCATGTACCCAACATGTAGGTGGATCCAAAGCCCTTCTCTCACACTGCTATTCATTATATTCAATTTGTGGTAGCCATCTTGGGTGAGCGGAGTTCCTCAAGAATCCGCATGCCTGCAAAAGCACTTTTTTGGGTGGCATCGCACAATTTCTATTTAATAAAATGTTCTAAGTTAATCATTACTTGGGAAGACCCAAGCCACTCTCTCAGAGTATCTTAAAGCTCTTTTTCTATTGATCACATGAGGCTTGGCAACAGCTGCACTGTTAAGCCTGACCCAAAGATGTGTGCTTACCTATAATAATGCTAAGGCAGAAGTAACTGGAGACATTCCAAAGCATGGCAGGCTACCATTAATTTGTTTTCCAGGGTAGTACGGTACTGAAAATATTTTTTTAGGCTCTGGTGAATGCAAGTGCCTTACCTTGACCCTGCTGGGTGCCCTAGTACATCTGACTATCCAAGAAGTTTGATTAAGGGCTTAGTAAATTACCTTACTGTTTAATGGAAGGATGCCACATACTGCCTCTTGCCTTCTTTCCCGTTCTCTCGGTCATGGTCGATTACCAGGCACCTCTCCTACTAACAGAGGTTTTATCTGTGTAATGTTGATCCTAGTTCAGTCTACTTTATAGAGAAGCATTCTCTTTTATTCTAAATATACTCCGCATATATTCTCAACCCTTCCACTTTCAGGTCAGAATTGTTTCTGTAGTGCATCTTGTAAAGCTTTTATGTATAATGTTCTCTTGCTGTTAGCTTACAAAGATTTTTTTTTATCGAAATGATTCATGAATTTTGGCTAGAGGGTGTTAGGACACGTTTGGTTAACTGATATAAACGTTCTATGGTGCAGTCTCCCAGAAAGTGTTCTATCTTTGCAGTTACTGGTTTGTAGGTGGATAGGGCTGAGTTGGGCTCAGTTTTCACACAAGAAATTGTCTAAAATGCACTGTTGTATATAGAATGGAGTGACTTCCTGAATTGGGCATACAAGAACGGTTTGCTGGTTTGAAGACAAATTTCCTCTTATGTTTGAGGTTGCCACAGAAAAAAGATCAAGTGGTTTGACATTGAAATTAGATAGATTACATGTAACTGCCTGTGTAATTGGCTATTGTGTTGGGTTAAGCGGAGAGTATAATGATGGGTATAAGGCAATATCCAGTTTAATGGGTATTAGAATAGGAAGGGCGCAGCCTTAATTATCCTTCATTGGTTTACAATATACTCTTGTCTAGAGTCTTCTATGATGTTGGAGGGAGTCACCAGTCTGTCTTAGTTTTTTCCATTATGTGTGGTGTCTCAGTGCAAGTGTTAGAAGGAGGAACCATCTGGTTTGATGACCTGTTACTTTGTGTGCTGTGGTGTCCGTTTGAATGGGGCTTGCCTGTCTTGGTGGCTTACAGTCGGTATGGTAGAATTATGTTATGGGGGCTCTGCTGTTGGTCTGTGATCTAAGAGGAAAGGAGCAGTTGGTTTGATGATCACAAGGATAATAATTCAGTTATGTACGGTTTTATATCACACTTTTGGCTTTTCTATTTTTCTTCTACTTCAAATAGAACCTTTGAAACAAGACGAAGAGAAAGAAGCCAATCAGGATAATAGAGAGCGGAATCAGGGGGTCATAGCTCTGAGCCCCCAGGACTGGAGGGTAAGCATCAGCATCTTTATTGTGAAGTGTATCCTAGGATCTTAAAATACCTTGCTATAGAAGTAAAAGAATGGTAATTTAGGCATCTTCAGTCCAATCTTTAAGTAGATATGCAAACGATTTCAACAAGCTGTACTAAACCGCTATCACAGCCAATCCCTACTCCCTAAAATTACTGGTGATTACTATTTCACCAAGCTGTGAAAACGAGGATCTTCTTCTCATGACTGATTTTCTTTTTTGTATCCTGTTTTAAAGATGAATCCAGTTGTTCGAATATTATTCTACTCCTTCTCTGATGCAGGTTTATGAATATATTTTGTTTTCCACAACATTGTGCCTTTTATTTTCTTTGTTACACTAATTGTGTATTTGGGTATTTATTTAGACATTTATTTATAAAATAAAATGACTTTGCCTACAGATTTTGTAAGTCAAATGTATGCATCAGAATCTCAGAATTCTAAGATTGAATGTTTGGCCCTTGGAGGGAAGAGTAGAGTAGATGTAAGTGAGGGAACAAGTAGGAAAGATAAACAGTTTTGATTAACAGAAGTGGAATTACAGATTTTCAACTCTTTGCAGAAGGGTTGGGTTAGATGCAGCTTCACAAGTAAGTTCATCAAACTGTGCGTCACTGAAAGAGAATGCTTAGTTCTAGATTTTTATCTTTCATAACCAGGTAGGTTTTATGACTTTTTGCTGACTGCATCAGGATCGAAGCCCTTAAGAAATATGTTGATTTTCTATGAAGACTTGCTGCTGGTGATGGCCTGGCTTGTGTATGATGGAATCAAGTTTCATTTCAAAAGTCTCACTGGGCAGGTGAAATGATGCTTGGATGGGTTTATACTAATCTGAGCATCTGATGGCTAAAATGAATTGGGCTGCTGAATAAAAAAAACACGTCCTATCATAACCGTTCAGCACTTGGATTACTGTCCCAAAACCATATGCCAGATATGAACACGTTCACCTTGCAGAACATAAAGTAAGATTAGATTAAAGGTTCTTCTTAGTTCGAGATTTGATAGCCCAAAATAGCAATCCAATTATTATGTCGGGGTAATGACAAAAACTATAGAGGTATTTAAAACTGTACTCTATCCTGACCTTGAAATTACCTCTTGTACACGAACCCAGACGAAATTCTAGTTTCTGTTGAGCCATTGTGGGAAACCTGTTTTCTAGAAACTTAATTCAGCAGAGATGTCCTCCTTAAATTAAAAAGCTTTAGCTTTGAAAATAGTTTTTCATATGCTCTGTGACTGTTGGCAGCTACAATTCTTGGAAAATGGAGTTTGGCATTGTTAATATCATGCTCTATGAGTTTTCTGTATCCGTTAGCCTTCTAACTCGTATGTTAGAGAACCCTCCTTCTTGGTTTACAACTTTGCACTTTTTAGGTCTCGCCTCTCAATGCACAAGCGCATTGAGCAGAGCGAGACTATAGCGTCTTAAACAGACTTTACCTAACTGGGCGATTTGGTGCTGTGCCCGTGGCTTTTAGTTCAATGCGCAAGCGCATTGACCTAAAATGCGCGTGCACATCATCAAATCGCCGTCTGTTCCCTCAGCTGCACTCCTCCCACACCTTTGAAGTGAAGCTTAGCTTCACTTCAAAGGCCCCTGCTGCGTCACACCCTCTCCCCGCTCCGCTCCCTCCCCTGCCTGCCGTGTCGCATTTCTCCTCCCCCCCCCCCTTCTCTGCCTTCCCTCCGTCTTGTTTTTAATTGTACTTTTACTACTT
Source organism: Lissotriton vulgaris (assembly GCF_964263255.1). Taxonomy (NCBI): domain Eukaryota; kingdom Metazoa; phylum Chordata; class Amphibia; order Caudata; family Salamandridae; genus Lissotriton; species Lissotriton vulgaris. Next base: position 1,178,431,213 of record NC_141693.1, on the reverse strand, counting down.
CCCCATCTACTTTTGTTTACGTTTAATACACCTGCCTATTCTATACTTTTCCACCTTTAGTTCATTCACTTTCCTTTTCTGTAATACCCATGTCTTGTAACCCCACTTTACTCTTTTAACTTTTACTACTTCCCCTAACCCATTTATTGCCCTTACTGAATTTACATGTTCCCCAACCTATACACCCTCCTCCTTGCATTTACACATTTTACTCCCTTCTATTTCTCTAACGAGCAGTTTTGTCCGGCTCAAGCTGACTTTCCTCGTGTTGGTCAAAATGACGGTCTAGGGCTTATTGGGCTGGTGGCATTAAGCATGATGGGACTTGTAATTAAATGCGTCACACTATAAATCTTTCCCCACAAGTCCGGAAGTCGCCCACGTGACATGGAGTCCGTTTTATGCGTTTCATTTCCATTCAGCTAGCTTGCATGGTATGGTGTTCATGTCTGCACCTGAGTTGTTCCAAATCGGCCACATCTCAGAGAAAATCGTGTCTTTTTATGTGGCGCTAGGAGGCCTGCAGCTGCTGTAGACGGCCAGATTACACCCAGCAGAACAACCACAAATCATCCATAATAGGCCTTCGACTGATTCTACCAAGATAACACATGGCGCTGGTTCCTCACGCGTTTCCCCCTTAACCGCTTACTCTGTGTTTAAGTCGGAGAATCCTATCAGGCTGGGCTCAAACAATTGACTTTCTCGAGACAACCTTCAGCTATCAAGGTCCGAGTTGAATGATAAGATTGTCTCTACGAGGTGCGCACACGGCAGAAACTAAAGCTGGGTTGGATGTCAGCCTCAGTAAAACTCCGGAGTGCTTAAAAGGCCTTCCCAGCGGGGGATACTGGCATCAAACAGGCCGACTGCCAACTTCCTTTCTGCAAATGAGCTCGGACTCTGGGGAGGAAAAGCAAACCTGCCCAACACTTCCTATACCACTTAACCTTTGACGCCGGCTTTAGTTACACTGGATTTGTCAGTACTGACTCAGTTCAAAGTGAACTCGCAGAACTATTTCCAAGAGTGCCGTGAGACAAAAGATATCCTTGATCACAGCCGTTGTTCTCCCCACTGGAAAATAATATTCAGTGGCCCCTCATCAAATTCTGCATGTGTGTTGGAAGGGGGCATTTTGTGCTACCCAACCCGCTCGTCATCAGTTCGTAGGGCTGTGTCATCAGCACTCTGGAGTGTTGGTGAAACATAGGAAACCAGGCACTCCTAGAACAGATCGTCCGAGGGTTCATATTTATAGTAAACTTGCCTCAGAGAAGCAGAATAAAGGCATAACCCAATCACCTCACAAAGTAACTAACGCCTCATTTTCGCAACTCGGTTTTAAGTACAGGCTAAAAAAAGAGCACACGTTCATGTAAAAATTGTATTTAAACACAGAAATCTGTTTAGACTAAACATTAGATTGGGGTGAGGAAAAATACAGTAGTGTATATATTCTCTCAAAAACTTCAGGACCAATACTGCGCTGTTGTCCAGACGATGACCCTGCTCTTATTTTAATGTTGAAACGTCGTTGATAGTCAGTGATGAAACACTTTCTTTTCAAAGTGAACAATGCTACCAAGGAGCTCTGAATTCTTTAATGCTTCATGAATAATTAAGCCTATTCCACTGGAACGAACGGTCATGAAATATTAACTCTGGCACTATGTAGACAGCCATTTTTACTTGATCACTTTTATCAGGTTTTTTTGTTCCACTTGCACAGTGTAATCACTTATACCACCAAGCACCGTTTTGTCCCACAATTTATACAATTCTGTAAATGTCAGTGCGTTATCACACAAATTGCTATAAAGTAACTCTTGCATTCACGGTCTCTTTGAAATACTTTGTACTGTATATGAATTGATTTTCATTAGATAGAACGTACAACTACCTCATTAATGATACGTATTTTGTTATTGATAGTACAAAGTGTGCAGAGGTGCTCTGCTGACTGTTACACCGCTGTGCGGCTCATGGCTGCCGGCGCAGCCTTACTACCCATTAACCGCCTGGCGCAGTCATTCTTGCACTCATGGGCCACGTAATTGTCCGTCTCGACTACAAATTGCCTCTCCCCGCAGGCCCATTCGCATAAATCCTGCAAGCTCGCCCAAACCTGCTCCAGAGTGCGCGAGCGCTCCGAGAGCCAATAATGGGTAAATCTCCACTAAATGCTTCCTTCAATTAAGGCAGGGAAAAAATAATAATCTCCCGGTTTTATGTCACAAAACATTAGCAAATGCTTAATCATTTGGGGGGAGCGGAATGGGGGGTCTTTTGGCAGGGACGCCGTGTTACACCATGACGCCAGAATGCAGGCTCGTGAAATTCATAGCGGGTTAGTGCACGTTTTGGTGATTCTCCTCCCCCCAGTGTACTTTTTTTTAGAACTTGTTTAATCACATTGACCTTTAACATTTCTCCCCGTTTGGTGATCTCCCTCTTAACACCAAAATCTACACTCCTCCCACCCCCACTTCCGGGTTAAGTAGAGTGCCCTTCGTCATCGGCCACCCGGGGTCAGCCTCTCCCGGATCCCCTCTATAGCCGCAGGGGCCACGGTGATCAGCCCACCTCTCCTCCTCCCCTGCAGCAGCTGATCTACCACTGCAGTTCACACCGCTCTGCAGGTAAAGCCCTTTAATGCCTTTGTGCATTTAGAGGTGACTCATTGGTTATGCAGCACTTTCCATTGTTAAGAAAACCAGCCTGAATGCTGTCCTTTTGACCACCAAAAACCCACCCAATTACAACGATTAAGCAGTTAAAAACGTTGTTTGCGCTTTGAAGGTGCTCTCCAGCATGTTCAAGAACTATGAATTCCTAAAGATTATTAACACCAGAAGGATCACTTCTGACATTTGATTGGTTTTTGCACTTCACTTTACTCATTCAGTACGGCTGTTGGATAGATTATTAGGTCTCGCCTATCCCGCTCACCCTCACACCCCCTCACTCACCCTCACACACCATCACACACCATCACAGCCCCCTCACACTCACACTCACACACCCTCACAACCCTCTCACCCGCACACCCCCTCACAACCCTCTCACCCTCACCCTCACACCCCCTCACTCACCCTCACCCTAACACACCCTCACTCACACTCACCCCTGCACCCTCACACCCCCTCACCCCCCTCACCCTCACACACCCCCTCACCCTCACACACCCCCTCACCCTCACACACCCCCTCACCCTCACACACCCCCTCACCCTCACACACCCCTTCCCCCTCACTCACCCTCTCACCCTCTCACCCTCTCACCCTCACACACCCTCACTCACACTCACCCTCAACCCCACACCCTCACACACCCTCACACCCCCTCTCCCTCCCTCCCTCACCCTCACACCCCCTCACCCCCCTCACCCCCCTCACCCTCACACCCCTTCACCCCCCTCACCCCCCTCACACCCCTCACTCACCCTCACTCACCCTCACACACCCTCACATCCCCTCACTCACCCTCACACCCCCTCAGCCTCACAACCCTCTCACCCTCACACCCTCACAACCCTCTCACCACTCAGTGCCACATAATTATATGCTTCATAATTACACTGCGCTCAACGCAACATACACTCCAAATACCACTCAGTGCCACCTAATTACACACCACATAATTACACTGCACTCAATGCAATATACACTCCAAATACCACTCAGTGCCACATAGTTACGCGCCACATAATTACACTGCACTCAATGCAACATACACTCCAAATAACACTCGGTGCCACATAATTACACGCCACATAATTACACTCTACTGAATGCAACACACACTCCACACAATACCACTCAGTGCCACATAATTATATGCTACATAATTACACTGCACTCAATGCAACATACACTCCAAATACCACTCAGTGCCACATAATTACACGCCACATAATTACACTGCACTGAATGCAACACACACTCCACACAATCTCAGTACCACATAATTATATGCTACATAATTACACTGCACTCAATGCAACATACACTCCAAATACCTCTCAGTGCCACATAAATATGCAACATAATTACACTGCACACAATGCAACATACACTCCAAGTACCACTCAGTGCCACATAATTACACGCCACATAATTACACTGCACTGAATGCAACATACACTCCAAATACTACCCATTGCCACATAATTAAACTCCACATAATTACTCTGCTCTCAATGCAACGTACATTCCAAATACCACTCAGTGCCACATAATTACACGCCACATATTTACACTGCACTCAATGCAACATGCACTCCAAATACCACTCAGTGCCACATAATTACACGCCACATAATTACACTGCACTCAATGCAACAGACACTCCACACAATACCACTCAGTGCCACATAATTATATGCTTCATAATTACACTGCGCTCAACGCAACATACACTCCAAATACCACTCAGTGCCACATAATTACATGCCACATAATTACACTGCACTCAATGCAACATACACTCCAAATACCACTCAGTGCCAAATAATTACACTGCACTCAATGCAAAATACATTCCAAATACCGCTCAGTGCCACATAATTACACGCCACATAATTACTCTGCACTCAATGCAACATACACTCCAAACAATACCATTCAGTGCCACATAATTACACGCCACACAATTACACTCTACTGAATACAACATACACTCCAAATACCACTCAGTGCCACCTAATTACACACCACATAACTACACTGCACTCAATGCAATATACACTCCAAATAACACTCAGTGCCACATAGTTACGCGCCACATAATTACACTGCACTCAATGCAAAATACATTCCAAATACCGCTCAGTGCCACATAATTACACGCCACATAATTACTCTGCACTCAATGCAACATACACTCCAAACAATACCATTCAGTGCCACATAATTACACGCCACACAATTACACTCTACTGAATACAACATACACTCCAAATACCACTCAGTGCCACCTAATTACACACCACATAACTACACTGCACTCAATGCAATATACACTCCAAATAACACTCAGTGCCACATAGTTACGCGCCACATAATTACACTGGACTCAATGCAACATACACTCCAAATTCCACTCAGAGCCACATAATTAAACACCACATAATTACACTCTACTGAATGCAACACACACTCCACACAATACCACTCAGTGCCACATAATTATATGCTTCATAATTACACTGCGCTCAACGCAACATACACTCCAAATACCACTCAGTGCCACATAATTACATGCCACATAATTACACTGCACTCAATGCAACATACACTCCAAATTCCACTCAGAGCCACATAATTAAACACCACATAATTACACTCTACTGAATGCAACACACACTCCACACAATACCACTCAGTGCCACATAATTATATGCTTCATAATTACACTGCGCTCAACGCAACATACACTCCAAATACCACTCAGTGCCACATAATTACATGCCACATAATTACACAGCACTCAATGCAACATACACTCCAAATACCACTCAGTGCCACATAATTACACGCCACATAATTTCACTGCACTCAATGCCACATACACTCCAAATACCACTCAGTGCCACATAATTACACTGCAATCAATGCAAAAAACATTCCAAATACCGCTCAGTGCCACATAATTACACGCCACATAATTACTCTGCACTCAATGCAACATACACTCCAAATACCACTCAGTGCCACATAATTACACAGCACTCAATGCAACATACACTCCAAATACCACTCAGTGCCACATAATTACACCCCACATAATTACAATGCACTCAATGCAACATACACTCCAAATACCACTCAGTGCCACATAGTTATATGCAGAAAGGTATAGGTGCCTTCAAGGGGATTTGTTTAACAAAATATAATTAAACGTGATTCAACTAACTCTTTAGGACAAGTCAATGGTCCTTTCAAGAATAAGGGCCATTGACCTGTCCTAAAGAGTTAGTTGAATCACGTTTAATTATATTTTGTTAAACAAATCCCCTTGAAGGCACCTATACCTTTCTACTTACTCACCCAAGCCCTCAAGGGTATTTTGGGTTGCTCACATAGTTATATGCAACATACACTCCAAATACCACTCAGTGCCACATAATTACACACCACATAATTACACTCTACTGAATGCAACACACACTCCCCATATTACCACTCGGTGCCACATAATTACACACCACATAATTACACTCTACTGAATGCAACACACACTCCCCATATTACCACTCGGTGCCACATAATTACACACCACATAATTACACTCCACTGAATGCAACACACACTCCCCATATTACCACTCGGTGCCACATAATTACACGGCACACAATTACACTCTACTGAATACAATATACACTCCCCATATTACCACTCAGTGCCATATAATTACATGCCTCATACTTGCACTCTACTCAATGCAACATAAATACACTTTATCTGTATCTATCTATCACCCTTCTATCTGTCTATCCCTCTATCACCCTCACTCTATCTATCGCTCTCCCTCTATCTATCGCCCTCACTCTATCTATCTATCGCCCTCACTCTATCTATCTATTGCATCTCCACAGCATCACTCAGCACCACCAGAGCATCACTCAGGGGTACCACAACATCACTATGCGCTACCACAGCATCACTGAACGCCACAGCATCACTTGTCGCCACCACAACATCACTCCACGCCACCACAGCATCAATCTTTGCAACCATTCAACAACTGGTTCAAATATGTTCTCTCAATGTTTCAAGCTTCATTACAAATGTCACAAAAATATGTTAATAGTTTACTTCTGTTCTTGGATTTTCATCACAATAAAATACAATGAACATAATCTTCACAAAAGTTATTTACAAAAGCTATTGCCATTATAAATTACAATAACTTTTAAGTATTAATTATTAAAAAAATAAAAGCCATTTTTATTTGTAATATCAATACATTTAAGTCACGTAACTACAACACATATTGCATTACAAATGCTATAGGTGTCACATTTGCGAAAGTAAAAACTATTGGCATTGTAAATGACAAAGCTATTCAATTCACTGTTTTCCAAACCAGCACATAAATAAAATATTTGTCATTTACAATACCAATAGCTCAAACTTTCTTAATGCATAGCTGCAAAATCGGCCCTGTAAAAAAATCGGCTGAAAAACGGCCCACCACCCAACATCCACTACAACCACCACCCCATCCACCACTACCACTACCACCACCACCGAATCCACCACCACATCCACCGCATCCACCACCACATCCAGCATCACCACCACATCCACCACCACATCCACCATCACCTCCACATCCACCATGACATCCACCGCCACATCCACCACCACATCCATCACATCCACCACCACCACCACCGCCACATCCATCGCCACCGCCACATCCACCACCACCGCCACATCCACCACCACCACCACATCCACCACCACCACCACATCCACCACCACTTCCACCACCATCGCATCCACCACCACCACCACATCCACCACCACTTCCACCACCATCGCATCCACCACCACCACCACCACATCCTCCACAACCACCACATCCTCCACAACCACCACATCCTCCACACCCACCACCACCACATCCACCACAACCACCACCACCGCATCCACCACCACCACCGCATCCACCATCACCACATCCACTAAACATAATCTTCACAAAAGTTATTTACAAACGTTTACCATTATAAATTACAATAACTTTTATTTAAGTATTAATTATTTACAAAATTAAAAGCCATTGTTATTTGTAATATCAAAACATCGAAGTCACGTAAATACAACCCACATTGCATTACAAATGCTATAGGTATCACATTTTCAAAAGTTAAAACTATGACATTGTAACTGACAAAGCTAATAATTTTGCTACTTTCAAAACCAACACATAAATAAAAAAAGTGTCATTTACAATACCAATAGCTCAAACTTTCCTAATGCGAGACCTATTGCATTTCCAATGCTTGTTTTCTAGTGTCACTGTTCTCCCGATCGCATTTCCTTCCTTGAACCAGTTAGTGACCGAGAATATCATTATGGTACAGCAGGTCTCTCTGACTTTTCCACTGATGGTCTGATAGATAGTATGAAGCAATTGATGTTAAAATCAGGAGTGTTCATTTTGAACATTTAATATGTTGGAGGCATAGCAGCAAGAATAATCATTGTGCCTTTTTGAGCGGTTCAAAACGGCAATTTCCCTGATTTTTTGACCCTCTTGTGATCTCAAAAGAATATCTTGATGATTTCCCCCTTGTGATTACTTAATTTCTAATAACAGTTGGAAGAGGGAACACAGAGTGAGGTAACAGCTGAATACTCGGGTCAAATGCATTAATCACGGGCATACCAAAGGTAGCTAGGAAGTGATAATTGTGTTACAAAGTATGGAAAAAGAAAAAGAGTAAATGGGCAGCATACAAAATCACAATTCAACAGTGGAAAAGGGGGCACAAAGTGAGATAGCACCAGACTACCACGTGTAAGTCCATTATCATGCGTATAACAAAGGTAATTGGAAATTTTGTAAGAACGTATGTATAATGAAAATTAGAAAATGGACAACACTCAATCACAAATTTAAAATGATTTCGGTGGGCTTGGAAGATAAAGTAACCTTTAATCAAATCTCTTGGTATCTCCGCCAGCTACGCAGTTTTTGTGAATCAATTGTGTTACTGCAGAGATCTTACAGAATGTAAATTGTAGCTGTCCATAAACCACTCGGTCAGAAAACAGCTCTCAAGTTGTTATTAGACTCTGTAAATGTAATGCATACTACTCTATACAATAACCGCATGTTGACTCCATAAAGCGAGATTTCCTCAGCTTGCATAGTTTAAAAATGTGTCTTCCACTTTCAAAGAAATGCCAAAGCTATTTAAATATGTGTTTTAATATATTTAAGTTTTAATGTTAGTTTTTCCTCTCTACTAGGATATTATAGCAACATTTGAAATAACAGAGCCCATGATCCCTCAGGTGTCTGTCCCTTCAGAGTGACTTGGCGATGCAAGTTTTCCTAAAGTAGGTCTGCCTCTTTTGTGTTGCGTATTTTTTATTCTGGTTTTGTTATGGTATGTTTTCTCTGTGTGCTGGTGTAGAGTTGACCTGCCCCTTCCTTAGCTGTGTGCCTGTCAGAAGCTGCCTGCAGATTTCTGTAGAAAATCTCTGTATTTATAGCAGGTCTCTTGCTGCGCTTGAAATCATAGAAGCAAACCAGGCCTTTTCATTTCCTTCATCGTGGGGTAGAATTCTTTCTCCCACTATCACTCATTCATGCTCTTCTAGCTCTTCAAAAACAGCTGTAAACATATGTTTGTATATTTGCCTTATTTTTAATTATTTTTTTTGCTGCTTCCATGCTAAGTGGAAGCCCTGTTGCTATATACTTATTTTGTTTGGCATTGAAGTATTGTTTAGAAGGGATTAACTGGTACTGGTCGATATCTTTATGGTTGTATTTGAGAGCTAACTGTCCCTTTAATCTGATAATGTCTTGGCTATTATTTCTTTAATAATCAGCACACTTTGTGTAACCAGTGAAAATAACACTTGAAAACATGCAGCCTCCGTTTGCACTCATTACATTATAATCATGCCACTTTGTACTCCTTTATGTATGGAAATAATATGTTTTTTACGAACTTTTATAAGATTTCATTTCACATTTCTGTATTATGTATCTGATAATCCTAATCAAAAACTCTTATTTTGATACATAGAATTATAACTAATTGAGTCTCCACATATGGTCTAATAACTCCTTTGCCAGTACAGCCTTCACAGATTCCATTGAGAATAAGTACTCCAATTGTTTAGCTACTGTGTTCCTCAAATAAAACCTTTTAATATATTTTTTTACTCTCTTTAGTAAAATGACAAAGTAACAGCTAAAGGTGGCCCAAAGTCATATCCTCTCCAAGTATTCTCCTTCTTTGGCATACTGAAACAATTTTAAAGATCTACAAGAGACACGTTAGTGATAGATTCCTTACCTTAGAATATCCCCAGATGTCAGACTGGATCCGGAAATTTTTGCGTAGCAGTACCCTTGCGCGTCGTCTGCGGCTCCGCTTCCGTCGTGGGCGCCGTGATGACGTCATCTGAGTACTTAGACGCCGCCTCCGCGTGCTGACGTCAGTTCTTCTTCTTTCCGCGCCAGCGAGCGCAGATCTGGAAAAAGCAGTAACCCTTAGTCAAATTTTTTTTTTTTTTTTTACATTTTTTAAAACCTTTATTATAAAAGAGCACACAGCTATTCAGCCTAACATCCCGGAGGCAAGGCAGCATAGAATCAGGAGGAGAAAAGTGCAAGGTGATTCATATCAGAACATTGCAGGTTGTTTTTTGTTTTTTTAAGAAAGAACTAAACCAAGAAAAGAAACGCCAAAAGGCGCATGAGAGTGGCAATGGAGCAACAAAGACGTCAAGGAGTCGGCAAAGGGCATAGGAGGACAGGTAGAGAATCGATAAAAAGAATGAATGGTAGGATGGGGAGGGGGGGGGGAAACAGGAGAAGTACAAACCGCATAAAACAGTTGGTGTCACAGGTTACGGTGATGAGCGTTCGTCCAGGGGGACAGGTTCCGGCGGCAGGCACACATCGCCCCTGTACGCATTCCATGCCCCCCACACTTTATTCCACGTCTGAGGCCTCCCCCTGGCTACATAGACCGTCTTCTCTCGGAACATGCACCAATCCATGTTGGCTTTCCATTGTACCACCAGGGGGGCTGTAGCAGCACCCCACTTTTGAGCAATATCACGCTTAGCAACCATATGGCCCAGTGTCACCCAACGAGTCTGCGACGTGTTGTGGTCAGACGGTTCCCAAACGTTAAGGAGACACCTCCGCGCCTCTGCAGCCAGCACCACACCAGTCACCTCTCCCATAATCCGGTGCACTCTCGCCCAGTAGGGGGCAATGACGGGGCATCCCCACAGAATATGTAAAAAGGTCGCGAGAGCACCACAACCTCGACGACAGAGGCCATCGGGCGAGAATCCCATATGCAAGAGCCGTCGGCCGGTGACATACACCCGGTGAAGGATTTTAAATTGCACCAGTCGGAGACGTGAGGAAATAGCGACCTCCTTAGGGGAGGACACTGCACTCTGCCAGTCCTCATCGTCAAGTTCCAGGCCGTCCGCCGTCCATTGGTCTCGCAAGCACAGGAGGAGATCAGTTCGGACATTAATCAATTTCTTATAGGACAGGGAAATAGCACTGTCAGGCATATGGCCATCCAGTATCCTGTCCTCTAAGGGGGAGCTTTCGGGGATCTCTCTCTCCCTCCGTCGGCTTGGCAGAGAGCAACGCGTGTCTCAGCTGGGCGTAGCGGAAAAACTCCGAATCGCCCAAACGGTATTCGGCTTGCAACTGAGGAAAGGTCTTGACTTCACCCTTAGTAATCATATCGTCCACCCTGGAGATGCCTATGAGATCCCATTTGTCGAAGCCCTTGGTGTGCCACAACCTGCCCAAGATATCAGAGTCGTACAGTGGGGTAAACCTAGTCAGTCTGCCCTGCCAACCCTGCGCTTTAGTGATCGTCCGCCAAGTGTGAACCGCTGCCTTGGTCGGGCCTGACAGGCGCCGATCAAAGGATTTAGAATACAGAGCGCGATAGTAGTCGCTACCGCGTAAGAGCCACCTGTCCATTACGTAGCCTGGGCTATCAATAGGGCCATAGAACCCGTGGTTGATAGCAGTGAGCTGAGAGGACCAATAGTACCGACGTACATCCGGTAGGGCTATGCCACCGTCGTACCATGGTACCGTGAGCTTCTGGATGGCGACACTGGGTCGACCATCCCAGAGCAAGGCACGTTGCAAACTCTCAATCTCCCGAAAATAGCGGGCCGGAACCGGGTCCTGGGTGTTCTGCAAGGCATACAGGAACCTGGGCAAGGACATCATTTTGAACAATGCTGCCCGGCCCAGGAGAGAGAGCGGGAGTTTGCGCCAGCTATCAACGTCTCTCCGCAGCCGCTGGAGAGGGGGGAGCAGATTGTGGTCGTATCGCGCCTTGGAACTACCGGAAATGTATATTCCCAGGTACTTAAAGCCCTGTCCGGCCATCTGGATATTGCAGCCTCTGGGGAGGCGCGGCGTGTCCCCCTTTAGAATATAAAGAGAAGACTTGGCCCAGTTGATTACCAGGCCAGAGTGGCGTCCAAAAAGCCTGAGCACGTCGCATGCCACAATGAGCGACTTGCAGGGAGAAGTAAGGTATAGCAGAATATCATCTGCGTACAGGGAAACTCTATCTTCAAAGCCCGGGGCCCAGGTTATGCCATGTAAGTCCGGGTGTGTACTTAGCATGGCCGCAAGCGGCTCAAGAGCCAGGGCAAACAGGAGAGGGGACAGGGGGCAACCCTGCCTAGTACCACGGTGAAGGGCAGAGGACGCCGACACGCGGCCATTGACCGTGACATTAGCCAGCGGGCAAGCGTAAAGGAGTTGCACCCAACTCACAAAGACCGGTCCAAATCCAAGCTTCGCCAGCACCGCCCAGAGATCTCCACTCGAGAGAGTCAAAGGCCATCGTGGCGTCCAGAGATGCAAGCACCGCCGGTTCCTCAAGGGTGTGGGCTCTGGCCATAACACCATGGAGCCGACGCAGGTTAAGGGCAGTGTTACGGCGGGGAATGAAACCCGACTGGTCCGGGTGCACCAAGTCAGCGATGACTCCAACCAATCGATTAGCAAGCAGTTTGGCTAGGATCTTAGGCTCCACATTGAGGAGAGAGATAGGGCGATAGGATCGGCACACGTCTCTCGGTTTTCCCTCTTTGTGAATAACCACAATGGTGGCCAGCCTCTGATCTAGGGGGAGGAGGCCCTCGTCCAGTGCCTTCAAAAACAGTCCGCAGGTGCGTGGAGACCACGTCCGGTTGAGTTTTGTATAACTCGACCGGAATACCATTGGGGCCAGTCGCTTTACCCGACCTTAGTGCACGGATCGCCAAGGCGATCTCGTCAGCGGATATGTCTCGATCTAAGTCAGCACGGTCCTCTTCAGAAAGACAGGGAAGGTCAATCGTTGAGAGGAACGCAGCCGAGTCAGCCTCGGAGCGGTCTGAGTTGGAAGTGTAGACACCCCGGAAATAATCAGCAAAGGACTCGGCAACAGCACTTGGGTCCGTGACGGCGACCCCGTCGTCGCCCAAGATCTCAGGCACCACGCGGATAGCCATCTCGCACCTGTCCAGCCAAGCCAGCAGTTTCCCAGCTTTATCCCCAACGTCGTAGATACGACCTTGCTGTTCCTTGGCCAGGGTAAGGGCAGCATTCGTGGCGAACATGGTATTCCGTCTGTTTAAGGGAAAGGGCATGTAAAAGAGAGGGGTCGGGCTCGGGTCCCAGTCGGGACTCGAGGCGCAAAACCTCGTCTTCAATACACGTGAGGTCGGCATCTGACTCGCCTGGCCTCCGCAATGAGAGCAAGAGCCTCACCCCTTAACACAGTCTTGAATGCCTCCCACAAGGTAATAGCCGAGCCAACCGAGCCCACATTCTCCGAGAAGTAGAGGTTGATGGCCTTAGCAAGGAGTGTACGAGTCTTGAGATTACGGAAATACCATGGGTTAACCGCCACCGGCCGGTCAGACAGGACGATGTTAAAATCAAACGAGACCCACAACGGGGAGTGGTCGGAGATACCCCGTGCCAAAAAGCGGGCCTCAGACACGGCAGACGCATGTGCAGCTAAGGTAAAAACGTAGTCTATACGGGAGAGACTGCCATGGGCACTCGAAAGAAAGGAGAAATGGCGGAGCGCGGGATGTAATAGTCGCCAACTGTCCACCAAACCCATGGAGTCAAGAAAGGAAGGCAACCACAGCTGGGAACTGAGGAAATCTCTCGGCGGTTGGCGGTCCAGGGAGCCAGAGCAGACTGAGTTGAAGTCACCCCCCATTATCAATAGACCATCAGGCAAGGACAAAATGGCGCCACCAAGGTCCTGGAAAGTGCTGGATTGTAGGCCTGGGGGAACATAAACCGAAAGTAGCGCGAGGGAACGCCCTTCCCATCTCCCCGCCACTGCAGCGTAGCGCCCCCTCTCATCAATCACAGTGACGTCTATCTCAAGGGGAAGGGACGCACGCACCAGAATTCCCGCCCCTCGGGAGCCCGAAGAGAACCCAGAGTGGGCCACCATCTTGTAGCCTTTACGGTTAAGAGCTTTGCAAGAGTTTCCAATCAAATGCGTCTCTTGTAGGAGCACAATATCGGGCATATGTCTCTTAAGCAGTTGGATCACCACACCTCTTTTAACACGGTCACCCAACCCATTAACATTCCAACTGATCACTTTTAGTTTCCTACCCCCATTGCCCCACAACCCGTCCCACCCAGCCAACCCAACCATCAAGTGAAAAACAGCAGTGAGCATGATCCATTGCCTAGAGGAAAGAAGAGAGAAAGAACGAACAAACAAATAAACTTGTACAAATGCAACCCCCACCCTGCACCCCTGCATCAGACTAAAAAGCCCCCCCAACCAGCAGTGTGCCTGTCGCCCCATAAACTACTCTACAAAAAGTCCCAGAGGAGAAAGGAATCTCCGCGAACACCTCCCGCCACCCTCCATGTAACGACAGGAAAGTCAGCAGGGTCACTTAAAAACAATACCGACAGTCTCATGAAGCAGGGTCACCAATCGCCGGTGTTACACAGTAGAGCCAAGTCTCATAGATCCGAGCCACCAGCCGCACCTCCATCTTGTTCATCTTGAGCGTCCCGACGCGGGGACAAGGTGTCCAACCATTCACTCACATTCTCAGCGAAGTCAAAGAACAGGGCACGGCCCTCATGTTCAATCCGGAGTTTGGCAGGGAACATCATTGAGTACTTATATCCCATGTCTCGCAGTCGCCGCTTTACGCCCGCATAGCTCTGTCGCTGAACAGCCCTGGTAAAGTCCGGGTAGAAGTGTATTTCAGCGTTCTGGTACTTAAGCGGTCCATGCCGTCTGGACACCTGCAGGACCGCATCTCAGTCCCGAAAGTTGAGAAGCCGTGCTACGATGGGTCTAGGCGCCACGCCCGACTTCGGCGGGCCGCCCGGCACCCGATGGGCACGCTCCACAGAGAAAAAGTTACTAAGACCAGACGGTGCCAAATGGGTCTTTATCAGGTCCTCCACAAAGAGGTCCGTCGCCGCTTCCTCCGACCCTTCCGGAACACCGACAATGCGGACGTTCTGCCGCCTGGCACGTCCCTCAAAGACCTCCAGCCTCCTTGAGAATTGGTCCGCAGTCATCCGCAGGTTCCGGACCTCGGTTTGCAGGTCCGAGACGTCGGCCGTTAGGCTGGAGGTCCTAATGTCCAGTGACTTCACTCGATCATTAGTCTTGCCCAGGTCGGCTCTAATGAGAGTCAGATCAACAGCCATAGTGTCCACCTTGTGGGTCAAAATCTCATGTTGCTGCTGCATGTCAGCCCGAAAACTGGTAATGGCACCCATGATGTCGCTCAGGGTAGGCTCAGAGCCATCAGGTGAGCCCGTAGGTGGAAGGCTCTTGGCAGAAGATCCCGTTGCAGGCGGCGTCTTCGGCTGGACATACCGCTCAATTCTACTCTGTTGTGACTGTGCTCTTCCGTGGACGCCTTTGTTCGACGTCTTGTCGGGGTCCCCTCTGCCCGCCATGTTGGTTCCGATGGGGACAAAGGGCTGCACCAGCCAAGCCAGAGCCCAGCGAACCAAGAGGAAAATCCGAGCTAGGCAGTTAGGTCAGGCCGATGAAAGAACGCACTGTAGGCACTAGCACTCCGCCAGTACGGACAGCAGGCAGTCACTACGCAATCCAATCGTGCGGAGTGGCGGAGACCGGAGAGACAATGGCACAGCCCTGGCATGGAGTTCAACTCGACGTAGCTCAGCGTAGGAACCACCGATTCGAAGGCGGAAGGCAGCTCCCACCTCAGTAGACCACCAGCAATAAGAATCCACCCGCGTGGATCAGGATTTCAAACAGGATATATGAGGAGGATCGGAAGGTCCGCGGAGCTCCGAGCTTACGCGGCCATCTTGGTTGCCCGCGAAGCTCCTCTCCTTAGTCAATTTTTGACTAACTTTTTGGATCACTTTTGATAATTTCTCGAATTCTTACGACTCCAATCGGTGCCCTAGGGATTCCCGGATTCAAGCACTGCGAGGATTGCGACCGCGCGATGTCGGTCACGGATCCTCACCACCTGTGCCTAACTTGTGTAGGCATCGACCACGACGACAAGGCCTGCTCCGACTGCCGGGCCCTCTCTTCGAAAGCCAGACGGGAGCGGTCCCGCAGGCAACTCTAACTCCGGCAGTCGGCGCCGCGAGGGGTCCCGGTCCCACGGGAGGTCGAGGGACAGGTTGCGGGCCCGGAGCCACCACCGCTCCGGAAGTAGGCACCACTCCTCCGGGGTCGAAGTCGTCGTCGGGTAAGAAACACAAGAAGTCGAAGAGGCGTCATCGCTCTTCTGACTCCCCCCGACGCTCGCGCGACGCGGCCGGGGGTTCGGGTGACACCGCCTGCGCGGTTCCGCTGGAGTCGCGGGCCTGCTCCACACCATTCGGTCCCTGGGCAAGACGCGACGCCGGGGGAGATCGAGCGCTTCGGCCCCAACGCCGTCGAGTGCTTCGCCGGCGCCTTCGGGCCTGGCGCCGCAGGGCCCCACGTTCCCGACACCGCATCAGGTGTCTCCTCCGGCGCCGTCCTCGGGCGGTGCCGTCCCCGATGCCTCCTTGGCTCCGGTTCCGACGTCGGAACAGCGCCGCTGGGCGCCGCTTTCGACTGTGCTTGGGGAGTTTTACTTCAATGAGCCGGCCCCATTAATTGAAAACCCTGAGTATCAGGAGATGGGGGATGAGGAGGATTGGGAGGGGTCTGAGGACCCTCTGACCCGAGAGTGTCTGTCTCAGGAGGACTGGACAGGGGAACTTGGGGAGGCCAGTGGTCTGGACACCTCTCCTGACACTGGTTTTGTCTCTCCTCCTACCGTGGCTTCGGAGGAGGGGGCAACCTATAGTGTGGTGTTGATGAGGGCTGCCAAGGCCTTGGGCCTTGAGCTCCCCATCGCGGCCATGAAGACTTATCTCCTCACTGAGGTCCTTAAACCGCAGTCCAGCTCGGCCGAGCCTCTGCTGCCCTTTAATGAGGCCTTGACCGACGTTCTTTTGGGCACTTGGTCCAGGCCCGCTACGGGTTCGCCCGTAGATAGGAACGTGGCCAGACGCCACCGCCCGGCCCCGGGCGACCCATCTTTCCTGTCCATCCACCCCACCCCCGAGAGCCTGGTCATCCAGGCATCCAATTCCCAGACCGCATTCCTGTCGGCTCCGTCGGACAGGGAATCCAAGAGGTACGAGCAGTACGGAAAAAAGATCTTCTCCTCCCTTAGTCTGGGACTGCGGTCTTCCAACACCGCATGCCTCTTGGGCCGCTACACCCACTCTCTGTGGGAGACGGTTGCGGAAGTGCTGCCAGAGTGTCCGTTGGAGGTACGGGCCAAACTCGGCCAAGCCCTTGTGGAGGGCCGAAATGCAGCCAAATATTCTATCCGGTGTGGGCTGGATACCACCGACTCACTAGGTAGAGCAATGGCAACGACTGTGGCGGTTAGACGCCACGCCTGGTTGAGGGCCGCCAACTTTTCGGCCGATGTCCAAAACACACTGATGGACATGCCGTTTGATGGCCGTCGCCTTTAAGGACTCCAGGGCTACGGCCAAGTGCTTGGGCCTCTCGGCCCCGCGCCAGCAAACGGGTGCCTTTTGCTCCTTTTGTGGCCAAGGAAGGGGCGCCCCACATGTGCTGCCAGCCACACACCGCAGACTAACTTCCAGCGCGGTGGCGGCCGTGGAAATCGCCGTGGAGGCGGTCGCGGACAACGGCGAGGCCAGTCCACACCTTCCCCCGCAGCATCCGCCTCTAAACCCTCCAAGTCCGTGCTTCTCGACCCATGTGACGCCAGTGGGGGGCAGGGTTCGCCATCACCACTCTCACTGACGCACTGTCACTTCGGACAGGTGGGTGCTGCAGATCGTCCGGAGGGTCTACTCCCTCCCCTTCGAGACGACCCCTCAAGCCATGCCACCGCAACACCACCGCGTATCGGGGGATCATTTGCGGCTTCTGCAGGAGGAAGTTGCGGCCCTCTTGGCCATCGAGCGCGTTCCTGGGCCAGAAGTAGGACGTGGTTGCTACTCCCACTACTTTCTGGTACCCAAGAAGGGCAAAGGGGGCCTACGCCCTATCTTGGACCTACGGAATGTCAACGGCTTCCTCCGGAAGGAGAAGTTCAAGATGCTGACTCTGGCTCAGGTCTTATCTGCCCTGGACCCAGGAGACTAGATGGTAGCGTTGGACTTGCAGGACGCTTATTTCCACATCCCCATCCTGCCATACCACCGGCGTTACCTGCGGTTCACGGTAGGCCACGAGCACTTTCAGTTTACCGTGCTCTCCTTCGGCCTTACCAGCGCCCCAAGGGTGTTCACGAAAGTGATGGCGGTGGTCGCAGCTCATCTGCGCAGGTTAGGGGTTTCAGTCTTCCCCTACCTCGACGACTGGTTGTTGAAGGCGGGCTCGCCCCAGACAGTCGTCAGCCACCTCCAGACGACGGCGGACCTCTTGCACCAGCTGGAGTTCTCCATCAATGTGCTGAAGTCTCACCTGTGCCCCTCTCAGAAGCTCCTTTTCATCGGAGCGGTTCTCGACTCGGCGCAGTTTCGGGTTTACCCGCCCGAACAGCGGATTCGGGATATACAGGCTCTCATCCCAATCTTCCAGCCTTTATCCTGAGTCTCGGTCAGGTTGACGCTGCGGCTTCTGGGGCTGATGGCTTCCTGCATCCTTCTGGTGCATCACGCCCGTTGGCGGATGCAGGCTCTGCAGTGGGACCTGAAGTTTCAGTGGGCCCAGCATCAGGGCAACCTGTCCGGCCATGTCCTGATCTCGGAGGGCACTGCGAGACAGCTGCAGTGGTGGCTCACGGACCGCGATTGGGTCAGTGGCAGATCCCACTCCCTTCCCCAACCGGAGCACGTAGTTGTGACGGACGCGTCCCTCCAGGGCTGGGGAGGCCACATGGGAGAGGCGGAGATCAGAGGCCTCTGGTCTCCGGCGGAGTCCCGGCTCCATATCAACCTTTTGAAGCTGCGGGAGATTCGTCTAGCACTGAAGGCATTCCTCCCCTCTGTCCGAGGGAGTGCAGTGCAGGTGTTCACGGACACCACCACCGCCATGTCGTACTGCAACAAACAGGGCGGGGTGGGGTCATGGACCCTATGCCAGGAGGCTCTGCGCCTCTGGCAATGGCTGGAACAGGGCGTGACCCTGGTGGTTTAGCACCTGGCAGGTTCTCTGAACGCCAGGGCGGACGAACTCAGCCGCCGGTGCATGATGGATCACGAATGGCTTCTGAACTCGGACGTGGCGCAAGGTCTCTTTCTGCAGTGGGCAGAGCCTTGGTTAGATCTGTTCGCCACCGAAGAGAACACGCAATGTCATCAGTTCTGTGCGTTGGAATTTCCAAGGCGGCACTCGCTCAGACGCTTTTCGTCGCGAGTGGAGTTGCGGTCTGTTGTACGCCTTTCTGCCTTTTCCACTTCTGCCCAGAGTGCTGAAGAAGATCAGGCGCGACCGGGCCCAAGTCATCCTTGTGGCTCCGGACTGGGCACGAAGGTACTGGTATCCCGAGCTACTCAGTATGTCAGTCGATCCCCGGTTCGTCTGCCTCTTCAGGAGGACCTTCTGTCGCAGCTGCAGGGGACGGGCCTCCACCCGAACCTGTCCAGTCTCCAACTCCATGCTTGGAAATTGAGCGGCGACAGTTGAGGCCATTTGACTTGCCTCCTGAAGTCTGTAACATCATTCTGGCAGCCAGGCGTCCCTCCACAAAGTCGGTATAAGCCTGCAGGTGGAACAGATTTGTGGCATGGTGCACAGCAAAGGCTGTGGATCCTCTCTCTGCCCCTCTTTCTGAGGTTCTTCTCTTTCTTGCCCAGCAGGGCTCTGCTCTGGGCACTATCAAGGGCTACCTTTCTGCTCTTTCAGCCTGTTTGCGGCTGCCTGATCAACCTTCTTTGTTCAAGTCCCCTATTGTTAACCGATTCTTGAAAGGCATCACGCATACGTTCCCTTCTGTGCCCTTTGTGATGCCTCAGTGGGACTTGAACTTGGTTCTTACTTTTCTGATGTGCGCTCCCTTTGAGCCACTTCACAACTGTCCTCTTCGCATTCTCACTTTGAAGACTGCCTTCCTGGTAGCCATCACCTCTGCCAGGAGAGTGAGTGAGCTCCAGGCTCTATCCTGTAAACCTCCTTTCCTTTTGGTCCATCCGGACAAGGTTGTGTTGAGGACACGGCCTTCTTGTCTACCCAAGGTAGTCACGGCCTTTCACATTGGGCAATCTATCACCTTGCCCACCTTCTTTCCGCATCCCTCGAGAGAGAGGAAGAGAGGCTCCACCGTCTGGACCCAAAACGTGCGCTCTCGTTCTATCTGGATCGCACACGCCAGTTCTGGGTGGATGACCAACTCTTTGTTGGTTACGTGGGCGCTAAGAAGGGGAAAGCGGTGCACAAGCGGACCATCTCGCGGTGGATCATCTTGTGTATCCAGGCGTGTTACTCCTTGGCTAAGAAGGAACCCTCTGTTGGGCTGAGGGCTCATTCCACTCTGGCCACAGCGACTACAACTGCCTTGGGCCGAGGAGTGCCCTTGCAGGACATTTGCCAGGCGGCTACGTGTGCCTCGCTGCACACGTTTGCAAGACACTATTGCCTGGACAGCCAAGTCCGGAGGGATGGCTTCTTTGGGTGTTCCGTCCTCCTGGACTTTCTGGTGTGATTATTGGTTCACAGACCCACCACCGGGGTTGGTATTGCTGGGGTATCTATTCTAAGGTAAGGAATCTATCACTAACGTGTCTCTTTCAGATGCACAAGTTACTACTTGTGTAACGATATATCTGTAAGAGACATTAGTTAGTGATAGATTCCTTACCGACCCACCCATCCTCCCCGTTCTGCGAACCGATATCTAGGGTTAAGGTCATCCCCTTTCAGGGACCTAGTTTCAAGGCACCTGTGTTGGTTTTTAGCATAGCTCTGCGTTTCTGGCGCTGAAAAGCTGTGTCTAAGAACTGACGTCAGCACGCGGAGGCGGCGTCTAAGTACTCCGACAACGTCATCACGGCGCCGACGACTGACGCGGAGCCGCAGACGACGCCTACCAACGCGCAAGGGTACTGCTACGCAAAAATTTCCGGATCCAGTCTGATGTCTGGGGATATTCTAAGGTAAGGAATCTATCACTAACTAATGTCTCTTACAGATATATCCTTACACAAGTAGTAACTTGTGCGTTAGCAAGTATGCTAGATCCTGCTGTGTCGTACCATCATTTAGAAGCCCGCCCAAAACATGACACGCTTCACCAAGAGAGGCACAGAAATAGCACCACTTAGAGGCCCCATACACCATAGGACACTAATCACTCGTAAAAGCTCAGAGACTGTACCTTGTAGAATTTCTAACAGAATACCAAACACTAATCACCAGGAGACAGTCTAAGACCGCGCCATGCAAGTTCACCCAGAAAACATGAGATGTGAGTCATTAGCACTTGCTCAGAGATGGCACCATCACAAAACACTAGGCACTCCTCTCTAGGCATACACAGAAACTACACCAGGGAGGTCTCTGTTCTGTCCAGTGAGGTTGCCCCAAAGGACGTTCGAGCACTACGGAATTATGCTATGATTACTAATGTGCTGGACGAGAGCTTCATGCAGAACCCATCACTTATCGAGGAAAACCCCCAGTGTGTGTAAAGTGTTTATTTCAAAAAGATTAGTGGTTTGCAAGTCATAGAATGTACCAACAAGGTGATCCCCAGAACCTGCAAATAGAGACCAGCACCCCGAGATCTGGAAAGGATGCATATTTATACTGCTTTACAGTTTCGAGAACCGATGACCTCACCAAATTCTCGCCCAGAGTACAAACAAGTCCGTTAACAGAGCTCATGAGCGCTAGATTATGGCTTTCACAGGTAACTAAAATGTAAATTAATTCAGCTGAGCCAGGTGGTTTGCAAAATTTTCTTTAGTGGGGCTGGGAAACATTTTGCAGAGAGAAACAATAACCATTTTAGCAGCATTGTCAGCATAAATATTCCCACTAGGTACTTCATCTTGGGTAGGTAGGTCGAAAGCACTTATAGCGATCGTTACTCCTGTGGTAGCTCAATGGCATTAAGCAATCCTTTCACATGGGACCCATTCCTTAATTAAAGTACCAGCAGACTCAAGAAAGCCTCTTTGGATTTGCTCAGATCTTGTGTCTCCTCTGACTACAAAGGCTTGTTTTGAGTCCATGAAAATGACACTTTTCTGAGCAACTAGTGTACTAGCATGAGTAAAAGCAGTTCATTAACTTAAGTTGAATACACTTGTGATAAACATAGACTCTCCCCTATTTCATGTACGTTGCCCACTGCATGTCCTGCAAGTAGTTTTCCTTCATAATTACTTAAGGAATCCCCAACATAATATATAATATCACAATTAAGTAGTTGGGCATCAGCAAGCCTTGAATATGATATAAAAATGTGTAAATACATTAAAAAAAATGGGATAGCAGTAGTGAAAGCTCCATTCAAGGAACGGTGTCTGTTTTCAATTCTTGCAGGCTACAGCCTCTTTTGCTCCATAACTCTTTATTTTCATATTTAATGTAAAAAAGAATTATGAATATATTTCACAAATCTTAACAGGACAGACATATAATATACCTTGGAGCCTTGCTGGCAACTGGGCATCACAGATGCAAGTTAGGCCAGCTTGCTTATCTAACCACGTAGTATTATTCAGACAGACCTGCGAAGACTGAAGATGTGGGGCACAAAATGTTGGCCGCTGGTGCACTCAATCAATCATAACATTTGTATAGCGCGCTACTCACCCGGAAGGGTCTCAAGGCGCTGGGGGAGAGGGGTTCGTTACTGCTCGAAAAGCCAGGTCTTGAGTTGCTTCCTGAAGGAGAGATGGTCCTGGGTCAGCCGAAGGTGGATGGGGAGGGAGTTCCAAGTCTTGGTTGCCAGGTAGGAGAAGGTTCTTCCTCCGGCGGTGGCTCTGCGGATGCGTGGTACGGCGGCGAGGGCGAGGCTGGTCGATCGTAGCTGGCGGGTGGGCGTGTAGAAGGTCAGGTGGCTGTTGAGGTACTTGGGGCCCAGGTCGTGGAGAGCCTTGTGTGCGTGGGTGAGGAGTCTGAACGTGATCCTCTTGCTGACAGGGAGCCAGTGCAGGTCTCTCAGGTGGCCGGAGATGTGGCTGTGTCTGGGGACGTCCAAGACGAGTCGTGCGGAGGCGTTCTGGATGCGTTGGAGTCTTTCTGAAGTTTGGCCCTGGTCCCGGCGTGGAGGGTGTTTCCGTAGTCCAGTCGGCTGGTGACGAGTGCCTGGGTGACGTTCTTCCTGGTTTCGGTGGGGAAACCCTGCAGGTTCCAAATAGTCACATACTCTGAGCACTAACATCCTATAATGATAAAAAAGGATGCTTATATTGCAGTGTAGCTTGACAAATCTCCTAACTTGACGTCCTTAATGCCATTCATATTAAAGGAGTAATGTATTCTAACTAGGGATGGTCTCTGATTTCTCTGATTTCCCACTCATTCTTACCTCTCCTAGATCTACAAGCTTTGAGTGAATGACTTCTTGCGACAATTCGCATAGGAATTCAGATAGAGAACCTAAAAAAATAGCACTGGCAACGCCAGTAGGTCACACCTTTAAAAGGTGAATGTAACCTACCGGCTTTCCCATTTTTTTTTTTATTTTTTTTTTTATTTTATAAATATTCTTTGTTGTTCTAAAATGGGCATCCATAGAGTGATCAAGTACAACAGGCAAATTGGTTACTGGTGGGCTGTAACTTGTGCCACGATGTATGTGCTCATTTTGGATTGTTTTAAAGCAGTCCAATCTAGTTTCTATGTTCATGCTTGGATTGCAACGCTGGTCCATGGAAGAGAAAGATTGAAAAAAACTAATAAGGCAGGAAAAAGAGATGAACTAGAGGGCGGGGGAGTAAATGGAGAATTGTAGCACTATAAAGCTGCAATAATATGTGGAACTACTTTTATGGTATTTACGTGCCTGAAATGTCATCGACTGACGCCAACGCTGATGGATAGCCCTCTTAGCCAGGGTCTTGATTCAGCTGGGCCACACTAGCTAATGGCCCAAAGGAACTGTTCAAAAGCCCATTTCTCTATGTGTATTGGTGTTGCTTGTTCCAGATTTTTTGATGGCAGTAGCTCTCGCCAGACATCTTAGGCTATCTGAAGACAAAACCGAAATATTACCAACACAATAAAGGGACCTGCAGAGAAACCAGCATACAATAACTATTAAAGCAAGTGTATTCTTCACATTTCATCATCCTTAACATGGGGACCCATAAAATGATAATTTGCTCCATTGCAGTCATCCTGCACAACCTGGACATTTTCTACACTTCCTACCACACACCCACATAATGTGACTGGTTGTCAGTGTATATAAGCGCTTTAGTGCTCCACATAAGGTTAATAAGCGCTAATCAAATTCTATAATAATAATAATGATAAATACATTAAAATAAATAAAACCTCTAAATCCTCTAAAAACAATGTTTTTAGAGCATTGTGTCCAGTTTTCCAGTACAAACTCCATTGTGTGCCATACTCTAGACATCGCTACGAGGCTAGAGTTTAGAAAGGAGGAATGCTCCTTAAGAAAAGTGGAGTAAAAGTATGAGACTGAAATGTTGCTTTCTTATGCGCAAATCCTTCATAGTTTATATACTGTCGGCTCAAACTAGAATTTTCTTTATAACAAAGTCATAATTGACCTTTGGGCGTGAACAGCAGTATCACTAGAATACAGAAAGAGCCTGATTACATTGGTAGGAACTCTACATTACCTCAAACTATGACCCCATTATCAAATGCAATATCGAGCGGTCATGGTTGGAGAAGACCTCTTCTGTGGATAGTACAAGGTGATCTATGAAAAATAGTTACGCTTGTTACAGGAAAATAATTTATTTGAGCAATTGTTGAAAGTGTTGCAAATGTGTGTTAGTGAAAGTGGGAAGGTACTGCATCTAAATGGGTTTAGTTCTACACCCAGATAGCTTAAGGGTCTGGGCAAGCATCATAATTTCTGCTTTACCATTTTTTTTATGGATTACCCAGGAGCGCATGGATAGTCTTTACATTTGTTGGCTTGTTCTTGGATTAATTGGACAAGGCTGTTTGGTAACAATCCTTAATCACGTACTTTCAATTCACCTTCAAATCTCCTTTTCCCCCATCTCTTAAAAGCTTGTGTTTCATTCAAAAGTTGAATTCAGGAGATAAAATAAAAACACCACCTACCAGCCATACCCTTCCAAAAATGGTCCTGTTGCCATGCTTTTACAGACAAGCTGGGAGTGATCTGGGAGTAACACATGGAGGAGGAGTGTTTATTTCAAGGTGGCAAGCAGCATACGACGGAGGGAGAGAGAGAGATGGGAAACCCATACTTTCTCATGGAGTCCTGAACGAAACAGAAAAATGAATTCCCTAAATTTGAGCTGCAGAAGGATACAAGTCCGTTATTCAATGGGATTGTAAAGAGGCCATATTACAGATGAGGGAAAAACACAAGAAAAGGAAGACAACCTATTGAATACGAAGTAAGCGAATAATGGTGAAAACCAAGCCAATGAGCTGTAATTAATGGTCTGAGTTGTAAGCAAATACATCTTTCTCCAACAAACAGCTTGTGCAAGATGGTAGACTAAACCTAAAATGGCTACCCAACTGATCAGATATACAAAATAAGATGTACAAAAGTGATAACCAGTTGAAGCCCACTTGGCACCTTTTTTCCGAATGCTAATATCTCAAGAACTACTGAACAGATTTAGTCCACACCAATAAAAGCTTGGCTTCTGAGTAAAATTGTACTTGCATGCCAGATCTGAAAGAAAGAGGTTAGTGTTAGATTCCTTACCTTAGAATATCCCCAGGCGTCAGACTGGTTCCGGAAAGTTTTGCCTAGCAGTACCCCTGCGCCTCGGTAGGCGTCGTCTGCGGCTCCGCGTCCGTCGTCGGTGCCGGGATGATGTCGTCTGAGTACTTAGACGCCGCCCTCGTGCGCTGACATCGGTTCTTCTTTTTTCCGCGCCAGCAAGCGCAGATCCGGAAAAAGCAGTACTTCTTAGTCACTTTTTGACCAACTTTTTCGATCCCTTTTGGATCCTTTTTCTAGTCGTTTGACTCTCGGTGCCGATAGGGATGCCCGGGTTCAAACCCTGTTCCGATCGTAACTGCCTGATGTCGGTTACCAACCCCCACCGTCGGAGCCTTTATTGTCTTGGGGCCGACCACGAGAACAAGTCGTGCCCCAACCACCGGGCCTTGACGTCGAAGGCTAGACAGGAGCGGTCCCGTAAGCGCCTCGACCTCCGGCAGACGGACGCACAGACGGACGCACACACACACACACACACACACACTTCGGGCGACACCGCCCATGCGGTTCCGCCGCAGATGCCACGGCCAGTCCCATACTCACCGGTCCCTGGGCTGAACGCGACGCCGGAGGAGATAGAGGCCTTCCTCGTGGCCATGAGTTTGCTCTCTCCTCCGTCAGGTTCCGCTGTGGTGCCTTCAGGCCCCGCGCCCCCGTCTGGGAGCCCAAGCGGGCCGGGTGCTTCATCCCCGGTGCCGTCGGCAACTTCGGTCCCGACGCCGCAGGGCCCCGCCAGATCCGGGTCGCCGCTGGTCGACCTTACGACCCCTCTGCCGGTGCTGACTCCCAGGGGGTCGCCTTCAATGCCGTCCCCTGATGACGTCGTCCTCGGTTCGGATCGGCGCCGCTCGACGCAGCATTCGACGCCGAGAGAAGAGCAATTCTTCTATGATCCGGCCCCATCCTTTGCACCCGACTATGAGGAGATGGGAGGCGAGGAGGATTGGGAGGTGTCGGAGGACCCTCTGGCACGGGAGTGCCAGTCGGTTCAGGACTGAACAGTTGAGTTAGGGGAGGCCAGGACACTTCGCCCGACACTGGATTTGTCTCCCCTCCTACCGTGGCTACGGTGGAGGCGGCTGCTTACAGCGTGGTTTTGACGAGGGCGGCCAAGGCCTTGGCTCTTGAGCTCCCCGTCGCGGCCGTGAGGACTAACCTCCTCACCGTTGTTCTTAAACCGCAGGCAAGCTCTTCGGAGCCTCTACTGCCGTTTAATGAGGCCCTTACTGAAGTTCTGTTGGGCACTTGGTCCAGGCCAGCTACAGATCCCCCTGTAGATTGGAATGTGGCCAGATGCCACCGCCCGGCCCCGGGCGACCCTAGCTTCCTGTCCACCCACCCCACCCCCGAGAGCCTGGTTATCCAGGCCTCTAACTCCCAGACTGCATTTCCGACTGCTCCACCTGATCGGGAATCCAAAAGGTATGAGCAATTCGGTAAGAAGCTGTTCTCCTCACTTAGTTTGGTGTTGCGGTCGGTCAACACTGCTTGCCTTTTTGGCCGTTATACCCACTCTCTGTGGGACACAGCGCGGACATGCTGCCGGGTTGCCCGGAGGAGGCCCGGGTAAAACTCGCTCAGGCCCTTGCAGAAGGGCGAGATGCAGCACAGTACTCTATTCGATGTGGGCTGGATAGCACGGACTCGCTGGGCAGGGCGATTTCCTCGACGGTGGCGGTTCGCCGCCACGCCTAGCTGGCCTGGCTGAGGATATATCTGTAAGAAACAGTAGTTAGTGTTAGATTCCTTACCGCCCCACACAGCCTCCCCGTTCTGCGTTGCGATATCTAGGGTTAAGGTTCTTCCCTTCGAGGGCCCTAGTTTCATGGCACCAGTGTCGGTTTTTATCATGGCTCTGCGTTTCTGGTGCGGAAAAGCTGCGTATAAGAACTGACGTCAACGGGCGAGGGTGGCGTCTAAGTACTCCGACAACGTCATCCTGGCTACGACGGACGCGGAGCCACAGACAACACCTACCGACGCGCAGGGGTACTGCTACGCAAAACTTTCCGGATCCAGTCCTGACGCCTGGGGATATTCTAAGGTGAGGAATCTAACACTAACTACTGTTTCTTACATATATATTGTTACCGAAGGTAACTAACTTGTGCATTAGGTGTAAATCTTTTCAGCAGTTTTAGCTATAGATGTGTATACATTGTCCTTTTGAGCCAAAATAGGAAAACTCATCTGTTTTGTACTCCGCCCTTATTAACTTGTTTTACTCTGAATGGAATTGCACTGACATTGGATTGCCATGTCCTAGCTGAGGAGGCTGAGCAAGGGACAAATTTGTTGCAGTCCTGTCCACGAAGGCCAAAGTTATAGGCAGTTCGGACTGGACTATTCATCTTGGAGTAAGGTCAAGGCTGAATTGCAGATGGCTGGGTCCAAACTGAGGTGGCGTAGTGTGTAAAATAACAGTGGACTGTGATGCAACCCTAAGTAAATTACCAGTGGCTGAGATTAATTCAAGCATTCCATCCTCACTTTTGTGTATTCTTCCGTTTAGCAAACTGGGGCGATTGTTTCTTCGATCTAAATAGAGTACACTTAAATTCCTCTACAGACGCTATGCTGGCTGTTCAACACTTCAAGAAGGAGAGAGCTGCCTGGCCAGTCCTTTTAAGTTTGTGCAGCTAAAGCATTGCAGATGATTCATCTTCACCAGTGCCTTTTGACCATGCATGTTAATTTCAGAAAAGCCTTAAAGAACAGGCTTTTCATTCATTAATAAGGCAGTTTGATATTCTCACCTTTTGTCTACATACTGTAAGCACTCTCTTGGGTAAAATTTGAACTCTATAAATATATAATTACAAAGTCTGCGATAGCGACTGTCTGGTTAGTGTGTTAGGCTGAAGCATGCTACATTTGGTGTGTATTGTGAAACAATTTAATAATTTATAAGGAGGGGGGTCTCAAAATGTAGCTGTAAGGAAAAATTTGTGTGCCATGCTTCTTTGCAGGGAAACCTTTCAGTGTGTAATGCTTGTGTGCCATTGCTGTATATTTTGTAATTGGATACAATCTGGAAAGAAACTCCATGAACATTGTGGAAAGGGCCATGCACACTGCAGAATAATTTGTTTGCAGAAATGGGGAGATAAATGTAGAGAATCTTAAGAACATTGTGTGCGTGTGTGCGTGTGTGTGTGTGTGTGTGTGCGTGTGTGTGTGTGTCTGTCTGTCTCTCTGCATTTTGGTAAATACAACGTAGGGGGAGAGGGGCATGGTTTTTGAGGACAGATAAGGGCTAATTATCGCACTTAACTATACCCTATACCTTGCCTGCTCCAACACTGCAGTCTCCGCTGTAGATATGCACAGGTAAGTAGCATCATCGTTATCACCTCGTCAGTTCATGGTCTGCCCTGTTCCCTGTTCTTGGCATTAGATCAGTTTACACCTCCACGTACTCCACGAAGGCTCTGATAGCCCCTTATATGATGCATCCAGCTACTGTGTCTCATCGGCTTCTATCCTGTTTTAGGTTTAAACCTGTAATAACTGATTAAACCCCAGCAAAAGGGAAATAGCCCTCACCAGTGTAAACATATAAACATGATAAACACCTGTGCAACCACAAACTAAATGCCATTCAAAGAAAGGAAAAGGAGAGTGAAAGTCATTTTTTATTTCTTCCGTAAGGGGCCTATACAATACAACTTTGTTATGTAAAGTAGCAGCAAGAAAGACTGGGATAACATTATTCTGCTTGAGTTTTGTTGTTTTGGGATGTCACTAAAATAGTGTGTTCGAGGCATGTGGGCTGCTGAATTCATATCTTAGCATAGATTGCCGCCTAGTGTTTGGTCCAGATGTTTGCACCTTGTTGTCCTGGAAGAGTCTTCGAAGTATCACAAGGTAGGTGACTCCTCCCCTAGACTACAGTGTGCATGGGCATCTTCTCCATCCTCAGATTGTTTTTTCCGCCATTGGGTTCGGATGCTATTCCTCAACTCCAACTTCGGAACCGAAACTTTTCAAATTTCTAAGGCCAAAAGGCCTTCTACCTCGACGGTATTGTTCTCGTTCGGTACACCTTGACTCGATAAAACTTTCCATCCCGATCCGGTCGCTGACGCGGGCCATTGGGCCTTTTCGATGCCACGTGGGCCTGCTGCAGATGGAAAGGACCCCGTTTAAAAGGTGCCCACAATGTCACTCCAAGTTCGCACATACTGATAAACATACAGTATGCAACAAGTGCCTCTCTCCCGACCACAAAGAGGAAAACTGTCCAGCTTGTGCTCAGTTCTGGTCGAAGAAAACTATCCGGAACCGAAGGGCCGCTAGATAAGAAATGCAGCTGCAGGCACCGGAACCGGAGAACATCTTCGAAGACGAACATGACCTCCAAGAAGCGGCGAACTCCGACCTAGAAATTGTCACCGTAGAAGACCAGTCGAACTCTGATGACCCAATCACACTGGGGCAAACTCTGAGTACCACGCCCCCAACCCTGCTTCCATCTCAAGACAAGGCTCCGGTCGAAGCTTCGCCTATAGGCCTTAGCCAAGATCGACAAACTCCTTCAGAAGCCCCGCCTTCCAACTCGGCTCCGAAGACCAAACCAAAGCCTTCAGATACCCACGGAACGATCAGCACTCTTCCTAAAAAGGCCGCTGAACCGAAAAAGGTTCCCGAGCCAAAGAAACTGGTTGATACAAAAAAGGTCATTGAAACAAAAAAGGTCATTGATCCCAAAAGAATAGTTGACCCGACAAAGGCCGCCGAGCCGAAAAAGGTTGTCTACCAACAAAAAACAGGTCACACTACAAAACCGGTCGACCTGAAGAAAGCGATCGATTTGACTAAAAAAACAGTCGGTCCGAAAAAGGTTATCAAACCAAAAACACCAGTCGATCCGAAAAAACTTATCAATCCAAAGAAGGTCGCTGAACCAAAGAAGGCAGTACATCCAACAAAAGACGTCGAACCAAAGACAGTTGCCGACCCGAAAAAGGTCATTGAGCCAAAAAAAGCTCCAAAGCCAAAGGCTCTCGAGCCAAAGACTCACCACAAAGCCACTAAGCCAAAAACATCAGCGCCAAAACCACGGACAGTTGAGGAAGAACTTTCCATCCTGATCCAGTGAGTGAAGAACAGCCTAAACTGTATATAGACCCTGAAACAGCACAGGTAACAGTTTACCACAGGAAAAAGAAACCTTTGGACACTGACCCTTCTTCCCCTGTTCCTCCAAAGAAGAAAGACTTTGTAACATCCCCTTCAAGGCCTTTCACTCCTCCTCCTTTCTTTCCTGACATGCCTTTTGTGCCTTACTCTCCTACATCAGGTTATGATGAGACAGAAAACATAGAAGAAGATCCTCAAGATAATTTTGTAGAACCTGAGGATCAGGATATACAGGATAACACATGGGATGATCAGAATGATCCTTATGATACATACGAGCCACAACCCATCCCTGACACCTCTACATATCCTACAAAGCTGTCGCCTACTGACGACACCATTGTCTTTAACCAACTAGTGGATAGGGCAGCTAAATATCCTAATGAGACATGCACACTGACCCAATAGAAGAGGATTTCCTATTTGACACTTTTCCAACTTCAGAAAAAAGGGTGCGTACACTTCCTATGTTAAAAGGAGTACTAAAACACGCGCCAGACATATTTAAAGACCCAGCCAGAGCGCGTGTCCTCAATCCCAGAATTTAGGAAGTATAAAGCAGCCCCTACAGACCCTGCTTACATTAAGTCACAGTTGCCTTTAGACTCATTAGTGGTAGCAAACGCTTGAAAGAGAGCTAATTCACTAACAGGAGATGCTCCCCCTCCTGACAAGGAGTCAAAGATATTGGAAGCCTCAGGCAAAAGAGTGGCATCCCAAGCAGCAAATACTTGGAGAATTGCAAACACACAGGCTCTATTAGCACGATACGATAGAGCACATTATGACCAGCTGGAGGGTTTACTACAACACCTGCCAGAACCCTTTAAAGCTAAAGCTAACGACCTTATAAAAGAAAGCAAATTTATCACAAATGCTTCCATTAAATCTGCACTTGACGCAGCTGACACAGCAGCCAGGTCCATCAACACTAGCGTGTTACTGCGCCGGCATGCGTGGCTACGCATTTCCGGATTTAAAAATGAGGTGCAGTCAATCATCCTCAACCAGCCAGTTAACCAAGATTTTTTGTTTGGCCCTGCAGTAGATACCATCTTAGAAAAGATGAAAAAATATACTGATACTGCTAAGTCTATGGGCGCACTTCAGTTTCAACAATCTAGAAGTTCTTTTTGCCGCTCCTCCTTTTCGAGGCTCAGGTAGAGGCAACACTACAAACTTCCTCTACATTCAAAAGTAATACCCAGAGCACCTTTAATAAAGGTGCCAACAGAGGAGGTTATAGAGGCAATAATAACAAGGGCAGAGGACGTGGCGGCAACCACACCAGAGCCTCCGCCGCCACCAAACAGTGACTTGCTCACACTCCCTCCAGACCACTTAACACCGGTCTGAGGCAGACTAACACAATTCCTACCAGTCTGGAACGCAATTACCAGACCGGTGGGTGAGACAAATTATCCAGTATGGTTATTGCCCGGAACTCACTTCTACTCCACCCAGCATACCACCCAAACACCGTCCAATGTCCAAAGAACACATCGCGCTGTAACAACAAGAGGTCACATCCATGCTAGAAAAGGGAGCCATAGAGCCAGTCCCTTTTCAACACCAGGGGACAGGAGTATACTCCCTATACTTCCTTATTCCCAAAATTCCCAAAAAAGACGGGTCCCTCAGATCAATATTGGACCTCAGACCTCTGAACCAATACATACTTTTAGAGCATTTCCATATGATCACTCTACAACAAGTACTCCCGTTACTCCAGCAATGTGACTTCCTCGCTACATTAGACCTCAAAGATGCTTATTTTCACATACCTATACATCCAGCTCACAGGAAATACCTCAGGTTCACAATAGAAGGTCACCACTATCAGTTTAAAGTTCTCCCCTTCGGGGTGGCTACAGCACCAAGGGTTTTCACAAAATGCCTAGCAGTAGTAGCAGCACACCTCCGAAGGCAACACATCCATGTGTTCCCTATCTAGACGATTGGCTCATAAAAGCCAACTCATACGCACAGTGTGCAAACCACACGTCTCAGACAATCCAGCTGCTACACAGTCTGGGATTTTCAATAAATTACCCAAAATCGCATCTGCAGCCCTCCCACATACAACAATATCTGGGAGCAGCAATAGATACCTCAGTGGCAAAGGCATATCCAAATCCAGCCAGGATAGCCAACATGCAGTCTCTGATTCAAAGATTTCACCCAAAACACTCCTTGCCAGCTCGAGTGTTCATGCAGCTTATAGGCATGATGGCCTCCTGCATAGTCCTTGTCCCTCATACCCGACTTCAAATGCGTCCATTGCAGGAATGCCTAGCACGGCAGTGGAACCAAGCTCAAGGGCAACTAAAAGACCTAGTGTTGGTAGACAGTCGCACTTACAACTCTCTGCAGTGGTGGAACCCACAAAACCTTTCCAAGGGGCGACTGTTCCAAGAGCCGGTTCCACAGGTAGTATTAACAGCGGACGCATCACTGACCGGTTGGGGAGCCCACCTACTTCAATGCACAGTCCAAGGGCTCTGGACAGTCAAACAAAAGACACTGCATATAAACCACTTAAAGTTGCTAGCAGTATTTCTAGCAATGAAAGCCTTCCAGAAATACTTGTACAACAAGTCTGTGTTAATCCAGACGGACAACATGACAGCCATGTACTACATCCAGAAACAGGGAGGGACACACTCTCCGCAGCTGTCTCACCTAGCACAGAGCATTTCCTAGCAGAACACCTCCCAGGAATAGACCATCAGACGGCAGATCTACTGAGCAGACACAGCCATCAGATACACAAATGGGAAATATACCCTCAAGTCCTCCACCCATTCTTCCAAAAGTGGGGGCATCCATAGATCTGTTTGCCACAAAAGAAAACTCAAAATGCCAGTCCTTTGCCCCAGGTTCCCACATCCGTTGTCACAGGGCAATGCGATATGGATGAACTTGTCAGGCAGATTTGCGTACGCTTTTCCGCCAACCCGACTGATTCCACTAGTGGCACGCAAACTAAAGCAACGGTGACTCACAATGATCCTGGTTGCTCCCACATGGGCAAGACAGCCATGGTACACGACGCTCCTAGAACTCTCAGTAGTTCCCCACCAAAGACTGCGACTATCGCCACAGCTATTAACTCAGAACCATGGAGAAATCAGGCACCCAGATCCCAATCGGATGAACCTAGCGATCTGGCTCCTGAAGTCTTAGAATTCGGGTATCTTAACTTGCCTCCAGACTGTATGAATATTATCAAGGAAGCAAGACAGCCAACTACTAGAGCATGCTACGCAGCTAAATGGAAAAGATTTGTAATTTCCCGCAATAATAACCAAATCAATCCATTAGATGCCTCCATCCAGAACATCATCTGTTACTTGCTACATCTGCAAAGATGCAATCTAGCATACTCTTTTATAAGACTACACCTTGCTGCTATAGCAGCATATCTCCAAAACAGACAACACATGTCCCTGTTCAGAATACCACCTATCAAAGCTTTTATGGAAGGACTTAAAAGAATTATCCCTCAAAGACATCCACCTTTGCCAGTCTGCAACTTAAACGTAGTACTTACCAGACTTATGGGGCCACCTTTCGAACCACTCCATTCGTGTGAATTGCAATTCTTAACATGGAAAGTGGCATTTTTAGTTGCCATTACCTCCCTCAGGCGAGTGAGTGAGCTACAGGCACTAACCATTCAAGAACCTTTCATGCAAATGCATCACAATAAGGTAGTGCTCTGTACTAACCCTAAGTTCATGCCAAAAGTTATATTAACGTTCCATATCAATCAGTCAATAGATTTGCCTGTTTTCTTCCAAAACCCACAGCCAGTGGCTTAAAGAGCCCTACACACACTAGATGTAAAAAGGGCTCTGTTATATTACGTTGACAGTACTAAAGCTTTCAGAAAAACAAAACAACTATTTGTTGCTTTTGCTCCACAACATAAGGGTAACCCTATTTCAAAAGCAGGAATAGCCAGTTGGATAGTCCAATGCGTTCAAATATTCTATCAAAAGGCTAAGCGCACTCTTAACAGTTCCCCCAAAAGCCCACTCAACGTGCAAAATGGGGGCATCCATGGCTTTCCTAGGAAATATTCCATTAGAAGACATATGTAGGTCGGCTACATGGTCTACCATACACACTTTCACTAAACACTACTGTGTGGACGTGCCAGCTGCTGTAGGCCAGGCTGTCCTCAAAACTCTTTTTCAAACTGCTGCAGCTGGTACAGGTGACCACCGCTAGAGGAGATACTGCTATACAGTCTATGCTAAGATATGAATTCAGCAGCCCACATGCCTCGAATGGAAAATGCTACTTACTGTTAGACGGGGACCCGGAAGGCCGGTCGAGTACAGGGGGAGAGGCCGCCGGTGAGGGCCGTCTCCGGCGATCGTACAGACAAGTAACTTCCCCCCTACAGATGGACACCACACAAGGATGAGTTCAACCCACTTTATATAAGAATCTTGAGGCAAGGTGATAAACGATACAGTGGGGTCAGGACACGAGGATCCTACCAATTCTAGTCTCTGTAGGGGAAAGGGGTAGCGGGACAGTCTTAGTACCGGTCCGGTACAGGTGCGGCAAGAGGGAAGCTCACAATCCTCGAGCTTGGGGGTCTGCAAAGATGGGCCGCGGCAGCGCCAGCAGGCTAGGACGATGGTTCACAGCGAGGAGGGCCGCTGCAGCGCCAGCAGGCTACGAAGGTGGTGCACGACGAGAAAGGCCGCGGCAGCGCCAGCCGACCAAGACGATGGTTCACGTTGAAGAGGGCCGCGGCAGCGCCAGCAGGCTTCGGAGATGGTTCGCAAGAAAGGGCCGCGGCAGCGCCAGCAGGCTTCGGAGATGGTTCACAAGAAAGGTCCGCGGCAGCGCCAGCAGGCCTCCAAGGATGAGTTCCTCACGGTGTCTCTCGACTCCAAGATAAAACTGCCTTCCTGCTCTGCAGCTGCCCCAGTTATAGGTCTGGTCTCCTTTGATGTCCGGACCATCGCACTTGGAGGTCGGGAGGTCCGGGATGAGGGAGTCCAGACACCCAGCAGGGGGGTGGAGCCAGCGCCCGGGGAGGCCGGGGGCGATCGACACCTGGCGGAGGGGAGCCATTGCCACTCCTTCTCCCATTGACCTGCCAAGTGGTGTCTTCACCCCCTAGGTGGATGGTGGTGCCTCGATGTCGGGGCCTGGCCAGGCCCAGGGTTGGGGTCGAGCTGAGGCCACGCGGCCTTGTTATGTAGTGTCCAAAGATGGCGGCGGGGCCGGGGCAGTGGTGCTGACGGGGGCCCGGGCCAGCCGATACTGGGGTGTTCGGGGGCTGGAGTTCCGTTGTGGACGGGTCGTGGGTTGCCCCAGCGGGTTGCCGGGATGGTTCTTGTCGGGGATGCAGTGAGAGCAGGGGTCCGGTCCCCGTCATGCGGGGAGGGAGTGAGCCTTCCCCGAGGCCTGTCCAACATGCGTCCCCCCCAGCTGAAGGCAGGGAGTCACCCATCCTCTTGGGTACTCTCCTCGCCGAGGCGGAAGAAGCGTGACAGGCCGTCTGCGTTGGCGTAGTCCTGGCCTGGACGATGCTCCACAGTGAAATCCATCCCCTGCAGGGAGATGGACCATCGCAACAGTTTTGGGTTCTCTCCCCGCATCTGCATCAGCCATTGCAGGGGTCGGTGATCTGTTTGCACCCGGAAGTGGGTAACGGAGAGATAGGGCCGGAGCTTCTTGAGGGCCCACACTACGGCGAAGGCCTCGCGCTCGATGGTGCTCCAGCGCTGTTCTCGGGCCAGCAGGCGTCGGCTGATGAAGGCCACTGGCTGATCGACTTCCTCGGTGTTGAGTTGAGAGAGGACGGCCCCAATGCCATGATCTGAGGCATCCGTCTGCACTATGAATTCCCGGCTGTAGTCAGGGGCCTGGAGCACGGGGGCGGTGCACATGGCGGCCTTTAATTTCTCAAAGGCCGCTTGACAGTCCGGAGTCCAGTTGACTGTTTTGGGGTTTTTCTTGGATGCGAGTTCTGTGAGGGGCCCCACAATGCTGCCATAGTCCTTTACAAACCGCCGGTAGTACCCGGTGAGCCCCAGGAAGGCTCGGACCTCGGTTTGGGTGACAGGTGGTTGCCAGGCCTGGATGGCAGCGATCTTGAGCTGGAGGGGGGCCACCAGACCGCTCCCCACTTGGTGTCCCAGGTAGGTCACGGACCCTTGGCCGATCTGGCATTTGCTGGCTTTGATGGTGAGCCCGGCCTGCCGGAGGGTGTGCAGGACCTCCCGGAGGTGGTGGAGGTGGTCTGCCCAGTGGCGACTGTATACAGCAATGTCGTCCAGATAGGCGGCGCTGAATTCTTCGAGGCCTGCCAGTACCTGGTTCACGAGTCTCTGGAAGGTAGCTGGGGCGTTTTTCATGCCGAATGGCATCACCTTGAAGTGGTAGTGGCCATCCGGGGTAGAGAAGGCGGATCGCTCTTGGGCCCCGGGGGTGAGGCCGATCTGCCAGTAGCCCGCTGTTAGATCGAAGGTGCTCAGGTAGCGGGCGGCCCCCATGCGGTCAATAAACTCATCCGCCCGGGGTGATGGGGTGAGCGTCGGTTCTGGTAACGGTGTTCAGGCCTGATAGTCCACACAGAACCGGAGCTTGGGGGCAACACCCGGGACGGCAGCCTTGGGGACCAGTACGACTGGACTGGCCCAGGGGCTGTCAGACGGCTCGATCACTCCTAGAGCCAGCATTTTGGAGACTTTGTTCTGGATGCAGGCGCGCACTCGGTACGCCCTGTGTCGAATAGGGGGGCTATCCCCGGTGTCCACGTCGTGAAGGCACCAGGGGGTGACCCCTGGGATGAGGGAAAACAGGTCTGCGAATTGTAGCAGGAGATCTCGACAGTCTTGGCGTTGCTCTGAGGATAAGGCCTCGGAGAGTCTGACCCCTTCCACTGAGCCGTCCTGCTCGAGGGTCCTCAGCAGGTCAGGAAGGGGCTCGGAGTCTTCTTCCGTCCCACTATCGGTAGCCATCAGGAGGCTGAGTTCTGAGCGTACGAAGTGGGGTTTGAGTCTGTTGGCGTGGAGGACCCGTAGGGGGTTCCGGGGGGACTCCATGTCGATCAGGTAGGTGACGGGACCCTTGAGCTCGATCACCTTGAAGGGCCCTGTCCATTTGTCTTGTAGGGCGCAGGGTTCAACCGGGGACATCACCCAGACTTGTTGTCCCGGCTCGAACTCGATGGAGGAGGCATGCTGATCGTACCATCTCTTCATGTCCTCCTGACTGGCTTCAAGGTTGGCCTTGGCGAGTTCCCTGAATCGCCGGGTCTGGTTGCGGAGGGTCAGGAGATACTTGTATACATCCGGAGGAGTCTTCTGGGGGGCCACCTCCCACCCTTCTTTGACCAGGCTGAGGGGACCCCGGACGGGGTGTCCATACAGGAGTTCGAATGGGCTGAAGCCCAGGGATTTCTGAGGGACTTCTCGGTAGGCGAACAGGAGGCACGGGAGCAGCACATCCCATTGGCGACGTAGGGGTTCTTCTAGGCCCATGATCATCCCCTTGAGGGTGCGGTTAAACCGCTCGACCAGTCCATTTCCTTGCGGGTGATAGGGGGTCGTGAATTTGTAGGTGACCCCGCATTGTTGCCAGAGAGACTTCATGTATTTAGAGATAAAGTTTGTGCCCCTGTCGCTGACGACTTCCCGGGGGAAGCCCACCCGAGAGAAGATCCCCATCAGGGCTCGGCCTACCACGGGCGCCGTCACGGTCCGAAGAGGGATGGCCTCGGGATAGCGGGTGGCGTGGTCCACCAGGACCAGGATGAACCGGTGCCCTTGTGCTGTTCGGGGGTCCAGGGGCTCCACAATGTCTATTCCCACCCGTTCAAACGAGGTGGTGACGATGGGGAAGGGCTGCAAGGGTGCTTTGATCTTTCAGCTGCTCTTCCCGCTGGCCTGGCAGGATGGGCAGGCCCGGCAGTGGTTGGATACATCATTCCGCATTTTGGGCCAGTAGAAGTGGGTCACCAGGCGGCTGTACGTTTTGTCTTGCCCCAGGTGTCCGGCAAGGGGCACATCGTGTGCTAGGTTCAAGAGGAAGTCTCTGAAGCGGAGGGGGACCACCAGCACCCCGCTGGCCCCCAGCTCAGCAATCTTTTGCTCACTGTAGAGCAGGTCATTGTCCCAATAAATCCAGTGGGCCCCCGAGGTGTCTCCTGCGCTCTGGGCGAGGGCTTGCTGCCGGAGTCCCTCGAGGGAAGGACATGTTCTCTGCTCCTGTCGGAATTGTTCCTGGGTGGGGCCACCCTCTTGACGCCACTGGGCCAGTTCGGGAAGGTCCCGGAGCCGATCGAGTCCTTCTTCGCTGTGTTCCGGAGAACTGGCTTCCAGGGTGGCTCCCTCGTGGACGATCGGGGGAGGAGGCTCTGGCCATTCGGGTTCTAAGGGACTGGGGATGGCGCGGGCGGTCATGGACCGGGTCGTTACGCAGACCCATTCAGGGAGGCCCAGCATCCCCAGGTGCTCTCTTCTCTCGACGGCTGACCAGGGAGAACTTTCGAGGTCGTTCCCCAGGAGGCAGTCCACGGGGGCATCATCGCGGACAGTCACCTTCAGCATTCCGGATACTCCTCCCCATCCGACATAGGCTTTCTGAGTTGTCGGCTGACCGTACGGGGCAAAGGATATTTGGCAAGATCTGGTCCGGGGTCACCAGATGGCAGCGGACTGCGGTCACACTGGCCCCGGTGTCGCGGAGGGCTTCAGCCCGGTGCCCATTAATGTTGACCCACTGGCTGTACTTCTGCGTGTTGGCGGGAAGGGGTGCCCGCGGGATCAGGTCTCTTTCCCCTAGGCAGACCAGGGACATGGCGGCTGGTTCCCACTCGGGCTGGTCTGGCTCGTACTCTTCAGGGTCTTCTTGGGTTTGCTCTTCTCCCAGGGCGGCGGCAGCGACCTGGCGGGGCATCGGGCTCTGGTTCTTCGGGCAGTTGGGATCATTGGCGTAGTGGCCGGGTCGCTGGCATCGGTGGCAGGTAACGTTGGCGCGGAAACCTGGTCGCATCGGGAGGCTCCCCCTGCCGGCCGGGGGCGGGGTGTTG
The DNA here is from genome assembly GCF_964263255.1 of Lissotriton vulgaris. NCBI lineage: Eukaryota > Metazoa > Chordata > Amphibia > Caudata > Salamandridae > Lissotriton > Lissotriton vulgaris. The sequence continues at coordinate 1,178,390,890 of NC_141693.1, read as the reverse complement.
CTGGCGGGAGCCACCGGGACGGTGTCTCTGCCCCGACCCTGGCCTCCTCCTCGGGGGCGATGGAGCCCTTGGGCGGCTCTGTTCTGTTCGCTGGGCCCGTTTCGGGGAACTCGGGTGCTTTTCCATCGGTCGGCCTCGACGGCGAGTTGCCGAGGTTCAGTCAGTTTACTGTCAAGGAGGTGCTGCCTGAGCTCGACGAAGCAGTTGTTAGAAAGGTGCTCCCATACAATAGGGTCAAAGAGTTGCACCTAAGTGGTCACCTTGCTGCCCTTGATCCACCCCTCGAAGGCTCGGCTAAAGAAGTTCACGTACTCACCCAAGTCGTACCCGGGATCCGTTTGCAGTCGCGGAACCTCTGGCAGTACATCTCAGGCATGAGTCCGTATCGAGTGAGGAGGGCGGCTTTCATGTGGTCGTAGGATGTCATCTGATGGTCCGGGAGTTGCAGCAGGGCGTCTCGCCCTTCGTTGACAAACCTCCCCCATAACCCGGCTCCCCAGTCGCTCCGGGGAATCCGGTGGGAGGTCATGGCTACTTCGTAGGCTTTGAACCATTGCTGGATATCATCGTTCCGGTAATATTCTCTGACGACATCCTTGGGGATGTGGACCT